>NC_091991.1:179574015-180174015 GCF_044704955.1 Pristiophorus japonicus | reverse complement strand
GCACCACTAAGTTTGTGGTCCTGGCCCTCCAGACCATGGTCGAGGATCCATGTTGACTATGCGGGCCCGTTTCTCGGTAAAATGTTCTTGGTGGTGGTGGATGCTTTTTCAAAATGGATTGAATGTGAAATAATGTCGGGAAGCACCGCCACCGCCACCATTGAAAGCCTGAGGGCCATGTTTGCCACTCACGGCCTGCCTGACATACTGGTCAGTGACAACGGGCCATGTTTCACCAGTGCCAAATTTAAAGAATTTATGACCCGCAATGGGATCAAACATGTCACCTCGGCCCCGTTTAAACCAGCCTCCAATAGGCAGGCAGAGCGGGCAGTACAAACAATCAAATAGAGCCTTAAACGAGTCACAGAAGGCTCACTCCAAACCCGCCTGTCCCGAGTACTGCTCAGCTACCGCACGAGACCCCACTCGCTCACAGGGGTGCCCCCGGCTGAGCTACTCATGAAAAGGACAAAGGACACTTAGAACCAGACTCTCGCTGGTTCACCCCAACCTGCATGATCAGGTAGAGAGCAGGCGGCAGCAACAAAATGTAAACAATGGTCGTGCCACTGTGTCACGGGAAATTGATCTGAATGACCCTGTGTATGTGCTAAACTATGGACATGGTCCCAAGTGGATCGCGGGCACGGTGATAGCTAAAGAAGGGAGTAGGGTGTTTGTAGTCAAACTAGACAATGGACAAATTTGCAGAAAGCATCTGGACCAAACGAGGCTGTGGTTCACAGACTGCCCTGAACAACCCACAGCAGACACCACCTTTTTCGAGCCCACAACACACACCCAAAGGATCAACGACACCACCCCGGAACAGGAAATCGAACCCATCACGCCCAACAGCCCAGCAAGGCCAGGCTCACCCAGCAGCCCTGCAGGGCCGCCAACACGCCAGCCCAGCGAGGGCACAGCCAACACACCAGAACAGACATTTGTACCGAGGCGGTCTACCAGGGAAAGAAAGGCTCCCGACCGCCTCACCTTGTAAATAGTTTTCACTTTGACTTTCGGGGGGGGGGGGGCGGGGTGTGATGTTGTGTATCTGTAAAGCATGCACTCCCATGTTCCGCCACCAGGGAGCGCATCCCCTGAAGTCCCAAGGGATCCCAGCATCCCTTGGGAGCACTGTATATAAGCCGGCCCCTAAGGCCTGTTCCTCACTCTGGAGTGTCTTAATAAAGGCTGAGGTCACTGTTACTTTAACCTTCCCGTGTGCAGTCTCACCTGTGTTAGGAACGCAATAAAACCCTCGTGCTTTTTTAAATAGCCTTATTAATCTGCATTATTACTTTTAGTGATTTGAGCATTTAAAAGCATAAGAACATAAGAAATAGGAGCAGGAATAGGCCATACGGCCCCTCGAGCCTGCTCCGCCATTCAATACGATCATGGCTGATCCGATCATGGACTCAGGTCCATCTCCCTGCCCGCTTGCCATAACCCCTTATCGTTTAAGAAACTGTTTATTTCTGTCTTAAATTTGTACTCCTAGATCCCTTTGTTCCTCTACCCCATTTAGATTCTTATTTTCCAAGTAATATGCGACCTTATTTTCCTTACCAAAATCTAATACCTCACACTTGTGTTGAAATTCATTTGCCAATTATATGTCCATTCAGCAAGTTTATAAACATCTTGTAATTTGTTGCAGTCCTCCTTAATATTGACTATACACCCCCCCCCACCCCCGTCATTCGCAAATTTAGAAATTGTGTTCCAAAGTGTAAATTGTTGATATAAATTGTGAATAACAGTGGTCCCAGCACTGATCCTTGTGGGATCTCACTTTCAACCTCTGCCACTGTGAACAGTTACCCTTTATCCCTGCTCACTGCTCTGTCTTGCAGCCAGCTGGCTAAACATTCTGCTACTTGTTCCAACTCAGCATGTTCTGACTTTATTTATCAGGACTACGGACGAAGAGTTGGAAAGTGGGATTAGGCTGGATAGCTCTTGGTCAGCCGGCGCGGACATGATGGGCCGAAATGGCCTCCTTTCGCTGTAAATTTCTATGATTCCTATTATGTGGCACCTTATCAAAGGCCTTTTGGAAATCTAGATAAATTACATCCATTGCATTACCCTTGTCTACTCTCACTGTTACCTCTTCAAAGAATTTAAAGAGGTTGGTCAAGCAAAACTTTTCCTTTTGAAATCCATACTATTCATTATTATATTTTTGGTGTCGTTGGGCCCAAGTTTCGGCCTCAGTTGCTCCTGATTTTTTGGAGCAACTGGTAGAACGGAGTGTCTTAGAAATTCAAATTCTCGGCATTTAGTTTGCTCCAGTTCTAGTCAGTTAGAACAGTTTCACTTTGGAACAGAATTTTTTTTTCAAAAGGGGGCGTGTCCGGCCACTTATGCCTGTTTTCAAAGTTTCAGCAGTGAAAACTTACTCCAAACTAACTTAGAATGGAGTAAGTGAAGATTTTTGTACGCTCGAAAAAACCTTGTCTACACTTTAGAAAATCAGGCGTAGGTTACAAATCAGGTGTAGGGAATGGGAGGGGGGGGGGTTTAAAGGAAAGTTTACAAACATTAAACACTTCAATTTTACAAAAAGAGTCATCGTCAATAATAAATTATAAATACATCAATAAATCAACCAATAAACCAATCAAAAAAAATTAATAAAAAATAATTAAAAAAAAAAAATCAATAAAACAAAACATTTTCTACTTACTGACTGTAGCGCCAGGAGTCCTCCAACAGCGTGCTGGGACGTTCCCCCCCCCCCCGTGTGTCTCTGTTCGTGTCTCTATCTCTCTGTCTACCTGTGTGTGTCTCTCTCACTCTCTGTCTGTGTTTCTGACAGCGAGGGGTGGAGGGGAGGGGGAGGATGGGGAGGGGGGGTGGAGGGGAGGGGGAGGAGGGGGGGTGTAGTGGGGGAGAGGGGTTGGGGGGTGAGAAGGGAGGGAGGGGAGGGGGTGAGAAGGGAGGGGGGTGAGAAGGGAGGGAGGGGAGGGGGTGAGAAGGGAGGGAGGGGAGGGGGTGAGAAGGGAGGGGAGGTGAGAAGGGAGGGGAGGTGAGAAGGGAGGGGGTGTGAGAAGGGAGGGGGTGTGAGAAGGGAGGGAGGGGAGGGGGGGAGAGAAGGGAGGGAGGGGGGGGAAGAGGGAGGGGAGGGGGAAGAGAAGGGAGGGAGGGGAAGAGAAGAGGGGAAGAGAAGGGGGGAAGAGAGAGAGAGAGAGAGAGAGAGAGAGAGAGAGAGAGAAGAGAGAGAGGGAGAGAAAGAAAGGAGAGGGAGGCCCGGCCAGGCCCAAGACTTCGAGCTTAGACTTACCGGATTGACAGGTAGGTGGCGTCGGGTCAGGAGTCCGGGTGGGGTCGGTCGGGGGGGCGGAGATCAGTCGGGGGGGGGGGCGAAGATTGGTCGGGGGATGGGCGGAGAGATCGGGGGGGGGGGGGGTGGGGTGGGGAGATCGGTCGGGAGCGGAGGTCGGTCAGGGAGGTGGGGGGGGGGGGAAGGTCGGGAGCAGGGGAAGCGGAGGTCGGGTCGGGGGGGGAGGGCAGTCCAGTGGGGGGGGGGGGGGGGGGTGGGAAGCGGGAGTCGAGTCGGGTCGGGAGGAAGCAGGAGCTGGGCGTGGGAGGAGCCTTATTCACGCAGCCCCAGTGAGGCCATTCGGCCAGGGCTAGGGGCTGTGTGCTTCGGGCCCCTCCCACACAGTTTTGGGCGCCTGGAGCTACTGCACATGCGCGCCCACTGTAGCGCGCATGTGCAGAGGTCCCGGCACTGTTTCCAGCGCAGGGACCTGGTTCCGCCCCCTACTGCTCGTGCTGCGCTGCGCTGAGCTGCAAACGACCAGCAGGGAGCCGGAGAATCTGGAAGTTTTTTTTAGGCGCACTTTGTGGCGTGAAAAACGGGCGTCCAGGTCGGGGCTGCGCCGTTCTAGGCGCGGCCCGAAACTTGGGCCCATTATGTTCTTGTAGACACTTCCACATTTCATGGAGTCACTTTGAATATTTCTTACCACACCTAATCACTAGAGCTGAGCGTGGTGCAGAGATAAAATAGAAACATAGAAACATAAGACATTTACAGCGCTAAAGAGGCCATTTCGGCCCATCGTGTCCATGCCGGCCGACAAAGAGTCCCACGGCCCTTGGTCAGCAGCCCTGAAGGTTACATACAAACCTATGAACAATGACGGAAAGGCAAAGAGCACCCAGACCAACCAGTCCGCCTCACACAGCTGTGATACCCCTTATACTGAAACATTCTACACTCCACCCCAACCGGAACCATGTGATCTCCTGGGAGAGGCAAAAACCAGATAAAAACCCAGGCCAATTCTGGGAGAAAAAACCTGAGAAAATTCCTCTCCAATCCATCTAGGCGATTGAAACTAGTCCAGGAGATCACCCTGCCGTATTCGATTCCCTGCAGTACTTACCATTATATTTGCGCTGTCCAACAAAAGGTTATGCAATCTAATCCCAATTACCAGCTCTGGGTCCGTAACCCTGCAAGTTGCTCCACTTTAAGTACCCATCCAACCATCTCTTAAAAGTGGTGAGGGTTTCTGCATCCACCACTCTTCCAGGCAGCGAGTTCCAGATCCCCACAACCCTCTGTATAAAGAAGCCACCCGTCAAATCCCCTCTAAACCTTCCACCAACCACCTTAAAACTATGCCCCCTTGTAATAGACTCTTCCACCAATGGAATTAGGACCTTACTATCCACTATGTCCAGGCCCCTCAATATTTTGTACACCTCAATGAGGTCTCCTCTCAACCTCCTCTGTTCCAATGAGAACAAACCCAGCCTATCCAATCTGTCCTCATAACTAAGATTCCATTCCAGGCAGCATCCTAGTAAATCTCCTCTGCACCCTCTCTAGTGTAATCACGTCCTTCCCATAAAACGGCGACCAGAACTGCACGCAGTACTCCAGTTGTGGCCCAACCAAAGTATTATACAATTTAAGCATAACCTCCCTGCTCTTATATTCTATGCCTCGGCCAATAAAGGCAAGCATTCCGTTTGGCTTCTTAACCACCTTATCCACCTGGCCTGTTACTTTCAGGGATCTGTGGACAAGCACTCCAAGGTCCCTTTGTTCATCTACACTATTAAGTGGCCTATTGCTTAATGTATACACATTAGAACATAAGAAATAGGAATAGGAGTAGGCCATACGGACCCTCGAGCCTGCTCCGCCATTAAATAAGATCATGGCTGATCTGATCATGGACTCAGCTCCAATTCCCTGTCCGCTCCCCATAACCCCTTAACGTTTAAGAAACTGTCTATTTCTGTCTTAAATTTATTCAATGTACCAGCTTCCACAGCTCTCTTAGGCAGTGAATTCCACAGAAGAAATTTCTCCTCATCTCAGTTTTAAATGGGCGGCCCCTTATTCTAAGATCATGCCCTCTAGTTCTAGTCTCCCCCATCAGTGGAAACATCCTCTCTGCATCCACCTTGTCAAGCCCCCTCATAATCTTATACGTTTCGATAAGATCACCTCTCATTCTTCTGAATTCCAATGAGTAGAGGCCCAACCTACTCAACCTTTCCTCATAAGTCAACCCCCTCATCCCCAGGATCAACCTAGTGAACCTTCTCTGAACTGCCTCCAAAGCAAGTATACCCTTTTGTAAATATGGAAACCAAAACTGCACACAGTATTCCAGGTGTGGCCTCACCAATACCCTGTATAGTTGTAGCAAGACCTCCCTGCTTTTATACTCTTATCCCCTTTGCAATAAAGACCAAAATTCCATTGGCCTTCCTGATCACTTGCTGTACCTGCATACTATCCTTTGTGTTTCATGCATAAGTACCCCCAGGTCCCGCTGTACTGCAACACTTTGCAATCTTTCTCCATTTAAATAATAACTTGCTCTTTGATTTTTTTCTGCCAAAGTGTATGACCTCACACTTTCCAACATTATTCTCAATCTGCCAAAGTTTTGCCCACTCACTTAGCCTGTCTATGTCCTTTTGCAGATTTTTTGTGTCCTCCTCACACATTGCTTTTCCTCCCATCTTTGTATCGTCAGCAAACTTGGCTACATTACACTCAATCCCTTCTTCCAAGTCGTTAATAGATTGTAAATAGTTGGGGTCCCAGCACTGATCCCTGTGGCACCCCACTAGTTACCCTTTCCTTATTAGCCCTCTCAAAGTGCATCACCTCACACTTCTCGGAATTAAATTCCATTTGTCACTGCTCTGCCACCTGACCAGTAGATTGATATCCTCCTGCAGCCCATGACTTTTCTCTTCATTATCAACCACACAGACAATTTTAGTATCGACTACTAACTTCTTAATCATACTCCCTATATTCGAATCTAAATTGTTGATCGATACCACAAAAAGCAAGAGACCCAGTACTGAGCCCTGCGGAACCCCACTGGAAACATCCTTCCAGTCACAAAAACATCCATCAATCATTACCCTTTGCTTCTTAAGCCAATTTTGGATTCAACTTGCCACTTTGCCTTGTATCCCATGGGCTTTAACCTTCGTGACCAGTCTACCATGTGGGATGTTATCAAAAGCCTTGCTAAAGTCCATATCTCCTACATCGTACGCACTACCCTCATCCACCCTCTTGGTTACCACCTCAAAAAATTCCATCAGGTTAGTCAAACACGATCTTCCCTTAACAAATCCGTGCTGACTGTCCCTAATTAATCCTTGCCTTTCCAAATGTAGATTTATCCTGTCTTTCAGGATTTTTCCCAATAATTTCCCCGCCACTGAGGTTAGGTTGACAGGCCTGTAATTACTCGGCCTATCCCTTTCTCCCTTCTTAAACAAGGGTACTACATTAGCAGTCCTCCAATCCTTCGGCACTATGCCCAGGTCCAAGGAGGATTGGAAATGATGGTCAAGGCCTCTGCTATTTCCTCTTTTACTTCGCTCAACAGCCTGGGATGCATTTCATCTGGGCCTGGGAACTTATCTACTTTCAAAGCTGCTAAACCCCTTAATACTTCCTCTCTCACTATATTTATTTCATCCAGAATATCACACTTCTCCTCGATAGCAGTATCTGCATTGTCCCTTTCCTTTGTGAAAACAGATGCAAAGTATTTGTTAAGAACCCTACCGACATCTTCCGCCTCCACACAAAGATTACCCTCATGGTCTCTAATAGGCCCTACCCTTTCTTAGTTACCCTCTTACTCTTAATATATTTATAAAACATCTTAGGGTTTTCCTTAAATTTATTGGCCAAGAATTTCTCGTGCTTTCTCTTAGCATTCCTAATATCCTTTTTAATTTTGCCTCTTAACTTTCTATATTCCTCTAAAGATGCTATAGTATTTAGCTGTTGGTATATGACATAAGCAGCCCTTTTTTTTTAATCCTCCCCTGTAAGTCCCTGGACATCCAGGGGGCTCTAGAATTATTTATCCCAACTTTTTTCTTTAAAGGCACATGTTTGGCCTGAGCCTTCCGGATCTCCTCCTCAAATGCCTCCCACTGTTCCAACACTTGTTTACCTACAAGTAGCTGTTTCCAGTCCACTATGGCCAAATCACTCCTTAACTTAGCAAAATTAGCTTTTCCCCCAATTTGGAACTTTTATTCCAGGCCTATCCTTGTCCTTATCCATAACCAACTTGAATCTGACTGAATTATGGTCACTGGCACCCAAGTGCCCCTTCAACCTGCCCAGCTTCATTCTCCAAAACTAAATCCAAGACTGCCCCCTCTCGTGTTGGGCTTGTTACATACTGGCTAAAAAAGTTCTCTTGAATGCATTTCAAGAAATCCGCACCCTCTATACCCTTCACACTAAATTTGTCCCAGTCAATATTTGGATAGTTAAAATCCCCCGCTATTACCATTCTATGGTTTTTGGACTTCACAGCAATTTGCCTACATATTCACTAAATATATTCAAAAGGGAGTTAGATGAAGTCCTTACTACTCGGGGTATGGCAAGAAAGCAGGAAGGGGGTACTGATGTTTCATGTTCAACCATGAACTCGTTGAATGGCTGTGCAGGCTAGAAGGGCTGAATGGCCTGCTCCTGCACCTATTTTCTATGTTTCTATGCTCCTCTATCTCCCTCTCACTGTCTGGGGGTCTATAATACACGCCCAACAGTGTGATCACCCCTTTTTTATTTTTCAATTCGACCCATGGCCTCATTTGATGATCCCTCTAACATATCATCCCCCCTCACCGCTGTAATAGTTTCTTCAATCAGTACCGCAACCCCGCCCCCTTTTTACCCCCCTCTCTATCTTGTCTAAAAATCCTGTAGCCAGGAATATTGATCTGCCAAACCTGCCCCTCTTTCAGCCATGTTTCTGTAATGACTATAATGTCATACTCCCAAGTGTCTACCTGTGCTCTGAGCTCATCCGCCTTATTCGCTATACTCCTTGCATTAAACTATATACCATTCAGCACAGGAAGACCTCCTTGATTACTACTTACTAAGCCTTGTTTCCTCTGTCTTACAGATTCGCTTTCTAGATTCTTGCTATCCAATTTCTGCTTTACTTCCTTCCCTTTTGAATTTGTTCTCTGGTTCCCATCCCCCTGCCAAGCCAGTTTAAACTCTCCCCAACAGCAGTAGCAAAACTCCCCATGAGGATATTGGTCCTGGCGCTGTTGAGGTGCAACCCATCTGGTTTGTACAGGTCCCATCTCCCCCAGAAGCGGTCCCAATGCTTAAAGAATTTAAAGCCCTCCCTCCTACATCAACTTTCCAGCCACTTGTTCATCCTCTCTATCCTTCTACTCATTAGCACGTGGCACCGGTAGTAACCCGGAGATTACTACCTTTGAGGTCCTACCCTTTAATTTTCCTCCTAGCTCCCTGAATTCTTCCTGTAGGACCTCATCCCTCATTTTATCTATGTCGTTGGTCCCGATATTGACCATGACCTCTCGCTGTTTACCCTTCCCCGCCCCCCACCATGCCCTGCGTTATCCTTGACCCTGGCACCAGGGAGGCATAAAACCATTCGGGAATCACGTCTACGGCTGTAGAAACGCCTGTCTGTTCCCCCAACTATAGAATCCCCTATCACTAGGGCTCTTTTATTCTTTGTCCCTCTCTCCTGTGCAGCTGAGCCACCCGTGGTGCCTTGGAATTGACTCTGGCTGCACTCCCCCCGGAGGCACCGTCGTCCTTACCGATACTCAGAAGTGAATTATCGGTTTGAACGAGAGATGGACTCCCGGGGGACTCCTGCACTATCTGCCTCGTACACTTACTACGTCTGGTGGTCACCCACTTCCCCTCTGTGTGCACACCTTTAAGCTGCGGGGTGACCACCTCCTGAAACGTGAAATCATTGAAAAAGAGAGACATGGGCAAGGAAGGTGAGAGACAGAGAAACAGTGACAGGCAGACACGGGAAAGAGAGAAAAAGATGGAGGATGAGATGGGGACACAGGTGCACAGAGGTAGATGGAGAGAGAAAGAGACCTGAAAGAGTCAGAGAAAGAGAGGGTTCACCAACTAGAGCAACAAAGAGGCACAAATGAAAGAGACAGAGATATGGGAATAGAGGGAACGACATGGGGAGGAAAGAAACAGATAAATAGCAAGAGTCCAAGAGAGAAAACAGGAGGGAAAGCAGACGTGGAAGAGATAGAATGATATCTGCATTGCGTAGACCATGGGCTGGAGGGGCAGTTAAAATGGAGTGGGGGACTTACCACCGGCTTCTTGCCACATCTGGCTGACTGCAATTTGAAATTCTAGGCAGCAAGGACATCCGCCCAAAGCTGGTGGGCCTCACAATGAAACATTAGCCTTCTCTGCCTGGAGTATCCCAACCCCTCCCACAATCCCTGCCAGACTCCCCCCCACCCCCACCTCAGTGCCGGGGGCCATTCCCTCTGTTCCTGCCTCCTGCCACTGATCGTCACAGCCGGGTAAATGCTTCTCGCCAGTGACATGCTAATGAGGCTGGTCATTAAAATCAGCTGGGTAGGTCGCTGGCTGGGTGGTTTCCTGTCAGGCCAGGCCAGGCCAACCTGGTGGCAATAGGAGCTAGGGCATGAAGAGGCCGAGAAAGGGAGGTTCCTTTATCTCAGAATGATACAGCACAGAAGGGGGCCATTCGGCCCATCGTGTCTGTGCTGGCTCTTTGTAAAGCTATCCAAATAGTCCCACTCCCCTGCTCTTTCCCCATGAGGCAGCAAATGTATTCATAGAAACATAGAAACTAGGTGCAGGAGTAGGCCATTCGGCCCTTCGAGTATTTATCCAATTCCATTTTGAAATTTACTATTGACTCTGCTTCCACCCCACCTTCAGGCGGAGCATTCCAGATCACAACAATGCACTGTGTAAAAAATATATATGTCCTCATGTCACCCGTGGTTCTTTTGTCAATCACCTTCAACCTCTGTCTTTTGGTTATTTTTTTGGTTTCTTTGTAGGCCAGGAGGAGCAGGAATAGACAAAAAACTAGAGCCAGACATCTTCTGGAGAATATGAATATAAAGACTATTCTTGTCCAAAGAAATAAAATTACTCTTATTTCGAGTGCGAAATCAAGGTTTGAGCCCAGTCAGCTCCCCTGGTCCTGCTGTGTACTGGGATGCTGCAGTACTGGGCAGCGGCCACCAGAGGCCCCCCTGGAGAGCTTGACAAATAACACAGACCGCCCCCTGGTGGCAGAGACGTGGCGCTGCAATTCACTCTTTCGGACTCTGGCCCTTGGGCCTAGCCAGATTTTTTTACTTGCTGTATCCTTTCACAAAATTAAAGATAAAAATAAAAACACACACACACACACACACACACACACACGTTTGATGGTCAGGGCAGCTCGGACACAAAACATTTTTTGAGTAGAATTTCTTCTTCTCCCTTAAAGGAAATTATGAATTTCACTCATGGCGATTGTTATTGTTCTATCTGTAACTAATACCAGTAAATGTTTAATTTATACGTTATTTCCAGTTATCCCGCAGTTCTATTTTCCCTCCTCTTGCTGAGATACTATTCTTCAATACGTGTGGCAAATGTTAGCAGGCTATTCAGTTGTGGGAGGCATCACAGTTGAGAAAAATCCTGTCCTCGTCTAAAGTGCACACTTGAAAAGGCAACCTTTACTAAGTAACAATCAGAAGGAACAACCTTCTTGTTACTCAGGAATGCGGAGGCCATTTACAGCACTTTCCTCGGCCCAGATCAGCTAACTCCTCACAGACCAGGCACAGAGCCCAGAATCTTCTGATTGGTTTGACTTAACCAGGTACAACTAGACCATAAGTCCAGCCGCCCCTGGGAGTTTTTTTAACTCTGCTGTATGGGGTGGGGTATATGATTTTCATAGACCCAATGTGGAGACCTCACGGTAGCTGACTCTTAAACATACAGAATGAGAGACAGCAGCAAAGCACATCTCTGCTTCAAATGTGTTGTCATTATGTAGTTAAAGTGATCACAATAATCAGATCTTACATTGCCTCAGTGTATTATACACAAAGACCAATTAGTGCAGACCGTGAATAAAACTGTTTCTATAGTGATTGCACGACTCAGAACAATGCTGTTAATAACTGGTTTGAAATATACTTTTTATACAAACTGGAATCTGTGTTAAGAGGCTTTATGCGAAGCACGGTTACACTGGATTGTTCTGATGAGACACGCAGGCCCATTGAATCGCGTCGCACAGGTCAAGGATCAAGGAAGATGGATTGGTTAATTAGCCGGGCTGCAGCCACTGGAGAGAGAGATTTGTTCAAGGTCATTTTGCAGCTGATTTAAGCAGATTAATTTGGTGCTGGTTAGAAGCAGCTCTGATGTAAATGAGTTGTCGTGTTTCCATTTAATGAAGTGCATGTGTGTGTAATGTTAGCAATAACTAATGACAACAATTAAGTGACTCACTGCCACTGATGTTATCTTAACTGGGTCTTTGAAATCAATTGCAAACTTGCATTTTACCAGTGTTGGTTTTATATTAGTTTAGGTTTTTAAAGTGAATGTTGAGTTATGATATTCTCAGAAGCATGTTACTGGGCCCTCCCTGCCCCACTTGGCTGTAAGGAGCAGTGTGATGTTCAGGATATGATTCACACACCCTAGCGGTCAGCCTAGAAATGACTGTTGCCAACAAACATTGAAGATGTTTATAAGACATTTCCTTGCTAGTTTATGAGAGTAGGCACTGCTGCCCGTGATGCACAGGTTGATTGCGCCTTGAATTCCTTTCTCCTTTAATGCTGATATTCTAGCTGATGTAACTGAGCATGTGGGGTGCAAACCTTCGATAACAGGAATTAACGCAGAGACTGCTGGGTAACATTCCCACTCTCACCTCAAACGTTGGAGGAGATAAAAATCAACAATGAGGAATGTGGGGGACCAGAGACAGTATTACAAGCGGAGGGGAAGGATCAGTAATTTCCTGTACGAAAGCAGCATCACCATTTAGAGTCACCCCCACCCCAAAACCTGACGTGTGCGCGGAGTGGGGCAGGGCATGGGAATGAGGTCAGTGCCATTTACAGACTCTGAAGGTTTCGAACTATTGCACGGCGGTTTGTTCCCAAGACTCCTTAAAACCCTTAGAGGTTGGTGACGTCCAGGTTGGGGCAAGGGGAACAGACTCCTGTCTTCCCGTGCAGAGAAACCAGGCCTTTGATTGGCATCACCCCCAGGGTGCGTTAGTGTGTTTTGGAGAAGAGAATGTAAATCTGCCCCTGCACCATTGGGGATCCAAGATGCTGTGGTTCACTCCCAGGGGGTCAAAATCTTCACCCATACAGTGGAGGGTGTGGTTTTATTTGTGACGGCAACTTAATGGAGGCAGTAATAACAAGCATGCTTCCTCCTCCCTCTGCAACTTACCATTGTCTGGAAGCAGGAGTGGAGTTGGGTCAGGAACTGGGGCTTCCCAGGAGCAGCCAGCACTCTCTTCTCCACCATGGTGCACTCCACATCATCATCCTGGATCACCACATCCTTCTTCAGGATCTTGATGGCATACAGTTCGTCAGTGCCTTTCCTTTCAGCTAGCATCACCTGCAAGGCACAGAGAGAGCACACATCACACTCACTGAGCCAAGTTGGACAGTGCTGGCTAACACCACTTACACTGAGGAATGAAGTAAACCATACGTCTAACTGCCAATTCTCTTTCTCCCTCCCTCCGCCCTAGCCCTGGAGTTACAGGTACCAGCTCACTGCCTGCTCCTCCCTCACCCACTGGCCATGCTTCATTGTGAGGATAAGTATTGGGTATTAGCAGTGGAGAATCTCACAACTGAGCTCGAATTTGCTTTTACTCAACACCCACCCATCAAAACTTTCCAGCATGGGGTCGTTAAATAGTGATCAGGCGTAGGAATCCTGACCGATTTTCTTGTTTAAAACGCAGGAGTAATGAGATCAACTGCAGCATCTGTACTGCCGCCCCATTTCTCACGGAGGTTAACGCAGCACAGAGCAAAGATCCAACCTGACTCCGTGCTACTCTTGGCAGCACCTTTGCCCACTGAGACACCATATAGAGGAAGGACAGCACAAAGGACCTTTTTGTGAGAAAGATGTGGTAGATTGGAGCGCGTGGGCTGTGTAAATGTCTGTGTGCAGTATCCCGTGCATACACAGAGGGGTTACAGGGTGGTCTGATTCCAGTATTCAGGTTGGCTCATGGCTGCATTACTGCTTTTGGAAACTACAATTGTAAACTCTTCGCCTGGAATGCTGTGGGCCTGTTGCATCGTTTCTCTGGAATTTCCACAGATCTCCCATCGAAGGGAGAAATTCTCCCCAGGATTGTCAAGCGCCTAAAACACATTCCTCTTCAGACTTTTTACTTCTCCACCTATACTGAATCTCAGACATGTCCCCTGATAATTACACAGACATGCATTTATGTTCCAGAGTCAACTGTGTCACCAGCAACACACCACAACATAGGGAATGGTAGCATAGTGGTAATGTCACTGGACCAGTAATCCAGAGGCCCAAACTAATGATCTAGAGACACGAGTTCAAATCTCACCATGGCAGCTGGGGAATCTAAATTCAGTTACTTAAATAAATCTAGAATAAAAAGCTAGTGTCAGTAATGGTGACCATGAAACTATCAGATTGTCGTTAAAGTCCATCTGGTTCACTAATGTCCCTTTAGGGAAGGAAATCTGTCGTCCTTACCTGGTCTGGCCTACATGTGACTCTAGATCCACAGCAATGTGGTTGACCTTGAAATGGCCCAGCAAGGCACCACACAACCGCTACGAAGAAGAATAAAACTGGATTGACCTCGGCACTGGCTACGGAAACAGCCCAGTCGACCCAGCAAAGTCCTTCTCACCAACATCTGGGGACTTGTGGCAAAAATTGGGAGAGCTGTCCCACAGACTGGTCAAGCAACAGACTGTCAATCATACCATTCAGCCAATGTCCCAGACTCCTCCATCACCATCCCCGGGTATGTCTTGTCCCACCGGCAGGACAGACCCACCAGGGGTGGTGGCACAGTCGGGAGGGAGTGGCCCTGGGAGTCCTCAACACTGACTCTGGACCCCATGATGTCTCATAGCTTCAAGTAAAACACGGGCAAGACAACCTCCTGCTGATTACCACCTACCACTCTCCCTCAGCTGATGAATCAGTACTCCTCCATGTTGAACACCACTTGGAAGAAGCACTGAGAGTAGCAAGGGCACATAACGTACTCTGGGTGGGGGATTTCAATATCTATCACCAAGAGTGGCTCGGTAGCACCGAACTGGCAGAGTTTTGAAGGACATTGCTGCTAGACTGGACCTGCAGCAGGTGGTGAGAGAACCAACACGAGGTAAAAACCTACTTGACCTCGTCCTCATCAATCTACCTGTCACAGATGCATCTGTCCATGAAAGTATTGGTAGCAGTGACCACCGCACAGTCATTGTGGAGATGAAGTCCCGTCTTCACACTGAGGACACCCTCCATCACGTTGTGTGGCACGACCACCGTGCTAAATGGGATAGATTCAGAACAGATCTAGCAGCTCAAAACTGAGCATCTATGAGGTGAATCAGCAGCAGCAGAATTGTATTCTACTACAAACTATAACCTCATGGCCCAGCATAACCCTCACTCCACCATTAGCATTAAGCCAGGGGACTAACCCTGGTTCAATGAAGAGTGTAGCAGAGTATGTCAGGAGCAGCACCAGGTGTACTTAAAAATGAGGTGCCAAACTGGGGAAGCTGCAACACAGAACTAAATGTATGCTATAGATAGGGCTAAGTGAACCCACAACCAATGGATCAGATTAAAGATCTGTAGTCCTGCCACATCCAGTTGTGAATGGTGGTGGATCATTAAACAATCAACTGGAGGAGGAGACTCCATGAATATCCCCATCCTCAATGATGGCGGAACCCAGCACGTGAGTGCAAAAGCCAAGGCTGAAGCATTTACAACCATCTTCAGCCAGAAGTGCCGAGTGGATGATCCATAACGGCCTCCTCCTGAGGTCCCCACCATCACATAAGCTAGTCTTCAGCCAATTCGATTCACTCCACGTGATATCAAGAAACGGCTGAGTGCACTGGATACAGCAAAAGCTATGGGCCCCGACAACATCTCGGCTGTCGTGCTGAAGACTTGTGCTCCAGAACTAGCTGCGCCTCTAGCCAAGCTGTTCCAGGACAGCTACAACACTGGCATCTAGCCGACAATATGGAAAACTGCCCAGGTATGTCCTGTTCACAAACAGCAGGACAAATCCAATCCGGCTAATCCCCCCCCCCCTCAGTCTACTCTCAATCATCAGCAAAGTGATGGAAGGTGTTGTCGACAGTGCTATCAAACGGCACTTACTCACTGATAACTTGTTCACTGATGCCAAGTTTGGGTTCCGCCTGGACCACTCGGCTCCAGACCTCATTACAGCCTTGGTCCAAACATGGACAAAAGAGCTGAATTCCAGAGGTGTGAGTGACTGCCCTTGACATCAAGGCAGCATTTGACCAAGAATGACATCAAGGAGCCCCAATAAAACTGAAGCCAGTGGGAATCGGGGAAAACTCTCCACTGGCTGGAGTCATAACCGAGCACAAAGGAAGATGGTTACGTTGGTTGGAGGTCAATCATCCCAGTCCCAGGAGATCGCTGCAGGAGTTCCTCAGGGCAGTGTCCTAGGCCCAACCATCTTCAGCCGCTTCATCAATGACCTTCCCTCAATCATAAGGTCAGAAGTGGGGATGTTCACTGGTGGCTGCACTGTGTTCAGTGCCATTTGCAACTCCTCAGATAATGAAGCAGTCCATGCCTGCATGCAACAAGACCTGGACGACATTCAGAATTGGGCTCATAAGTGGCAAGTAACATTCGTGCCACACAAAGGCCATGACTATCTCCAACAAGAGAGAGTCTAACCACCGCTCCTTGACATTCAGATCAGCCATGATCTTATTGAATGGCGGAGCAGGCTCAAGGGGCTGGATGGCCTACTCCTGTTCCTAATTCTTATGTTTTTATGTTCTTATTACCATCGCCGAATCCCCCACCATCAACATCCTGGGGGTCACCATTGACCAGAAACTTAACTGGACCAGCCACATAAATACTGTGGCAACAAGAGCGGGTCAGAGGCTGGGTATTCTGCGGCGAGTGTCTCACCTCCTGACTCCCCAAAGCCTTTCCACCATCTACAAGGCACATGTCAGGAGTGTGATGGAATACTCTCCATTTGCCTGGATGAGTGCAGCTCCAACAACACTCGAGAAGGCCACCATCCAGGACAAAGAAGCCCGCTTGATTGGCAGCCCATCCACCACCTTAAACATTCACTCCCTCCACCACCGGCGCACCGTGGCTGCAGTGTGCACCATCTACAAGATGCACTGCAGCAACTCGCCAAGGCTTCTTCAGCAGCACCTCCACCACCTAGAATGACAAGGGCAGCAGGCACATGGGAGCATCATCACCTACAAGTTCCCCTCAAAGTCACACACCATCCTGACTTGGAAATATATTGCCATTCCTTCATCGTCGCTGGGTCAAAATCCTGGAACTCCCTCCCTAACAGCACTGTGGGCGCACCTTCACCACACGGACTGCAGCGGTTCAAGAAGGCGGCTCACCACCACCTTCTCAAGGGCAATTAGGGATGGGCAATAAATGCCGGCCTTGCCAGTGACTCCCACATCCCATGAACAGATAAAAAAACCCACCTCAATACCACACCACACAACACACCATCACACACAACACAAAAATAACACTGAATAATACAACACAATACACATCACCCCAGAGAACACAGCAACACGACACACCACAAAACAAAATAACACAGTGACACACAATCAAACACAATACAGCACAATGACACGACACATGATACAACACTACGGGCCCAAGTTTCCACATGATTTGCGCCTGATTTTTTAGGAGCAACTGGTGGAGAACGGACTATCTTAGAAATCGCAATTCTCCACATTTTTTTTTCTGCAGTTCTAGTCAGTTAGAACAGTTCTACTTTGGAACAGAATTTTTTCTTCAAAAGGGGGCGTGTCCGGCCACTGACGCCTGATTTGAAAGTTTCCACAGTGAAAACGTACTCCAAACTAAAGTAGAATGGAGCAAGTGAAGATTTTTGTAGAACTGTTAAAACCTGTTCTACACATTAAAAAATCAGGCACAGGTTACAAATTAGGCGTCCAGAACGAGGTGGGGGGGAAGGGAAGTCATTAAATTCTACAATAAATCCTTATTTATACTTCTACAAATATTATACAAATAAATCCAACCTGAATAAACATTTAGAAGCAAAGAAAAGATTAAATAAACCATCTTCCTACCTGTGTGAAAGTGCTTCAGGCACGGAGAATGCTGCAGGGGGGGGGGGGGGGGAATTAAACAGTCGCTTCGTTCCCGAGGGGGGGGGGGAGGGGGGGAGGGGAATTAAACAGTTGCTTCGTTCCCGGGGGGGGGGGGGGAGGGGGGGGGGGAATTAAACAGTTGCTTCGTTCCCGGGGGGGGGGGGGGGGGAGGGAATTAAACAGTTGCTTCGTTCCCGGGGGGGGGGGGGGGGGGGGAGGGAATTAAACAGTTGCTTCGTTCCCGGGGGGGGGGGGGGAGGGGGGGGGGGAATTAAACAGTTGCTTCGTTCCCGGGGGGGGGGGGGGGGGGGAATTAAACAGTCGCTTCGTTCCAGGGGGGGGGGGGGAATTAAACAGTTGCTTCGTTCCCGGGGGGGGGGGGGGGGGGGAATTAAACAGTCGCTTCGTTCCAGGGGGGGGGGGGGGGGGGGGGGGAATTAAACAGTCGCTTCGTTCCAGGGGGGGGGGGGGAGGGGGGGGGGGAATTAAACAGTTGCTTCGTTCCCGGGGGGGGGGGGGGGGGGGGGAATTAAACAGTCGCTTCGTTCCAGGGGGGGGGGGGGGGGGGGGGGGGGGGAATTAAACAGTCGCTTCGTTCCAGGGGGGGGGGGGGGGGGAGGGAATTAAACAGTTGCTTCGTTCCAGGGGGGGGGGGGGGGGGGGGAATTAAACAGTCGCTTCGTTCCCGGGGGGGGGGGGGGGGGGGGGAGGGGAATTAAACAGTTGCTTCGTTCCAGGGGGGGGGGGGGGGGAGGGAATTAAACAGTTGCTTCGTTCCAGGGGGGGGGGGGGGGGAGGGAATTAAACAGTTGCTTCGTTCCAGGGGGGGGGGGGGGGGAGGGAATTAAACAGTTGCTTCGTTCCCGGGGGGGGGGGGGGGGGGGGAATTAAACAGTTGCTTCGTTCCAGGGGGGGGGGGGGGGGAATTAAACAGTCGCTTCGTTCCCGGGGGGGGGGGGGGGGAGGGAATTAAACAGTTGCTTCGTTCCAGGGGGGGGGGGGGGGGGGAATTAAACAGTCGCTTCGTTCCCGGGGGGGGGGGGGGGGGGGGGGGAGGGGAATTAAACAGTTGCTTCGTTCCCGGGGGGGGGGGGGGGGAGGGAATTAAACAGTTGCTTCGTTCCAGGGGGGGGGGGGGGGGAATTAAACAGTCGCTTCGTTCCAGGGGGGGGGGGGGGGGGGAGGGAATTAAACAGTTGCTTCGTTCCAGGGGGGGGGGGGGGGGGGGGAATTAAACAGTCGCTTCGTTCCCGGGGGGGGGGGGGGGGGGGGGGGGGGGGGAATTAAACAGTCGCTTCGTTCCAGGGGGGGGGGGGGGGGGGGGGGGGAATTAAACAGTCGCTTCGTTCCAGGGGGGGGGGGGGGGGGAGGGAATTAAACAGTTGCTTCGTTCCAGGGGGGGGGGGGGGGAATTAAACAGTCGCTTCGTTCCAGGGGGGGGGGGGGGGGGAGGGAATTAAACAGTTGCTTCGTTCCAGGGGGGGGGGGAGGGAATTAAACAGTTGCTTCGTTCCAGGGGGGGGGGGGGGGGGGGGGAATTAAACAGTCGCTTCGTTCCCGGGGGGGGGGGGGGGGGGGGGGGAGGGGAATTAAACAGTTGCTTCGTTCCAGGGGGGGGGGGGGGGGGGGGGGAATTAAACAGTCGCTTCGTTCCAGGGGGGGGGGGGGGGGGGGGGGAAATTAAACAGTCGCTTCGTTCCCGGGGGGGGGGGGGGGAGGGAATTAAACAGTTGCTTCGTTCCAGGGGGGGGGGGGGGGGGGAATTAAACAGTCGCTTCGTTCCCGGGGGGGGGGGGGGGGGGGGGGAGGGGAATTAAACAGTTGCTTCGTTCCCGGGGGGGGGGGGGGGGAGGGAATTAAACAGTTGCTTCGTTCCAGGGGGGGGGGGGGGGAATTAAACAGTTGCTTCGTTCCAGGGGGGGGGGGGGGGGGGAGGGAATTAAACAGTTGCTTCGTTCCAGGGGGGGGGGGGGGGGGGAATTAAACAGTCGCTTCGTTCCCGGGGGGGGGGGGGGGGGGAGGGAATTAAACAGTTGCTTCGTTCCCGGGGGGGGGGGGGGGGAGGGAATTAAACAGTCGCTTCGTTCCCGGGGGGGGGGGGAGACAGTGAGAAGACTGCAAGAGCTAATGTGCTTTTATTAAAAAAAATTTCAAAAATTAAACAGCTACAAAGAACTACAAAAATGGCCGAGTGCCAATGTTTTTTTCACACTGCGCGAACGTTCCAACGCGCACGCGCAGTGTTGCCGGCAGGAAAAAAACTAATTTAAATAGTACCCGCCCCCTCCCATTCACAAAATCGGCGCGAGTGTAGGCTCCGCCCCCCTGGGCGCTGCGCCAGGCAGACAAGGAGTTGCAGAACGCTCCAGAATTGCGAGGTTTTTTTTAGGCGCCGTTTTAGGTGCGGAAAAACGGGGGCCCAGCTCGGAGGGGCGCCCGTTTTTTATCCTGTGGAAACTTGGGCCCTACATTCCTAAATAGACCACACAGTACAACACAACAAAACCACATCAACCAATACAATAACAAACCATGTTACATAACACGACACAGTAACTAGAACACAACATAATACCTCACCATATTACACGTTACAATGCTGATCCCTGAACCTGATCACCCACCGCATGGATTCCCCCTCTTGCCCATGCAATCCCCTCTCATTCCCCTCACGCTACGCAATGAACTGGTTGGGCCGAATGGCCTGTTTCTGAGATGTATCTCCTTTGCAATACCCTCTCTCCCCACAGATTCCCCCCTCATTCCGCACTTGCCCCAAGCATGCCATAGATTTTCTCCATTTCCTGTTGTGGCCATTGACGTTTTGTGATATTGGGAGAGGTCTGTACTAGAGTTGAACATGTTCATGGACATTATAAAATGCTGGCCTTAGTGCGCAATTTAATTTTCCTCAGAAGATAACGCAAACTTCGGAGAGTCCACAGGAAACTGTTCCGAGGAGCACAAATTCAACATGTTTCAGTCAGAGTTGTCTTTTCTGTTTGGGCTGAGATAGATTCTTGGGACAGTGTAGTGGGAGCTTTACTCTGTATCTAACCCATGCTGTACCTGCCCCCTGGGAGTGTTTGATGAGACAGTGTAGAGGGAGCTTTTCTCTATCTAACCCGTGCTGTACCTGCCCTGGGAGTGTTTGATGGGACAGTGTAGAGGGAGCTTTACTCTGTATCTAACCCCCTGTACCTGCCCCCTGGGAGTGTTTGATGGGACAGTGTAGAGGGAGCTTTACTCTGTATCTAAACTTTGCTGTACCTGCCCTGGGAGTGTTTGATGGGACAGTGTAGAGGGAGCTTTACTCTGTATCTAACCCATGCTGTACCTGCCCCCTGGGAGTGTTTGATGAGACAGTGTAGAGGGAGCTTTACTCTGTATCTAACCTCGTGCTGTACCTGCCCTGGGAGTGTTTGATGGGACAGTGTAGAGGGAGCTTTACTCTGTATCTAACCCCCTGTACCTGCCCTGGGAGTGTTTGATGGGACAGTGTAGAGGGAGCTTTACTCTGTATCTAACCCCCTGTACCTGCCCTGGGAGTGTTTGATGGGACAGTGTAGAGGGAGCTTTACTCTGTATCTAACCTCCTGTACCTGCCCTGGGAGTGTTTGATGGGACAGTGTAGATGGTAGTGTGTTTGAATGAGATTCACGAGATGGCCTTACAGCATCTGGTGAGCCTGGCTCAGGGTTCTGCCATACTTTCTAAACTGAATCTGGGGGTCACAGGATGAGAGCACAGCAAAGTAGCCAGGACAGAAAATGTAGGTTGCACAGTGTAGTAAGGCAATTTTTTAGCAGCCTACATTTTAATAGTTGCACATAACAAATGTGCATATAATTACCGCGGATCTGACGTCACACTAATGAAGTGCATTCAGAAACCTTTTATAAATTATACAACAACGCTCCGGAAGATCAGTTTATTGTACCCACTGTCGATATGACCTATTCAGAAAATGTATTTCTTCACATCAATGCCCAAGTCATTTATTTTAACAGATTTATTAATTGCTGCGCTAGCTCCACGTTTCAAGAAAACCAGCATGACAACTTTGTTGTTTCTGCTAGTGGAATACGTGTTGAGATTACCCTCCATCAACCATCACACAGTCAACGATAATGTGGATATAACGAGCGTTGTAATTTTAATGAGAACAGAAATGACATTTGCCATCTAGTGGCGCAATATAAAACTACGAACAGAATGATTTAATACACTTTGTATGTATAGTAATACGTATAAACATTAATTCAAACAAAATCACCATATGGTCACCCCAAAATCAGACAGACAAGAGTGTGGAAGAGGGTCATCCTGGCACAAACAGATTCGTGGGAAAGGGATCACCTTGGCACAGTGAGGGAAAAGAGTCGTCCTGTCATAAACAGACTGGGAGAGAGGGGGTTGCCCAGACACACAGATGGTTGATGCATGCTGTTTGCCTATGGCATTATTATAATGGAAATTGTAATGTATTTGCTTCATGGGTTCTTTGCTTAAGAATTCATAGCAACACATTGCTATTAAGAACAAGTTGGTTTATTAACAAAGGTTTAACAATCATACTACACATTACCAGTTCATCCACTAGGCTCACAACTGCATACCTCATCGTGGATGACCTAGATCCAACTGACTGGGGTTTTATTGAGTCTTGCGAACATCACGTGACTGGCTAAGCCACTCACAATGCAACAGCTCTACAAACCTGTGAGCATACTCACCAGGGGCATACATTACAGAAATGACATGCAACAGTTCCGCTATCCTCAGGCATAAAGACAGTCCCTTCTATATACACCTACACACAGAACCATGTTTAGCCTCAGACTGGCACTGTTCTCATAGGACCAAGTGTTACTGAGGTATCGAGCCCTGTCTGCGCATCAGAGGCAGACACTAAAACCCTTCCACTCCGCGCATTAACGCACCTTCAGTGTTACCTGTCCCCGGGCTCCGACTCACGCAAACCACCATCACACCTCCCACGCAAACACAGCTGCCCCATTGGCCAGCACTCACCCCTCCTACTCTGTCCTTTCATTGGTCCGAACCAATGTAATTCAGCCAAACTGTTGTGACAAACTGCGATCCGCCCTTTAATTGGTCCAACCAAAGCTAATTCGGTCAAAGCAATTCAGCAGATAACAAACAGTAATCCACCCTTTCATTGTGGGCTAGGGATCTGTCGAACAACAGCGGGCCCTGTTGATTGCTCTGTCTCAGTGTCCCGGGGTACGGGGGGTTGATTTATGCGAACTGCAGTTAGGGATGAATGGAGCTGATTCAAATAAAATGGCAGCTAGGATATTCGAGGATGAATGTCATGAACCGGGGACATCGTTTGCCCGGGGACACAGTACCTTCTGCGGGACGTATGGTCACCTTGCCTTGGGTTGTGTGGAACCTACACCCAAGTCAGCCATAATGTCATTCATTTCTGTGTTGTAATCAACAAAAGAAGTTATGTTTGTGATGATCAAATTGTCTGGGTGACCAATCCTAAAACCGGCTGCACGTTTCATTATAGGACAATACTAGGAAGAGAAACAGGATGGCAGGGCAAATGTATTCATTTCTGGATCAAAGTTAATGGAATTTTAGAACAGAATAACCTCAAGCTCCTCCTGGGCACAGAACTGATTACAAACACCAATTCTGAGCCATCTGTTTGGAACGACTGCAGTGGATGTAAATAATATACTGGAGGCCCAGCTCTTGTTCATTCAATTTTGATTTATGCCCCCAGGGTGAGGAGATCAAATGACAGATCCGAGCCACCTAATTCAGAATGTATCCCTCAATCTTCACAGCAGCAAACACATTAAAGAAACTGCTCCAACACATAAAAGGACGCAATGTTCTGTTAGACAATAAAACCACAGAGGGTGCACAACGAGATCAATTCCAGTTCTGTGCCGCTGACTCACAGCCCTCTCACCAACTCATTGGTTTAATCAATGTGGTATCATGTGTCGGCCGGGATGGTAGAAGGAGAACCACATAGACTGTAGTCTTCTTCCATCTAACAATCTGGCTTGTAATGAACGTGCGCTTCCTGCCCAGCAGGACATCCGTGGCTCTGTGGGTAGCACTCTCGCCTGAGTCAGGAGGTGGTGGTTTCCAGACCAACACTCCAGTGCTGAGGGAGTGCTGCACTTAGAGGTGCCATATTTTGAATGAGGCCTGTCTGCTCTCTCAGATGGACGTTAAAAATCCCATGGCCACTATTTAGAAGAGGAGCAGGGGAATTCTCCCAATTCTTGACCAATATTTATCCCTCAACCAACACCACTAAAAAAAACCCAGGTTATCTGGAAATTATTTTATTGCTGCCGCATTTCCTACATTACAACAGTGACTACACTTCAAAACACCCCGGAGGAAATTTTGGGAGATGTTTCCCAACTTGTAACGCGTTGAGCAGGGATTGTGGGAGTGTAAATTGGGCGGGCTGCTTCCCACATACAACAGAGCCCAAGCCCGTGGGACAGTGTGACTCTTACCTTCCCGAAGCTGCCCTTCCCCAACACCATCAAGAAGTTGAAGTCAGTCAGCTTCATCCGATCCCGGTTGCCATTGTTGTCAATTTTGGACCATGAGCTGGATCTCTTCTCCTCCGCTGCCTTCGAACCCGGCCCAATTCTGGCTCTCTGGACAAAAAAATAAACCAGCTAAAAATAAACCTGTGGGTGGGGTTAGTCCTGCCCGAGGGGTGGGAGGGGCTATTACAGCCCATGGAGCGGGTGGGGCTATTACCCCAAGAGTAGAAGCAGCTGGGGATGGAGTCAGTACAGTAGGAAGGGTTATGATGGAGGCATGGGTGGGGTGAGGTGAGGTGGGGTGGGATGGGGTGGGGTGGGACGGGGTGAGGTAACATAGAAAATAGGTGCAGGAGTAGGCCATTCGGCCCTTCGAGCCTGCACCACCATTCAATAAGATCATGGCTGATCATTCCCTCAGTACCCTTTCCTGCTTTCTCTCCATACTCTTTGATCCCTTTAGCCGTAAGGGCCATATCTAACTCCCTCTTGAATATATCCAATGAACTGGCATCAACAACCCTCTGCGGCAGGGAATTCCACAGGTTAACAACACTCTGAGTGAAGAAGTTTCTCCTTATCTCAGTCCTAAGACTATGTTACTGGTTCTAGACTTCCCCAACATCAGGAACATTCTTCCCGCATCTAACCTGTCTAATCCCGTCAGAAACTTATATGTTTCGATGAGATCCCCTCTCATCCTTCAAAACTCCAGTGTATAAAGGCCCAGTTGATTCAGTCTCTCCTCATAGGTCAGTCCAGCCATCCTGGGAATCAGTCTGGTGAACCTTCGCTGCACTCCCTCAATAGCAAGAACGTCCTTCCTCAGATCAGGAGACTAAAACTGAACACAATATTCCAGGTGACGACTCACCAAGGCTCTGTACAACTGCTGTAAGACCTCCCTGCTCCTATACTCAAATCCCCTAGCTATGAAGGCCAACATACCATTTGCCTTCTTCACCGCCTGCTGTACCTGCATGCCAACTTTCAATGACTGATAAACCATGACACCCAGATCTCGTTGCACCTCCCCTTTTCCTAATCTTGCCGTCATTCAGATAATATTCTGCCTTCGTGTTTTTGCCACCAAAGTGGATAACTTCACATTTATCCACATTATACTGCATCTGCCATGCATTTGCCCACTCACCTAACCTGTCCAAGTCACCCTGCAGCCTCTTAGCGTCCTGCTCACAGCTCACACCGCCACCCAGTTTAGTGTTGGGTGGGGTGGGATGGTGTTGGGTGGTGTTGGGTGAGGTGAGGTTTAGGTTGGGTTCAGTTCAGTGGAGAGTGGGAGTAGCTGGGAGATGCACACTGTGGAGAAAGCTGGGGGACAGAGGGTGTGTTTGGGAGGGCATGCCGTGGGAGGTGCTGGGGTCGAGCTCCAGGAATGACAGGGGCCGGGGTGCACAATGTCAAAATGCTGAAGGTGGGGCGACACTGGGATGGTTAGAGTGAGGGGGCGTGGGGACACGGGGGGTGGAGGGCGTGGGGACGCGAGGGCGCGGTGTGGGGACACGGGGGGGGGGGGGGGGCACACTGGGATGTGCTGGCTGTATGCGGCTGACCCCAGTGACAGCAGGGCAATCATTTCATTGCAAGCGATAAAATCAAGAACAAAACAACAGATGCTGCACAAATCAATGAGAATAACTGTTTAAAGTGATCCAAACTTTGATCAGCATCGTTCAGCCGAGCTCTCCGATCAATGCTGGTTCTATTTTTCACACAATTCAAGCCACATAAACAACATAACAGTGTAATCTCCTTGACTGTTTCATCAGAACTCATTCTCCCGAATAGGATTCCAGCCGGTAACTCACTCCCAGATATCTATTATTCTATATATAAACTGCCCTACACCCCCAATTAGATCCCAGCCTGTAACTCATTCCCGGGTACGTGTTATTCTATATCTAACCTTTGCCGTAATATTCCCACGGCAGTGTGGGTCTGATGGAGTGATAGATGCAGTGGAATGTCAGAGTGAAGAATATATCCTCGCCCCAATGAATAAAATTCTGTGCACTGTCCACACATTGCCCCTGCCTTGGAATGAAGTACAGTCAGTTCTCAGTGAGCAGTCGGCAGCAATCACTGCACCAACACCAGGATAAATGAGGAGTGTGAGGCAGTGAGTACAGCAAATAAAGGTTACTTAGCAAACTGATAGCAGAGATGGGTGATGTGTGCGCTGACAGAATTTCAATTAATTGTACAGATAAATGCCGCAGGCCGTACAATCCATTTGTCTGAAGTACTGCCAACAACAGCTGGTCCTCTGGGTCATCCATTGGATCAACAAGCCATCACCAGCATTTCCTTACATTGTAAATAACATTGGAAAGAATAACTTTAAGCTGCCTGCAACACAAGCATTGTAAAAAGGCGTTTTTTCATTTAAAAGCTGGTGAGCGGCTTGTGCAGGACCTCCAGATAGGGGCGTTGCGGCGAGGTTTAATGGGAACATTGCCTGGGAGTGAGTTACAGGCCGGGATCTAATTGAGGGGTTCAGGGTGGGGGGTGTATATATATAGAATAACAGATACCCAGGAATGAGTTACAGGCTGAGATCTAATTGAGGGGTTCAGAGGGGCGGGGGATATATATATAGATAGAACAACAGATACCTGGGAGTGAGTTAAAGGCTGGAATCTAATCAAGCGGTTCAGAATGAGTTACGGGCTGTGTGTTAAGATTTTGCGTTCATGATCCTTCCATTGCACCTACAGGTTTGTCAGTGCTCTTTGCCTTAGTTATTCAGTGTGTTATACAGACCATTTCCTCCAGCTCTCCTTCTGAGTCTGCTTCTGTTGTGACTCACCTCAAACTTCTGCCTCAGTTCCTCATTTCCTTCAAGATCCTCTTCAGGTGGCACTGGCACATTGTAATATTCTCCCTCCTCCTGGCTCAGCAACTTGTACCTGTGCCAGAAGAGATTTATTTTAATTTTCAAACGGGCTGAGACCTATCTTTTCGATACAGGTACAGTCCAGCAATCTCAGCTTTTTGTTTAAACATTTCACAAAGCGATAAAGGCGGATTCATATCTCGAATGTAAATGAGTTGAGTGTTAATAGTGTATTTCCTGATTGCGGCCCCATGTCTTTAGGACTGGAGCTGGGTTCCTTCTCCACAGCAGTGCTGTAAATGCTCTCCTAGCCTTCACACATTCCTTGGTACAGATGGGTGCTGAAGAGCAGCTGTAGAGAGACTGCACGAGTTTACTGTCAGAGTGCGGCAAGGGGAGGTCTAGGCGAGAGCATCGAGCTAACATCTTCCAACTTCACTAGGAAAATATACCGCGGATATGTAAAAGTCGGATAGCC
This sequence comes from Pristiophorus japonicus, assembly GCF_044704955.1. Classification (NCBI taxonomy): domain Eukaryota; kingdom Metazoa; phylum Chordata; class Chondrichthyes; family Pristiophoridae; genus Pristiophorus; species Pristiophorus japonicus. The sequence continues at coordinate 180,146,339 of NC_091991.1, read as the reverse complement.
AGGTGGTGAAGGATAGGTTACTAGAACCTATTCTTTAGTCGTTTATAAGCATTTATTTATGGAGACACACATTACATACCATGCACCCCCCAAGATAAGCTCCCTCCCAAGCCGGCTCCCATAAATATGAACACGAGAGTCTCCATTTAATACCCATCACCTGAATACAATAACAGATTTCCTTCTCTCTCTCTTTAAAGAAATTAAACTTTTATTTAATACAACCAAAATGTAAAAAAATTAAAGACTCTCATTTTCTGTACAAAGCATTTCAATGTGAGATGCCCTTTCTCCAGGAACCCTCTTCGTACATACACTTCTTTTAGTAAAACAATCCAACGGTTGATGGCTAGAATCCACCCATTTAATTTTAGAAATTTCCTTTCTCTCCAGCATTTCAAGCAATATTTCAAAATTCTCAACGGATATATATTCCACTGAAAATAAAAACTCCACAGGTAAAGTGAGCCATCCAGGGCTAACTATAGAAGTTAAGGATAATATTAGATTAAAAGAAGAGGCTTATAATGTTGCAAGAATAGTACTATGCCTGAGGATTGGGAGAGCTTTAGAAACCAGCAAAGGATTACCGAAAAATTGATAAAAAGGAGAAATAGAATACCAGAGTAAACTAGCAAGAAATATAAATTGTAAGAGCTTCTACAAGTATGTGAAAAGCAAGTGAGTAGCAAAAGTAAGCATTGGTCTCTTAGATGCTGAGACAGGTGAAATTATTAATGGGGAATAAGGAAATGACAGAGACTTTAAACAAATATTTTGTATCTGTCTTCACCGTAGAAGACACAAAAAGCATACAAAAAAATGGTAGGGAACTGAGGGGCTAATTAGAGCGAGAAACTTAAAGTAATTAAAATCAGTAGAGAAAAAGTACTCGAGAAACTAATGGGACTAAAAGCCGACAAATCCCCTGGACCTGATGACGTATGTCCTAGGGTTCTAAAATAAGTGGCTGCAGAGATAGTGGATGGTGGTTTTGATCTTCCAAAATTCCCGAGATTCTAGAACGGTCCCAGTGGATTAGAAGGTACCAAATGTAAACCTGTTATTCATAAAAGGAGGAAAGAGAGAAAACGGGGAACTACGGGCCAGTTAGCCTGACATCAGTCGTCAAGAAAATGCTAAAATCATTATTAAGGCAGAGTCAACATGGTTTTATGCAAGGGAAATCATGTTTGACAAACTTGTGCGTTTTTTGAGGTATATAAAGGGGAACCAGTGGATTTGGAATTGGATTTTCAAAAGGCATTCAATAAGTTACCACAGAAAAGATTGTTATGCATGATAAGGGCTCATGCGGTTGGGATAATATATTAGCATGGATAGAGGATTGGTTATTGGACAGAAAACAGAGAGTCGGGATAAATGGGTAATTTTCAGATTGACAGGCTAGTGGGGTACCACAAGGATCCATGCAGGGCCTCAGCTATTTACAATCTATATTAATGACTAAGCTGAAGTGACTGAGTGCAATGTATCCAAGTTTGCTGATGATACCAAGCTAAGTGGGACAGTAAGCTGTGAGCAAGACACGAAGAGCCGGCAAAGAGGTATAGACAGGTTAAGGGAGTGGGCAATAAGGTGGCAGATGGAGTATTATGTGGGGAAATGTGAGGTTATTCACTTTGGTAGGAAGATTAGAAAAACAGAATATTTTTTAAATGGTGAGAAACTATTAAATGTTCAGAGAGATTTAGGAGTCCTCGCACAGGAAACACAGAAAGTTAGCATGCAGGTACAGCAGGCAACTAGGAAGGGAGATGGAGTACAAGAGTAAGGAAGTCTTATTATAATCGTACAGGGCTTTGGTGAGATCACATCTGGAGCACTGTGCACAGTTTTGGTCTCCTTATCTGAGAAAGGACATATATACCTTAGAGGCAGTGCAACAAAGGATCACGAGACTGATCCCCAGGATGAGAGGGTTGTCCTATGAGGAGAGATTGAGTAGATTGGGCCTATACTCTCTGGAGTTTAGAAGAATGAGAGGTGATCTCATTGAAACATAAGATTCTGAGGGGGATTGACAGGGTAGATGCTGAGAGGTTGTTTCCCATGGCTGGAGAGTCTAGAACCAGGGGGAACAGTCTCAGGATAAGGGGTCAGCCATTTAAGACTGAGATGAGGAGGAATTTCTTCACTCAGAGGGTTGTGAATCTTTGTAATTCTCTACCCCAAAGAGCTGTGAATTCTGAGTCACTAAGTGTATTCAAGGCTGAGATTTTTGGACTCTAGGGGAATCGAGGAATATGGGGATTGGCTGGGAAAGTGGAGTTGAGGTCGAAGACCAGCCATGATCTTATTGAATGGTATCGAGCAGGCTCGAGGGGCCAAATGGCCTACTCCTGCTCCTAATTCTTATGTTATGTTCAGCCAGCAAGGTCAATCGTAATTTTTTCTCACTCACATTTTCCGTAGAGTATACATTATCCCACAATGAATGATTGGGTATACCCATTGAATGTTATGCAGACAATCTTCAGTACTCACATTGTACAGGATGTAACTCAAGATATTTGCCAAATAGAATTCTATATCCACTCCTTCCACAAGAGCCAGTATTTCAGCAGCCAGAGTACTTTTAACAATTCTTATTTTCTTAGCTTCCCAAGCTAAAGGACAACATTTCCCATTCTCACCCATAAGATACATATGAAACCAGCTGCACTAGAATACCCATCAGGAAGATTAGCATGTGAAGCATTGCTATTAACTATCTTCATGTTCGTTGGGTCACCAAGGATGTGAACTTAAGCATGCATTTATCCAGATTTAATTTTTGTAATGTTTTATTTGTCCTTAAAACATTGGGGTGTTTCATTGAAGTACTTAACTCCAACACATCAAAACTAGCATCTGGTCCAGTCTAAGTGCACGACCAGTTCAACCGACAAATCAAGCTTTGCAATTGCTCCATCTCTTTAGATATTACATCACCTTTCTGTGATAACTTAGTACGAGTAGCCGGGATGGGAGTAACACTCTCTAAATAGGGCTATTGATTTAAAGTTACATCAGACCCACTTTGCTTAATATCTAAACTAATATACTTAAAACCCCACAGGCCTGACTCCCAATTTTAAATTCTACTCCAATCTTATTAATGACGAATTTCTCAAATTCTGCAGTACCACCCCATAAGAAATCATCAGCGTGCATCATGAAGGTGTCTGAAAGGTTTCCTTTATGGTACCAAGAAAGCATTGCAGGATCTGATTTTAGTTGAACACAACCTATTTTCAGCAAAACACATCTCACCGAAAAATACCAGACCCTGGAAGCACCGTTCAGGTCATAGATGCATTTGTTTCTTTTCTACAGTTTTCCTCCCGCCTCTTTAGGTGGTTTCAGAAACACTTCTCTCTGAAAAGTATTGCCCTGCAGAAATGCAGCTTATATGTCAATTGACCTGCACTCTCATGAATATGTGGCCAAAAGAGCCCAAAAGACTTTTTTTTTTTAAGATGACTTTTCCAGCAGTGAGAGAGTTCACTTACAGCTGTATCACCTAGTTTCTCTTCAAAGCCCCGAGCTACCAACCTCGCTTTAGCCTTGTACATTCCATCTGAAAGGTCTTTTTCAGTACAAACCCAGCTATGTGACTGTCATGTATTCAACTATCATTGTAACCCATGTATAAGCTGACCTAAGTTATACACCTTGAGAACATTGATCACAAGGGGGTGAACTTGTGGGAGACACTCCTAACCTGGACTTTCAGGTATAAAAGGGGAAGCTCCACCCACCTTCATCACTTGAGGTCTTGGTAATAAATGTAACTGGTCACAGAGTGACCTTCTCTCAAGTATGGGCCTCGTGTGCATTTATACTGTATAGTAAGGACATATCAGTGACAAAGCTGGTCAACCCTTATCTGGTACCTCAGAATAAACTCCAAATTCTCTCTCACATCCAACTCCCTTTGTTTTGCCTCTCTTGCTCGTTTATCCTCAAGTTTATTGTCAGCCACCAAAACCATGATCATGAGGGCTACTACTTCTATTTCTAGTTCCGTTCGTGACTTTGTTTCATTGTCTGATCTATTCAAGCTACACTGTCAACTTCCACTTCTACGTGTGTCGGGACTCCTACTGCCAGACTTCCCTCCAGCACTATCGAAGGCTCTTTCTGTATTTAGTGATCCTTTTCTGATGTGAGAGTCACTTCTGGACTCCCTATTACTACTTCAACTGTGTTTTCTTATTTCCCAATCTTTCACTCCATTCTGCCAGTCCACAGATCTCACTTCTTGGCCTTTACCATGAACATTCAACCAAAATTTAAACCTAGCAGTAACGTTTCTTGCACGTTTCAAAATTGTTACATCTCGGCCTTCATCAGACTCTTCTGGAACATATGTCACCCATGTACCCACGTTGGGTAATTGTTCTGTGGATGCGATAGCTCTGTCATGTATGTCATGTTCATTCATGCTCCCACTGTCCAGCCCTTGATCTACCTCATTCTGTTCCTCAGGACCCTCACCAAAAAAAGCATGAACAGGTACAAGGTGCCTTGTTTACTTCAATTAATTGCTTGGAGTCCACGATTTTATAATTAAAAAAAAAGAAAGACTTGCATTTATATAACGCCTTTCACGACCTCCAAACGTTTCAAAGCGCTTTACAACCAATGAAGTACTTTTGGAGTGGAGTCACTGTGGTAATGTGGGAAACGTGGCAGCCAACTTAATTAATTCCGATTAATCGTGAGGAATGAACAGTAACAGTTTGATTGCCATGCTTGATAAGTACGGTCTTACTTACCATCACGGCCTATGACCTTACAAGGGCATTTCCATTCACTATGAATGAAGCGTACAAGAGTATGGGGCTTACACTAAACATCCGTAAGACAAAGGTCCTCCAACCTGCTCCCACAACACAGTATCCACGATGAGGCCTTGGACAACGTGGACCATTTTCCATACCTCGGGAGCCTACTGTCAACAAGGGCAGACGTCGATGATGAAGTCCAACACCACCTCCAGTGCGCCGGTCGCCTGAGGAAGAGAGTGTTTGAAGACCAGGACCTCAAACCCGGCACCAAGCTCATAGTCTACAGAGCAATGGTGATACCCGCCCTCCTATATGCTTCAGAGACATGGACTATGTACAGCAGGCACCTCAAAGCACTGGAGAAGTACCACCAACGCTGTCTCTGCAACATCCTGCGAATCCATTGGCAGGATAGGCGCACCAATATCAGTGTTCCCGCTCAGACCAACATCCCCAGCATTGAAGCATTGACCATGCACCATCAGCTCTGTTGGACGGGTTACATCGTCTGGATGCCTGATACTGAACTCCAAAAATAAGCGCTCTACTCAGAGCTCCGACACGGCAAACGAGTCCCAGGTGGGCAGAGGAAACGCTTCAACGACACCCTCAAAGCTTCCTTGAAAAAGTACAACATCCCCACTGACACCTGGGAATCCCTGGCCCAAGACCGCTCAAAGTGGAGGAGAAGCATCCGGGAAAGCGCCGAACACCTCGAGTCTCTTCGCCGGAGCAAGCGGAAGCCAAACGCAAACAGTGCACGGCAACCCAGGCCCCCCACCCACCCGTCCCTCCAACCACCGTCTGCTCCACCTGTGACAGAGACTGTAGGTCCCGCATTGGACTCATCAGTCACCTGAGAACTCATTAGTGTAGAAGTAAGTCATCCTCGACTCCGAGGGACTGCCTAAGAAGATTATTCACTATGACCCTCTCTTTTATAGTATACCAAGTCTCCTGAATTGAACTCTCTTTCAGACGGTCCAATACGATGCTTCAGTGCTCTACGAATTTTCTCTGATACCTCAGCCTGTCCCCCTGTATGTAAAACATATAAATGCTCGGATAAAAATGGCACTAACTTAGTACCTCCCAGAGCAGGATGATTATTGCAAAGAAAAGATAAGTTGGGATTGTGCCCATATACTAGTTGGTAATGACGCAGTTGACAATTTACACTCTGGTCGATCAGCCAAAATGTATGCACCATGTCTTCAATCACAGAATGATTCCTTTCACAAAGATCATTGCTATAAGGGCCCTCAGCTGTTGTATTCATGACAAAGATATTCATATTCTCACACATATCTCTGAACTTGTCAGCGAATTCACCTCCATTATTGGTCAAAAACATTGCTGGTGTCCCAAGTCCAGTCCCTATCCATCCTTCTTCTCTTGGCTATATATTAATGTAGAAATACTCATTCTTGTAGCCATGCCAATAAAATGCATGAAAACATTTTTGTTTTTGTCCTATACCATTAGACCCATGGCCACTACCTTGTTAAAGTCATGTGCCGGTGGAAGACCTACAATGGGTCGTTCTTCTATACTTTCAGATTTCACAGTTCTCACTAATCTCTTCCATTATAATAATAACAATTTTTATTTATATACCGTCTTTAATGAAGTAAAACATCCCAAGGTGCTTCACAGCAGTGTTACAAGACAAAACAGATAAAGTTGACACCGAGTTGACAAAAGAAGAAATTAAGGCAGATGACCAAAAGGTAGGTTTTAAGGAGCGTCTTAAAGGAAGAAAGAGAGGTAGAGAGGTGGAGAGGTTTAGGGAGGGAGTTCCAGAGCTTGAGGCTCAAACAGCTGAAGGCATGGCCACCGGTGGTTGAGCAGTTATAAATCAGGATGCTCAAGAGGGCAGAATTAGAGGAGCGGTCTGGACGGTGTCGCGTCCTGTCCCTGCAGTACAGATTCACACGAGGCACATACTGAAGTCAAGGTCACTCAGGACCTGCACCTTTATTACACAGCTCTCGAATGCCACACTTGCCTGAGACCCATCCTTATATACCTGTCTGGGACAGGTATCCAGTGTCTCCTGCAAGTGCACCCCTGATGGCAAGGTAAGCTTGTGGTTACAGGTCATCTCTAGTTACAGTCATGTACAGCATGGTAAGATACAGTTATGTACAGTAGTGTGAGATACATGACAGGCGGGACAAGAAGTGGAAGGTGTGGCCAGGAGGAGAGGCTTTGATCGCCTTGTATATTCCTCATCAACTACACCTGCATTTTTTTAGCAGGATTTTTAAATGTTGACAAGTAGGGTGGGCAAATTGTCTATGTAATTTTAAGACAATTTGTTTTTTTTCTGTTTTATCCTTATTGATTGATGCCATTAATGCTTGCTGAACACTCTGATGAGAAACACCAGGTTTTGTTAAAGGGATACAATAATGTCCTGACTGGGTAAACTGCAGATCAACCAATTTCCTCAAAATAATTGCCTTAGTGTGTTCCAGGTCAAGTTTCATTTGTGCCTTTTTCATGCAAGCTGTACTCAAAAGCATCGGTATCTCACTAGAGACTGTATCCGTACTAATATAATGGTTTCCTCCAGCTTACATGGAACTACCACTCTCGAATGACCTCAAGGTGTTATCATCGCCAAACCTGAAGCATGTAGTAGTTTTATAAGAACATAAGAATTAGGAACAGGAGTAGGCCATCTAGCCCCTCGAGCCTGCTCCGCCATTCAACACGATAATGGCTGATCTGGCCGTGGACTCAGTTCCACTTACCCGCCCGCTCCCCATAACCCTTAATTCCCTTATTGGTTAAAAATCTATCTATCTGTGATTTGAATACATTCAATGAGCTAGCCTCAACTGTTTCCTTGGGCAGAGAATTCCACAGATTCACAACCCTCTGGGAGAAGAAATTCCTTCTCAACTCGGTTTTAAATTGGCTCCCCCATATTTTGAGGCTGTGCCCCCTAGTTCTAGTCTCCCCGACCAGTGGAAACAACCTCTCTGCCTCTATCTTGTCTATCCCTTTCATTATTTTAAATGTTTCTATAAGATCACCCCTCATCCTTCTGAACTCCAATGAGTAAAGACCCAGTCTACTCAATCTATCATCATAAGGTAACCCCCTCATCTCTGGAATCAGCCTAGTGAATCGTCTCTGTACCCCCTCCAAAGCCAGTATATCCTTCCTTAAGTAAGGTGACCAAAACTGCACGCAGTACTCCAGGTGCGGCCTCACCAATACCCTATACAGTTGCAGCAGGACCTCCCTGCTTTTGTACTCCATCCCTCTCGCAATGAAGGCCAACATTCCATTCACCTTCCTGATTACCTGCTGCACCTGCAAACTAACTTTTTGGGATTCATGACCCCCAGGTCCCTCTGCACCGCAGCATGTTGTAATTTCTCCCCATTCAAATAATATTTCCTTTTACTGTTTTTTTTCCAAGATGGATGACCTCACATTTTCCGACATTGTATTCCATCTGCCAAACCTTAGCCCATTCGCTTAACCTATCTAAATCTCTTTGCAGCCTCCACACAACCCGCTTTCCCACTAATCTTTGTGTCATCTGCAAATTTTGTTATACTACACTCTGTCCCCTCTTCCAGGTCATCTATGTATATTGTAAACAGTTGTGGTCCCAGCACCGATCCCTGTGGCACACCATTAACCACCGATTTCCAACCCGAAAAGGACCCATTTATCCTGACTCTCTTATCTATATTCCTTAACCTTGCGTTGATCATCACTACTTAGTGAATCAAGATAACAATTTAACTAATCTAACCGCATACAGTTGAACCATAGAAATTTACAGCATGGGAAGAGGCCATTTAGCCCATCGTGTGCGTACCTGCTGACAAAGAGCTATCCAGCCTAATACCACTTTTCAGCTCTTGGTCCGTAGCCCTGTAGGTATTGGCACTCAAGATAATATCCAAGTACTTTTTAAATGCTATGAGGTTTCTGCCTCTACCACCTTTTCAGGCAGTGAGTTCCAGACCCCCACCACCGTCTGGGTGAAAAAAGTTCTCCTCAATTCACCTCTAAATCTCCTACACTTACTTTAAATCTATGCCCCCTGGTTGTTGACCCCTCTGCTTAGATGAATAGGTCCTTCCTATCTACTCTATCTAGGCCCTTCATAGTTTTTCACACCTCAATAAGGTCTCCCCTCAGCTTCCTCTGTTTCAAAGAAAACAACCCCAGCCTATCCAATCTTTCCTCATAGCTAAAATTCCCCAGTCCAGGCAACATCCTCATAAATCTTCTCTGTACCTTCTCTATAGTGCAATCACATCCTTCCTGTAATGTGGTGACCAGAACTGCACGCAGTACTCCAGCAGTGGCCTAACTAGTGTTTTATATAATTCAAGCATAACCTCACTGCTCTTGTATTCGATGCCTCGGCTAATAAAGGCAAGTATCCCGTATGCCTTCTGAACCACCTTATCTACCTGGCCTGCTACCTTCAGGGATCTGTGGACCTGCACTCCAAGATCCCTCTGTTCCTCTACACTTCTCAGTGTCCTATCATTTATTGTGTATTCCCTTTCCTTGTTAGCCCTCCCCAAATACATTACCTCACGTTTCTCCAGATTGAATTCCATTTGCCACTGTTCTTCACACTTGACCAGTTCATTGATATCTTCCTGCAGTCTACAGCTTTCTTCTTCATTATCAACCATACAGCCAATTTTTGTATCATCTGCAAACTTCTTAATCATACCCTCTATATTCAAGTCTAAATCATTGATATATATCACAAAAAGCAAGGGGCCTAGTACTGAGCCCAGCGGAACCCTGCTAGATACAACCTTCCAGTCACAAAAACACCCATCGACAATTACCCTTTGCTTCCTGCCTCTGAGCCAATTTTGGATCCAACTTGACACTTTGCCCTGGATCCCGTGGGCTTTTACTTTCGTGAACAGTCTGCCATGTGGGACCTTATCAAAAGCCTTGCTAAAATAGAAACATAGAAACATAGAAAATAGGTGCAGGAGTAGGCCATTCGGCCCTTCTAGCCTGCACCGCCATTCAATGAGTTCATGGCTGAACATGCAACTTCAGTACCCCATTCCTGCTTTCTCACCATACCCCTTGATTCCCCTAGTAGTAAGGACTTCATCTAACTCCTTTTTGAATATATTTAGTGAATTGGCCTCAACAACTTTCTGTGGTAGAGAATTCCACAGGTTCACCACTCTCTGGGTGAAGAAATTCCTCCTCATCTCGGTCCTAAATGGCTTCCCCCTTATCCTTAGACTGTGTCCCCTGGTTCTGGACTTCCCCAACATTGGGAACATTCTTCCTGCATCTAACCTGTCCAACCCCGTCAGAATTTTAAACGTTTCTATGAGGTCCCCTCTCATTCTTCTGAACTCCAGTGAATACAAGCCCAGTTGATCCAGTCTTTCTTGATAGGTCAGTCCCGCCATCCCGGGAATCAGTCTGGTGAACCTTCGCTGCACTCCCTCAATAGCAAGAATGTCCTTCCTCAGGTTAGGAGACCAAAACTGTACACAATACTCCAGGTGTGGCCTCACCAAGGCCCTGTACAATTGTAGCAACACCTCCCTGCCCTTGTACTCAAATCTCCTCGCTATGAAGGCCAACATGCCATTTGCTTTCTTAACCGCCTGCTGTACCTGCATGCCAACCTTCAATGACTGATGTACCATGACACCCAGGTCTCTTTGCACCTGCCCTTTTCCTAATCTGTCACCGTTCAGATAATAGTCTGTCTCTCTGTTTTTACCACCAAAGTGGATAACCTCACATTTATCCACATTATACTTCATCTGCCATGCATTTGCCCACTCACCTAACCTATCCAAGTCGCTCTGCAGCCTCATAGAATCCTCCTTGCAGCTCACACTGCCACCCAACTTAGTGTCATCCGCAAATTTGGAGATACTACATTTAATCCCCTCGTCTAAATCATTAATGTACAGTGTAAACAGCTGGGGCCCCAGCACAGAACCTTGCGGTACCCCACTAGTCACTGCCTGCCATTCACAAAATTCCCCATTTACTCCTACTCTTTGCTTCCTGTCTGACAACCAGTTCTCAATCCATGTCAGCACACTACCCCCAATCCCATGTGCTTTAACTTTGCACATTAATCTCTTGTGTGGGACCTTGTCGAAAGCCTTCTGAAAGTCCAAATATACCACATCAACTGGAAACATCCTCAAAAAATTCCAGAAGATTTGTCAAGCATGATTTCCCTTTCACAAATCCATGCTGACTTGGACCTATCATATTACCTCTTTCCAAATGCACTGCGATGACATCCTTAATAATTGATTCCATCATTTTACCCACTATCGATGTCAGGCTGACCGGTCTGTAATTCCCTGTTTTCTCTCTCCCTCCTTTTTTAAAAAGTGGGGTTACATTGGCTACCCTCCACTCCATAGGAACTGATCCAGAGTCAATGGAATGTTGGAAAATGACTGTCAATGCATCCACTATTTCCAAGGCCACCTCCTTAAGTACTCTGGGATGCAGTCCATCAGGCCCTGGGGATTTATCGGCCTTCAATCCCATCAATTTCCCCAACACAATTTCCCGACTAATAAGGATTTCCCTCAGTTCCTCCTCCTTACTAGACCCTCCGACCCCTTTTATATCCGGAAGGTTGTTTGTGTCCTCCTCAGTGAATACCGAACCAAAGTACTTGTTCAATTGGTCCGCCATTTCTTTGTTCCCCGTTATGACTTCCCCTGATTCTGACTGCAGGGGACCTACGTTTGTCTTTACTAACCTTTTTCTCTTTACATATCTATAGAAACTTTTGCAATCCGTCTTAATGTTCCCTGCAAGCTTCTTCTCGTACTCCATTTCCCCTGCCCTAATCAAACCCTTTGTCCTCCTCTGCTGAGTTCTAAATTTCTCCCAGTCCCCGGGTTCTCTGCTATTTCTGGCCAATTTGTATGCCACTTCCTTGGCTTTAATGCTATCCCTGATTTCCCTTGATAGCCACGGTTGAGCCACTTTCCCTTTTTTATTTTTACGACAGACAGGAATGTACAATTGCTGTAGTTCATCCATGCGGTCTCTAAATGTCTGCCATTGCCCATCCACAGTCAACCCCTTCAGTATCATTCGCCAATCTATCCTAGCCAATTCACGCCTCATACCTTCAAAGTTACCCTTCTTTAAGTTCTGGACCATGGTCTCTGAATTAACTGTTTCATTCTCCATCCTAATGCAGAATTCCACCATATTATGGTCACTCTTCCCCAAGGGGCCTCGCACAACGAGATTGCTAATTAATCCTCTCTCATTACACAACACCCAGTCTAAGATGGCCTCCCCCCTAGTTGGTTCCTCGACATATTGGTCTAAAAAACCATCCCTTATGCACTCCAGGAAATCCTCCTCTACCGTATTGCTTCCAGTTTGGTTAACCCAATCTATGTGCATATTAAAGTCACCCATTATAACTGCTGCACCTTTATTGCACGCACCCCTAATTTCATGTTTGATGCCCTCCCCAACATCACTACTACTGTTTGGAGGTCTGTACACAACTCCCACTAACGTTTTTTGTCCTTTGGTATTCTGCAGCTCTACCCATATAGATTCCACATCATCCAAGCTAATGTCCTTCCGAACTATTGCCTTAATTTGCTCCTTAACCAGCAATGCTACCCCACCTCCTTTTCCTTTTATTCTATCCTTCCTGAATGTTGAATACCCCTGGATGTTGAGTTCCCAAATCTATATAGACTGCATCAAACACACTACCCTCATCGACCCTCCGTGTTACCTCTTCAAAAAATTCAATCAAGTTAGTCAGACATGACCTTTCCTTAACAAATCCATGCTGACTGTCCTTGATTAATCCATCTCTTTCTAAATTAAGATTTATCCCGTCCCTCAATGTTTTCCAATAATTTTCCCACCACCGAGGTTAGGCTGACTGGCCTGTAATTACTCGGTCTATCCCTTTCTCCCTTTTTAAACAAGGGTACAACATTAACCGTCCTCCAGTCCTCTGGCACCATACCTGTAGCCAGAGAGGATTGGAAAATGATGGCCAGAGCCTCTGCTATTTCCTCTATTACTTCTCTTAACAGCCTGGGATACATTTCATCCAGGCCTGGGGATTTATCCACTTTCAAAGATGCTAAACCCTTTAATACTTCCTCTCTCACTATGTTTATTTCATCTAATATTTCACACTCTTCCTCCCCGATTGCAATATCTGCATCGTCCCTCTTTTTTGTGAGAACAGACGTGAAATATTCATTAAGAACCATATACATGTCTTCCGCCTCCACACACCTTTATGGCCCCTAATAGGCTTACTCTTTCTTTAGTTATCCTCTTGGCCTTAATGTATTTATAAAACATCTTTGGGTTTTTCTTGATTTTACCGGCAATATTTTTTCATGCTCTCTCTTTGCTTTCCTCGTTTCCTTTTTAATTTCACCCCTGCACTTTCTATACTCCTCTAGGGTTTCTGCAGTATTGAACCCTTGGTATCCGTCATAAGCCCCCCTTTTTTTCTTTGTTCTACCCTATATGCCCCTTGACATCCAGGGGACTCTAGATTTGTTGGTCCCAGACTTTTTCTTGCAGGGAACATACTCGCTCTGAACCCTCACTATCTCCTCCTTGAATGCCTCCCACTGCTCTGACACTTCAAGCAGCTGTTTCCAGTCCACCTTGGCTAAATCACATCTAGTTTAGCAAAATTGGCTTTTCCCCAATTGAGAACTTTTATTCCTGGTCTATCTTTGTCCTTTTCCATAACTACCCTAAATCTAACTGAATTATGACCAAAATGCTCTCCTACTGATACCCCTTCCACCTGCCCAACTTTATTCTCTAAAACAAAGTCCAGAACCACCCTATTGGGCTTGCTATGTACTTGCTAAAAAAAATGTCCTAAATGCATTTTAATAATTCTGCTCCCTCTATACCTTTCAAACTAATTCTATCCCAGTCAATATTAGGATAATTGAAATCCCCTATTACTGCCCTATTGTCTTTATGCTTCTCAGAGATTTGCCTACATATTTGCTCTTCTGTCTCCCTCTGACCATTTGGGGTCTATAGTACAGTCCCAGCAGTGTGATCGTCCCTTTTTTTGTTCTTCACTTCAATCCATTTGGCCTCATTTGATGATCCTAAAGTACATGTGCTAATACTGCATAATTAAAGCAATCCGACACTAACACATTCAGATTAAAACTCCTTGTCATCAGTATAATCTGTTCATATTCATGATTATCTTCATCCTCTTCCTGACAATTACTTTCTGCATGTGTCATTCCAAAGACCCTGCGACTTTGTGCTAGGCATTTCGCCGCATAATGATACTTAGAGTCACATCTGAAGCATCTATTGACTTTTCCTTGGGCATTCCTGGAATTCATTCACCAATTATTATTGTCCCAATTTCGTCTTCTGTTGATATAACCGGATTTGCTGTATGTGCTTTTGTCACCTGACTTTAATCCTTCCGTTACATTACTGTGTCGGGTATCTGGAATATTTCAAAACCGGATGACCATGGAATCTTCTATTCCATGGTCATCCGGCTTTGTGTCACGGTGGAAAGCCTCACTTGTTCCCTGAAGGCTGAAGAGAATGACTGTTTCCCCGGGGATTTGTTAAGGCTGCAGACATCTGATCCAACAGAGTCTCCTTTTCCGAGAACTGGACGCCAATTAGCACCAGTTGCCTTTCCATATAAGAACATAAGAAATAGGAGCAGGAGTAGGTCATTTGGCCCCTCGAGCCTGCTCCACCATTCAGTAAGATCATGGCTGATCTGACCATGGACTCAGCTCCACTTCCCTGCCCGCTCCCCATAACCTTTTACTCCCTTATCGCTCAAAAATCTGTCTATCTCCGCCTTAAATATATTCAATGACCCAGCCTCCACAGCTCTGTGGGACAGTGATTTCCATAGATTTACAACCCTCAGAGAAGAAATTTCTCCTCATCTCAGTTTTAAATGGGCGGTCCCTTATTCTAAGACTATGTCCCCTAGTTTTAGTTTCCCCTATGAGTGGAAATATCCTCTCTGCATCCAACTTGTCGAGCCCCCTCATTATCTTACAAGTTTCAATAAGATCACCTCTCATTCTTCTGAAATCCAATGAGTATAGGCCCAACCTACTCAATCTATCTTCATAAGTCATCTCCGGAATCAACCCAGTGAACCTTCTCTGAACAGTCTTCAATGCAAGTATATCCTTCCTTAAATATGGAGACCAAAACTGTACGCAGTACTCCAGGTGTGGCCTCACCAATACCCTGTACAGTTGTAGCAGGACTTCTCTGCTTTTATACTCTATCCCCCTTGCATTAAAGGCCACAATTCAATTTGCCTTCCTGATTACTTGCTGTACCTGCATACTAACTTTTTGTCGTTCATGCACAAGGACCCCAAGCTCTCTCTGTACTGCAGCACTTTGAAATTTTTCTCCATTTAAATTCTAATTTGCTTTTCTATTATTTATGCCATTATGACACCTTAGCACAATCTAGTAATTTAAACACCAATACCGATCCAGGGATTCCTAAATTGAACTTTGTCAACAAGTCCATGATATACTTGTCCATTGAATAACTGTCCACTTTCCGAAAGCAATCAAATTCTGACCCGGTCTCAGAGCCATTTAACAGGTCATCTTTCCTGTAGATTTTATTCAGGAATTCTATGAGAGGGTCAAAACCTTCATTATCCAAACGAGTTGCATCCATGTCAGAAAATATACCTTATTTCCAGTTTTACTTCATTCAGAAAGCGATAGTGTCAAAGCCATGCCTTGTTTTCTCTTTCAGTAGAGTAGGAACCCGAGTTTATATGTCAACCTCAATCTTCCACTGGTCACACCGTTCAAACTCTGAGAATATCAGCGTTTAGTCATACCTTGACTATTTAAACTTGCTTTCTTCCAACCTCTTGCTTTAGGCAACCACTCTCTGCTACCTGTAAAGGTCGGATAGCCAGGTGGTGAAGGGGAGAATACTGGAGCGTATTCTTTAGAGGCTTACAGGCCTTTATTTACAGAGACACACATTACATATCGTGCACCCCCAGGATGAGCTCCCTCACTTCCCGAGCCTGCTATGTTATATACACACACACACACACACAAACACAAACACAAGAGCGCCCCCAATTCATACCCACCACCTGAATACAATTAACAGGTGTATGCATTCCAGGTCAGAATGGAATCCAGCTGGGCTCTGACGCCCCCTCCCACAGTCGAGTAACCTGGAAAATCTGACTGCATGAAGTGCCCCTGCTTTGGTGAGCAGGAGAGGGCTGCCACTGGCCGAGGTACTGCAGCCCAGGAAGGAGTCACTACACTCAGTGCAGAGTACGACAGAAACGGAAAAACTTCGATCTGCAGCGTGGGAGGGAATACCAGATCACTTAAAAATCATTCTTTCCCCTCACTGAGATCAGGAACCGTGAAACATGACACCCCAGGAAGAAGACTGCCACCAGCACAGCCGTATTAAATCAACACGGTTAAAAGTTAAACCCTTATGACCATCAGGGATATGGAGCAAAGGAGGGTTAATGAAGTTGAGATACAGATCAGCCATGATCTAACTGAATGGCAGAACAGGCTCGAGGGGCTGAGTGGCCTTCTCCTATCCTTACATAGTGAGTTTTACTGATGAGTGGGCAGTCGGGAGATCGACTGCTAAGTAACCTTGCCCCTGCCTGTGGCCAGTGTGGATAAAACTGCATTTTATGGACATTCGGGGACCTGATGTTATCCAAACCACTGAGTTTATAATAGGAACCATCACTGTACTAAAATGCCTGATAATAATATGTAAGACGGAGCTTCTCAGTTTCCATCACCTCCTGACAGAGAGAAAGTAAAGTCACGATGCGCAAGAGGAACGTTCTTCTACTTACCAGCCATTGACCCCAGCTTTCTGCAGCTCAGAGATCCCAAAAGACAGGGATCCCATGAAATCATTCCTGGTGGTTAGATCCCAGTCCCATATTCCAATAGAAAGCCTCCGATCCTTATCAGAATCCTTTAGATTGCTGTTGGGACGTGAAGACCAAGAGTTAGGAGAGTGAGTTATTGCAGGAACTGTACAGAGACCATGGCACTAGATCATGGCCACAGAACTAGAGCAACATAGCTTGAGAGTGAATAAGCCTCCCATAAGGCTGGTGATTACGAAACCCATATCCCTCAGTAACAGGCGTCACAACGATTCCCACTGAAAGCAGCTCAGGTCGGGTTTTAAAAAAACAATTAATTCCTGGGATGTGGGCGTCGCTGGCAAGGACAGCATGTATTGCCCATCCTTAGTTGCCCTGCCCTTGAGAAAGTGGTGGTGAGCCGCCTTCTTGAACCGCTGCAGTCCCGTGTGGTGAAGGTGCTCCCACAGTGCTGTTAGGGAGGGAGTTCCAGGATATTGATTCAAATGATTAAGGAACAGCCGATATATCTCAACGTCAAGATGGTACACAACTTGGAGGGGAACTTGCAGGTGGTGGTGTTCCCATGTGCCTACTGCCCTTGTCTATCTAGGTGGTGGAGGTCAGATTGCATCCTATAGATGGGTACACACTGCAGCCATGGTGTACGGTGGTGGAGGGAGTGAATGTTTAAGGTGGTGGATGGAGTGTTTTGTCCTGGATGGTTAATTTTTGAGCAAAAAAAGGAGCTGGATAAATATATCTGGTTGAGAATGGGACTAGATTTATATAAGTGAGGTCACATAACAACAACAAATTGTATTTATATAGGGCTGTGTCTATTTGAAATGCAGCCGTTTCTCTGATTGGTCCCCTTGGAGGATAAGCCACACCCTGAAGTTCCTCTGGAATGTGTAACTGGAACCGCCCAGCCCAAGTTTTGACTGTTTTCCAATTTATAATTCAATCTATTTTTACTTCAGAAGCCACAGAGGATAGATCTCCCCAAAAGTCATCAAGTTCCAGCCAAAGTCCCTTACCCCAGCGCAAGTGCATCCTCCCCCCCGCCAAAAATCCTTACCCCAGCGCAAGTGCAAAACTCCGCCAACTGAAGTCCTTTACCCCAGCACATGTGCTGCCTCCCACAGCCGAAGTCCCTTACCCCAGCACAAGTACCTTTAATGTAGCAAAACATCCAGAGGCATTTCACAGGAGTATTATGCGATAATAAACATCTTGTGGGGGGGTGGGGTTGTGAGGCTGGAGGAGATTACAGAGATAAGGAGAGGCGGGCCATGGAGGGATTTGAAAATAAGGATGAGAATTTTGAAATGTAGCAAATGTAGGTCAGCGAGCACAAGGGGAATGGTGAGCGGGATTTGGTGCAAGTTAGGACACGGGCAGCCGAGTTTTTGGATCACCTCTAGTTTACGTAGGGTAGAATGTAGGAGGCCAGCCAGGAATGCGTTGGAGTAGTCAAGTCTACATGCAGCCAGGGTCAGTGCTCATCCCACCCACCCCCTCGTTCAGTTATTCAGACCCTGATGTCACTTGTGCTCACACAATGAACTCTCTTTGTTTCGAGAACTTTCCATGATGTTTTATGCCCTTACAATGTGAAGCACTCGTTCCAGGTGGGGTTCAGGGAGCATCTCATGGTCCTGGTTTTCTGCTTGCTCTCACTCTTAGGATCTGGGATCAGTTTCAGCTTCACGTATGGATCCGATAGACCATTGGGGTCCATGGGGACCAGGTTCCGAGCCTCTTTCACTGTTAGAACATATAATTCACATAGGAAGCAGAGGGTTTAAAATAAGATATGCATCAATTGCATCAATATTGAATACGAATTGTAAATGTTGTTTTACTTCAATAAACATCAACGTTTCATATCAGTTTCAATGTGACTGTAAGGGACATTTCCTCCAACAATCACTGACAACATTCAAGAAGAATTCCACAGTAACGAAGGAGGCCATTCAACCCACCGTGCCTTTGATTCAATTTAGAGTCTGTGTTCCCAGCTTTAACTTATTATAATGATAACGTCACATTATTTGAGATGTCAGCAGGATAGTGTAGAGGGAGCTTTACTCTGTATCTAACCTGTGCTGTACCTGCCCTGGGAATGTTTGATGAGACAGTGTAGAGGGAGCTTTACTCAGTATCTAACCCCGTGCTGTACCTGCCCTGGGAGTGTTTGATGGGGCAGTGTAGATGGAGCTTTACTCTCTATCTAACCCCCTGTACCTGCCCTGGGAGTGTTTGATGGGGCAGTGTAGAGGGAGCTTTACTCTGTATCTAACCCCCTGTACCTGCCCTGGGAGTGTTTGATGGGACAGTGTAGAGGGAGCTTTACTCTGTATCTAACCCGTGCTGTACCTGCCCTGGGAGTGTTTGATAGGGCAGTGTAGAGGGAGCTTCACTCTGTATCTAACCCGTGCTGTACCTGCCCTGGGAGTGTTTGATGGGACAGTGTAGAGGGAGCTTTACTCTGTATCTAACCCCCTGTACCTGCCCTGGGAGTGTTTGATGGGGCAGTGTAGAGGGAGCTTTACTCAGTATCTAACCCCCTGTACCTGCCCTGGGAGTGTTTGATAGGGCAGTGTAGAGGGAGCTTCACTCTGTATCTAACCCGTGCTGTACCTGCCCTGGGAGTGTTTGATGGGACAGTGTAGAGGGAGCTTTACTCTGTATCTAACCCCCTGTACCTGCCCTGGGAGTGTTTGATGGGACAGTGTAGAGGGAGCTTTACTCTGTATCTAACCCCCTGTACCTGTCCTGGGAGTGTTTGATGGGACAGTGTCGAGGGAGCTTTACTCTGTATCTAACCCGTGCTGTACCTGCCCTGGGCTCTTGCCTCCTCTGGTGGTGGTTGTGGCAAACAACAGGCTGGAAATCTCCAGCCAAAAGCGAAAACATTCGGATCACATCTCTCAGAAACATTCAACACGTCTCACATACAACAAACAAAGTGTAAGTATCTGTTATGTAGACTGCAGCCATTTGAGCACATTAGGAGCGCACCAGCTGCGATGAGATGAGCCACCAGTTAATGGGTCTTCTGGAGCTGTTAGTTGGGAGGAACTCTGGGAGAACTCCAATTCAGAAAATGGGATCTTTAACACTGACCCTGGACCATCAGACAGGATCTCGGTTTTGTCTCACCTGAAGAATGGCATAAAGCAGCACTCCCCCCGACCCCTGCTCAGTAATTCACTGGAACGTTAACCGAGATTGTGCACTCAAACGCTGCAATAACCTTTTGCCCCACAGGAGAGTGACAGCAACTTAGCCAACTGACACAAAACTATCAATCTATAAAAACATAATATGTGCATTGTGTGCGTCTGTTAGCTTCTTTAGTCTCGATTAGTTTTCACATTCGGGACATCGTCAGCGGTGCCTCGTCAGATGAGGTTAGTGATGTACTGGTTCAATCAAAAGTAGGCATCAGCTCCAGCCACGTCCCACTGCACCGCAGCTACAGCCCGCTCCCCGGGCAGGGGTACCAGCGCTCTGTGCTGGGGGGGGGGGGGGCAGGGGTACCATCGCTCTGTGCTGGGGGGGGGGGGGGCAGGGGTACCATCGCTCTGTGCTGGAGGGGGCAGGGGTACCATCGCTCTGTGCTGGGGGGGGGGGGGGGGGGGCAGGGGTACCATCGCTCTGTGCTGGGGGGGGGGCAGGGGTACCATCGCTCTGTGCTGGAGGGGGCAGGGGTACCATCGCTCTGTGCTGGGGGGGGGGGGGGCAGGGGTACCATCGCTCTGTGCTGGGGGGGGGGGGGGGGCAGGGGTACCATCGCTCTGTGCTGGAGGGGGCAGGGGTACCAGCGCTCTGTGCTGGGGGGGGGGGGCAGGGGTACCATCGCTCTGTGCTGGAGGGGGCAGGGGTACCAGCGCTCTGTGCTGGGGGGGGGGCAGGGGTACCAGCGCTCTGTGCTGGGGGGGGGGGGGGCAGGGGTACCAGCGCTCTGTGCTGGGGGGGGGCAGGGGTACCAGCGCTCTGTGCTGGGGGGGGGGCAGGGGTACCATCGCTCTGTGCTGGAGGGGGCAGGGGTACCAGCGCTCTGTGCTGGGGGGGGGGCAGGGGTACCAGCGCTCTGTGCTGGGGGGGGGGGGGCAGGGGTACCAGCGCTCTGTGCTGGGGGGGGGGGGGCAGGGGTACCAGCGCTCTGTGCTGGGGGGGGGGCAGGGGTACCAGCGCTCTGTGCTGGGGGGGGGGGCAGGGGTACCATCACTCTGTGCTGGTGGGGGGGCAGGGGTACCAGCGCTCTGTGCTGGGGGGGGGGGGGCAGGGGTACCATCGCTCTGTGCTGGGGGGGGGCAGGGGTACTAGCGCTCTGGGGGGGGCAGGGGTACCATCGCTCTGTGCTGGAGGGGGCAGGGGGTTACGGTGAACACAGGCACTCCTCTCTGATTCCTGAGTTGGACCCGCTGCCCAGCCCTGATATTTGCGTGATGGAAGAACATGAAAGGTGCTATGTAAAGACACCTGTCCAAGTCTGGGTGACACTAAACCCAGTTCACAATCTGACGGGTGAAGTGCAATGTATTTTGCCAGCTGGCACCAGCAACTGTGCCAAAATGATGAAGCATCGCCCTCTGGTGGCCACTTTACAAATGACATCACAGATAGAAGACTTGCATTTTTATGGCACCTTTTATAAGAACATAAGAAATAGGAACAGGAGTTGGCCATTTGGCCCCTCGAGGCTGCTCCACAACTTAATAACATCATGACTAATCTGGATCTTGGGCTCAACTCCACTTCCCTGCCCGCTCCCCATAACCCTTCACTCCCTTATCATTCAAAAATCTGTCTATCTCCACCTTAAATATATTCAAAGACCCAGCCTGCACAGCTCTCTGGGGCAGAGAATTCCAATAGATTTACAACCCTAAGAAATTACTCCTCATCTCAATTTTAAATGGGCGACCCCTTATTCTGAAAATATGGCCCCTAGTTCTAGATTCCCCACGAGTGGATACATCCTCTCTGCATCTACCATGCCGAGCCCCCTCAGTAGCTTACATGTACCTTATGAGTTTAGGCCCAACCTGTTCAACCTTTCTTCATAAGTCAACCTCAGGATATCCTCAAGGGCTTTACAGCTAATGAATTACTTTGGAAATGTCGTGATTGTTGTAACGTGGATCCCTCCTCTCTGTTCTCACCCCGAGCCCATGCAATCGACCACTATTACTGTTGTGTATCTGTAAAGCATGCACTCCCATGTTCCGCCACCAGGGAGCTCATCCCCTGAAGTCCCAAGGGATCCCAGCATCCCTTGGGAGCACTGTATATAAGCCGGCCCCTAAGGCCTGTTCCTCACTCTGGAGTGTCTTATTAAAGACTGAGGTCACTGTTACTTCAACCTCCCTGTGTGCAGCCTCATCTGTGGTGTTAGGAACACAATAACTGGCGACGAGAATACGAATCCAATGCAAAGATGCAGCAAACTGTGGGCATCCTGGAGAAGTTCTCGGAGGGTGAGAACTGGGAAGCCTATGTCGAACGGTTAGACCAGTACTTTGTAGCCAACGAGCTGGACGGAGAAGGAAGCGCTGCAAAAAGGAGAGCGGTCCTCCTCACAGCCTGCGGGGCACCGACCTACAGCCTCATGAAGAATCTTCTGGCTCCGGTGAAACCCACAGATGAGTCGTATGAGGACCTGTGTACACTGGTTTGGAAGCATCTTAACCCGAGGGAGAGCGTGCTGATGGCGAGGTATCGGTTCGACACATGCCAGCGATCTGAAGGTCAGGAAGTGGCGAGCTAAGGCGACTTGCAGGACAATGTGAGTTTGATGGCTACCTGGAGCAAATGCTCAGAGACTTTTTTTTACTGGGCATTGGCCACGAGACCATCCGACGAAAACTTTTGACTGTAGAGACACCGACCCTCAGTAAGGCCATTGCGATAGCACAGGCGTTTATGTCCACCAGTGATAACACCAAACAAATCTCTCAGCACACAAGTGCTAGCAATGTTCAGAAATTAACTGCAACTGTGTGTGCGAGCAGAAATGTACAGGGCAGAAACCACGAGTCTGCAACTGCCAGCAGACCTCAGGTGACCCAGATGGCTCAGAGTCCCCAACAAAGGATGAATGCAAGGCAATTCACACCTTGTTGGTGTTGTGGAGGCTTCCATTCAGCCTATTCATGCCGCTTCAAAGGGTATGTTTGCAAGAGCTGTGCAACAATGGGGCACCTCCAACGAGCTTGCAAACGAGCTGCAAGCTCTGCAAAACCTGCTAACCACCACGTGGCAGAGGAAGATCGGTCCATGGTGGATCAAAGCAATTTCGAGCCTCAGAGAGAGCAGGCAGATGCTGAAGTACACGGGGTGCACACATTTTCGACAAAATGTCCACCTATAATGCTAAACGTAAAATTGAATGGCTTACCCGTATCCATGGAACTGGACACTGGCGATAGCCAATTCATCATGAGTAAAAAAGATGTTTGAGACACTGTGGTGCAACAAGACATTCAGACCAGCCCTGAGCCCCATCCACACGAAACTGAGAACGTACACCAAAGAGCTTATCACTGTCCTGGGCAACGCCATGGTCAAGGTCACCTATGAGGGCACAGTGCACGAACTGCCACTCTGGATTGTCCCGGGCGATGGCCCCACACTGCTTGGAAGGAGCTGGCTGGCAAAATCCGCTGGAACAGGGATGACATCCGAGCGTTATCACATGTCGATGAGGCCTCATGTACCCAGGTTCTTAACAAATTTCCTTCCATTTTTGAGCCTGGCATTGGAAACTTTTCCGGGGCGAAGGTGCGGATCCACTTGGTCCCAGAGGCACGACCCATTCACCACCCGGCGTGAGCGGTACCTCACATGACGAGGGAGAGAGTGGAAATCGAGCTGGCCAGGCTGCAACACGAGGGCATCATCTCCCCAGTGGAATTCAGCGAGTGGGCCAGCCCGATTGTTCCAGTACTCAAAAGTGATGGCACGGTCAGGATTTGCGGCGATTATAAAGTAACTATTAATCGTTTCTCGCTACAGGACCAATACCCGCGACCTAAGGCAGATGACCTATTTGCAACGCTGGCAGGAGGCAAGACGTTCACCAAGCTCAACCTGACTTCGGCCTACATGACGCAGGAGCTGGAAGAGTCTTCAAAGGGTCTCCCCTGCATCAACATGCACAAGGGACTGTTCATCTGCAATGGATGCCTGTTTGGAATTCGGTCGGCTGCAGCGACCTGAGAGAAACATGGAGAGGCTATTCAAGTCGGTACCACACACGGTGGTTTTTCAGGACGACATATTGGTCACGGGTCGGGACACCGCCAAGCACCAACAAAATCTGGAGGAGGTCCTCCAGCGACTGGATCACGTAGGGCTGCGGCTGAAGAGGTTGAAATGCGACTTCATGGCAACAGAAGTGGAATTTTTGGGGAGAAAGATCGTGGCGGACGGCATTCGGCCCACAGACGCCAAGACAGAGGCTATCAGGAACGTGCCCAGGCCACAGAACATCACGGAGCTGCAGTCGTTCCTGGGACTCCTCAACTATTTTGATAACTTCCTACCAGGGCTAAGCACCCTTTTAGTGCCCCTCCATGTGTTATTGCGCAAAGGTCTGAACTGGGTATGGGGAAAACAAACAAGTAATTGCTTTTGAGAAAGCCAGAAACATTTTATGCTCCAACAAGCTGCTTGTATTATATAACCCGTGTAAAAGACTTGTGCTAGCATGTGATGCACCGTCGTACGGAATCGGGTGTGTATTACAACAAGCTAACGTTGCGGGGAAGTTGCAACCTGTCGCCTATGCTTCCAGGAGCTTGTCTAAGGCCAACAGGGCCTACAGCATGATTGAGAAAGAGGCATTAGCGTGTGTGTTCGGGGTAAAGAAAATGCATCAGTACCTGCTTGGCCTCAAATTTGAGCTGGAAACTGATCACAAACCCCTCATATCCCTGTTCGCTGAAAACAAGGGGATAAATACTAATGCCTCAGCCTGCATACAAAGATGGGCACTCGCGCTATCAGCGTATAACTATACCATCCGCCACAGGCCAGGCACCGAGAACTGTGCGGATGCTCTCAGTCAGCTACCATTGGGGTGGAAATGGCGCAGCCTGCAAACTTGTTGATGGTGGCGCAGCCCGCAGACTTGTAGATGGTCATGGAAGCGTTTGAAAATGATAAATCACCTCTCACTGCCTGCCATATTAGGACTTGGACCAGCCAAGATCCTCTGCTGTCCCTAGTAAAAAAACTGTGCATTGCATGGGAGCTGGGCCAGCACCCCCGTTGCAATGCAAGAGCCTATCAAGCCGTTCCTGTGGCGAAAGGACAAGCTGTCCATTCAGGCAGACTGCCTGTTGTAGGGTAACCACGTAGCGTTACCAAAAAAGGGCAGGGAGACGTTCATCTCGGATCTCCGTAGCACACACCTGGGTATAGTAATGATGAAAGCGATAGCCAGATCCCACGTGTGGTGGCCCAGTATCGACTCTGACTTAGAGTCCTGTGTACGGCAATGCAGCGTATGTGCTCAGTTGAGCAACGCGCCCAGAGAGGCACCACTAAGTTTGTGGTCCTGGCCCTCCAGATCATGGTCGAGGATCCATGTCGACTATGCGGGCCCGTTTCTCAGTAAAATGTTCCTGGTGGTGGTGGATGCTTTTTCAAAATGGATTGAATGTGAAATAATGTCGGGAAGCACTGCCACCGCCACCATTGAAAGCCTGAGGGCCATGTTTGCCACCCACGGCCTGCCTGACATACTGGTCAGTGACAACGGGCCATGTTTCACCAGTGCCGAATTTAAAGAATGCATGACCTGCAATGGGATCAAACATGTCACCTCGGCCCCGTTTAAACCAGCCTCCAATGGGCAGGCAGAGCGGGCAGTACAAACAATCAAACAGAGCCTTAAACGAGTCACAGAAGGCTCACTCCAAACCCGCTAGTCCCGAGTACTGCTCAGCTACCGCACGAGACCCCACTCGCTCACAGGGGTGCCCCTAGCTGAGCTACTCATGAAAAGGATACGTAAAAGCAGACTCTCGCTGGTTCACCCCAACCTGCATGATCAGGTAGAGAGCAGGCGGCAGCAACAAAATGTAAACGATGGTCGCACCACTGTGTCATGGGAAATTGATCTGAATGACCCTGTGTATGTGCTAAACTATGGACATGGTCCCAAGTGGATCGCGAGCATGGTGATAGCTAAAGAAGGGAGTAGGGTGTTTGTAGTCAAACTAGACAATGGACAAATTTGCCGAAAACACCTGGACCAAACGAGGCTGCGGTTCACAGACTGCCCTGAACAACCCACAGCAGACACCACCTTTTTCGAGCCCACAACACACACCCAAAGGATCAACGACACTACGCCGGACCAGGAAATCGAACCCATCACGTCCAACAGCCCAGCAAGGCCAGGCTCACCTAGCGGCCCTGCAGGGCCAACAACACGCCAGCCCAGCGAGGGCACAGCCAACACACCAGAACAGACATTTGTACCGAGGCGGTCCACCAGGGAAAGAAAGGCTCCCGACCGCCTCACCTTGTAAATAGTTTTCACTTTGACTTTGGGGGGGGGGGGGGGGGCGGGGTGTGATGTTGTGTATCTGTAAAGCATGCACTCCCATGTTCCACCACCAGGGAGCGCATCCCCTGAAGTCCCAAGGGATCCCAGCATCCCTTGGGAGCACTGTATATAAGCCGGCCCCTAAGGCCTGTTCCTCACTCTGGAGTGTCTTAATAAAGACTGAGGTCACTGTTACTTTAACCTCCCTGTGTGCAGCCTCATCTGTGTTAGGAACACAATAATTACGGACCCTTATTTTTAACCTATTAATTTTCAAATATAGCCAGTTAACTTTTATGTATGATTTCTTTAATCAATCCGACTGCTCCTCCTCGTGTTTTCACATTTGGTTCTCTGCAGCTCGATGAATGTTTCACTAACTACGGGATAAGCTTGCTGCTGGGAGCAACTGCTATGGTCAGTGTGGACTAACAGGCTGTGTAAGACGGGATCCTTGAGCTTTGCTCGATTACCCTCAGGCTCAATTGCAGGCGTCACCTGTGATTATTCAGCTTCCTGATGAGAGCGGATAGTGTGCGGAAGGATCCGTGATGATGCAGGCTGTACAGGGGCTGTTCGAGAAGAGGGGGAGGGGCAATGAAAACAAAGAACTTAGGTTTGGAAGAGAGGAGAAAGAATTAAAAGAGGAGCAGTAGATAGAGGAGTGGGACATGTGATGGTGACTCTTTGAATTTAATTATACATATCCCATCACAATCTGTGGGCCTAACCCACAACCCAGGCCTGTGGGTCTACCATCAATTGAGGTCTGTGTGATTTATCCCTCATTCCAGGATCAACCCAGGCCTGTAAAGAGAAAAAAATAAAGAATTTGCATTTATTTCACGCCTTTCATGACCTCAGGATGTCCCAAAGTGCTTTACTTTTGAAGTGTCGTCACTATTGTAATGTAGGAAACAGGGCAGCCAATTTGCACACAAGCAAGCTTCCACAAACAGTAATGTGATAATGATCAGATCATCTGTTTTAGTAGAGGTTGAGGGATAACTCCCCTGATCATCTTTGAATAGTGCCATGCGATAATCACGTCCTCCTGAGAGGGCAGATGGGACCTCAGTTTCATGTCTCATCTGAAAGACGGCACCTCCAACAGTGCATCACTCCTTCAGTACTGCACTGCAGTGTCAGCCTGGATTCTGTACTCAAGTCTCTACCGTATGACTTGAACCTGTCTTGTGACAGTCGCACACAAACCCCACTCCGACAGATCTTAGACAATCAGCATGCAAGAACCCTTCTGACTGACTCAGGAGCATGAGTGCTACCCACTGAGACATGGCTGACAATGTGGGATGCCAGCTGAGATTATCCAAGATCTAAAGATTACCACCTTTGGGACATGTGGAGGAATGGGGGTCAAATTGAAAGGTTCACCACACTCTATCAATTCAGGCCTGTACAGCTCTTGCAGTCTCACCAATTAATCTCACACAGATGATTTCTGTCGAAGGATTTGGCTGGAAATGATATTGCTTTCTAATTCTGATCATCATTCTGTGACCCATGTATTTTTCGGTTCAGTTTAAAATCAATCACCACCTCCTGTTAAAACCTTTAAATTTGACGCCCATTCTCCCCAGTCTTGCAAGTGCCCAAAAGGCAGTAATCTTTAGATCATCGGATAACCTCCGCTGGCATCCCACATTGTCACTGCTCTCCCGACAGCTCTGTCCCAGAAGGTTGTTTAGCTGTGTTAATGTATGTGTTCCACAAGATGGCGTCAATACTCCACCAGTTTCTATCATCTAACTCAGGTCTGGCTAGAAAAACTTAGATTTTTAAAAACATTTATTTGCCCTTATTCCAGATACAGATCAGTCCTCGTGTAAATGGGTCTCTGAAGGTCAGTAACAGACTTTAAGCAGGCTATGATCCCGGAAACACGTTACTCTTACCCAAGACGGTGAGCAGGTCTTTAACGATCTCAGCCTTAATGAATATGCGGCCTCTGCGCTCAGTGTGGTCCATCCCGCACATACTGGGCACGTTGGATACGCATCTCTTGTGGACATTCATCATACAGGCTGCAAAACATGACATCTACTTAGGTCACTTTTACTCTCCTCCTTTTAT
Organism: Pristiophorus japonicus; assembly: GCF_044704955.1. NCBI lineage: Eukaryota > Metazoa > Chordata > Chondrichthyes > Pristiophoridae > Pristiophorus > Pristiophorus japonicus. Next base: position 180,117,958 of record NC_091991.1, on the reverse strand, counting down.
CACCCATCAGTTTGCCCAGTCCCCTCCCGAGGGTGCTGACCCGTGCTGGAGCCAGCCGTCCCCTCCCGAGGGTGCTGACCCGTGCAGGAATAGGCCGTCCCCTCCCGAGGGTGCTGACCCGTGCAGGAATAGGCCGTCCCCTCCCGAGGGTGCTGACCCGTGCTGGAGCCGCCCTGTCCCGAGGGTGCTGACCCGCGCTGGAGCCAGCCGTCCCCTCCCGAGGGTGCTGACCCGTGCTGGAGCCAGCCGTCCCCTCCCGAGGGTGCTGACCCGTGCTGGAGCCAGCCGTCCCCTCCCGAGGGTGCTGACCCGTGCTGGAGCCAGCCGTCCCCTCCCGAGGGTGCTGACCCGTGCTGGAGCCAGCCGTCCCCTCCCGAGGGTGCTGACCCGTGCTGGAGCCAGCCGTCCCCTCCCGAGAGCGCTGACCCGTGCTGGAGCCAGCCGTCCCCTCCCGAGGGTGCTGACCCGTGCTGGAGCCAGCCGTCCCCTCCTGAGGGTGCTGACCCGTGCTGGCCGCCCTGTCCCGAGGGTGCTGACCCGCGCTGGAGCCAGCCGTCCCCTCCCGAGGGTGCTGACCCGTGCTGGAGCCAGCCGTCCCCTCCCGAGGGTGCTGACCCGTGCTGGAGCCAGCCGTCCCCTCCCGAGGGTGCTGACCCGTGCAGGAATAGGCCGTCCCCTCCCGAGGGTGCTGACCCATGCAGGAATAGGCCGTCCCCTCCCGAGGGTGCTGACCCATGCAGGAATAGGTTGTCCCCTCCCGAGGGTGCTGACCCATGCAGGAATAGGCCGTCCCCTCCCGAGGGTGCTGACCCGTGCAGGAATAGGCCGTCCCCTCCCAAGGGTGCTGACCCATGCTGGAGCCGCCCTGTCCCGAGGGTGCTGACCCATGCTGGGGCCGCCCTGTCCCGAGGGTGCTGACCCGTGCTGGAGCCGCCCTGTCCCGAGGGTGCTGACCCATGCTGGAGCCAGCCGTCCCCTCCCGAGGGTGCTGACCCATGCTGGAACCGCCCTGTCCCGAGGGCGCTGACCCGTGTTGGAGCCAGCCGCCCTGTCCCGAGGGTGCTGACCCGTGCTGGAGCCGCCCTGTCCCGAGGGTGCTGACCCATGCTGGAGCCGCCCTGTCCCGAGGGCGCTGACCCATGCTGGAGCCAGCCGTCCCCTCCCGAGGGTGCTGACCCGTGCTGGAACCGCCCTGTCCCGAGGGCGCTGACCCGTGCTGGAGCCGCCCTGTCCCGAGGGCGCTGACCCATGCTGGAACCGCCCTGTCCCGAGGGCGCTGACCCGTGCTGGAACCGCCCTGTCCTGAGGGCGCTGACCCATGCTGGAACCGCCCTGTCCCGAGGGTGCAGACCCGTGCAGGAATAGGCCGTCCCCTCCCGAGGGTGCTGACCCGTGCTGGAGCCAGCCGTCCCCTCCCGAGGGTGCTGACCCGTGCAGGAATAGGCCGTCCCCTCCCGAGGGTGCTGACCCGTGCAGGAATAGGCCGTCCCCTCCCGAGGGTGCTGACCCGTGCTGGAGCCGCCCTGTCCCGAGGGTGCTGACCCGCGCTGGAGCCAGCCGTCCCCTCCCGAGGGTGCTGACCCGTGCTGGAGCCAGCCGTCCCCTCCCGAGGGTGCTGACCCGTGCTGGAGCCAGCCGTCCCCTCCCGAGGGTGCTGACCCGTGCTGGAGCCAGCCGTCCCCTCCCGAGGGTGCTGACCCGTGCTGGAGCCAGCCGTCCCCTCCCGAGGGTGCTGACCCGTGCTGGAGCCAGCCGTCCCCTCCCGAGAGCGCTGACCCGTGCTGGAGCCAGCCGTCCCCTCCCGAGGGTGCTGACCCGTGCTGGAGCCAGCCGTCCCCTCCTGAGGGTGCTGACCCGTGCTGGCCGCCCTGTCCCGAGGGTGCTGACCCGCGCTGGAGCCAGCCGTCCCCTCCCGAGGGTGCTGACCCGTGCTGGAGCCAGCCGTCCCCTCCCGAGGGTGCTGACCCGTGCTGGAGCCAGCCGTCCCCTCCCGAGGGTGCTGACCCGTGCAGGAATAGGCCGTCCCCTCCCGAGGGTGCTGACCCATGCAGGAATAGGCCGTCCCCTCCCGAGGGTGCTGACCCATGCAGGAATAGGCCGTCCCCTCCCGAGGGTGCTGACCCATGCAGGAATAGGCCGTCCCCTCCCGAGGGTGCTGACCCGTGCAGGAATAGGCCGTCCCCTCCCAAGGGTGCTGACCCATGCTGGAGCCAGCCGTCCCCTCCCGAGGGTGCTGACCCATGCAGGAATAGGCCGTCCCCTCCCGAGGGTGCTGACCCATGCTGGAGCCAGCCGTCCCCTCCCGAGGGTGCTGACCCATGCTGGAACCGCCCTGTCCCGAGGGCGCTGACCCGTGTTGGAGCCAGCCGCCCTGTCCCGAGGGTGCTGACCCGTGCTGGAGCCGCCCTGTCCCGAGGGTGCTGACCCATGCTGGAGCCGCCCTGTCCCGAGGGCGCTGACCCGTGCTGGAGCCAGCCGTCCCCTCCCGAGGGTGCTGACCCGTGCTGGAACCGCCCTGTCCCGAGGGCGCTGACCCGTGCTGGAGCCGCCCTGTCCCGAGGGCGCTGACCCATGCTGGAACCGCCCTGTCCCGAGGGCGCTGACCCGTGCTGGAACCGCCCTGTCCTGAGGGCGCTGACCCATGCTGGAACTGCCCTGTCCCGAGGGTGCAGACCCGTGCAGGAATAGGCCGTCCCCTCCCGAGGGTGCTGACCCGTGCTGGAGCCAGCCGTCCCCTCCCGAGGGTGCTGACCCGTGCAGGAATAGGCCGTCCCCTCCCGAGGGTGCTGACCCGTGCAGGAATAGGCCGTCCCCTCCCGAGGGTGCTGACCCGTGCTGGAGCCGCCCTGTCCCGAGGGTGCTGACCCGCGCTGGAGCCAGCCGTCCCCTCCCGAGGGTGCTGACCCGTGCTGGAGCCAGCCGTCCCCTCCCGAGGGTGCTGACCCGTGCTGGAGCCAGCCGTCCCCTCCCGAGGGTGCTGACCCGTGCTGGAGCCAGCCGTCCCCTCCCGAGGGTGCTGACCCGTGCTGGAGCCAGCCGTCCCCTCCCGAGGGTGCTGACCCGTGCTGGAGCCAGCCGTCCCCTCCCGAGGGTGCTGACCCGTGCTGGAGCCAGCCGTCCCCTCCCGAGGGTGCTGACCCGTGCAGGAATAGGCCGTCCCCTCCCGAGGGTGCTGACCCATGCAGGAATAGGCCGTCCCCTCCCGAGGGTGCTGACCCATGCAGGAATAGGCCGTCCCCTCCCGAGGGTGCTGACCCATGCAGGAATAGGCCGTCGCCTCCCGAGGGTGCTGACCCGTGCAGGAATAGGCCGTCCCCTCCCAAGGGTGCTGACCCATGCTGGAGCCAGCCGTCCCCTCCCGAGGGTGCTGACCCATGCAGGAATAGGCCGTCCCCTCCCGAGGGTGCTGACCCATGCTGGAGCCAGCCGTCCCCTCCCGAGGGTGCTGACCCATGCTGGAACCGCCCTGTCCCGAGGGCGCTGACCCGTGTTGGAGCCAGCCGCCCTGTCCCGAGGGTGCTGACCCGTGCTGGAGCCGCCCTGTCCCGAGGGTGCTGACCCATGCTGGAGCCGCCCTGTCCCGAGGGCGCTGACCCGTGCTGGAGCCAGCCGTCCCCTCCCGAGGGTGCTGACCCGTGCTGGAACCGCCCTGTCCCGAGGGCGCTGACCCGTGCTGGAGCCGCCCTGTCCCGAGGGCGCTGACCCATGCTGGAACCGCCCTGTCCCGAGGGCGCTGACCCGTGCTGGAACCGCCCTGTCCTGAGGGCGCTGACCCATGCTGGAACTGCCCTGTCCCGAGGGTGCAGACCCGTGCAGGAATAGGCCGTCCCCTCCCGAGGGTGCTGACCCGTGCTGGAGCCAGCCGTCCCCTCCCGAGGGTGCTGACCCGTGCAGGAATAGGCCGTCCCCTCCCGAGGGTGCTGACCCGTGCAGGAATAGGCCGTCCCCTCCCGAGGGTGCTGACCCGTGCTGGAGCCGCCCTGTCCCGAGGGTGCTGACCCGCGCTGGAGCCAGCCGTCCCCTCCCGAGGGTGCTGACCCGTGCTGGAGCCAGCCGTCCCCTCCCGAGGGTGCTGACCCGTTCTGGAGCCAGCCGTCCCCTCCCGAGGGTGCTGACCCGTGCTGGAGCCAGCCGTCCCCTCCCGAGGGTGCTGACCCGTGCTGGAGCCAGCCGTCCCCTCCCGAGGGTGCTGACCCGTGCTGGAGCCAGCCGTCCCCTCCCGAGGGTGCTGACCCGTGCTGGAGCCAGCCGTCCCCTCCTGAGGTTGCTGACCCGTGCTGGAGCCGCCCTGTCCCGAGGGTGCTGACCCGCGCTGGAGCCAGCCGTCCCCTCCCGAGGGTGCTGACCCGTGCTGGAGCCAGCCGTCCCCTCCCGAGGGTGCTGACCCGTGCTGGAGCCAGCCGTCCCCTCCCGAGGGCGCTGACCCGTGCTGGAGCCGTCCTGTCCCGAGGGCGCTGACCCATGCTGGAATAGGCCATCCCCTCCCGAGGGTGCTGACCCGTGCAGGAATAGGCCGTCCCCTCCTGAAGGTGCTGACCCGTGCTGGAGCCAGCCGTCCCCTCCCGAGGGTGCTGACCCATGCTGGAACCGCCCTGTCCCGAGGGTGCTGACCCGTGCTGGAGCCAGCCGTCCCCTCCCGAGGGTGCTGACCCGTGCAGGAATAGGCCGTCCCCTCCCGAGGGTGCTGACCCATGCTAGCGCCGCCCTATCCCGAGGGAGCCAGCCGCCCTGTGGGATCACACAAGTGGTCATTTTCCATGTGTGGGCCTGGGCAGCAGGTGTGGACAGGTAACGCACCACAGCTGGCTCTGATCCAGTCCTCCCCCGACCGCCCCCCCACCTCCCACACACATTACTGACCAGCAGAGGTTACAGGGTAGTGAACAGGCCTGGCCACCCCGGATGACCATTAGATCCCCCCCAAGCCCAGAGGTGCTCAGGATAGCTGCTTCATCCCTGAATTCACTAACTGAGCTCAGCAAACTCAATACAGGCCTCAGTGCATCCTGGGGCCCTCCTGATCAGTGACTCAGACCTCAAACCTTAATTCCCTTCCTCCCCCCCGCCCCCCCCCACACTGACTCCCAAACCCCCAGCACATTACCCCTACATTAACCCCCAAAACTCAGAACATTAACCTCAAAACTCCCAGAACAGTAACCCTCATATTGGAAAATATTAACCTCCAAAACCTCAGCACATAATGACTATTGCTTCACCAAACCAGTATTTAGTGTGTACTTCTGAACATTATGTTTTTTGCAGTGGCGTCCATGTGCTTGAGGCAGGAGGGCACCATTGCTCCACCCAATTATCCTCATGCCCTGTGACCACCGCCCCGCCCCCCCCCCACATTATTTATTTAATATGAATCCCTTCCGAAGCCAGTGTACAGTGGTGTAGTGGTTATGTTGCTGGACTTATATTCCAGAAAACCCGAGTTCAAATCCCACCTTACCCGGTTGGGCCTATACGTGACTCCAGTCCCACACCAACGTGATTGACTCTGAAATGGCCCAACAAGAGACTCAACTGTATCAAACAATTGAAGGCGGCGGCCCACCTCCTTCTCAGGGCAACTAGGGATGGACAATCAATGCTGGCCTTGCCAGTGATGTCCACATCCCGAGAATGTTAGCAATTTGACCATTTTTCTTTTGAAATCCTTTAAGGTTTCCTATCTCAATCTGTAGCACAAGTTATTTAAGGGGTGGTGGCAGACAGCTTCAGCCAGGGTTTGTGGTACTTACTGTCACATTTCATGCCCTGGTGGATGAGGCCGTAGAGCAAGGAGCCGCAGTGATCACAAAAGGTTGGGCTGGAGTAGGTGTGAACTTTGAAACCATGTTTGTTCCGGGGATCCTGAAACAAAGAAAATCCAGAAATGTGTTTCCAAGTCAGCAACAAGCAACCTGAGCTGTTGCAGGATGATGAATGGGGGAAGACACAGCAGGCAGGGGCAGAAGGCATACTGTCAGCTCTGAACCTGACAAAAACTCACAGTCAACGTGATCTAAAAGTCATCATCAGGGAAACAACACCAAGAACACGAGGTAGCGACACCATGGGCAGTCGGTGAGCAACGCTGTTTGACAGCCATCTTTTATACAGCACCTTACACATAGCACACATAGGGGTCGGCCATTTAAGACAGAGATGAGGAGGAATTTCTTCACTCAGAGGATTGTGAATCTTATGAATTCTCTACCCCAGAGGGCTGTGGATGCTGAGTCTCTGAATATATTCAAGGCCAAAATAGATAGATTTTTGGAGTCTAGGGGAATCAAGGGATATGGGGTTCGGCGGGAAAGTGGGGTTGAGGTTGAAGATCAGCCGTGATCTTATTGAATGGTGGAGCAGGCTTGAGGGGCTGTATGGCCGTCTCCTGCTCCTAATTCTTATGTTCTTATGTTCTTATAATGACATTTCACGGTGCTTTACAGGGAGAGTTGGGTACCGAGCGGTGAGTAGGATAGAGTTAGAGAGCTGACAGTCAAAGATGGGTACTGGGCAGAGTTTTGAACACAAGGAAATAGGTAGCATGACAGAGCGATTGAATGACCATAATTCTGTTCCTATGCTCCTAATGGAGACCAGGCCAGAGGGCAGGGGCATGGTGGCTGAGAAAGAAGCAGAGAGAAGATGAAGATGCGTAGAAGGAAAAGCGCAGGTGCTGAGCCGAGGAGCTCGCAGAGGAATGGAGGGACGTCATGCATGGATTCAAAGAAAAGGTTGAGCATTTTGAAATCAGTTTGCTAAGGGAGGGGGAGCCTACGGAGGTCAGAAAGGTTGGGAAGGGAGGTGCGCCGGATGGAATAAATCTGCAGAGTTCATCAGTGTGCAGGGCGGCACAGCCTGCGGGGGGGGGGCGGGGGGGGGGGGGAGACACAGTTTCTGCGCGGGGGGGGGGGGGGGAGACGCAGTTTCTGCGCGGGGGGGGGGGGGAGAGACGCAGTTTCTGCGCGGGGGGGGGGGGGGGGGAGACACAGTTTCTGCGCGGGGGGCGGGGGGGGAGACACAGCCTGTCCTGGGGGGGGGTTGAGGGTTGACGCAGCCTGCGCGGGGAGATTGCTTTCAGGTTTCCCTGGAACATTTCTCAATTTCACCCTATTAGAATGTCCTAATAAAGCGACTGGCTTTATGGATATTGCCGTAGTGATTATGGGCAGATAGAATAAATGAGCGCACAAAATGTAGAGCATGAACATCAGCATAGACCCGTTGCTGATTGCAGTGCGGGCAGGCACAACAGGAGGGGAGAAGGAGCGGCAGGAGTCCATAGAGGGAAGTGACCGGGGCCCAGGAGAGGCGAGGGCCCAGGGGAAGCACTGGCCAGCCCACATTGCGATATTTGTCTGCACTAGGTCCGTGCAGCAGAGCTGGTCTCCAGTTAGTCTTGGGTAACCCTTGCCACAGGACCAAGACCTAGCTCTGTCAAGCCCGTGTGGTGGCTGGTGTGCAACGGCCACCCCACGTTAAAAAAATCCACACACAGGCATATTCCATCCTTCAGGATGTAGTTCAGGATCTGGAATATTAGGTCCTTCATTGAAACACCTGTGAACTCATCCCTTTTTAGCGTGGAAGCAAGTCGTCCTCGATACGAGGGACCGCCTATGATGATGGTGAGACCCGTTGGGCTGAATGGTGTGCTTTCTGCCTGTAAAATCTATATAATTCCACGAGTGACGGTGTTGAGACAGAAAAAAAAAAGGAACAAGCAAGGAGGACAAGAATAAGCGAGACACGAAAATAAAGACACAGACCAGAGAGGGGGGGGGGGGGGGGGAAGAGAGACCAAGAGCGAGCACAACAGAGACAGACAGAAACTGAGATACAGACAGTGAGAGAGAAAAATCTGCTGAGCGAACATAATGGGTAGAATGGCCTCCTCCTGTTCCCCTGATTGTGGGGAAGGAGTGAAAAATACAGAGTGAGACTCTGAAAGACAAAGAGTAAGAGTGAGAGACAGAGAGAGTAAGACAGAATGAAAAAGGGAGGAACAGAGAAAGAAAACAAGACAAAGTATGAGACAGAGACAGATGAAAAAGAGGAACAGAGGAAGAGACAATGGTAGAGCTGTCATGGATCCACAAGAATGTGAAAAAGCTGTTGGGAATGTGCAGGTTTGTTCTGGAGGGAGTGGGAGCTGAAATCAAAGCAGATTATTTCAGAGGATGCTGGAAAATGAAAAGCTGAGCCTGAGGGAGAAGTTCAATGTCTTGGTTCCTGTTATTTCTGACTCAGTTTTAAAAGCTGCCGTTCTGTAAGCAGCATACATAATGCAGGAATTGCGTTACATCACACACAAGCTCTCAGCCACACACATGCACACACATTCAGAAACACACACATACACACTCAGGTACAGACATACCAGGTACAGACACATGTACAGAGACACACACATACACAGACACACATATACAGACACACCCACATACATCATCATCATCATAGGCAGTCCCTCAAAATTGAGGAAGACTTGCTTCCACTCTACATAGAAACATAGAAAATAGGTGCAGGAGTAGGCCATTCGGCCCTTGGAGCCTGCACCACCATGCAATAAGATCATGGCTGATCATTCACCTCAGTACCCTTTTCCTGCTTTCTCTCCATACCCCTTGATCCCTTTAGCCGTCAGGGCCATATCCAACTCCCTCTTGAATATATCTAACGAACTGGCATCAGCAACTCTCTGCAGCAGAGAATTCCACAGGTTAACAACTCTCAGTGAAGATGTTTCTCCTCATCTCGTTCCTAAATGGCCTACCCCTTATCCTTAGACTGTGACCCCTGGTTCTGGATTTCCCCAACATCGGGAACATTCTTCCTGCATCTAACCTGTCCAGTCCTGTCAGAATTTTATATGTTTCTATGAGATCCTCTCATTCTTCTAAACTCCAGTGAATACAGGCCCAGTCGATCCAGTCTCTCCTCTAATGTCAATCCCGCCATCCCGGGAATCAGTCTGGTGAACCTTCGCTGCACTCCCTCAATAGCAAGAATGTCCTTCCTCAGATTAGGAGACCAAAACTGAACACAATATTCAAGGTGAGGCCTCACCAAGGCCTTGTACAACTGCAGTAAGACCTCCCTGCTCTATACTCAAATTCGTTAGCTATGAAGGCCAACATGCCATTTCCCTTCACCACCTGCTGTACCTGTATGCCCACTTTCAATGACTGATGTTCCATGACACCCAGGTCTCGTTGCACCTCCCCTTTTCCTAATCTTCCGCCATTCAGATAATATTCTGCCTTCATGTTTTTGCCACCAAAATGGATAACCTCACATTTATCCACATTATACTGCATCTGCCAAACATTTGCCCACTCACCTAACCTGTCCAAGTCATCCTGCAGCCTCTTAGCATCCTCCTCACAGCTCACATCACCACCCAGCTTAGTGTCGTCTGCAAACTTGGAGATATTACACTCAATTCCTTCATCTAAATCATTGATGTATATTGTAAATAGCTGGGGTTCCAGCACTGAGCCCTGCGGCACCCCACTAGTCACTGCCTGCCTTTCTGAGAAGGACCTGTTTGTCCCTACTCTCTGCTTCCTGTCTGCCAACCAGTTCTGTATCCACATCAATACATTACCCCTAATACCATGTGCTTTAATTTTGCACACCAATCTCTTGTGTGGGACCTTGTCAAAAGCCTTTTGAAAGTCCAAATACACCACATCCACTGGTTCTCCCTTGTCCACTCTACTAGTTACATCCTCAAACAATTTCAGAAGATTTGTCAAGCATGATTTCCCTTTCATAAATCCATGCTGACTTGGACCGATCCTGTCACTGCTTTCTAAATGCGCTGCTATTTCATCTTTAATAATTGATTCCAACATTTTCCCCACTACTGATGTCAGGCTAACAGGTCTATAATTACCCGTTTTCTCTCTCCTTCCTTTTTCAAAAAGTGGTGTTACATTTGCTACCCTCCAGTCCATAGGAACTGATCCAGACTCGATAGACTGTTGGAAAATGATCACCAATGCATCCACTATTTCTAGGACCACTTCCTTAAGATTGCAGACTATCAGGCCCTGGGGATTTATTGGCCTTCAATTCCATCAATTTCCCGAACACAATTTCCTGACTAATAAGGATTTCCTTCAGTTCTTCCTTCTCGCTAGACCCTCGGTCCTCTAGTATTTCCGGAAGGTTATATGTGTCTTCCTTCGTGAAGACTGAACCAAAGTATTTGTTCAATTGGTCTGCCATTTCGTTGTTCCCCATTATAAATTCACCGGATTCTGACTGTAAGGGACCTATGTTTGTCTTCACTAATCTTTTTCTCTTCACATATCTATAGAAGCTTTCGCAGTCAGTTTTTATGCTCCCAGCAAGCTTCCTCTCATACTCTATTTCCCTCTTGCTAATTAAACCCTTTATCCTCCTCTGCTGAATTCTAAATTTCTCCCAGTCCTCAGGCTTGCTGCTTTTTCTGGCCAATTTATATGCCTCTTCCTTGAATTTAACATTATCCTTAATTTCCTTTGTTAGCCACGGTTGAGCCACCTTCCCCTTTTTGTTTTTACTCCAGATAGAGATGTACAATTGTTGAAGTTCATCCATGTGATCTTTAAATGTTTGCCATTGCCCATCATTTCACAGTCTATTCTAGCCAATTGATGTCTCATACCATCGAAGTTACCTTTCCTTAAGTTCAGGACCCTAGTCTCTGAATTAACTGTGTCACTCTCCATCTTAATGAAGAATTCTACCATATTATGGTCACTCTTCCCCAAGGGGCCTCGCACAACAAGATTGCTATTAGTCCTTTCTCATTACACATCACCCAGTCTAGGATGGCCAGCCCTCTAGTTGGTTCCTCGACATATTGGTCTAGAAAACCATCCCTAATACACACCAGGTAATCCTCCTCCACCGTATTGCTACCAATTTGGTTAGCCCAATCTATATGTAGATTAAAGTCATCCATGATAACTGCTGTACCTTTATTGCACGCATCCCTAATTTCTTGTTTGATGCTGTGCCCAACCTCACTACTACTGTTTGGTGGTCTGTACACAACTCCCACTAGCGTTTTCTGCCCTTTGATATTCCGTAGCTCCACCCATACCGATTCCACATCATCCAGGCTAATGTCCTTCCTTACTATTGGGTTAATTTCCTCTTTAACCAGCAACGCTACCCCACCTCCTTTTCGTCTATCCTTCCTGAATGTTGAATACCCCTGGTTGTTGAGTTCCCAGCCTTGGTCACCCTGGAACCATGTCTCCGTAATCCCAATTATATCATATTCATTAATAGCTGCCTGCACAGTTAATTCGTCCACCTTATTACAAATACTCCTCGCATTGAGGCACTGAGCCTTCAGGCTTGCTTTTTTAACACACTTTGTCCCTTTAGAATTTTGCTGTAATGTGGCCCTTTTTGATTTTTGCCTTGGGTTTCTCTGCCCTCCACTTTTACTTTTCTTCTTTCTATCTTTTGCTTCTGCCCCCATTTTACTTCCCTCTGTCTCCCTGCATAGGTTCCCATCCCCCTGCCCAACAGCAGATTAGATTAGATTAACATTAGATTAACCCCTCCCCAACAGCACGAGCAAACACTCCCCGTAGGATATTGGTTCCGGTTCTCAGGTGACTGTACAGTCCAATGCGGGAATTACAGTCTCTGTCACAGGTGGGACAGACAGTGGTTGAAGGAAAGGGTGGGGGTGGGGGTTGGGGGCGGAGTCTGGTTTGCCGCACGCTCCTTCCACTGCCTGCGCTTGTTTTCTGCATGCTCTCAGCAACGAGACTCGAGGTGCTCAGCGTCCTCCCGGATGTTCTTCCTCCACTTCGGGCGGTCTTGGGCCAGGTGCCGGTGGGGATGTTGCACTTTATCAAGGAGGCTTTGAGGGTATCCTTGAAACGTTTCCTCTGCCCACCTGGGGCGCGCTTGCTGTTAAGGAGTTCCAAATAGAGCGCTTGCTTTGGGAGTCTCGTGTCGGACATGCGGACGATGTGACCCGCCCAACGGAGCTAGTCGAGTGTGGTCAGTGCTTCGATGCTGGGGATGTTGGCCTGAGCGAGAACACTGACGTTGGTGCGTCTATCCTCCCAGTGGATTTGCAGAATCTTGCGGAGGCAGCGTTAGAGGTATTTTTGCAGTGTTTTGAGGTGTATACTGTATATGGTCCACGTCTCTGAGCCATATAGGAGGGCGGGTATCACTACAGCCCTGTCGACCATAAGCTTGGTGCTAGATTTGGATGTCCTGATCTTCGAACACACTCTTCCTCAGGTAACTGAAGGCTGCGCTGGCACACTGGAGGTAGTGTTGAACCTCGTCGTCGATGTCTGCCCTTGCTGATAGTAGGCTCTCGAGGTATGGAAAATGGTCCACGTTGTCCAGGGCTGTGCCGTGGATTTTGATGACCGGGGGGACAGTGCTGTGTGGCGGGGTCAGGTTGGTGGAGGACCTTTGTCTTACGGATGTTTAGTGTAAGGCCCATGCTTTTGCACGCCTCGGTGAAGATTCAGACACACACACATACAGACACAGGTACAGATACACACACACACACACACACACACACCAGGTATAGACACAGGTACACACACACACACACACACCAGGTATAGACACAGGTACACACACACACAACTCCCAGGAACAGCAGGTTATTTCTCGACAGCCTGTGTCCTGCTATAATACCGCACAGCATCAATCGCATTATGTGAATACCACAACAGAGTAACTGCAGGCAGCAGAGTGATGATCAGTGTCCGCACTGCGTATTCACTGCCATCTAAAATCAGCACTAACTCACCGGCAACAACACAGTAAAATTATAGATACTTGGGAACAATCACAGAGACTCAATGGACATGAGCTACCTTGGAATGTGAAGCAGCCACAGTTGGAAGGGATGTATTGAAGCCAGCATGATAATGTATGTTTCCAATTGCCGGTACTGCCCAGGAACATCGCAGGGCACCAGGCATCACTACCACCAACTTCTACACACACCTGGCGGACACCTGGCAGGTGGGGAGTACGAGGAGGCAACACCAGGTGATTCACAATGCACGGGTGAGGAAGAGCAAAAGGGCAGTGGGCCAGAATCATACCTGTGTGTGTGTGTGTGTGTGTGTGTGTGTTGCTCAGCTGCTCTGCCTCGAGATTTGAATCTCAAAGGGGCTGCTCGGGAAAAGAGATTGCAGTCTGAGCAAGATGGCATATGGGAGTCCCTTGAGCCTGCACTAAATATATTGCACACAGTCTGGCTGAGATTGTGAAGGAGTCTACCAGCTGCGTGTGTGATCATGGAGGAGTAGTTATCTGGTCTACCCTGGCCTTTTCAGCAACTCCATGGGTATTTGCAGCAAAGTGTGTCTGTGTGTGACTACATGCATATATCTGTCTGTGCATGACTGCACGGAGGGCAATTTTAACTCAACTCACTAGTTTAATTTCCATTAAACTCAATAAAGAGCAATATTGGGAGTGTGTAAAACCGGCGTTCCACCCAATCCCATGCGTTTCCCGCCTGGTGGATTAGGTTATATTTATCCCCCGTCTGTGTACATGTCTGCAAGTATGTTTCAGTGTTTCTATGTGTGTGTGTGTCTGTCCGTGAGTGTGCATTTAACCACTGATCCCTAGAGAATTGTTACTTTAAATTGAAAGGTTTTCTCCTGTAGACCTGACATTTAACTGGCAGTACCATTCCTCCAGATTCACATCAGCAATCTCGCTCGACAGTTATTAAAACCTTGCTCGGATCTCCTTGCACTGCCTGTCCAACAGACTGCCATTTTCTGATTTGAAACAGGACAGAGTGTGTTGCAGAAGTGCTCTCAGCACTGAGTGATTCATTCAAACATTGTAGAGAGTGTTAATACACAGGATTATAAAAGAGCTGCACTAACATCTTCCCAGCCTAGCACAGGAGGAGAGGGTTATTGGGGGCTTTCAATGTAAATTGGTTACTATTGCACTACCTTTTTCAGACTAGCTCTGAAGAATGCAAGAACATAAGAGTTAGGAGCAGGAGTAAGCCATTCGGCCCCTTGAGCCTGCTCTGCCATTCAATAACATCACGGCTGATCTTAGACCTCAACTCCACTTTCCCGCCCGATCCACATATCACCTGATTCCCCTAGAGTCCAAAAATCTAGCGATCTCAGCCTTGAATATACTCAACGACTGAGCCTCCACAGCCCTCTGGGGCAGAGAATTCTAAAGATTCACAGCCCTGAGTGAAGAAATGCCTCCTCATCTCAGATCTCTGAGTAAAAGATCCTCTCGGAATGAGTGATCACAGTATGGTTGAATTTGTAATACAGATTGAGGATGAGGAAGTAGTGTCTCAAACGAGCGTACTATGCTAAAACAAAGGGGGCTACAGTGGGATGAGGGCAGAGTTGGCTAAAGTAGACTGGGAACACAGACTAAACGGTGGCACAATTGAGGAACAGTGGAGGACTTTTAAGGAGCTCTTTCATAGTGCTCAACAAAAATATATTCCAGTGAAAAAGAAGGGCGGTAAGAGAAGAGATAACCAGCCGTGGATAACCAAGGAAATAAAGGAGAGTATCAAATTAAAAACCAATGCGTATAAGGTGGCCAAGGTTAGTGGGAAACTAGAAGATTGGAAAAATTTTAAACGACAACAAAGAATGACTAAGAAAGCGATAAAGAAAGGAAAGATAGATTACGAAAGTAAAATTGCGCAAAACATAAAAACAGATAGTAAAAGCTTTTATCGATATATAAAACGGAAGAGAGTGACTAAAGTAAATGTTGGTCCCTTAGAAGATAAGAAGGGGGATTTAATAATGGGAAATGTAGAAATGGCTGAGACCGTAAACAATTATTTTGCTTCGGTCTTCACAGTGGAAGACACAAAAACCATGCCAAAAATTGCTGGTCACAGGAATGTGGGAAGGGAGGACCTTGAGACAATCACTATCACTAGGGAGGTAGTGCTGGACAGGCTAATGGGACTCAAGGTAGACAAGTCCCCTGGTCCTGATGAAATGTATCCCAGGGTATTAAAAGAGATGGCGGAAGTTATAGCAGATGCATTTTGTTATAATCTACCAAAATTCTCTGGACTCTGGGGAGGTACCAGCGGAATGGAAAGCAGCTAATGTAACGCCTCTGTTTAAAAAAGGGGGCAGGCAAAAGGCAGGTAACTATAGGCCGGTTAGTTTAACATCTGTAGTGGGGAAAATGCTTGAAGCTATCATTAAGGAAGAAATAGCGGGACATCGAGATAGGAATAGTGTAATCAAGCAGACGCAACATGGATTCATGAAGAGGAAATCATGTTTAACTAATTTACTGGAATTCTTTGAGGATATAACGAGCATGGTGGATAGAGGTGTACCGATGGATGTGGTGTATTTAGATTTCCAAAAGGCATTCGATAAGGTGCCACACAAAAGGTTACTGCAGAAGATAAAGGTACGCGGAGTCAGAGGAAATGTATTAGCATGGATCGAGAATTGGCTGGCTAACAGAAAGCAGAGAGTCAGGATAAATGGGTTCTTTTCGGGTTGGAAATCGGTGGTTAGTGGTGTGCCATAGGGATCGGTGCTGGGACCACAACTGTTTACACTATACATTGATGACCTGGAAGAGGGGACAGAGTGTAGTGCAACAAAATTTGCAGATGACACAAAGATTAGTGGGAAAGCGGGTTGTGTAGAGGACACAGAGAGGCTGCAAAGAGATTTAGATAGGTTAAGCGAATGGGCTAAGGTTTGGCAGATGGAATACAATGTCGGAAAATCTGAGGTCATCCACCTTGGGAAAAAAAACAGTAAAAGGGAATATTATTTGAATGAGGAGAAATTACAACATGCTGAGGTGCAGAGGGACCTGGGGGTCCTTGTGCATGAATCCCAAAAAGTTAGTTTGCAGGTGCAGCAGGTAATCAGGAAGGCAAATGGAATGTTGGCCTTCATTGCGAGAGGGATGGAGTACAAAAGCAGGGAGGTCCTGCTGCAACTGTATAGGGTATTGGTGAGGCCGCACCTGGAGTACTGCGTGCAGTTTTGGTCACCTTACTTAAGGAAGGATATACTAGCTTTGGAGTGGGTACAGAGACGATTCACTAGGCTGATTCCGGAGATGAGGGGGTTACCTTATGATGATAGATTGAGTAGGCTGGGTCTTTACTCGTTGGAGTTCAGAAGGATGAGGGGTGATCTTATAGAAACATTTAAAATAATGAAAGGGATAGACAAGATAGAGGCAGAGAGGTTGTTTCCACTGGTCGGGGAGACTAGAACTAGGGGGCACAGCCTCAAAATACGGGGAAGCCAATTTAAAACTGAGTTGAGAAGGAATTTCTTCTCCCAGAGGGTTGTGAATCTCTGGAATTCTCTGCCCAAGGAAGCAGTTGAGGCGAGCTCATTGAATGTATTCAAATCACAGATAGATAGATTTTTAACCAATAAGGGAATTAACGGTTATGGGGAGCGGGCGGGTAAGTGGAGCTGAGTCCACGGCCAGATCAGCCATTATCGTGTTGAATGGCGGAGCAGGCCCGAGAGGCTAGATGGCCTACTCCTGTTCCTAATTCTTATGTTCTTATGTTCTTAAATGGCCGACCCCTTTTCCTGAGACTATATCCCCTGGTTCTAGATTCTCCAGCCAGGGGAAACAATCTCTCAGCATCTACCCTGTCAATCTCCCTCAGAATCTTATATGTTTCAATGAGATCATCTCTCATTCTTCTAAACCCCAGAGAGTATAGGCCCAATCCACTCAATCTCTCCTCATAAGACAACCCTCTCATCCCAGGAAAGAATCTAGGTGAATCTTTGTTGCATCGCCTCTAAAGTATGCATATTCTTCCTTAGATAAGGAGACCAAAACTGTGCACAGTGCTCCAGGTGTGGTCTCACCTGTACAATTGTAGCAAGACTTCCATACTCTTATCCTCCAACGCCCCCCACCTCCCTTGCATTAAAGGCCAAGGTGCCATTTGCCTTCCTAATTGCTTGCTGAACCTGCGTGTTAACTCTGTGTTTCTTTTACTAGAACACCTACATAACAACATAAGAAATAGGAGCAGGAGTCGGCCATTTGGCCCCTAGAGCCTGCTCCGCCATTCAATAAGATCATGGCTGATCTGATCCTGGTCTCAACTCCACTTCCCCGCCCGCTCCCCATAACCCTTGACTCCATCGTTCAAAAATCTGTCTATCTCCACCTTAAATATATTAAAATACCCAGCCGCCACAGCTCTCTGGGGCAGAGAATTCCAAAGATTCACGAACCTCAGAGAAGAAATACCTCCTCATTTCCGTTTTAAATGGCAACCCCTTATTCTGAAACTAAGCCCCCTAGTTCTAAATTCCCCCATGAGGGAAAACATCCTCTCTGCATCCAACCTGTCAAGTCCCCTCAGAATCTTGTATGTTTCAATAACATCACTTCTCATTCTTCTAAACTCCAATGAGTATCGGCCCAACCTGCTCAACCTTTCTTCATATGGCAACCCCTTCATCTCAGGAATCAACCCAGTGAATCTTCTCTGAACTGTCTCCAATGCAAGTATATCCTTCCTTAAATAAGGAGACCAAAACTGTACGCAGTACTCCAGGTGTAGTCTTACCAATGCCCTGTACAGTTGGAGCAGGACTTCCCTACTTTTATACTCCATCCCCCTTGCAATATAGGCCAACATTCGATTTGCCTCCCTCTGTACCACAGCATTTTGTAATCGCTCCTCATTTAAATAATAATTTGCTTTTTTATTTTTCCTACCAAAGTGGATAACCTCACATTTTCCAAGTTTATAGTCCATCTGCCAAATTTTTGCACACTCACTTAGCCTGTCTATATCCCTTTGTAGATTCTTTGCATCCTCCTTACAACTTGCTTTTCCACCTATCCTTGTATCATCAGCAAATTTGCCTACGTTATACTCGGTCCCTGCATCCAAGTCATTAATATAAATTGTAAACAGTTGAGGGCCCAGCACTGATCCCTGTGGCACCCCACTGGTTAAGAGTTTGCAACCTGAAAATGACTCATTTATCCCTACTCTCTGTTTTCTGTTAGTTAGACAATCCTCTATCCATGCTAATATATTACCCCCAACCCAGTGAGCTCTTATCTTGTGCAGTAACCTTTTGTGGCACTTTATTGAATGCTTTCTGGAAATCCAAATACAATACATCAACTGGTTCCCCTTTATCCACTCTTCTCATTACATCCTCAAAGAACTCCAGCAAATTTGTCAAACATGATTTCCCTTTCATAAAACCATGGTGACTCTGCTTGACTGCATTATGATTTTCTAAGTGTCCTGCTACTGCTTCCTTAATGATGGACTCCAGCTGAACACTGACTTTTTAAAAGTTTCTTACCATTTAAAAAATATTATGTCTTTCTAATCTTCCTACCAAAGTGAATAATCTCACAATTCCCCACATTATACTCCATCTACTGCCTTAATGCCCACTCACTTAACCTGCTTATATCCCTTTGCAGGCTCTTTGTGCCCTCCTCACAGCTTACTGTGCCATCTAGATTTGTATCGTCAGAAAACTTGGATACATTACATCCCTTCATCTTAGTCATTAATATAGATTGTAAATAGCTGAGGCCCACGCACAGATCCTTGCAGCACCCCATTAGTTACAGCCTGCCAATCTGAAAATGACTCGTTTATCCCAATCCTCTAACCATGCTAATATATAACCCAACTCCATGTGCCCTTATCTTGTGTAAAAACCTATTATGTGGCACCTTATCGAATGCCTTTTGGAAATCCAAACATACTGCATCCACTGGTCCCCTGCTGGTTAAACCCATCTTCCCTTTCATAAAACCATGTTGACTCTGCCTAATCATACTGCGATTTTCTAAGTGTCCTGTTACCACTTCTTTAATAATCGATTCTAGCATTTTCCCGATGACTGATATCAGTCTAACTGACCTGTAGTTCCCCGTTTTCTCTCTCCCTCCTTTCTTGAATTGCGGGGTTACATTTGCTATCTTCCAATCCGCTGGGATGTTCTAGAATCTAGGGAATTTTGGAAGATCACAACCAATGCATCCACTATCTCTGTAGCCATCTCTTTTAGAACCCTGGGATGTAGGCCGTCAGGTCTTGGGGATTCATCGGCTTTTAGCCTCATTAGTTTCTCAAGCACTTTTTCTCTACTGATATTAATTACGTTAAGTTCCTCACCCTCATTAGCCCCTTGGTTCCCTGCTATTTTGGTATTTTTTGTGTCTTCTACTGTGAAGACAGATACAAAATATTTGTTTAAATTCTCTGCCATTTCCTTATTCCCCATAATAAATTTCACCCGTATCAGCCTCTAAGGGACTGACGCTTGCTTTTGCTACTCTCTTGCTTTTTATGTACTCTTGGCTGTAAAGAAACAACCTCAAAGTGACCGGGTATTCCATAGACTACAGTAACCAACCAATACTGATACTGAGTTGTGCTTCAGTGATGTTCCTCAGTGGAGAGGGAGAGTGTCTGCCAGCTGTTTGGAGAAGTGGAAAAAAGAACAAGGCTTTAAATGGCACAGCACGTTGAGACAGCGACACACTGTCCTGTGGAACAACATGGTTCAAACGCAAAGCAACCCTTCTCCAGCAGGAAGGGAGGAATCTCCCCCACAGGTTCCAACAGAGGATTACACAGTGACTTTGATATTCAAGAGCACAGAATCATAGAATAGAATCATAGAAATGTACAGCACAGTAGGAGGCCATTTTGCCCACTGTGTCTACGCCATTCGAAAAAGAGCTATCCAGCCTAATCCCACTTTCCAACTCTTGGTCCGTTGCCTATCGCCATTGTTTTCTATGCATTTGGACAGAGGACCTTGAGCAGCCTGCTCACCATTTCCCAATATACAGGGCCAAAGGAACAAAGCTCCACCCAACTGTGCAAACCCAGAAAATCGGCCCTATTGAGTGGGTGTTTTATTCCCATCGTGAGTGGAATTGTGCCCAGCTCCTGATTCACTGCCTCGCTTTCACATTTGCTCGGAGGATTCAAGACAATTAGAGATTGGCAAACCTCACACGGCATTGAAAATTTATAAAGGTAACATTTACCAATTAATTTGAAAATCTCTGGCTTGTCAAGAAAGCTTAGAACAAGAAAGACGGTTTGGTCCGTCAAACTCACTCTCTCCTTCCACAGTCCATGTCAGTCTACATCAGACAGGGATCCCCACCCCCTCCCATGTGAATCAAACAGATCCGATATAGATCTTTAAAATGATGTCGGGGTTCGATAGGGTGAATGTGGAGAAACTGCTTCCAATTGTGGGTGAAGTCTAGAACAAGGGGGCATAAAAATACTATCATCACTAACAAATCAAATCTTTCCCCAAAGCCCTGCAATTTTTTTTCTTTTCAAGTATATAATCCAATTCACTTTGGAAAGTTACTATTGAATCTGCTTTCACCACCCTTTCACGCAGCGCATTCCAGATCACAAGTTGCTGCGTAAAAAAAATTCTTCTCATCCCTCCTCTAGTTCTTTTGCCAATGACCTTAAATTCTGCGTCTGGTTACCGACCCTCCTGCTAGTGGCAGCAGTTTCTCCCTATTTACTCTTATCAAAAGCCCACGTAACTTTGAACACCTCGATTAAATGAGAGAAGTGTTCAATCTATGCCTTTAGGAAAAGGGAACTGCTCTTTGCAGATGATGAAATGGCAAAGAATAAAGTGTCAAAGAGCCCATTCAGCAGGGTGGTCTGTGAATACAGAAACCTCACAGCCGACAGTGTGGCCGGGGGGGTACAAAGTTGTTGGAGATTTGCGATCTCGGAGATTTGTCCGTCCTGAACTCTTTCCGCTGCCTCTTCCCGAATGTAACAATAGAGCTCGAGAGGAAACAGTGTGCGAGATGAAGCAGGTTTCTCCAGACTGATCTGTAAATTATGGTTTGCTTGTTGAAGGGCTGCTATATATATATATATTTGTAATATAAATAAAGACCAGTAGAGGGAGTGCTGAGCCACTGTAAATCTAAAACGACCATGGGGGCTAAATTGGACAGAGCCTGAAAATAGGCGCGGGGATTGCGATGCGGGATTAACCCACGCCTGTTGCTTCCAATAAAAGCAGCACACCAACTTTGTGTTGCCTGCGAATTTAAATGATTGCAGCATACAGCTAGTGCTATGCACACTGTTGAGTGGCTGCATGCCTGAGCTGGGGGCGCAAAACTGAGAGAAGCTAGCACCACTTAAAGCCAGCCTGCACCTCTTAAAGGGGAGGAAGTGCATTGTGGCTGGAGCAGGTGCTGGAGGTCATTGAGGAAGACATTCTGACCTGGGATAGACTGAATAATGGTGCAACAGGGGAGAGCGCATGCTCCAAGATTCTCAGACGCTGCACTAGAAACCTTGGTGGAGGGGGGATGTGCTCTATCCACAAGGGACCAGGAGGCCCTCCAGACAAACTTTGCGAAGGCAGTGAGAACAGATCGCCATGGTGTTCAATGCCAGGAGTCAAGCCCCGAGGACTCGGATGCAGTACCACAATAAGTGGTCACGGTCAGTGAATCTTCAAATGCTATATCCCACCAACTGTGCCCCTAGCCTCAGCAACTGCTCAATGCACCACACCCTCATCACTCATCTATGAACAATCGCTATCAATCAGTACTCATACCCAACATTCACAGCTTCACCTCACCCTCACACACGTAGCACTGCTGCAAGCCTCACACCCACATCTCACAGCACACACTGCCAGCTATTCAACCATGACAGCCAGATCACCATACACATTGCGCCATGCATTGTAACACACTTCTTGCAGGAGAAGGTGGCAATTAACCGGAGGCAGCAGGACCTAACCAGTGGGGGACAGGCGTGCGTGCATGTCCTTACCCCCATGGAGGAAACGGTGCTGGCCATTATTGAAATGGCTATTGAAGGTGACGGTATCCTCATACCTAATCATTCTTCTTACATCCCACAATCTCTTCTGATTTACAAACTACAGATGGTGCAAGCATGCATCTCTTACTTCCTCCCACCTCCCCTCACCACAACCCTTTCCTTGTGCCTTTCTTTCAGATACCCAAGAACTGCCACCTGGCCAAGCAGTGGTGGAAAAGCAATAGGTGGAAGAGTAAGACAGTGATGAATCAGTCACTCGATTTCACACTCGCAGCCATCAGCTCAGATATGGACACTGTGGGTAATTTAGAGGATAGCATGGAGGTGGGATCGGCATGTGGTGAGACACCGGGTAGTAGGAATGGGGGCAAGGGGTAGCACAGGTGCCAGCTCGTTGGAGGGCAACATCCCATGAGCACTTTGATGGGGCAGACTACAGAAGGTGGTTGATGGATAGGCACAATGAAATGTTGGGTGTTTTGGCAGGCCTGCCAGAAAGTCTGTGTGCAACGTCAAGGAGCAGGCAGGAGTCCAGCACCAACTTTGCACAGGGCTTTATACAGAGCTCGGAGCCCATCCATTCCAGCATGGAAGCGGTAGCCATTAACACATCTGTGGACCCAACCATGATGCAGCTTCTGATGGCTAATGTCTCAGCTTCCATTGCAGCACAAGCAAAGGCCACCCAACGTCTGGGTGCTCCATGGTAGCTTCTGTCATGCACGCTCAGGCTGCTGCCATCATGGTTGTGGATTAGCGTGTTCAAAGGGGCTTGCAGGGTGTCACAGCAGTTCAGAAATCTGTCCTCCAACAGATTACTAGGGTTGCTGAGGCACCACCCCGTGGGAAAGGCTCCATGGAGCACGAACCTACTCTCCTCTCAGGATAACAGCATTCATCCTCCAAGCACTGCCACTCCGCAAGTGCCCTTGCTATTGCCGATCAGCCAGCCAACCCAGATTGGTGCCGCTCATGCCAAGATGGTGCAGCCCGAAGCCAGGCCTTCTAGGACCAGACCTATTCGAGGTCATCCTCCAGGCCATCTGCGGTCTCCTCCACTGAAAGTCAGCAGCCTTCCACCAGCCATGCTGCAGCCACTGGGGGAGCACTGCGTTGGAGCACTGGGACAGGCAAAGGCACACGGAAGACAGGCACTAAGGGAATGCACAAGGATGATTAGTTGACATTTGTGTGCAATATGGCATGGTTTGATTTATACATTTATATTGTGGCATCTATTTATGCATTGTGGCCAAGTGGATGCTGTGATGGTGAGTAACAGAGGGAAGATAAAGTGTGGGACTGTTGGTGAATAGGGAATTGAGGCTGTGGTTACTGGTACCACAGTTGTTTGAGTCATTCACTGACAGACGGCCAGAAATGGACTGTTAGGGTGCCTCCTCCCTTCCTCGTCCTGCTCCTCAGCTGATTGCCGTATATGCTGTGACCTCATGATGGACAGGTTGTGCAGCGTGCAGCAGAGCACCACTTTCTACACACCCACTCTGCTGAGTACTACAGGGCAACAGCAGAGTGGTCCAGGCAGCGGCAGCATGTCAATGGTGCTCTGTCACATTCCGTATGGCAGCCTTGCTTTCATTGCGTGCATGCTGCGCACCTGTGCGTGGGTTGCGCACTGGAGTCCTGAGCCATGTCGTCAGCGGATAGCACGTCAGCCCTGGGCTGATAAGGCCTCCTGCTGAGAGCTCTTCTCCCCCTCCTCCCTCTTCTAGCAGTTTGCCCTGCTGCTCTGTGTCGTCTTTGCTCATACTCCCAGTCATGCTGTGTTCCAAGAAGAATGCCATATCTGGGAGCAAGTGGTTTGTGCAGAAGCCTTGAACTCAGAAGACTTGAACTCCAGCACCCTCCACTGTTGCAATTTTAAATAAACTCTGGAAAGCACCAAAGCCTTGTACAATCGCAGCAACCAGTAGAAATCAATCAGCAACTAAACTGCAAGTAGTTGATGATCTCTTTTGATAGCGCTGGGGTCCTTCCTGCTGCTGAACACTTGGCAATTAAGAGAGGACGTTTGCTGGAGCATGGAGCTCCAAAATGGCAGCACTCACGTCAAATCAGCCTTACATGCTGATTGATCTGCTTACTCTGCAAACTTCCAGCGGACTCTTACTGTGCGCGCTAATAAAAACATAAGAAATAGGAGCAGGAGTAGGCCACATGGCCCCTCGAGCATGCTCCGCCATTTAATACAATCATGGCTGATCCAATCATGGACTCATCCACTTCCCTGCCCGCTCCCTTAAATACATTCAACGACCCAGCCTCCACATCTCCGAGGTAGAGAATTCCACAGATTTACAACCCTCAGAGAAGAAATTCCTCCTCATCTCAATTTTAAATGGGCAGCCTCTTATTCTAAGATTATGCCCTCTAGTTCTATCTAGTCTTCCCCCATCAGTGGAAACATCCTCTCTGCATCCACCTTGTCGAGCCCCCTCATAATCTTATACGTTTCAATAAGATCACCTCTCATTCTTCTGAATTCCAGTGAGTAGAGGCCCAACCTACTCAACCTTTTCTCATAAGTCAACACCTTCATCTCCAGAATCAACCTTGTGAACCTTCTCTGAACTGCCTCCAAAGCAAGTATAACCTTTCTTCAATATGGAAACCAAAACTGCACGCAGTATTCCAGGTGTGGCCTCACCAATACCTTGTATAACTGTAGCAAGACTTTGCTGCTTTTAAACTCCATCCCCTTTGCAATAAAGGCCAAGATCCCATTGGCCTTCCTGATCACTTGCTGTACCTGCATACTATCCTTTTGTGTTTTGTGCACAAGTACCCCCAGGTCCCGCTGTACTGCAGCACTTTGCAATCTTTCTCCATTTAAATAATAACTTGCTCTTCGATTTTTTTCTGCCAAAGTGCATGACTTCACACTTTCCAACATTATACTCCATCTGCCAAATTTTTGCCCACTCATTTAGCCTGTCTATGTCCTTTTGCAGATTTTTTGTGTCCTTCTCACATGTTGCTTTTCCTCCCATCTTTGTATCGTCAGAAAACTTGGCTATGTTACACCCTTCATCCAAGTCGTTAATATAGATTGTAAATAGTTGGGGTCCCAGCACTGATCTCTGCGGCACCCTAGTTACTGATTGCCAACCCGAGAATGAACCATTTATCCCAATTCTCTGTTTTCTGTTAGTTAGCCAAACCTCTATCCATGCTAATATATTACCCCCAACCCCGTGAACTTTTATCTTGTGCAGTAACCTTTTATGTGGCACCTTGTCAAATGCCTTCTGGAAGTTCAAATACACCACATCCACTGGTTCCGCTTTATCCACCCTGTTCATTACATCCTCAAAGAATTTCAGCAAATTTGTCAAACATGACTTCCCCTTCATAAATCCATGCTGACTCTGCCTGACTGAATTATGCTTTTCCAAATGTCCTGCTACTGCTTCTTTAATAATGGACTCCAACATTTTCCTAACCACAGATGTTAGGCTAACTGGTTTTTGTTTGCCTCCTTTTTTTTTTAAATAGGGGCGTTACATTTGCAGTTTTCCAATCTGCTGGAACCTCCCCAGAATCCAATATGGCATCGGTGTGACTCACCCCAGTAGTGTGTGCGCCACTTTGGATCTCTAAGGGTGCTCGTAGCGCCCAAAAAGCAGCGCTACAGATCTCAATTTTTCCTCCATGCACCTTATACAACCTAAGGACATCCTAAAGTGATTTACAGCCAATGAACAGTTTTAAGTGTAGTTACTATTGTAATGTAGGAATTGTGGCAGCCAATTTGCACACAGCAAGCTCCCACAAACAGCGATGTGATAACGATCAAATAATCTGTTTTTATATGTTGGTTGAGGGATAAATATTAGTCAGGACGCCAGGAAAACTTCCCTGCTCTTTTTCAAATGGTGCCATAGCATCTTACACGCCCACCTGATAGGGTAGAAGGGCCTCGGTTTAACATCTCATTTAAAAAACAGCACCTCCCGCAGTACTGCATTGGGAGCGTTAAGCTAGATTGTGTGCTTAGGTCTTGGAGTGGGGATTCAATGCACAACCTTCTGACTCAGAGGCGAGAGTGCTACCACTGAGCCATGGCGGACACCATAAACAATAAAAGGTTGCAATCTAAATGCTAACCTATTTTTTAAATAACTTTTACATACACAGTGTTTCTTTTTTTGTATTTCTTGGCACTGTGGGAGCTGTATTAATCTGAACTACAGGGTAAATTGTTGGTTGTTAAAATGAATGGCTGGAAAATCATGAGCAGGTTATGTAATTTCACAATATATGCTCCCAGCGCTATATCTTAAATGATCCAAACTGACCTTCAGATTCAAACAGTCACAACTCTTTAAATATCTATAAAAGCTGTTCCTATTAACCACATTCCAAAATAACTGGTTGATATACACACAAGTGAACAAATCATGGCGTCTGTGTTTGTCAGAAAGTAGCAGATCACCTCCCTCAAGCTGTGCAGGGAATCTACATTTTATCGTGTTAAGCTTGGGACAAGATTCTAACTGATTTTTTAAAACTCCGTGACTAGTGACTGAATATAAAGAAACCTCCACAAGACAGGACTGTTATTTTTGTGAAAAACACAGCAAACTCAAACTTGGTGTAAAGCCATTTTCGATATCAGCTCCGAGATGAATCCTTATTCCATAATGAGAGAAAATGAAGAAAGAATTTGACGAGTATGGAGAGACTGATATCAAGAGTGGAGGAGTCGATTGGTTAATCTGTTTCAGTGCCGGTTGAGGGATAATTATTGGCCAGGATATCTGGAGAACTTCCCTGCTCTTCTTCGAACAGTGGCATGGAATAATTTACGTTCATCTGAGGAGTTTAATGTCTCATCTGAAAGGCAGCAGCAGCCAAGTTAAATGAGATAGTGTCTCAGCCAGAAGTGCCGAGTGGATGATCCATATCGGCCTTCTCCTGACGTCCCCACCATCACAGAAGTCAGTCTTCAGCCAATTCAATTCACTCCACATGATATCAATAAACGGCTGAGTGCACTGGATACAGCAAAGGCTATAGGACCTGACAACATCTCGGCTGTTGTGCTGAAAACTTGTGCTCCAGAACTAGCCGCGCCTCGAGCCAAGCTGTTCCAGTACAGCTACAACACTGGCATTTACCCCGACAATGTGAGAAAACTGCTCAGGTATGTCCTGTCCACAAAAAGCAGGACAAATCCAATCCGGCCAATTACTGCCTCATCAGTCTATTCTCAATTATCGGCAAAGTGATAGAAGGTGTCGTCGACAGTGCTATCAAGCAGCACTTACTCACCAATAACCGGCTCACCAATGTTCAGTTTGGATCCAGACCTCATTACAGTTTTGGTCCAAACATGGGCAAAAGAGCTGAATTCCACAGGTGAGGTGAGAGTGACGGCCCTTGACATTAGGCAGCATTTGACCGTGTGTGACATCAAGGAGCCCAAGTAAAACTGAAAGCAATGGGAATCAGGGGGAAAACTCTCTACCGGCTGGAGTCATACCCAGCACAAAGGAAGATGGTTGTAATTGTTGGAGGTCAATCATCTCAGCCCCAGGACATTGCTTCAGGAGTTCCTCAGGGCAGTGTCCTAGGCCCAACCATATTTAGCTGCTCCATCAATGACCTTCCCGCCATCATAAGGTCAGAAATGGGGTTTTCGCTGATGACTGCACAGTGTTCAGTTCCATTTGCAACTCCTCAGATAATGGAGCAGTCCATGCCCGCATGCAGCAAGACTTGGACAACATTTAGGCTTGGGCTGATTAGTGGCAAATAACATTCACGCCACACAAGTGCCAGGCAATGACTATCTCCAACAAGAGAAAGTCTAACCATCGCCTCTTGACAGTCAATGGACTGGGTTGAATAGTGGGCGAGCTGTAAGATTGTGGTTATCTCTGATAATTATCACAGTAACAACAGAAACCTGTCTTGTATCAGTCCAGGAGAATGAACTTTGGTTTTTCCCACTGGGTTGTGAGCAGAACAGCTAGATTTTACAAGCCAATTCAGTAATTTCTGATTAGTCATGAGTTTATTGAAGGTTTCGTTATCAAACAATACAAACAGTAATATTGTTTAGATAGGCAAATGAATGTGGCTCTTTTTACAAGGTGGTTAGGCACTGCAAACAATAGTAAAACAATATTTTATATAATGAAGCATATGGGGTGGGTAAGATTTTAGCATAGGGATTCTGGTATCCAAATGCCAATTCCAAAGGGTCTAGAATACTGTATTTGCTGCTCAGGGTGCAGTCTGCTCTACACTGGGGAGACCTGAATGGCCGAGCTCCATTTTAAGATTGTGATTCCCCCACCAGAGGAAATAGTTTGAATAGTTAGATGAATAAGGGGTCGCCCATTTAAAATGGAAATGAGAGGTGATCTTATAAGATTATGAGGGGGCTCAACAAGGTGAATGCAGAGAGGATGTTTCCATTGATAGGGGAGACCAGAACTAGGGGGCATAATCTTAGAATAAGGGGCCACCCATTTAAAACTGAGATGAGGAGGAATTTCTTCTCTCAGAGGGTTGTAAATCTTTGGAATTCTCTACCTCAGGGAGATGTGGAGGCTGGGTCGTTGAATGTATTTAAGGTGGAGATAGACAGATTTTTGAAAGATAAGGGAGTCAAGAGTTATGGGGAGCGGGCAGGGAAGTGGAGCTGAGGCCAGGATCAGATCAGCCATGATCTTATTAAATGGCGGAGTAGGCTCTAGGGGGCAAATGGCCTACTCCTGCTCCTATTTCTTATGTTCTTATGTTTCTCTGAACCTACCCTATTGAATCCTGTAAGTGTGGAAAGTAGAAGGATTAAGATCACCAGAGACCCAAGGGCCCATTTCCTCAGCAGTGACTTAGCTGCTGGGGACGATGGGAGAGCAGGCTTCCTGCCCATCCAATTGATCTTGCACTGAGTAGCGTTGCCAACCTTCCAGGATTTTCCCGGCATCTCCAAGAATGGAAGATTAATCTCCAGGACACTACAGTGAGCAAGCAAGAGAAGAAAAATCATTCCCATAAAAAAAATTATATTAATACATTTGCTTATTCATTAGGAAAATATTGAAGATGGGGGGAAAAGGCTGTTTGACTGACGGTCAAGAATCAGTCAATCGGGTAATGAAGAGTCTGTTTGCTTTCCAATTAGCGCGGGAAGGCGGTGCCTGTGAGGACTGACATGTCGGGTGACCAATGGCGAGAACATGTGGTTGGGGCAGTTGGAGGCGGGAGGTCATGTGATGAACTCTTGAGGAATATATCCAATTAGAGTTGGCGACCCTAATGCTGACACAGGCTGAATTTCCCAAAGTCAGCCTCGTGAGCATAGGTCAGGTGGGAATCCCAATGGTACTGCCGCCTTTGCCAAGGATTCCCAGCTCTTCCTTGAGTGGGGTGGAGGAAGATGGCTGCTACAGTTCTTCCAGTGGCAGCAGTGGACCGGGGCTGGCAGTCTGCCAGCATTCTTTATAGGAAGCAGTCACTGGGCAGGATCCAGGACAGGATGTGTTGGAGGTCAACCAGCGCTCAGGAGGTGGCATCTGGAATAAGGACCTGACCTACAGAGGACAATAATACTGATGTTGACGGTGATGAGTACAAAGACAAACACTTGATAAAAGTGTCAAAACTAAAGTTTTACAAACACTTTGTGAAAGTAGGCTAATGAAAAGTGTGATGAAAGGATTATGGAGATGTGGGTTGGCATCTCTGGTTGGATGTATTCCTGGCGGTTTCATCACAAGACCTTCCGCCTCAAATGGCCCTGTATAATCAAACAGCCTGTTTTCCTCCTTTTCAAATATTTCTATAACTAATAAACAAGTATTCAAAGAAAATGGGGGAAAAAAACTTTTCTCCTGGGTTGCCCACAGCAGTGTCCAGGAGATTAATCTTCAATTCCTGGGGGGTTGGAAACCCTACTGAGATGGCTGGGAGAAAAAAGAATTGAGGCACGGTTCGACAACAAGGAGCTAAACAATGGGAAACAGCATGGGTCCAATCGGGCTGACGTGCAGACCACACATATAAGAACATAAGAAATAGGAACAGGATGAGGCCATTTGGCCCCTCGAGCCTGCTCCGCCATTTATACGATCATGACTGATCTGATCATGGACTCAGCTCCACTTCCCTGCCCGCTCCCCAGAACCCTTTATTCCCTTATCGCTCAGTCTATCTCCGCCTTAAATATATTCAATGACCCAGCCTCCACAGCTCTGTGGGGCAGAGAATTCCACAGATTTACAACCCTCAGAAGAAATTCCTCCTCATCTCAGTTTTAAATGGGTGGCCCCTTATTCTGAGACTATGCCCCCTAGCTTTAGTTTCCCTTATGAGTGGAAATATCCTCTCTGCATCAATCTTGTCGAGACCCCTCATTGTCTTATATGTTTCGATAAGATCACCTCTCACCCTTCTGAACTCCAATGAGTATAGGCCCAACCTACTCAACCTATCTTCATTAGTCAACCCCCTAATCTCTGGAATCAACCTAGTGAACCTTCTCTGAACGGCCGCCAATGCAAGTATACCCTTCCTTAAATACGAAGACCAATACTGAACGCAGTACTCGAGATGTGGCCTCACCAATACCCTGTACAGTTTTAGCAGGACTTCTCTGCTTTTATACTCAATCCCCCTTGCAATAAAGGCCAACATTCCATTTGCCTTCCTGATCACTTGCTGTACCTGCATACTAACTTTTTGGGTTTCATGCACAAGTACCCCAGGTCCCTCTGTACTGCAGCACTTTGCGATTTTTCTCCATTTAAATTGTAATTTGCTTTTCTATTTTTTCTGCCAAAGTAGATAACCTCACATTTTCCCACATTATACTCCATCTGCCAAATTTTTGCCCACTTAGCCTGTCTATATCCATTTGCAGATTTTTTGTGTCCTCCTCACAATTTTCTTTCCCACCCATCTTTGTATCATCAGCAAACTTAGCTACATTAAACTCAGTTCCTTCATCCAAGTCATTAATATAGATTTTAAATAGTTGAGGACCCAGCACCGATCCCTATGGCACCCCACTCGTTACTGTTTGCCAACCGGAAAAAGGCCCATTTATCCCAACATTCTGTTTTCTGTTAGTTAGCCAATCCTCTATCCATGCGAATATATTGCCCCTAACTCCGTAAACCTTTATCTTGTGCAGTAACCTTTTGCGGGACATTCTTGCATTATTCCCTCCAGCACCCTTTCGACCTTTTGTCAGAGCTGGAAAAGTTACAAATGTAACAGGTTTAGAAACATAGAAAACATAGAAATATAGAAAATAAGCCATTCAGCCCTTCTAGCCTGCACCGCCATTCAATGAGTTCATGGCTGAACATGCAACTTCTGTACCCCCTTCCTGCTTTCTCGCCATAACCCTTGATCCCCCTAGTAGTAAGGACTTCATCTAACTCCCTTTTGAATATATTTAGTGAATTGGCCTCAACTACTTTCTGTGGTAGAGAATTCCACAGGTTCACCACTCTCTGGGTGAAGAAGTTTCTCCTCATCTCGGTCCTAAATGGCTTACCCCTTATCCTTAGACTGTGACCCCTGGTTCTAGACTTCCCCAACATTGGGAACATTCTTCCTGCATCTAACCTGTCTAAACCCATCAGAATTTTAAACGTTTCTATGAGGTCCCCTCTCATTCTTCTGAACTCCAGTGAATACAAGCCCAGTTGATCCAGTCTTTCTTGATATGTCAGTCCCGCCATCCCGGGAATCAGTCTGGTGAACCTTCGCTGCACTCCCTCAATAGCAAGAATGTCCTTCCTCAAGTTAGGAGACCAAAACTGTACACAATACTCCAGGTGTGGCCTCACCAAGGCCCTGTACAACTGTAGCAACACCTCCCTGCCCCTGTACTCAAATCCCCTCGCTATGAAGGCCAACATGCCATTTGCTTTCTTAACCGCCTGCTGTACCTGCATGCCAACCTTCAATGACTGATGTACCATGACACCCAGGTCTCGTTGCACCTCCCCTTTTCCTAATCTGTCACCATTCAGATAATAGTCTGTCTCTCTGTTTTTACCACCAAAGTGGATAACCTCACATTTATCCACATTATACTTCATCTGCCATGCATTTGCCCACTCACCTAACCTATCCAAGTCGCTCTGCAGCCTCACAGCATCCTCCTCGCAGCTCACACTGCCACCCAACTTAGTGTCATCCGCAAATTTGGAGATACTACATTTAATCCCCTCGTCTAAATCATTAATGTACAATGTAAACAGCTGGGGCCCCAGC
This sequence comes from Pristiophorus japonicus, assembly GCF_044704955.1. Classification (NCBI taxonomy): domain Eukaryota; kingdom Metazoa; phylum Chordata; class Chondrichthyes; family Pristiophoridae; genus Pristiophorus; species Pristiophorus japonicus. The sequence goes on along the minus strand of NC_091991.1, from coordinate 180,085,827 downwards.
ACAGAACCTTGCGGTACCCCACTAGTCACTGCCTGCCATTCTGAAAAGTTCCCATTTACTCCTACTCTTTGCTTCCTGTCTGACAACCAGTTCTCAATCCACGTCAGCACACTACCCCCAATCCCATGTGCTTTAACTTTGCACATTAATCTCTTGTGTGGGACCTTGTCGAAAGCCTTCTGAAAGTCCAAATATACCACATCAACTGGTTCTCCCTTGTCCACTTTACTGGAAACATCCTCAAAAAATTCCAGAAGATTTGTCAAGCATGATTTCCCTTTCACAAATCCATGCTGACTTGGACCTATCATGTCACCTCTTTCCAAATGCGCTGCTATGACATCCTTAACAACTGATTCCATCATTTTACCCACTACTGAGGTCAGGCTGACCGGTCTATAATTACCTGTTTTCTCTCTCCCTCCTTTTTTAAAAAGTGGGGTTACATTGGCTACCCTCCACTCGATAGGAACTGATCCAGAGTCAATGGAATGTTGGAAAATGACTGTCAATGCATCCGCTATTTCCAAGGTCACCTCCTTAAGTACTCTGGGATGTAGTCCATCAGGCCCTGGGGATTTATCGGCCTTTAATCCCATCAATTTCCCCAACACAATTTTCCGACTAATAAAGATTTCCCTCAGTTCCTCCTCCTTACTAGACCCTCTGACCCCTTTTATATCCGGAAGGTTGTTTGTGTCTTCCTTAGTGAATACCGAACCAAAGTACTTGTTCAATTGGTCTGCCATTTCTTTGTTCCACGTTATGACTTCCCCTGATTCTGACTGCAGGGGACCTACGTTTGTCTTTACTAACCTTTTTTTCTTTACATATCTATCGAAACTTTTGCAATCCGCCTTAATGTTCCCTGCAAGCTTCTTCTCGTACTCCATTTTCCCTGCCCTAATCAAACCCTTTGTCCTCCTCTGCTGAGTTCTAAATTTCTCCCAGTCCCCGTGTTCGCTGCTATTTCTGGCCAATTTGTATGCCACTTCCTTGGCTTTAACACTATCCCTGATTTCCCTAGATAGCCACGGTTGAGCCACCTTCCCTTTTTTATTTTTACGCCAGATAGGAATGTACAATTGTTGTAGTTCATCCATGCGGTCTCTAAATGTCTGCCATTGCCCATCCACAGTCAACCCCTTAAGTATCATTCGCCAATCTATCCTAGCCAATTCACGCCTCATACCTTCAAAGTTATCCTTCTTTAAGTTCTGGACCATGGTCTCTGAATTAACTGTTTCATTCTCCATCCTAATGCAGAATTCCACCATATTATGGTCACTCTTCCCCAAGGGGCCTCGCACAATGAGATTGCTAATTAATCCTCTCTCATTACACAACACCCAGTCTAAGATGGCCTCCCCCCTAGTTGGTTCCTCGACATATTGGTCTAGAAAACCATCCCTTATGCACTCCAGGAAATCCTCCTCCACCGTATTGCTTCCAGTTTGGCTAGCCCAATCTATGTGCATATTAAAGTCACCCATTATAACTGCTGCACCTTTATTGCATGCACCCCTAATTTCCTGTTTGATGCCCTCCCCAACATCACTACTACTGTTTGATGCCCTCCCCAACATCACTACTACGGTTTTAAGCAAGCACAGAGGCAGGGATATGGGATGGGAGGAGAGGAAAGAACAAAAGCGAAGGTCTGTGATAGGGCTGAAGGCAGAAGTGATTTGAATGGCAATAGGGATGATAGTGGAGGGCTGGGGGTAATCAATGTTCCGGTTAAGCTGTGTGGCAGTCTGTAGGTCTCGTGCAGGCTGGTCACCAGCTTTCACATGGTAAATCTGCACATGCGTGTAAATTTGAATGGGCCGCACAGCCCGTTAAAGGGGCCATGCACCCCCCAAATAATTTAAAGGGAACATTATTATTACTATAATAGCTTTTATTTATACAGCATCTTTAACGTAGTAAAATGTCCCAAGGCGCTTCACAACAGTGTTACAGACAAACAGATACATTTGACACCTAGCTACAGAAGAAATTAAGACAGATGATCAAAAGCTTGTTTAAAGAGGTAGGTTTTAAATTGATGGTAATAGGACAAGTAAAGAAACAAAAGATTGGTCTAAAGGAGCTATAAAACCTGAAACACTAACTCTGGTTTCCCTCTTCCCAGATGCTGCCTGACCTGCTGAGTATTTCCAGCATTTTCTGTTTTTATTTCAGATTTCAGGCATGCGCAGTATCTTGCCTTTTGGATGATGGTCTATTTAACTGGAGTTGGAGAATCAAATTAGGGAGGATGCATTTAATTGCCCCTGCCTATCAAGCTCAATTTGAATTACTGCATTGTTCTGTGGATTGCTGCACTCACTGATTGGATCAGAGAGAGAATCAGTTAACAATTTGCCACAGGCATTTGTGGAGGAAAACATTGGATTAGGCCATTCAGCCCCTTGAGCATGTTCTGCTATTCAATTAGATCGTGGCTAATCTGTAACTCAGCTCTATTTACCTACCTTTGTTCCATATCCCTCGATTCCCTTACCTCAATTTTAAAAACTGTCAATCTCAGTCTTGAAAATTTCAAATGACCCTCAGTATTCACAGTTTTTTGTGGGGGGAGGGGGAGTGGGGGGAGAAGAGTTCCAGATTTCTACTACCCTTTGTGTGGGAAAAGTGCTTCCTGATTTTACTCCTGAACAGCCGAGCTCTAATTTTAAGGTTATGCCCCCTTGTTTTGTACTCGCCCTCCAGAGAAAATAGCTTCTCTCTATTGACCCTATCAAATCCTTTTAAACTTCTCGATCAGATCACCCCTTAACCTTCGAAACTCAAGGAAATACAAGCCAAGTTTATGCAACCTGTCCTCATAAATTAACCCTTTAAATCCCGGTGAATTCTGGTGAAACTGCGGGTCTTGAAGCTTTTCAACCGACCATAAATTAAGATAATTTTTAAAAGAAGAGTCCTGAGCTAGAACTGGAATTAGAGATCAGTCAGTCATTTTTTCCTCAAGAATTAATCCCTTGGTTTTAGAGAGAAGTTGAAAAAATAAATCCCCAGCTATTTACTTCAGTGAGGATTTAAAGACTGAATGACAGAATGGGCTCAATTGAGCTTTACAAATATTGAAAACACTGAAGGATTTTTATTTATGAACAAAAAAGGAAAATGAAGAGCTTTGATAATGGAATGGGATAATATATAAGCTTTGAGCAGCAATGACCATCCGGCTGTCCCAGGGGAACCTTCATCATAAATCAGTGCGACACCCCACACCTTATCAGCAGTTACTGTACCAGAAGACAAATGCTTTACTGCATTCGTGGAAAAGCATGGAACAGTTCCACCCCAATCATTACCACACCCGGACTCCAGTTCCCAATCTCACCCCACCCGGACTCCAGTTACCAATCTCACCACACCCAGACTCCAGTTACCAATCTCACCCCACCCGGACTCCAGTTACCAATCTCACCCCACCCGGACTCCAGTTACCAATCTCACCACACCCAGACTCCAGTTACCAATCTCACCACACCCGGACTCCAGTTATCAATCTCACCACACCCGGACTCCAGTTACCAATCTCACCACACCCAGACTCCAGTTACCAATCTCACCACACCCGGACTCCAGTTACCAATCTCGGCTTCTGCCTGAGGGTTTGCAGTCCCGGCCTCATGCTGCAGGCGCCACAGTCTCTGTGTCGGACGGTGTGCGATGCAGTTCTCAGCCCCAAGGAGGCCGTATATTCTAATAAAAGACCAGAACGAAGAGAGAAGTGTTCTAAATCCTGAGTTTGTTGTCGGTTTCACACTTCTGAGTTCTAACCTCCTTCTATATTCTGGACTCATTTCAAAATCTCTTTGTAGTTCTGCTTCATCTGCTGTGAGCCATTATTATTTCAAAAACCTGAATCACACCTCCTCTCAGTTTTTAAACAAAGCGTATAATCCAAGTTCCCAGAGCACATTGATCAGTTTATGAAGCAGCTGTGCTCTTCTCTTCCAATCTTCAATTAAATCAAAACACCTTGAAATCGGGTAAGGTAGTGTACTGGTTACTGGACTGGCAATCTGTTAGTGTAGTAGTTACTGGACTAGTAATCGGTTTACATAGGATATATGGTACAGAAACAGACCATTCGGCCCAACCAGTCCATGCCGGCGTTTATGCGCCATTCAACCCTCCTCCCGTCTTTCCTCATCTAAATCGATCAGCATACTCCTCTATTCCCTTCTCCCTCATATGCTTGTCTTGCATCCCCTTAAATGCTTCTATCTATACTATTTGCTTCAACCACTCCCTGTGGTAGCGAGTTCCACATTCTCAACAGTCTTTAGGTAAAGAAGTTTCTTCTGAATTCCCTATTGGATTTCTTGGTGACTGTCTTATATTAATGGCCTCTAGTTATGCTCCCCGGTAAATACTGAAGCAAAATAATTATTTAATATTTCTGCCATCGCTCTATCGATACCTGTGGTATTATCCTGTCTATCCCTTAATGGCCCTATTTCCATCACAACCTTCCTCTTTTTCTTGATGTCCCTGTAAAATATTTTACTATTTTGTTTTATATTCCTTGATAATTTAATTTCATAGTTCCTCTTTGCCTTCCTAATTGTTTTTTTGGCTTCTCTCCTAATCTCTTCATATTCTCACTTATCATGCACTCCCCTGCTGACTATGTACTTAATGTATGCCTCTTTCCTTACCCTCATTGTTCCCTTATGGCTTTATTCATCCATGGAGTCTCATTAGTGTTGAGTTTGTTCTTTCCTTTTAGCGGAATATATTGTTCCTGCACTCTGTTGAACACAGTTTTAAATGTTTCTCATTGCTGTTCTACATCGTTGTTTGCCAATATTGTTGCCCATTTTATTTTCCCAACTTCTATTCTCAGCCCCGCAAAATCAGCTTTCCTCCAATCTATTACCCTGGTTTTCATCATACTTATGACCTTCTCAATTATCATCTAAAAGCGTATTATTATGGTCACTATTGCCTAGATGTTCTCTTATCTGCTCTGGTTCATTTCCCATTAGTAGATCCAATAGCGAATCCTCCCTGGTTAGGCTTTTTACATATTGGGTTAGAAAGGAGTCCTGTACACATTATAGGAACTCCATTCCCTTATCCCTTTTACCTACCTCTTCTGTCCAATTAATATTGGGGTAGTTGAAATCCCCCATGATTATTATTCTGTGTTTAATGTTTATGTTTCTGGACTAGTAATCCAGAGGCCTGGACTAATGATCCAGAGAACATAAATTCAAATCCCACCATGGCAGTTTGAGAGTCTGAATTCAGTTTTTTAAGAATCTGGAAATAAAAAGTTGGTATCAGTAAAAGTCATCATGAAGCTGATGGATTGTCATAAAACCCCAACTGGTTCACTAATGTCATTAGGGAAATAAACCTGCCGTCCTTACCTGGTCTTGCCTATATGTAATTCCAGTTCCACACCAACGTGGCTAACTCTCAACTGTCCTCTGACGTGGCCTACCAAGACTCTCAGTTGTATCAAAACAGAGGTTCAAGAAGGCGGTCAACCCACAACTAGGGATGGGCAATAAATGCCGACCTTGTAAGTGACGCCCACATCCTGCAAATGAATTTAAAAATTTTTTTAAATGCAAATGAAGGTTCAGTGGGGTGATGAGTTCCAGCAGATGGATTTGTTATGACAGACTGGCAGGGTAGCAGCAGAGATGCCAGCACTGTGGAGGAGGGAAGAGTGTGGGGGCTGTGAAGTTCTAAACGGGAGCTGAGTAGGATAAAGGATAATTGTTTACTGAAGGAAAGCAGGAACTGAAGTCGTAAATTCAAATCCTGAACTTGGGGGACAACATTGCTCAAAGTGGAGCACAGTGCAGGGTGGCTGGACTCTTAGAGATAAACAGGACAACAAGAAAATTGAAAAGACTGCCTCTGACGCATGATACAGTAACAACAGAGCTTTGTCTGTGTGAGATGTGCACGGCTGCACTGGGCAGGGTAGAGCTGGACGAACTTCTTCATTCTAGGCTAGATTTCCCAGAGTATGGTGAGGTACTTCACACACCCTGAGTGCCTATCAGAAAATAGACAGAGAATCACAGGCAGCCACCTCATGATTCTCCAGTGTTTGCTAGCAGTAGGTGAGATACCTTGAAACAGGAGTGGATTTGGAAAATCTAACTGTATTTGTAAATTTGAGCTCAGCCAAAACTCTGCTGCCCATATCCTGACTTGCACCCAGTCCCGTCAACCCATCACCCTTGTGCTTGCTGACCGACATTGACTCCCAGTCCGGCAACTCCTCAAATTTAAAATTCTCATCCTTGTTTTCCAATCCCTCCAAAGCCTCACCCCTCCCTACCTGTATAACCTCCTCCAGCCCTTCAACTCTACAAGATCTCTGCATCCTCCAATTCTGGCCTCTTGCACATTTCCAATTTCCTTCGCACCTTCGTTGGTGATCATGCCTCAAGCTGCTTAGGCCCCAAGATCTGGAACTCATTCTCTAAACCTCTCCTACCTCTTTTTCCTTCTTTAAGATGCTCCTTAAAACCTACCTCTTTTACCAAGCTATTGGTCACCTGCCCTAATATATCCTTATGTGGCAACATTTATCTGATTATTCTCCTGTGAAGTGCCTTGGGACATTTTACGATATAAATGCAAGTTGTTATCGACTGTGAAATCCTTGGAGTAAATTTTCCTCTTTATCGTATGGGCAGTAATCTTACAGAGCAGATTGCAGATTATTATAGAACCCGCCATTTCAATGAAATGATAACCGGTTGGGTTCTATAAAGGGTGGGCAATCTATTCGGTCAGATTATTGGCCAGGCAGTGAAGATGAACATTTACCCTGCTGTATCTAGAATGGGACCTACCACAGTTGTATAAACCAAGCTACATGGCAGAATGTCAGTCAAGGAGTGGTGCACAACATTGGCTTCCACCACCTCTTGGGGACCACTTCTGCTGGAACCCCTGCCCCTCACATGTGGGGAGAATCACTACATGAAGTTATATTTATATAGCACATTTAACAGTGAAAAGACCCTAGTCTGGTTCACAGGGGAGAGAAACTGACACCAAGCAGCAGGGAGGTTTGGAGGGAAGACTGAAAGCATGGTTGAAAGGACAGATCTTGAGAAGGGGAGAGGGAGATAAAAAGGCAATGATTCAGGGAGACAGTGAGAGGGTTACAATGGCTCAAGATCCTGCTACTGATGGTGCAACAGAAAGGAGGGGGTTATACTCACAAATAAATAAAATAGTATAGCAGAGGAGGTGGCATTCGGCCCATCGAGTCTGCGTCGGCTCTTTCGAAGAGCAACTCAGTTAGTCCCACTCCCCGGCTCTTTCTCCATATCCCTGCATTTTTTCTCCTTCAAGTATTGATCCAATTCCATTTTGAAGACTGCTATTGACTCTGTTTCTATCAGGCAGTGCATTCCAAATCCTAATTGATCGTTGCCCAAAAAAGTTTCTCTTCTTGTCGCCTCTGGTTCTTTTGCCAATCACCTTAAATCTGTGTCCTCTGGTTATCGAACCGTCAACCAATTGAAACAGTTTCTCTTTATTTAGTCTATCTAGGCACTGCTCTTAGGCAGCTCTGCTCTAAGGAGACCCCAGCTTCTCCAGTCCATTCACGTAATCCCTCTATCCTGGAACCATTCTAGAAAATCTCTTCTGTACCCGCTCCAAATCCTCAGGAGGCCAACTAAGCACACATCCCAGATATTAACTTTTAAATGCCATGGCATCCTTCCCTTACCAACCCGGCACCATAGAACACACGAACACTGCAAAGGAGTATGTCACCCGAGCATCACTCAATTATTAGCAAAGAGTTACAAAAACATTTTGACCCAAGTTTGTGAGGTAGTGTCTCCCCGAGCTGAAGCCCAACGGATAACACTGCTGCTGAATTTTTGCAGCATTCGAATATATTACCTCAAGCTTTGAACAAGCTGCTTTCGCTTAGAAAAGCTTTTGAGAGAAATGTAGCTCCTGAAAACAGGAATTGTAATACCCCAGAGGATGGATGAATCTAGAGATTTTTATTTGAGCAGACAGAAACCTGCTCCGGTCAGGACAGCCCAATTTTGCTGAGGGGTCATAAAATGTTCCTTATGACCATATACAATGGGCCTAAATACCCATTTTAGGTGGTTGCTTGGGACGTCTGCAATGTCGGTATTACCAATACGGCAGTGCTCATAATGCAGGCACAGATCAGACGTAGGACATTACTCTCCAAAATAGGTAATTTTTGCTCCTGTTTTCTGCCCATAAAACAGGTACAATGAGAACCAATTTCTAGTGGCCCTAGAAATAATGGATGCATTGGTGATCATTTTCCAACAGTCTATTGACTCTGGATCAGTTCCTATGGACTGGAGGGTAGCTAATGTAACACCACTTTAAAAAAAAGGAGGGAGAGAGAAAACGGGTAATTATAGACCGGTTAGCCTGACATCAGTAGTGGGGAAAATGTTGGAATCAATCATTAAGGATGAAATAGCAGCGCATTTGGAAAGCAGTGACAGGATCGGTCCAAGTCAACATGGATTTATGAAAGGGAAATCATGCTTGACAAATCTTCTGGAATTTTTTGAGGATGTAACTAGTAGAGTGGACAAGGGAGAACCAGCGGATGTGGTGTATTTGGACTTTCAAAAGGCTTTTGGCAAGGTCCCACACAAGAGATTGGTGTGCAAAATTAAAGCACATGGTATTGGGGGTAATGTACTGACATGGATAGAGAACTGGTTGGCAGACAGGAAGTAGAGAGTCGGGATAAACAGGTCCTTTTCAGAATGGCAGGCAGTGACTAGTGGGGTGCCGCAGGGCTCAGTGCTGGGACCCCAGCTATTTGTAATATACATTAATGATTTAGATGAAGGAATTGAGTGTAATATCTCCAAGTTTGCAGATGACACTAAACTGGGTGGCGGTGTGAGCTGTGAGGAGGACGCTAAGAGGCTGCAGGGTGACTTGGACAGGTTCGGTGAGTGGGCAAATGCATGGCAGATGCAGTATAATGTGGATAAATGTGAGGTTATCCACTTTGGGGGCAAAAACACAAAGGCAGAATATTATCTGAATGGCGGTAGATTAGGAAAAGGGGAGGTGCAACAAGACCTGGGTGTCATGGTACATCAGTCATTGAAAGTTGGCATGCAGGTACAGCAGGCGGTGAAGAAGGCAAATGGTATGATGGCCTTTATAGCTAGGGGTTTTGGGTATAGGAGCAGGGAGGTCGTACTGCAGTTGTACAGGGCCTTAGTGAGGCCTCACCTGGAATATTGTGTTCAGTTTTGGTCTCCTAATCTGAGGAAGGACGTTCTTTCCATTGAGGGAGTGCAGCGAAGGTTCACCGACTGATTCCCGGGATGGCTGGACTGACATATGAGGAGAGACTGGATCGACTGGGCCTTTATTCACGGGAGTTAAGAAGGATGAGAGGGGATCTCATAGAAACATAAAATTCTGACGGGACTGGACAGGTTAGATGCAGGAAGAATGTTCCCGATGTTGGGGAAGTCCAGAACCAGGGGACACAGTCTAAGAATAAGGGGTAAGCCATTTAGGACTGAGATGAGGAGAAACTTCTTCACTCAGAGAGTTGTTAACCTGTGGAATTCCCTGCCGCAGAGAGTTGTTGATGCCAGTTCGTTGGATATATTCAAGAGGGAGTTAGATGTGGTCCTTACTGCTAAAGGGATCAAGGGGTATGGAGGGAAAGCAGGAAAGGAGTGCTGAGGTGAATACCATGGCTGATCATTGAATGGTGGTGCAGGCTCGAAGGGCCGAATGGCCTACTCCTGCACCTATTTTCTATGTTTCTACTCTATTGTTGTGTCAGCAATAGCAGCTGAGATAAAAAGCAGCTTGAGATTCAGATCATTTAATGCTTATTTTTGGCTGAGGAGCTAAGGGAATTCCAAAATTAATAATGGTTCAGGCAGCCAGGATCAGATGGCCCACCCTCCCAACATAAATCAATAGCAGGATATGAAAACAGGAACTGAATAGAAAAAAGGAAACTCTACCCTGAATAAATCGGAACTGCTGCCCTTCATCCAATGCCTTTTCCATGGGCTACATGTTTAACATTAGAAACTGAGTTGAGTCTGAGGTTAACAGGATGGATGAACCTAATCAGGTTATCTTAATCCTAGCTAATAAGCTTTGATGCCACGTTCTGCTTCTGAACATTTCAACCAATTCCTTTTCCTATCCTTTCCATAACACTAGTTATGGAACACCTCAGAACAAACCAAGCATACCACTCACTAAACTTACAGACAACCAATTCTTGTCACAATAGACTCCCTGCAGCAACAAGAGTGTTTGTAACTGTGTTATAGTGTATATGTACTTCCTCCCTTCTCCCCCCTCCTCCATCCCCGCCCCCCCATGAGCAATTCCAGCCTGTGGACTGGTGGAAACCTAGTGGAATTTCTGGATCCAAATACAGAATTTCTAATGAACTGAAACAAAATAGGCCCTAAATATGTCACTGGGTACTACAGGTTCCATAAGCTGTGGAGCGTACATAATGTGATTACATTTGAAATCATCTGGCAACTTGCACCAGTTGCAAATGTCTTTCTTACTTTGATACATACATATACTCTCATACACACTCACACAATTGTACACATACACACACATGCAAAAATCATACACACACTCACTTACTGCCGCCATGACATGGGCTTTGCCCCAGTGTTATGCTCTCTGACAGGGCTGAGATCCGGCAGCGCTAGGGACAGATAAGAATCCAATCCTTACAGATCCATGAGCAACAGCACTGGAGGTGCACATGAATAAATAAAACTTCTACTGGAGAAGTATCTCCTCGATGTTTTTGTGAGAACTGTTTTCACCTTCAGTGTTGCAAAGCATCTGAAAGAAAAGCAGACTCAACAATCATCAGGTTGTATCTGATCACTGCTCTTTATCATGTAGTTTGAAACTTCAACTGTGTTTGTGTGACAACATCCCATTACCAGCTAATTATATTATTTTACAAAGAGCCAGTTTAAGAGCACACTTCCTTTTCTTTCCTCACGTGTCTGCACAGCTCTCTCATCAGATGTTTCACTTTAACACACCAATTCAGTCCCCGAACCAGATGGTGGCAAAGAGGTGGTACAACTTCGATATACTGACACTCTAGACTGAGAACTCCATGGATTTAGAAACCACAGTACGAGAAGAATTTCTTAGTTCAAATAAAAGGTTCCTGATGAACCCCGGGCATGTCTGCGTACACCATGTGGGGTTGTGATGTTTTCCCCAAGTCTGTATAACCTCTGTGGGATTCCACTTAATATCCACGCAACCTGCTCCTTGGAAAAAAGTATTTATGTAGTATTTTTAATTGGTAGAGAGATAATTATACCAAAATTTCCGTTATTCACCTATAGCTGCTAGTTAAGGTTTCTGGAATTTCCCATGACTGTTCCACACAAATATTGTCACATTTGATGCTTCCAAACTCCCTCTCCACCCACCCACTGCAGTGCTGCAATTCACACTCAGTTTCTGCTTTGTGCTGTTTGTTGCTTTGTGACATGAGCTCTTGACCCAGCACACAGATAATGATCAATTAATATCATGGATTCACAAATTATATCGTCACCTCTACCACTGGGGGTTGGCAGTTTTTAATCTGAAACTGCACATTGCAACAGTCTTGTTTTCTTTCAGCGTGTCTTTTGACTTGCAGTAGAATCATAGAATCATACAATGGCTACAGCACAGAAGGAGGCCATTCAGCCCATCGAGCCCATGCTGGCTCTCTGCAAGAGCAATTCAGCTAGTCCCACTCCCTCACCCTTTCCCTGTAATCCTGCAATTTTTTTTCCTTCTGTTCTGTATGTATGTAGACCTTACCCAAATGTAAGACTTGCCACCAGGGGGCACACCTGTGAGAGACCTAAAAGTCACCTGTGCACCCTGAGGCAAGCAGGTATAAAAGGTGACACACCATGCTGCTTCCTCACTCTGGAGTCTGAAATAAAGAGACCAAGGTCACAACAGTTTGAGCTTGCGATATAGTCCTGTGGATTTATTCTGTATATAACAACTTTAGGTACTTATCTAATTCCCTTTTGAAGGCCATGATTGAATCTGCCTCCACCACCCTTCAGGCAGTGCATTCCAGATCCTAACCACTCGCTGTGTAAAAGTTTATCCTCAGGTCGCCTTCGGATCTTCTGCCAATCACCTTAAATCTGTGTCCTCTGGTTCTCGACCCTTCGACCAATGGGAACAGTTTCTTTCTAACTACTCTGTCTGGACCCCTAATTCCTTAACCCTGAGGAATTCTTATAAATCTTTTCTGCACCCTCTCTAAAGCCTTTACATCCTTCCTAAAGTGTGGTGCCCAGAATTGGACACAATACTCCAGTTGTGGCCGAACCAGTGTTTTATAAAGGTTCATCATAACTTCCTTGCTTTTGTACTCTATGCATCTAGTTATGAAGCTCAGGATCCCGAATGCTTTTTGTCATGTATGCATGCTTGGGGTTACTAGCCACCAGGTGACGCTACTGTTGGAGGTCATTGAGCTGTACGCATGTGTGTGCGGCCCAGATATAAAAAGCAAGCCATCATGTAATGTAATCACTTTGGGCCCTAATAAAGCAGAGCCAGGTTTGTATCTGTGGTAGTTTACAGTAATCAGTTTGTCGAGTTATTACAGACATAACACTTTTTTAACCACTTTCTCAATCTGCCCTGCATCTTGAATGATTTGTGCACATATACCCCCAAGTCTGTCTGTTCATGCACCCCCTTGACACCAAGTCGCTGGAGAAATACCACCAACGATGTTTCTGCAAGATCCTACAAATCCCCATGGAGGACTGACGCACCAACATTAGCGCCCTCGACCAGGCCAACATCCCCAGCATTGAAGCACTGACCACACTTGATCAGCTGGGCAGGCCACATTGTCCGCATGCCAGACACGAGACTCCCAAAGCAAGCGTTCTACTCTGAGCTCCTTCATGGCAAACGAGCCAAAGGTGGGCAGAGGAAACGTTACACCCTCAAAGCCTCCCTGATAAAGTGCAACATCCCCACCGACACCTGGGAGTCCCTGGCCAAAGACCACCCTAAGTGGAGGAAGTGCATCCGGGAGGGCACTGAGCACCTTGAGTCTCATCGCGAGAGCATGCAGAAATCAAAACGTAGGCAGCGGAAAGAACGTGCGGCAATTCTGTCCCACCTCCCTTACCCTCAACGACTATCTGTCCCACCTGTGACAGGGACTATGGCTCTTGTATTCGACTGTTCAGCCATCTAAGGATTCATTTTAAGAGTGGAAGCAAGTCTTCCTCGATTCCAAGGGACTGCCTATGATGATGATTGTCATGTATCTTACATGGCCACTGTTGGTACTATATCAAGATGTGTCACCAGAGGGCACAGCAATGGAGACTCGTAGGCTACCTGTATAGGTGTGTCTGTCCTAGTATAAAAGGCAGGCCACCAGGTGTGATCCTCACTCTGGAGTTAACTAATAAAGGACTAAGGTCACTACAATTCAAGTACAACACACTGCCTCGTGGAGTCATTGTTAGAGCATCTAAGGACAAGAACTGGCGACGAGAATACGTACTATCATACAAAAATGGCTACCCTTGGTACTTTGCAGCAGTTCGTCGATGATGATGATTGGGACGCTTTTGTGGAAAGGCTAGAACACTTTTTTACAGCAAACAACCTGGCAGGAGACGACCCGGCCACACTGGCTGCAGGCCCAACGTCTATGGCCTCGTCAGGGACTTGCTGGCACCAGCGAAGAGAACGACAAAGTCATACAAGGAGCTCACAGCTCCAAACTCAAGCCCAAGGAGAGCATCCTCACAGCCAGACACCGGTTCTATACCCACCGACGGCCCGAAGGCCAGGAAATCGCGAAGTACGCCGCAGACCTCAGGAGGCTGGCGACACCGTGCGAGTTTGGCACCCACCTCAATGAAGCGCTGCGGGACATTTTTGTCATTGACATTGGCCATGAGGGCCTTCTTCACAAGTTACTGTTGGCGGATACCACAGTCACACTGCAGAAGGCCATCTCTGTGAGCCAGTCATTCATGACCTCGACCTGTGGCTCTAGGCAGATGTCTCATCCTCAGGACTCAAACCCGGCAGGTACTGTGCGCAGACTGGCGCCGTTCAGGAGCTGGACTGTAGAGCGCACATCCTCTCAGGGGAGAAAGAACAGGCCCCCCCACCGAGTCCCTTAACTCAGAGTCCGTCGAGGGGGGCTAATCTAGTAGCACCATGCTGGCGTTGCGGAGGGAATCACAGGGCTCACCAGTGCTGCTTAAAGACTATGATTGCAAAGGCTGTGGCACAAAGGGCCACCTCCAGCGAATGTGTAAGAGAAATAGGACTCATTGTGTCGACGAGTCTGCAGATGACCATGAATCCAGTGTGGATTACGAATCGTTAGACAGAGAGGCAGCCCAGTCCCACGGGGAGGTACATAGCATGTTTACCTGCATTATCGAGTGCTCCCCATTGAAGATGAAAGTCATGATAGAGGGACATCCAGTCTTCATGGAAGTGGACACGGGGGCGAGTCAGTCAGTGATGAATCAAGGAGCCTTTGAGAGGTTGTGGGACAATCTGGCGGAACGACCCGAGTTGGCCCCGGTTCAGGCAAAACTGCGCACCTACACCAATTAAATCATCCCAGTCGTTGGTAGTGTGAATGTAAAGGTACTCCATGATGGCACGGTGCACAAGTTACCTCTGTGGATTCTTGCAGGTGATGGACCAATGCTGCTCGGCAGAAGGTGGATGGAGAAGATCCAGTGGAAGTGGGAAGATTTCATCCCTCCAGCGATCAAAGCCCTCTGCACTCAGAGGCAAAGCAAACTCTCACCTGAGAGTGGACCCGGCACCGAAGAACTGACCAGCACGGCACTCGAGACACAGACCGTTCAGTGTGACTGCGTGGAGATGATTCAGCCGAGACGACCCGAACGCACCTTCCAGGCTCCAGTGGCAGGCCTCAGGAGGGAGAAAAACGGATCCAGCAGCGACTTCACAACTGCGGAGGCAGAACCCGGGGAGAAGAGGATCACCGCAGTCGACATCGCGGACAAAGAAAAGATGGCGCCCGAACCATGAAGCGACGCGCTGCAGACAAAGATGGCCGCGACCAGACCACAAAGTGCAGCGTTGATGGAGCAACACGTGGCACCAAGCCGAGAGGCGGATTGGGGTAAAGCAAGCAAGACTCTCTTAAAGGAGGCCTGCAACCCACTTCAATTAAAGGGACAGTTCACACAATTAAGCAATGTAACAAGAATTGTAAATTAGAGAGTAAAAGTGCAACGGATCATGTAAAATATGTAACTGATGATCGTAATCATATACATGTAACCAGCGAGGAAAAGTCGCGTGATTATGTACAATGTGTAATTGATGATTTGAACTGTGCATATGTAACCAGAAAGGAAAAGTCGCGCGATCGTGTTCAGACCCCCAAAGTGTCCATCATAAACAAGGAAAAGCGGTGCGATGCAGGATTCCCACTGCACGCAACCAATGCACCGGGCAGATACCGGTCGGGTGCACACAGGTCCAGCAAGCTACCCAATGCTGCAGCCTGCGTCCCGGGAACCAGAGTCAGGCACTACGAAGTGTGGCCACAAGCAGCCAACACACACGAGCTGCGAGGCAAGCCACCTCAGCAGGGCAAAGGCACTGGTAGTGATACCATGCCCTGGGTCGGCTCCATCTCTCAGGCAATCGATGGCACCAACAGCCATGAGCCTGAAGGAGCAGACAGCCCCAAGGCCATACCCCTAGATGTAGGGTCACACGCCAATGTTTCCCCAGAGGAAACAAGCACCAGCCAGGATTACGGACCAAGCGATGCTCAGGCCAGCGAGTCAGCAGTTCCCTGTGCACTGCTAGACGACAGCTTCTCAGGGAGCAGCTGGGACCCAGGGCATAAAGAAAGGACCAGAGGGGGGGGGGGGGGCGGCGTCCACAGACATCCGTGAACTTGCATGCCGCTAGGGACCATGGCAACAGCCCCGAGAGCAGGCTACGCGAGCCAACCGGCTTCCCACTGCCAGCACCGGGCACGGAACCGCCACAGGACTGCAGGGACACCACCCAGCAGCTCCGGAACTAGCCATCCTTACGCACCGGTCATCATATCGACAAGGCATCTAATGCTCTTGTCGCACCATGGAACCACAAAAAAAAGAAATGCAAAACCCACTCACTTGAACTTGTAGGTACATGAATGTCAGGAGCTTCCGCCACACCAACATGGGAAGGGGGGAAGAATGGAGTGGTCAGGAACACATACACACACAAACAGCAACCACCAGCACGCCACTGCACCAATGACCCACTCAAGGTTGAGCCGGCCCGCTAGAGGTCTATCAGACAGAACCCATATAGAGCTAAGCCCACAGCATAGTTAATGCAGAGGCGATTTGCACTGAGAGTTCAGGGGGAGTGATGTCATGTATCTTACATGGCCACTGTTGGTACTATATCAAGGTGTGCCACCAGAGGGCATAGCAGCGGGAGACTCATAGGTTACCTGTACAGGTGTGCCTGGCCTAGTATAAAAGGCAGGCCACCAGGTGTGATCCTCACTCTGGAGTTAAGGAGTTAACTAATAAAGGACTAAGGTCACTACAGTTCAAGTACAAAACACTGCCTCGTGGAATCATTGTTAGAGCATCTAAGGACACAACAATGATGATGACGACGACCCCCTTTAATTTATATTGCCTCTCCTTGTTCTTTCTTTCAAAATGTATCACTTTTCACTTTTCTGGGTTAAGTTTCATCTGCCACGTGTCCGCCCATTCCACCAGCCTGTCTATGTCCTCTTGAAGTCTATCGCTATCCTCCTCACTGTTCAGTATACTTCCAAGTTTTGAGTCATCTGCAAATTTTGAAATAGTGCCCTGTACACCCAAGTCCAAGTTATTAATATGTATCAAGAAAAGCAGTGGTTCTAGTACTGACCCCTGGGGAACACACTGTATACCTTCCTCCAGTCCGAAAAACAACTGTTCACCACTACTCTGTTTCCTGTCACTTAGCCAATTTCTTACCCATGCTGCCATTGTCCCTTTTATTCCATGGGTTTCAACTTTGCTGGCAAGCCTATTATGTGGCACTTTTTCAAACATTTTTTGGAAGTCCACGTACACCATATCAGCTGCGTTGCCCTCATCAACCCTTTCTGTTATCCCATAAAAAAATTCAATCAAGTTAGTTAATCATGGTTTGCCTTTAACAAATCCATGCTGGTTTCCCTTAATTAATCCACACTTGTCCAAGTGACAGTTAATTTTGTACTGAATTATCGTTTCTAAAAGCTTCCTCACCACTGAGGTTAAGCTGATTGGCTTGTAATCCTTACATCTTTTTTTGAACAAGGGTATAACATTTGCAATTCTACAGACCTCTGCACCACCCCTGTATCCAAGGAGGATTGGAGGATTATGGCCTGTGCCTCCGCAATTTCCACCTTTGCTTCCCTCTGTATCCTAGTGTCAGCTGTAGCTCAGTGAGTAGCACACTCGCCTCGGAATCAGAAGATCGTGGATTCAAATCCTACTCCAGGGACTTGAGCACATAAATCGAGACTGACACTCCTGTGCTGTGCCGAGGGAGTGCTGCACTGTTGGAGGTGCCCTGTTTCGGATGAGACATTAAGCCGAGCATAGTCTGTTCTCTCAGGTGGACGTAAAAGACCCCATGGCACTATTTCGAAGAAGAGCATAGGAGTTATCCCCTGTGTCCTGGCCAATATTTATCCCTTAACCAACAAAACAAAACAGATTATCTGGTTGCTGTTCGTGGGAGTTGCTGTGTGCAAATTGGCTGCCGCGTTTCCCACATTACAAAAGTGGCTACACTCCAAAAGTACTTCATTGGCTGTAAAGCGCTTTGAGATGTCCAGTGGTCATGAAGGTGCTAAATAGAAACATAGAAATTTACAGCACAGGAGGAGGCCATTTCGGCCCATCCTGTCCACGCCGGTCGACAAAGAGCCGCACGGCCCTTGGTCAGCAGCCCTAAAGGTTACATACAAACCTATGAACAATGACAGAAAGGCAAAGAGCACCCAGCCCAACCAGTCCGCCTCACACAACTGCGACACCCATTATACTGATTCATCCTACACTCCACCCCAACTGAAGCCATGTGATTGCCTGGGAGAGGTAAAAACCCAGGCCAATTTAGGGAGAAAAAATCTGGTAAAATTCCTCTCCAACCCATCCAGGCGATCGAAACTAGTCCAGGAGATCACCCTGGCCTTATTTCGATTCCCTACAATACTTACTATTATATCTGCGCCATCCAACAAAAAGTCATCCAGTCGAATCCCAATTGCCAGCACTTGGTCCATAACCCTGAAGGTTACGGCACTTTAAGTGCCCATCCAACCATCTCTTAAAAGTGGTGAGGGTTTCTGCATCCTCCACTCTTCCAGGCAGCGAGTTCCAGATCCCCACAACCCTCTGTGTAAAGAAACCACCCTCAAATCCCCTCTAAACCTTCCACCAAACCACCTTAAAACTATGCCCCCTTGTAATAGACTCCTCCATCAATGGAAATAGGCCCTTACTATCCACTATGTCCAGGCCCCTCCATAATTTGTACACCTCAATGAGGTCTCCTCTCAACCTCCTCTGTTCCAATGAGAACAAACCCAGCCTATCCAATCTGTCCTCATAACTAAGATTCTCCATTCCAGGCAGCATCCTAGTAAAGCTCCTCTGCATCCTCTCTAGTGCAATCACGTCCTTCCTGTAATACGGTGACCAGAACTGCACGCAGTACTCCAGCTGTGACCTAACCAAAGTATTATACAATGTAAGCATTACCTCCCTGCTCTTGTATTCTATGCCTCAGCCAATAAAGGCAAGCATTCCATATGGCTTCTTAACCACCTTATCCACCTAGCCTGCTACTTTCAGGGATCTGTGGACAAGCACTCCAAGGTCCCTTTGTTCATCTACACTATTAAGTGGCCTACCGCTTAATGTGTTAACCCTTTCCTTATTAGCTCTCCCAAAGTTCATCACCTCACACTTCTCTGAATTAAATTCCATTTGCCACTGCTCTGCCACCTGACCAGTAGATTGATATCCTCCTGCAGCCCTGACTTTCCTCTTCATTATCAACCACACAGCCAATTTTAATATTGTCTGTAAACTTCTTAATCATTCTCCCTATATTCAAATCTAAATCGTTGATATAT
Source organism: Pristiophorus japonicus (assembly GCF_044704955.1). Lineage (NCBI taxonomy): Eukaryota > Metazoa > Chordata > Chondrichthyes > Pristiophoridae > Pristiophorus > Pristiophorus japonicus. Next base: position 180,066,584 of record NC_091991.1, on the reverse strand, counting down.
ACCACAAAAAGCAAGGGACCCAGTACTGAGCCCTGTGGAACCCCACTAGAAACATCCTTCCAGTCACAAAAACATCCATTGCTTCCTACCTCCAAGCCAATTTTGGATCCAACTTGCCACTTTGCCCTAGATCCCATGGGCTTTAACCTTCATGACCAGTCTACTATATGGGAGCTTATCAAAAGCTTTGCTAAAGTCCATATACACTACATCGTACTACCCTCATCGACCCTCTTGGTTACCTCCTCAAAAAATTCCATCAGGTTAGTCAAACACGATCTTCCCTTAACAAATCCGTGCTGACTGTCCCTAATTAATCCTTGCCTTTCCAAATGTAGATTTATCGGGTTTTTCAGGATTATTTCCAATAATTTTCCCACCTCGGAGGTTAGGCTGACAGGCCTGTAATTACTCGGCCTATCCCTTTCTCCCTTCTTAAACAAGGGCAGTCCTCTAATCCTCCGGCATCATGCCCAGGTCCAAAGAGGACTGGTAAATGATGGTCAAGGCTTCTGCTATTTCCTGTACAACTGCAGTAAGACCTCCCTGCTCCTATACTCAAATTTCCTAGCTATGAAGGCCAACATACCATTTGCCTTCTTCACCGCCTGCTGTACCTGTATGCCAACTTTCAATGACTGATGAACCATGACACCAGGTCTCTTTGCACCTCCCCTTTTCCTAATCTGCCGCCATTCCGATAATATTCTGTCTTCGCGTTTTTGCCCCCAAAGTGGATAACCTCACATTTATCCACATTATACTGCATCTGCCATGCATTTGCCCACTCACCTAATCTATCCAAGTCACCCTGCAGCCTCCTAGCGTCCCCCTCACAGCTCACACCGCCACCCAGTTTAGTGTCATCTGCAAACTTGGAGATATTACACTCATCAGTCATTGAAAGTTGGCATACAGGTACAGCATGCGGTGAAGAAGGCAAATGGTATGTTGGCCTTCATAGCTAGGGGATTTGAGTATAGGAGCAGGGAGGTCTTACTGTAGTTGTACAGGGCCTTGGTGAGGCCTCACCTGGAATATTGTGTTCAGTTTTGGTCTCCTAATCTGAGGAAGGACGTTCTTGCTATTGAGGGAGTGCAGCAAAGGTTCACCAGACTGATTCTCGGGATGGCAGGACTGACATATGAGGAGCGACTGGATCAACTGGGCCTTTATACATTGGAGTTTAGAAGGATGAGAGGGGATCTCATAGAAACTTATAAGATTCTGACGGGACGGGACAGGTTAGATGCGGGTAGAATGTTTCCGATATTGGGGAAGTCTAGAACCAGGGGACACAGTCTTAGGATAAAGGGTAGGCCATTTAGAGATGAGGAGAAACTTCTTCACTCAGAGAGTTGTTAACCTGTGGAATTCCCTGCCGCAGAGAGTTGTTGATGCCAGTTCATTGGATATATTCAAGAGGGAGTTAGTTATGGCCCTTCCGGCTACGGGGATCAAGAGGTATGGAGAGAAAGCAGGAAAGGGGTACTGAGGGAATGATCAGCCATGATCCTATTGAATGGTGGTGCAGGCTCGAAGGGCCGAATGGCCTACTCCTGCACCTATTTTCTATGTTTCTACTTCGCTTAACAGTCTGAGATGCATTTCATCCGGGCCTGGGGACTTATCTACTTTCAAAGTTGTTAAACCCCTTAATATTTCCTCTCTCACTATATTTATTTCATCCAGAATATCACACTCCTCCTCGATAGCAGTATCTGCATTGCCCCTTTCCTTTGTGAAAACAGATGCAAAGTATTCGTTAAGAACCCTACCGACATCTTCCGCCTCCACACAAAGATTATACCCTCATGGTCTCTGATAGGCCCTACCCTTTCTTTAGTTATCCTCTTGCTCTTAATATATTTATAGAACATCTTAGGGTTTCCTTAATTTTACTAGCCAGGAATTTCTCGTGCTCTCTCTTAGCATTCCTATTATCCTTTTTAATTTTGCCTCTTAACTTTCTATATTCATCTAAAGATTCTATAGTATTTAGCCGTTGGTATATGACATAAGCGTCCCTTTTTTTCTTTATTCTCCCCTGTAAGACCCTAGACATCCAGGGAACTCGAGAATTATTATTCCCAATCTTTTTCTTTAAGGGCACATGTTTGGCCTGAGCCTTCCAGATCTCCTCCTTGAAAGCCTCCCACTGTTCCTATACTGATTTACCCACAAGTAGCTGTTTCCAGTCTACTATGGCCAAATCACTCCTTAACTTAGCAAAATTAGCTTTTCCCTAATTTGGGACTTTTATTCCAGGCCTATCCTTGCCCTTATCCATAACCAACTTGAATCTGACTGAATTATGGTCGCTGGCACCCAAGTGCTCTCCCACTAATACCCCTTCAACTTGCCCAGCTTCAAACTAAATCCAAGACCGCCCCTTCTTGTGTTGGGCTAGCTACATACTGGCTAAAAAAGTTCTCTTGAATGCATTTCAAGAATTCCACACCCTCTATACCCTACACACTATATTTGTCCCAATCAATATTTAGATAGTTAAAATCCCCTACTATTACTCCCCTAAGGTTTTTGGACATCACAGCAATGTGCCTACATATTTGCTCCTCTATCTCCCTTCCTCTGTCTGGGGGTCTATAATACACGCCCAGCAGTGTGATCGCCCCTTTTTTATTTTTCAATTCGACCCATATGGCCTCATTTGATGATCCCTCTAACATATCATCCCCCCTCACCGCTGTAATCAGTACCGCAACCCAGCCCCCCCCCCCCTTTTTACCCCCCTCTCTATCTTGTCTAAAAATCCTATAACCAGGAATACTGATCTGCCAAACCTGCCATGTTTCTGTAATGGCTATGTCATACTCCCAAGTGTCTACCTGTGCTCTTAGCTCATCCGCCTTATTCGCTATACTCCTTGCATTAAAGTATATACCATTTAGCACAGGAAGACCTCCTTGCTTACTAGTTACTAAGGCCTGTTTCCTCTGTCTAACAGATTCGCTTTCTAGATTCTTACTATCCAATTCCTGCTTTACTTTCTTCCCTATTGAATTTGTTCTCAGGTTCCCATCCCCCTGCCAAGCTAGTTTAAATTCTCCCTAACAGCACCAGCAAAACTCCCCGCGAGGATACTGGTCCCGGCGCTGTTGAGGTGCAACATGTCCGGTTTGTACAGGTCCCATCTCCCCCAGAAGCAGTCCCAATGCCTCAAGAATTTAAAGCCCTCCCTCCTGCACCAACATATAAATGTAAGTCTTTCTTTCTTTCCCACCCGGTGCTGGTGGTCTACTTTAAGTACAGCCAGCCTTTCTAGTACGCCCTCTTTATCAATTTTTAGCCCATCCAGTATCTTAACTACCTCCTCTTTCACTATGATTTTGGCAGCATTTTCTTCCTTGGTGAAGACAGATGCAAGGAACTCATTTCGTACCTCAGCCGCCTTCTGCCTCCATGCGTAGGTCTCCTTTTTGGTCCTAAATTGGCCCCACCCCACCCCTCCTCTTACTACCCATTTACTATTTATATGCCTATAGAAGACTTTTGGGTTCCCTTTTATGTTAGTAGGTTAGTGTTGAGTTACTCAACAGGCATTTCTGATCGGCACGGTTAATGCACTGCTGCCATGGGTGGTAGAATGGTTAAACTCTTCCGCAAACGGTAACTGATGCTAGGTCAATTGTTAATTTAAAATCAGAGATTAATAGATTTTTTTTGAACTAAAGTATTAAGGGATATGGGATAAATGTGGGTATATGGAGTGAGGTCACAGATTATTAAGGAATCAGTAGCAGGACATTTGGAAAATCATAATGCAGTCAAGCAGAGTCAGCATGAAAGGGAGATCATGTATGATAAATTTGCTGGAGTTCTTTGAGGATGTAACGAACAGGGTGGATAAAGGGGAACCAGTGGATGTAGTGTATTTGGAGTTCCAGAAGGCATTCGATAAGGTGCCACATAGAAGGTTACCGCACAAGATAACAGCTCATGGGGTTGGCGCTAATATATTAGCATGGATAGAGAATTGGCTAACTAACAGAACAAAATGGGTCATTTTCCAGTTGGCAAACGGTAACTAGTGGGAAGCCACAGGGATCGGTGATATATTAATGACTTGGATAAAGGAATCGGGTGTAATGTAGCCAAGTTTGCTGATGCTACAAAGATGGGTGGGAAAGCAAGTTGTGAGGAGGACACAAAGAATTTGCAAAGGGATATAGACTGGCTAAGTGAGTGGGCAAACATTTGGCAGATGGAGTATAATGTGGGAAAGTGTGAGGTTATCCATTTTGGCAGGAAAAATAAAATGGCAAATTATTATTTAAATGGAGGGAGATTACAAAATGCTTCAGTACAGAGAGCCCTGGGGGTCCTTGTGCATGAAACACTAAAAGTTAGCAAGTAATCAGGAAGGCAAATGGAATGTTGGCCTTTATTGCAAGGGGGATGGAGTATAAAAGCAGAGAAGTCCTGCTAAAACTGTACAGGGTATTCGTGAGGCCACACCTAGATTACTGTGTTCCGTATTGGTCTCCATATTTAAGGAAGGATATACTTTCATTGGAGGCAATTCAGAGAAGGTTAACAAGGTTGATTCCTGAGATGAATGGGTTATGAAGAAAGTTTGAGCAGATTGGGCCTATGCTCATTGGAGTTTAGAAGAATGAGAGGTGATCTTATTGAAACATATAAAGCTACTGAAGGGGTTCGACAAGGTAGATGCGGAGAGGATGTTTCCACTCGTGGGGGAATCTAGAACTAGGGGTCATAGTTTAAGAATATGGGGTCGCTCATTTATAACTGAGATGAGGAGGAATTTCTTCTCTCAGAGGGTCGTAAATCAGTGGAATTGTCTACCTCAGAGCTGTGGAGACTGGATCATTGAATATATTTAAGATGGAGATAGACAGATTTTTGAGCAATAAGGGAGTAAAGGGTTATGGGGAGCGGGCAGGAAAGTGGAACTGAGCCCATGATCAGATCAGCCATGATCTTATTAAATGGCGGAGCGGGCTAAACAGCCTCCTCCTTACACTGTGCCTGCTCAGTAAAAGGGAAACACTGACCCAATTGCCAGACACCCAGGATACCAAGCTGCCATCAAATGAGCCAAGGTCCGAGTATCTTCCTGCTGGCTGCTTTAGTTGTTCCGTGTACATGACAAAAAAATATCAGGTCCAGTTAATAACCAGTCTCAGCTCAGCTTCACCTGTGTATTTATATTAAATAACAATTGAGTAGTGGGGTGGGAGAGGCGGACCCTGGGGGGAGGGGAGGAGGAAGAAATGGACGCGGGGGGGGGGGGGGGGAAAAGAGGGAAGAGATGGACGCGGGAGGGGGAAGAGATGGACGCGGGAGGAGAGGGGAGGTGGATGGGGGAAGGGGAGGTGGATGAGGGAGCGGGAGGTGGATGAGGGAGCGGGAGGTGGATGAGGGAGCGGGAGAGGAGGAGGTGGAGTGTACTACTGACTCAGGTGGTGTGCTACAGGCTGCTGATTAATGATTGCATGAGGCTCTTGGTTTTACTCCAGCTCTGGGCTGTGGGAGGCTTTGATAATCAGGCTAAGAAACCTGTCATCCCTTTAATGAGGGAACATTTCCAATGTTTGAGAGGAAGATGCATTTTAATGACTGCTCGTGTCTACTGAATGACTTTACTGAAGATTCTGACAGTTCCTTTTTGTTCAGAAAATATGGAGACAGGAACTGCTCAATGCCTGACTTGGTGATGTTTTAACCAGATGAGAGGAGTTTTCTGAATTTCTACAGGTGGACATATAAAATAATGGCGAGTGGGTTTGTGGCCAAATTCCAGCTCTGCTCACCATGTCACGTGACCCAGTCCCCTCGCCACTCCACGTGACCTAGTCCCCTCGCAGTGTCCCGTGACCCAGTCCCCCGCAGTGTCCCGTGACCCAGTCCCCTCACCGTGTCCCGTGACCCAGTCCCCTCACTGCGTCACGTGACCCAGTCCCCTCACCGTGCCACGTGACCCAGTCCCCTCACCGTGTCCCGTGACCCAGTCCCCTCACTGCGTCACGTGACCCAGTCCCCTCACCGTGCCACGTGACCCATTCCCCTCGCAGTGTCCCATCTCCTAGTCCCCTCACGGTGTCACGTGACCCATTCCCCTCGCGGTGTCACATGACCCAGTCCCCTCGCGGTGTCACGTGTCCCAGTCCCCTCGCGGTGTCACATGACCCAGTCCCCTCGCGGTGTCACCGTGTCATTCTGGTACAAGTCCTTCAGAGTTGCAGCTAGGCTCAGTCGGAAGCACTTCTTGCTGCGAGTCGGAAGATTATGGATTCAAGCGCCGCTCGAGGACCCAAGCACAAAATCTAGGCTGACATTTTAGTGCAATAATGAGGGTGTGCTACACTGGCGATGTTCCCATCCTTCAGACAAGATTTTAAGCCCACTGCACTCAATGTCAAAATGACTACACTCACGGGACCTTTGGAAATGCAGGCAGAAGTGGGAGATTTCTGAATTTTATAATTTTATGACTTCACATAGATCAGGTAACTTTTTAAAAAGTGAGTTCAGCCAGTTATAATTGAATAGTGTGTGCAAGGATGTTACACGAGGACAGGACTGGGCTCACATGTGATGCCCGCCATGGTTTGATAACCTGTCAATACTGTGTTCACAATAGCCACCTGGGTGAAACACCAGAGAACTGCTAGCATCTGTGGAACAACACTCCAGAGAGAAATCAAGAGAGGAGGAAGAAAAGGGGGAATGGGATAACTATTGTGTTCCTAACACAGATGAGGCTGCACACAGGGAGGTTAAAGTAACAGTGACCTCAGTCTTTATTAAGACACTCCAGAGTGAGGAACAGGCCTTAGGGGCCAGCTTATATACAGTGCTCCCAAGGGATGCTGGGATCCCTTGGGGCTTCAGGGGATGAGCTCCCTGGTGGCGGAACATGGGAGTGCATGCTTTACAGATACACAACATCACTCCCCCCCCCCCCCCCAAAGTCAAAGTGAAAACTATTTACAAGGGGAGGCGGTCGGGAGCCTATCTTTCCCTGGTGGACCGCCTCGGTACAAATGTCTGTTCTGGTGTGTTGGCTGTGCCCTCGCTGGGCTGGCGTGTTGTTGGCTCTGCAGGGCTGCTGGGTGAGCCTGGCCTTGCTGGGCTGTTGGGCATGATGGGTTCGATTTCCTGGTCCGGGGTGGTGTCGTTGATCCTTTGGGTTTGTGTTGTGGGCTCAAAAAAGGTGGTGTCTGCTGTGGGTTGTTCAGGGCAGTCTGAACCGCAACCTCGTTGGTCCAGGTGCTTTCTGCAAATTTGTCCATTGTCTACTTTGACTACAAACACCCTATTCCCTTCTTTAGCTATCACCGTGCCCGCGATCCACTTAGGACCATGTCCATAGTTTAACACATACACAGGGTCATTCAGATCAATTTCCCGTGACACAGTGGCGCGACCATCGTTTACATTTTGTTGCTGCTGCCTGCTCTCTACCTGATCATGCAGGTTGGGGTGAACCAGCGAGAGTCTGGTTTTAAGTGTCCTTTTCATGAGTAGCTCAGCCGGGGGCACCCGTGAGCGTTGGGGTCTTGTGCGGTAGCTGAGCAGTACTCGGGACAGGCGGGTTTGGAGTGAGCCTTCTGTGACTCGTTTAAGGCTCTGTTTGATGGTTTGTACTGCCCGCTCTGCCTGCCCATTGGAGGCTGGTTTAAACGGGGCCGAGGTGACATGTTTGATCCCATTGCGGGTCGTGAATTCTTTAAATTCGGCACTGGTAAAACATGGCCCGTTGTCACTGACCAGTATGTCAGGCAGGCCGTGGATGGCAAACATGGCCCTCAGGCTTTCAATGGTGGCGGTGGCGGTGCTTCCCGACATTATTTCACATTCAATCCATTTTGAAAAAGCATCCACCACCACCAGGAACATTTTACCGAGAAACGGGCCCGACATGGATCCTCGACCATGGTCTGGAGGGCCAGGACCACAAACTTAGTGGTGCCTCTCTGGGCACGTTGCTCAACTGAGCACACACGCTGCATTGCCGTAGACAGGACTCTAAGTCAGAGTCGATACCGGGCCACCACACGTGGGATCTGGCTATCGCTTTCATCATTACTATACCTGGGTATGTTCTGTGGAGATCCGAGATGAACGTCTCCCTGCCCTTTTTTGGTAGCACTACGCGGTTACCTCAACAGGCAGTCTGCCTGAATGCACAACTCGTCCTTTCGCCGCTGGAACGGCTTGATAGGCTCTTGCATTTCAACGGGGGTGCTGGTCCAGCTCCCATGCAGTACACAGGTTTTTACTAGGGACAGAAGATCTTGGCTGGTCCAAGTCCTAATCTGCCGGGCAGTGAGAGGTGATTTATCATTTTCAAACGCTTCCATGACCATCAACAAGTCTGCGGGCTGCGCCACCATCAACAAGTTTGCAGGCTGCGCCATTTCCACCCCTGTGGTGGGCAATGGTAGCCGACTGAAAGCATCCGCACAGTTCTCGGTGCCTGGCCTGTGGCGGATGGTATAGTTATACGCTGATAGCGCGAGTGCCCACCTTTGTATGCATTAGTATTTATCCCCTTGTTTTCAGCGAACAGGGATATGAGGGGCTTGTGATCGGTTTCCAGTTCAAATTTGAGGCCAAACAGGTACTAATGCATTTTCTTTACCCCGAACACACACGCTAATGCCTCTTTCTCAATCATGCTGTAGGTCCTGTTGGCCTTAGACAAGCTCCTGGAAGCATAGGCGACAGGTTGCAACTTCCCCGCAATGTTGGGTGTGTATTACAACAAGCTGACTCTGTACGACAATGCGTCACATGCTAGCACAAGCCTTTTACATGAGTTATACAATACAAGCAGCTTTTTGGAGCATAAAATGTTACTGGCTTTATCAAAAGCAATTACTTGTTTTTTTCCCCATACCCAGTTCTCACCTTTGCGCAATAACACATGCTGGGGCTCTAAAAGGGTGCTTAACCCCAGTAGAAAGTTACTAAAATAGTTGAGTCGTCCCAGGAACGACCGCAGCTCCGTGACGTTCTGTGGCCTGGGCGCGTTCCTGATAGCCTCTGTCTTGGCATCTGTGGGCCGAATGCTGTCCGCCGCGATCTTTCTCCCCAAAAACTCCACTTCTGTTGCCATGAAGTCGCATTTCAACCTCTTCAGCCGCAGCCCTACGCGATCCAGTCACTGGAGGACCTCCTCCAGGTTTTGTAGGTGCTTGGCGGTGTCCCGACCCGTAACCAATAGGTCGTCCTGAAAGACCACCGTGTGTGGTACCGACTTGAGTAGGTTCTCCATGTTTCTCTGGAAGATCGCTGCAGCCGACCGAATTCCAAACGGGCATCCGTTGTAGATGAACAGTCTCTTGTGCGTGTTGATGCAGGTGTGGCCCTTCGAAGACTCCTCCAGCTCCTGCATCATGTAGGCCGAAGTCAGGTCGAGCTTGGTGAACGTCTTGCCTCCTGCCAGCGTCGCAAATAGGTCGTCTGCCTTAGGTAGCGAGTATTGGTCCTGTAGCGAGAAACGATTAATAGTTACTTTATAATCGCCGCAAATCCTGACCGTGCCATCACCTTTGAGTACTGGAACAATCAGGCTGGCCCACTCACTGAATTCCACTGGGGAGATGATGCCCTCGCGTTGCAGCCTGTCCAGCTCGATTTCCACTCTCTCCCTCATCATGTGAGGTACCGCTCGCGCCTTGTGGTGAATGGGTCGTGCCTCTGGGACCAAGTGGATCCACACCTTCACCCGGGAAAAGTTTCCAATGCCTGGCTCAAAAATGGAAGGAAATTTGTTAAGAACCTGGGTACATGAAGCCTCATCGACATGTGATAGCGCTCGGATGTCATCCCAGTTCCAGCGGATTTTGCCCAGCCAGCTCCTTCCAAGCAGTGTGGGGCCATCACCCGGGACAATCCAGAGTGGCAGTTCATGCACCGTGCCCTCATAAGTGACCTTGACCATGGCGCTGCCCAGGACAGTGATAAGCTCTTTGGTGTATGTTCTCAGTTTCGTGTGGATGAGGCTCAGGGCTGGTCTGAGTGCCTTGTTGCACCACAGTCTTTCAAACATCTTTTTTACTCATGATGGATTGGCTAGCACCAGTGTCCAGTTCCATGGCTACGGGTAAGGCATTCAATTTTACGTTTAGCATTATAGGTGGACATTTCGGCGAAAATGTGTACACCTCGTGGACTTCAGCATCTGCCTCCTCTCTGAGGCTCGAAATTGCTTTGATCCACCATGGACTGATCTTCCTCTGCCACGTGGTGGTTAGCAGGTTTTGCAGAGCTTGCAGCTCGTTTGCAAGCTCGTTGGAGGTGCCCCATTGTTCCACAGCTCTTGCAAACATACCCTTTGAAGCGGCATGAATCGGCTGAATGGAAGCCTCCACAATGCCAACAAGGTGTGAATTGCCTTGCATTCATCCTTTGTTGGGGACTCTGAGTCATCTGGGTCACCTGAGGCCTGCTGGCAGTTGCGGTGTCGTAGGTTCTGCCTTATACATTTCTGCTCGCAAACACAGTTGCAGTTAATTTATGAACATTGCAAGCACTTGTGTGCTGAGAGATTTGTTTGGTGTTATCACTGGTGGACATAAATGCCTGTGCTATCGCAATGGCCTTACTGAGGGTCGGTGTCTCTACAGTCAAAAGTTTTCGTAGGATGGTCTCGTGGCCAATGCCCAGTACAAAAAAGTCTCTGAGCATTTGCTCCAGGTAGCCATCGAACTCACATTGTCCTGCAAGTCGCCTTAGCTCAGCGACGTAGCTCGCCACTTCCTGACCTTCAGATCGCTGGCACGTGTAGAACCGATACCTCGCCATCAGCACGTTCTCCCTCAGGTTATGATGCTCCCGAACCAGTGTACACAGCTCCTCATATGACTTATCTGTGGGTTTCACCGGAGCCAGAAGATTCTTCATGAGGCTGTAGGTCAGTGCCCCGCAGACTGCGAGGAGGACCGCTCTCCTTTTTTGCAGCGCTTCCTTCTCCGTCCAGCTCGTTGGCGACAAAGTACTAGTCTAACCGTTTGACGTAGGCTTCCCAGTCCTCACCCTCTGAGAACTTCTCCAGGATGCCCACAGTTTGCTGCATCTTTGCGTTGGATTCGTATTCTCGTCGCCAGTTATTGTGTTCCTAACACAGATGAGGCTGCACACAGGGAGGTTAAAGTAACAGTGACCTCAGTCTTTAATAAGACATTCCAGAGTGAGGAACAGGCCTTAGGGGCCGGCTTATATGCAGGGCTCCCAAGGGATGCTGGGATCCCTTGGGACTTCAGGGGATGAGCTCCCTGGTGGCGAAACATGGGAGTGCATGCTTTACAGATACACAACAATAAGTATTATTAATAAATTAGTTGGTGATGAATTTTGCTTCTTCTGTTGTCAGTAACATAGATCTTTCCTTCGGAGTATGAAGAAAGGATTTGGAAGTGGGATCGGGCAATGGCACAATGGGCTTCATGGCTGACATTTCTCCAATAACCTTTGGATGTATTTCCTGTCTGTCGCTCTTCAATTGTTCTCCTCTTTCTCCACACCAACTTATGCTTCAAGTTTTAATGTTCCCTGATTAGATTCTCGAGACCCAGCAACAATTTTCAAGCCTGGTGTTTATTTGGACTAGACCTTCCTTATTAAGCAGTTCTTGTGGTTTCCACAAATAGTGGCATTTTTCAGTACACACAAACTGCTCCTGCTCATCAGTCTCTCTAACCAGCAGTGATAACCAATTATCCTGCACCGTTTCACACTATCACACGTCAGGAGAACAAGACTAATTTTAAACTTGCCTCTTGCAGCCTCTGAACCCTTTGCTTATGTTTCCTTTTCAGATTGTGAAATCATTGTGTTACAATGGTGGCCCACCTTAATCAGCCTGGATTTCTGCCATTGTCGCTAATTGAACAGCCAGTAGCAGAAAATGAGCAGAGTTCAGTCCCACGACTAATCTGCCCACTCTTTCAGCCCCAGAGTTCAGTCCCACGACTAATCTGCCCACTCTTTCAGCCCTGCGTAGTATTTGCCGGAGGCGGGGTTTTCTCATCAGTGCTTAGCATACTAATTTATTTTTAAATTCCCATCTGGAGTATTGCATCCAGTTCTCGGCACCGCACCTCAGCAAGGACACACTGGCATTGGAGGGGGTGCAGTGCAGATTTACCAAAATGATACCGGAACTTAAATTATGGAGGATAAGTTGCATAAACATGGCTTGTATTCCCTCGTGTTTTGAAGATTAAGGAGTGATTTAATTGAGGTGCTTTAAATGATAAAGGGATTTGATAGGATAGATACAGCAAAGCTATATGTTCTGGTGGAAGAGTCCAGAACAGAGGGGCACAATCTTAAAATTAGAGCTCAGCCCTTCAGGAGCAAAATCAGGAAGCACTTCTTCCATACAAAGGGTAGTGGAAATCTGGAACTCTCTCCCCGAAAAGGCTGTGGGTTCTGGGGGTCAACTGGAATTTTCAAGACTGAGATCGATGGATTATTGTTAGATAAGGGCATAAAGGGACATGGAGCAAAGGTGAGTGAATGGAGTTGTGGTACAGGTTAGCCATGATCTAACTGAAGGTGGAGCAGGACCGCAGGGCACAGGTCAAAGATCAAACCCGCAACCTTCCAGCTCTGTAGGACTCACCGCTTTAACTAAATGAATCACCATGGGAACTGTGTGCCTAAAGTTACATTAACAGTGCTTAGTACGCTAGTTTATTGTTTTCCTGCAGGAGGTGAAAAACCACAGCTACCATTTAGACAATGTAGAGAGAGAAAAAAAAACCCTCAAAGAGTCAGTGATCCCGAAGCCAATCCAGCAAGGTTACCAGATTCTCCTTCTCCTGAAAGTAGCGCTGTTAATACTATGGGGCCAATATCTCCGGGAGGATGCTGCTGCAATATAGGGCAGGACCTGGATTCTCCGGCTACTAACTCTAGTTGGATGTCTTCCTGAGGTTTCATCACATGACTTCCCGCCTCCTGTCTGCCCGGTCAAACAGCCTTTTACTACCCCCCACCCCACCCCACTATCTGCACTATTCTTATAACTCAAATAAAAATGGTCAAACAAAATGTGAAAAACAAAAAGTTTTAAATGCCCCAGTGCTTTTTCTCCCGGGATGTTTGCAGTAGTGTCCTGGGAGATTAATCTTCAGTTCCTGGAGACTCAGCAACCCGAAGTCCCAGCCTTCTGTCAAAGAAGCCAGAGGGTCCTACAGCAAGCCTGTTGTCATAAAGTTGGGATTGGGTATGATGTGGGGGGGGGTGGTGGTAGGGGGCACAGGGAGGTGGGGAAAGGGGGGCAGGAAGGTCAGGAAGAGGGAGCAGTGAGGTCGGGGAGGGGGCAGGGAAAGGGGGCGCAGGACAGGGTCTCCGAGTTGAAAGTTCCTGCTGCATCCAACTTCACTGGGAATGGTGTGTGGACATCGGGGTGCATCTGCTCAGACCCAATGTACTTCCCCAACCAATGGCAGGTGTGAGACACAGCTGGAGGTCTATTGCAGGATCACAGCCTGGACTCCTGAAGTTCTGGAGCTTAAATGTTCTGTTTTTAATTTCTAAAGCAGCTCCTTTGCAAAGGGGACCAATGAGAACCCAAGAGTGCCCTACCCAAGCCTGAGCGCCTACACTGGACTTCCCAGATCGTTTTTTGGCAGACACCCTAGATGCAATCCTATTGGTAATAATTATCAAAGATCCTTGATGAGACCTTGGATAGTGTAGACCACTTTCCATACCTTGGAGCCATCCGTCAGCGAGGGCAGACATCGATGACAAATATCAATAACAAAATCCAACATCGCCTTCAGTGTGCCAGTGCAGCCTTTTGCCGCTTGAGGGAAAGAGTGTTTGAAGACCAAGACCTCAAACCCGGCACTAACTCATGGTCTACAGAGCAGCAGTGATATCTTGTATGCTTCATAGACATGGACAACGTAGAGTAGGCACCTCAACGCATTGGAGAAGTACCACCAATGCTGCCTCAGCAAAATCCTGCAAACCCATTGGCAGGATAAGTGTACAAATGTCTGTGTTCTTTCCCAGGTCAACATCCCCAGCATCGAGGCATTGACCACGCTCAATCAGCTCCGATGGACGGGCCATGTTGTCCACATGCCTGATACAAGACTCTACTCCGAGATCAGTCATGGCACGCGAGTCCCAGGAGGACAGAGAAAACGCTTCAAGGATGTTCTCAAAACCTCCTTGAAAAAAATGTAACATTCTCATCGACCCTTGGGAATCTCTGGCCTAAGACCCCTCAAATTGGAGGAGAAGCATTCGAGAAGGCGCCAAACACTGAGTCTTTTCGTCGGGAGCATGCGGAAGCCAAGTACAAACAGCGGAAGGAGCGTACGACAAACCAAACATCCCACCCACCCGTCCCTTCAACCACCATCTGCCCCACCTGTGGCAGAGTCTGTAGATCCTACATGGGATTCATTAGTCACCTTAGAATCCATAATATTAGTGTGGAAGCATCATCATCATCATAGGCAGTCCCTCGGAGTCGAGGAGGACTTGCTTCCACTCTAAGAGTTCTCAGGTGACTGCGGAGTCCAATGTGGAACCTACAGTCTCTGTCACAGGTGGGGCAGACAGTCGTTGAAGGAAAGGGTGGGTGAGGAGCCTGGGTTGATGCATGCTCCTTCCGCTGTCTACACGGTTTCTGCTTCTGTTCTCGTAAATGGGACTCGAGGTGCTCAGCGCTCTCCCGGATGCTCTTCCTCCATTTTAGGCGGTCGTAGGCCAAGGACTTCCAGTTGGTGGGGAGTCATGCAAGGTAGCGAGTTGAGCAAGTCATCCTCAACTTCAGGGTGGGGGAGGAGAGAGAGATGGAGGAGAGAGAGAGAGAGAGAGAGAGAGAGAGAGAGACGGAGATGGAGACGGAGACAGAAGAAGGGTGCCAACCATTATTGGCTAATTGGGGAATCCCCAAGTTCACTGGGATCAGGGGTAGAAGGCTCCGACAGGCACAATCCTTACCCAAAAGGGTCCCGGTTGGCACGATCTTTGCCTACGAGCAAGGATTGTTAGCCCATGAATTTTTGGGGACCCGTATCTCTAAATGCTCAATGCCACTTCTCACCAAATGTCGGTCCAACTCCATTTAAAGGGGTCAAACCCGAATCAACTCCTTTCTTTGAGAGTCTGCTCCACATGCCAATCTCTTGGGGGAGTAAAGCTCTTTTAAAATCTAATCTGGCTCGAGGCCTATATATGTTGTACTTGTGTCTCCTAGTTCCATACTTACTCCATATTTTCAAGTTAGGGTTGCTTATTTCAACCTCATCTATATCTTTAAGTATTTTAAAGACCTGAATTAACAGACATGAACTTTCAACAGAAACAACTTCCAATATTATGTAATATTCTCAAACAAATGCTTTCTTTCTAGTTTCTTGGGTGTATATGTGCAATACAACAGTCCAAGAACAAGTATGAAAAAAACAGCTCAAATAATAGAATTAGGAAAGAATATTGAGAAGTGAGAGGTGTAGCGGCATATTCCTGGTGCCCTGAGGGAGCGGACATGCCTGCACAGATAACCAGAATTCTAATTTCACAGTGTTTGACAGAGAATATACGTTACAGCACCACACCACGTGTAATAGACTGGACAGTGCAACATAATAACGGCATAATGATCCACAGTCAGTTGTGTCGCAGGTAGCGTTACTGCTGCCAAGTGTGGAGATGGGGAGAGTGACCACCTGAGCATCAAAAAGATCAAGTTAGGGGAGTAAGAGTCGGGGAGGCTGGGAGGGAGAGTGCAGAGTCATAGGCCCCAAGTTTCCACATGATTTGCTCCTGATTTTTAGGAGCAACTGGTGTAGAACGGAGTATCTTAGAAATCAGAATTCTCGTCCTTTAGTTTGCTCCAGTTCTAGTCAGTTAGAACAGTTTCACTTTGGAACAGAATTTTTTTTCAAAAGGGGGCGTGTCCAGCCACTTACGCCTGTTTTCAAAGTTTCGTCAGTGAAAACTTACTCCAAACTAACTTAGAATGGAGTAAGTGAAGATTTTTGTACGCTCGAAAAAACCTTGTCTACACTTTAGAAAATCAGGCGTAGGTTACAAATCAGGCGTAGGGAATGGGGGAGGGGGGGGGTTTAAAAGGAAGTTTACAAACATTAAACACTTCAGTTTTACAAATAAAGAGCCATCATCAATAATAAATGATAAATACATCAATAAATCAACCAATAAATCAATCAAAAAAAATTAATAAGAAATAATTTTTTAAAAAATCAATAAATAAAAATTTTTCTACTTACCGACTGCAGCACCGGGAGCCCTCCAACAGCATGCTGGGATGCCCCCCCCCCCCCCAGTGTGTCTCTGTCAGTGTCTCTATCTCTCTGTCTGTCTGTGTCTCTCATTCTCTGTCTGTCAGTGTCTGTGTTTCTGACAGCGAGGGGAGGGGGAGGAGGGGGGTAGAGGGAGCGAGGGGGGGAGAAGGGGGAGGGGAGGAGAAGGGGATAAAGGGGAGAAGGAGGAGAAAGGAGATTGGGGGGGGAAAAGGAGATTGGGGGGGAAAAGGAGATTGGGGGGGGAAAAGGAGATTGGGGGGGGAAAGGAGATTGGGGGGGAAAGGAGATTGGGGGGGGGAAAGGAGATTGGGGGGGGGAAAGGAGATGGGGGGGGGAAAGGAGATTGGGGGGGGAAAGGAGATTGGGGGGGGGGAAAGGAGATTGGGGGGGGGAAAGGAGATTGGGGGGGGAAAAGGAGATTGGGGGGGGAAAGGAGATTGGGGGGGGGAAGGAGATTGGGGGGGGAAGGAGATTGGGGGGGAAAGAGATTGGGGGGGAAAAGGAGATTGGGGGGGAAAAGGAGATTGGGGGGGGAAAGGAGATTGGGGGGGGAAGGAAGGAGATGGGGGGGGAAGGAAGGAGATGGGGGGGGAAGGAAGGAGATGGGGGGGAAGGAAGGAGATGGGGGGGAAGGAAGGAGATTGGGGGGGAAGGAAGGAGATTGGGGGGGGAAGGAAGGAGATGGGGGGGAAGGAAGGAGATGGGGGGAAGGAAGGAGATGGGGGGGGAAGGAAGGAGATGGGGGGGGAAGAAGGAGATGGGGGGGGAAGAAGGAGATGGGGGGGGAAGGAAGGAGATGGGAGGAAGGAGATTGGGGGGGGAGGAAGGAGATTGGGGGAGAGGAAGGAGATTGGGGGGGGGGAGAGGAAGAAGATTGGGAGGGGGGGGTCGGGGGGAGCGCGGGTCGGGGGGGTGGTGGGAGGGAGGTCAGTTCGGGTCGGGGGGAGGGAGGGAGAGGGAGGTCGGGTCGGGGGGAGGGAGGGAGAGGGAGGTCAGGTCGGGGGGAGGGAGGAGGGAGGTCAGGTCGGATCCAGTCCGGGGGCCGGGGGGGGTGGGAGCGGGAGTCGGGTCGGGTCGGGTCGGGTCTGGTCCGGAGGCAGGGGTGGGGGGGAAGCGGGAGTCGGGTCGGTGTCGGGGGCGGGGGGGAGCGGGAGTCAGGTCAGTGTCGGGTCCGGTCCGGAGGCGGGGGGGGAGCGGGAGTCGGGTCCGGTCCGGAGACGGGGGGGAGCGGGAGTCGAGTCGGGTCCAGTCCGGGGGGTCGGGTCGGGTCCGGTCCAGGGGCGGGGGAGAAGCGGGAGTCGGGTCGGTGTCGGGGGCGGGGGGGAGCGGGAGTCAGGTTGGTGTCGGGTCTGGTCCGGAGACGGGGGGGAGCGGGAGTCGGGTCGGGTCCAGTCCGGGGGGTCGGGTCGGGTCCGGTCCAGGGGCGGGGGAGAAGCGGGAGTCGGGTCGGTGTCGGGGGCGGGGGGGAGCGGGAGTCAGGTTGGTGTCGGGTCCGGTCCGGAGACGGGGGGGGAGCGGGAGTCGGGTCGGGTCCAGTCCGGGGGGTCGGGTCGGGTCCGGTCCAGGGGCGGGGGAGAAGCGGGAGTCAGGTTGGTGTCGGGTCCGGTCCGGAGACGGGGGGGGAGCGGGAGTCGGGTCGGGTCCAGTCCGGGGGGTCGGGTCGGGTCCGGTCCAGGGGCGGGGGAGAAGCGGGAGTCGGATCGGTGTCGGGTCTGGTCCGGTCCAGAGGTGGGAGCGGGAGTCGAGTCGGGTCGGGAGGAAGCAGGAGCTGGTCGTGGGAGGAGCCTTATTCACGCAGCCCCAGTGAGGCCATTCGGCCAGGGCTAGGGGCTGTGTGCTTCGGCCCCTCCCACACAGTTTTGGGCACCTGGAGCTACTGCACATGCACGCCCACTGTAGCGCTCATGTGCAGAGGTCCTGGCACTGTTTTCAGCGCAGAGACCTGGCTCCGCACCCTACAGCTCCTGCTGCGCTGCGCCGAGGGCCAGAGGACCTGCAGGGAGGTGGAGAATCTGGAGGTTTTTTTTAGGCGCACTTTGTGGCGCGAAAAACGGGCGTCCAGGTCGGGACTGCGCCGTTCTAGGCGCAGCTTGAAACTTGGGCCCATAGAAACTTAGGGCCCAAGTTTCCACACGATAAAAAACGGGCACCCCTCCGAGCTGGGCGCCCGTTTTTCGCGCCGGAAAAAAAACGCGCAATTCTGGAGCGCCCTGCAGCTCCATGTCTGCTTGGCGCGGTGCCCAGGGGGGGCGGAGCCTACACTCACGCCGATTTTGTAAGTGGGAGGGGGTGGGTACCATTTAAATTAGTTTTTTTCCTGCCGGCAACCCTGCGCATGCGCGTTGGAGCGTTTGCGCACGCGCAGTGTGAAGGAAACATTGGCACTCGGCCATTTTTGTAGTTCTTTGTAGCTGTTTAATTTTTGAACATTTTTTAATAAAAGCACATTGCCATCAGCACTGAGGCTTCCTGCAGCAGTGAGAAGGCTGCAGGAAGCCTCAGAAGTTGAGGCAGCCGTTTCGCGACGGCCTCCCCTCCCTGCCATCGGGAAATGGCTGCTGAACTTGTGAGGCTTCCTGCAGCCTTCTCCCTGGCTGAAGCACTTTCACACAGGTAGGAAGAAGGTTTATTTAATCTTTTCTTTGCTTATAAATTTTTATTCAGGTTGGATTTATTTGTATAATATTTGTATAAGTATAAATAAGGATTTATTATAGAATTTAATGACTTCCCTTCCCCCCCCCCACCTCGTTCCCGACGCCTAATGTGTAACCTGTGCCTGATTTTTTAATGTGTAGACAAGGTTTTTTCAGTTCTACAAAAATCTTCACTTGCTCCATTCTAAGTTAGTTTGGAGTACGTTTTCACTGTGGAAACTTTGAAATCAGGCGTCAGTGGCCGGATACGCCCCCTTTTGAAGAAAAAATTCTGTTCCAAAGTGAAACTGTTCTAACTGACTAGAACTGCAGAAAAAAAATGTGGAGAATTGCGATTTCTAAGATAGTCCGTTCTCCACCAGTTGCTTCTAAAAATCAGGCGCAAATCATGTGGAAACTTGGGCCCATAGAAACAGAAAATAGGTGCAGGAGTAGGCTATTCGGCCATTCGAACCTGCACCACCATTCAATATGATCATGGCTGATCATACAACTTCAGTACCCTATTCCTCCATACCCCTTGATCCCTTTAGCTGCAAGGGCCACATCTAACTCCCTTTGGAATATATCTAAACAACTGGCCTCAACAACTTTCTGTGGTAGAGAATTCCACAGGTTCACAATTCTCAGTGAAGAAATTTCTCCTCATCTTGGTCCTAAATGGCTTACCACTTATCCTTGGACTGTGACCTCTGGTTCTGGACTTCCCCAACATCGGGAACATTCTTCCTGCATCTAACCTGTCCAATCCTGTCAGAATTTTATATGTTTCTATGAGATCCCCTCTCATTCTTCTAAATTCCAGTGAATATAAGCCTAATCGATCCAGTTTTCTTCATACGTCAGCCCTGCCATCCCGGGAATCAGTCTGGTGAACCTTCGCTGCACTCCCTCAATAGCAAGAATGTCTTCCTCAGATTAGGAGACTAAAACTGTGCATAATATTCAAGGTGTGGCCTCACCAAGGCCCGGTACAACTGCAGTAAGACCTCCCTGCTCCTATACTCAAATCCCCTAGCTATGAAGGCCAACATGCCATTTGCCTTCTTCACTGCCTGCCGTACCTGCATGCCAACTTTCAATGACTGATAAACCATGACACCCAGGTCTCGTTGCACCTCCCCTTTTCTAATCTGTCACCATTCAGATAATATTCTGCCTTCCTGTTTTTGCCACCAAAGTGGATAACCTCACATTTATCTACATTATACTGCATCTGCCATGCATTTGCCCACTCACCTAACCTGTCCAAGTCACCCTGCAGCCTCTTAGCATCCTCCTCACAGCTCACACTGCCACCCACCTTAGTGTCATCTGCAAACTTGGAGATATTACATTCAATTCCTTCGTCTAAACCACTAATGTATATTGTAAATAGCTGTGGTCCCAGCACTGAACCTTGCTGTACCCCACTAGTCACTGCCTGCCATTCGGAAAAGGACCCGTTTATTCCTACTCTTTGCTTCCTGTCTGCCAACCAGTTCTCTATCCATGTCAATACATTACCCCCAATACCACGTGCTTACATTTTGCACACTCATCTCGTGTGGTACCTTGTCAAAAGCCTTTTGAAAGTCCAAATACACCACATCTACTGGTTCTCCCTTGTCTACTCTACTAGTTACATCCTCAAAAAATTCTAGAAGATTTGTCAAGCATGATTTCCCCTTCATAAATTCATGCTGACTTGGACTGATCCTGTCGCTGCTTTCCAAATGCGTTGCTATTACATCTTTAATAATTGATTCCAACATTTTCCCCACTACCAATGTCAGGCCAACCACCCTATAATTCCCTATTTTCTCTCTCCCTCCTTTTTTAAAAAGTGGAGTTACATTAGCTACCCTCCAATCCATAGGAACTGATCCAGAGTCTATATAATGTTGGAAAATGACCACCAATGCATCCACTATTTCTAGGGCCACTTCCTTAAGTACTCTGGGATGCAGACTTTCAGGCCCTGGGGATTTATCGGCCTTCAATCCCAACAATTTCTCTAACATAATTTCCTGACTAATAAGGATTTCCTTCAGTTCCTCCTTCTTGCTAGACCTTCGGTCCCCTAGTATTTTCGGGAGGTTATTTGTGTCTTCCTTAGTGAAGACAGAACCAAAGTATTTGTTCAATTGGTCTGCCATTTCTTTGTTCCCCATTATAAATTCACCTGATTCTGACTGCAAGGGACCTACATTTGTCTTCACTTATCTTTTTCTCTTCACATATCTATAGAAGCTTTTGCAGTCAGTTTTTATGTTCCCAGAAGCTTCCTCTCATACTCTATTTTCCCCCTCCTAATTAAACCCTTTGTCTTCCTCTGCTGAATTCTAAGTTTCTCCCAGTCCTCAGGTTTGTTGCTTTTTCTGGCCAATTTATATGCCTCTTCCTTGGTTTTAACACTATCCCTAATTTCCCTTGTTAGTCACGGTTGAGCCACCTTCCCCGTTTTCTTTTTACGCCAGACAGGGATGTACAATTGTTGAAGTTCATCCATGTGATCTTTAAATGTCTGCCATTGCCTATCCACCATCAACCCTTTAAATATAATTCGCCAGTCTATCCTAGCCAATTCACGTCTCATACCATTGAAGTTACCTTTCTTTAAGTTCAGGACTCTAGTCTCTGAATTAACTGTGTCACTTTCCATCTTAATGAAAAATTCTACCATATTATGGTCACTCTTCCCCAAGTTGCCTCGCACAACAAGATTGCTAATTAATCTTCTCTCATTAAACAACACCCAGTGTAAGATGGCCCGCTCTCTAGTTGGTTCCTCGACATATTGGTCGAGAAAGCCATCCCTTATGCACTCCAGGAAATCCTCCTCCACCATATTGATACCAGTTTGGTTAGCCCAATCTATATGTAGAGTAAAGTCACCCATGATAACAGCTATACCTTTATTGCACACATCCCTAATTTCAGAGTCAGGGAGGGACAGTGCGGCTTCGGGAGAAATGGTGAAATGAAACCTATGAGTTATTATTACATGTGGAAAAGTATGTGTCACAGGTCTGCTGGATAAACCAATAATCAGGTCTAGAATAGCCGTGACACATGCATCATTGTTAATGTATTGGGCTTGGCTTGATGTGGTTTTGACTGGTCTACTTGATTGCCCAAACTATGACTGCTCTAAGTGGACTCTGCTGTGTACTGGACCCCTCGAGGTAGAAGGGCTTTTGTTAGTCTTGGCTCCTTGTGGTGTACATTTGGTCCATGGTGTGAGACAGTGACAGCAGAGAAACAACTCTATGGGGAGCATGACTACGAGAGATAAAGGGGCGGATTTTCCAGTCCTTTACGCTCCATTTCTCGCCCCGGAGCAGCGGCAATGGCGGTGGTGAGGTCATTTAGGCGGGTGGTCAGCCTCCAGCACCCCGCGGTGGTTTTCAGGGCCGGTTTTACAGCGGCGCGGAGCAGCACTGCCTCTGATTGCGACTCACGCCCGACCCGTACGCCCCGCAGCGCGCCCCGCAATGACCGCCTGGGAAATCGAGCGATCCAACCTATACCGACTGCAGAGAGCTAAGCAATGGACTCCTAAGATAAATGTGATTGTTTTTTCTTTTAACTTAAAAAAAAAATCGATTTATGTTGTGGTGGTATGGATTGGGAATGTTTTTGTGGCTTTTTCCAGGTTTTTTTCCTCCCCAGGCATCTCTCAGAGCGCTCTCGGCCCAGCTCTTTAGCCCTTAAGAGTGGTGTACAACACCTCCTTTAGCGCTGCGCTCCAGACTCGGGGCCAGTTGCCCAATTTTGCTGACAGACGCAAACTGTTCCCGGACGCAAACTTTACCGCCTCGCCGCTATTACCACCCCAAAATCATCAAAGCTGAAAATACAGCATTGTTAAATGAATATAAAATAAATGTAAGAGAGAGGTGGCAGAATTCTTTAGTCAAAGATTGAGAAATGTTTGTGCTTCTAGAGTAGTAGCAATTAACTGAGTTTTTTTCCCCCAAAGTACTTACAGATTGACAAACTAGCTAGTGGTGTGATTTTCCATGATGGACTGTTTTGGAGGAGAGGGAGCGAGAAAATGAGAGAGAGAGCGCGAGCGTAAGGAAGAGCCATGCAGACACATTGTGGAATTAAAAAATCGAGAGAGATGTAAAATGGGCTGGCTGACTCGCTATCATTATCGCACGATATCAATATATACCCTGGAGAGAACCACAGGTCTCCCTCTCACACACACACACATAGATTTCTGGCACTGAAACTAGGAGTAAGCTGTACTGATGAGCAAAAATCCTGTGCTGTTGGGCTAAGTTTAAACAAACATGGTAGGGGGACCACAGCGTAGGAAAGTGACGTAGGCTGCTAAGAAGGGTCAGTAAGCTTTAGGCGTACAGGTAACAAACGGGTAGAAAGGTTGAAAGAGGTGAAAAAGGACTAGATAGTTTAAAAAAAAATATCAGGATGCAAGAAGATAGAGAGAGGTTAGTCGATCTAGAAAATACAATTAAAATAGCTCAAATTGGGGAAATTGAACCAGATTAACCCTTTGCTGGGGTGTCTGGTACAAAGTTGGTGGGGAGGGCTTTTGTCGGTTCAGCCAGTAAATGTGTTTTGGCAGTCCTTCCTACTGTGCTGGGGATCCCACGATGGTAGGAGCGATGCTGGCAGCAGCCAAAAGGAGCTGGCTGCCACACAGCCGATAGGAAGTGTGGGCCTCAGAGCCCACTGCTGAACCTGAGAGGGTGAGCATCAATCGGCTGCAGCTGATGGCACTCACTGGGGAGGGACATTTATATTTTAAACCCACCCTGATGGATCCAGCAATGCTAATGAAAGCCTGCATGAGTAATATCCAGAATTACCACGGAGATCATGATGGAAATTGTGACGTGTTGAGTTAGCGTAAAGATTGGTGGGGTGTAAAACGGACGATCTGGTCAGTTAAAATCCCCCAGTTCATTGGAGTCATCGGGAGTTGACCTGTCGCCATTGAGAACACCCCGCCCAAAGCCAACGGTGTCCTAACACCACGGGGCCGAAATTGCCCCTTTCCTCCTGGCCTGTTGCCACCGGAAATCAGCGGCCAGGTTGCTGAGTGCGATGGCCGCCGACTTTTCGTGTAATGCCCGCCATTATCAAAATTCTGCTCCCGCAGTATCCCTAAGTGCGTCATCAGACTGCGCACTGCCAATTTCCCCCCTGACGGCGAAATTCCGCTAAGAAAAGCTTCCTCCCGTTGGGTTGTGCCAAAAGCTGCTTTTTTCAGGCAGTGCAGTGAGGCTGTGGCCTTCTAAAATGGTGGTGCAGCTCCCATTAAAGGGGAGGCCGCTGCCGTAATGTTTTTTGTTTGTCGGCCGACTGCCAGGTCGCACTGACAATTCTGCCCTCAGATTCGGCCGGGCTGCCATTATGACCGACGTCCGGTCTGCCGAAATAAAGCCAAAGAGCGAAATTTAGCTCAAGAGTCCACCTCATCCACCGTGGCGGTAAAAACACTAGAAATGGTGTGCGTGCGCACCATTTACAGCGGTGTGCAATTTCGGCCCCCAGGACTCCACCACTAAAAAACTGCCCTGCAGTTAAAATCGGGGCCTTTACCATGGTTTTCATCATTGAAGTGGATACTGGAATTGTAAAACCACCAGAGGTGGGTGAAGAACAAATAGCGAAGGTCATTATTTTGGAAGAGACGGTACTGAAGAATATTATGTAATGATGTGTGTATCGTCCCAGTACCTTAATGTAATGTAAGCACTATGCCATACCACAGAGGGCGCTGTGGTGGGAAACCTGGTAGTACCAGCAACAGGCGCTATAAAAGGCTGACCGCCACACCTGTGGAGCACTCTGAAGCTGAACAATAAAGGACGAAGGTCACAGCAGTTAGATCAACACCAGACTGTGTGGAGTCAGTGATTTGTGTGCTACAGACACTACATTGGCGACTAGGAAGCGGATGAACTCCACGCAACCATGGCTACTCTGGGCTCGCTAAAGGATTTTACGGTGGGCAATGATTGGGAATTTACAGAAAGGCTCGAGTACTACTTCATAGCAAACGACCTGACGGAGGACACAGACGCAATGAGAGAGAAGCGTAAGGCGATATTGCTCTCCAGTTGTGGAGATGAGGTTTACTGTCTCGTCAGGGATTTGCTGGCACCCGGGAGTGCCAGGGACAAGTCATACGAGGAGCTGACTGAACTCATTCGTGACCAGTTGAAACCGAAGGGGAGCATCCTCACGGTCAGATACAAATTTTACCATCACTGCAGACCTGAGGGCCAGGATGTCACCAAATATGCTGCGGACCTCAGGAGACTCGCGGCGCCGTGTGATTTTGGCGCACACCTTGACGAGGCTTTGCGTGATGTTTTCGTTATGGGGATTGGCCACGAAGGCCTCCTTCACAAGCTGCTGGCCACGGAACCCACAGTCACTCTGACAAAGGCCATCGCCATCAGCCGGGCACATATGACCTCGACTTGCAGCACCAAGCAAATGATCCACACAGTCTCGAACCCGGCAGGCACTGTCCACAGGATAGTGCCCACCACGGACAAAACTGCAGAACGTGGCTCTGCCCGGGGCAGAGAGCACGGACCTCGGGGTCCGGGAACTCAGAGTCCGCTGAGGGGGGCCAATCAAGCAGCACCATGCCGGCACTGTGGAGGAAGCCATGAGGCTCACCGGTGCAGGTTTGCGGAGTACACGTGCAATACCTGCCACGTTAAAGGCCACCTTCAGCGTACGTGTAAAAGAAATCAGACTCACCATGTGGCTGAGGAGATGGGGGATGATCTACTGTTCAGCAAGGAGCAGGTAGAAGAAGATGAGGTGTTTGGACTGTATACGTGTACCGACGATTCGCCCCCAGTGATAAGGGAAATAAAAATCAATGGAGTCCCAGTGAGTATGGAAGTGGACATGGGCTCGGGTCCGTCGTTGATGAGTCGGAGAACTTTTGATAAACTTTGGATTAACCCAGCTGCACGACCCAAGCTGGTCCCGGTCACGGCGAAGTTGCGTACCTACACCAGGGAACTAACACCTGTTCTTGGCAGAGCGATGGTGCAGGTATCCCACGGGGACGAGACGCACGGATTACCTTTGTGGGTCGTTGCAGGCGATGGGCCGACATTCATCGGCCGGAGGTGGATGGGGACGGTCCGTGGGAGCTGGGAAGACTTCATCACCCCATAGGCTGCTGCCGTGCCCCGGGTCCCCAGAGAGCAGCGCCGACCGAGCTGGAGCTGCAGCCTCAATCCACCCACAGGCAAGCCCCAGGCCCGGACCTCAAGCCACAGAGATTCTGCAGCCTCAGCTCCCACAGGCAAGCAGCCCTGCAGAGAGGGGCCTAGTGGGGGGTGAGCCGGCGGGGTGCGAGGGATCCAGGATGGCTGGCGGATCGGAAGAGCCCCGCCGAGGAGCTGTTAGTGTTGGGCGGCAGCAGCAGCTGGAGGTTGGCGGCCACGGCGGCCGCATGGGAGGCCGCTATGGAGGCCGCAGGGGAGGCGGCAAGTCAGGTGGCAGCGGAGGGGAGCGGAGGCTGCGATGGCGGAGGGCATCCGGAGCGGCGGAGAAGATGGCGGTGGCATCGTGTTCAGAGCAGCAGAGCATCAAAGATGGCGGTGCCCAAGGAGAAGCCTCGTGGAATCCTCCTGCATCAAAGATGGCGCCTTAAAAAGGAAATGCACCCGGAAGTCTTAAAAGGGCCTTACCAAGAGGTGGTCCCCACAAAGGACTTCTGTAAGGCACAGCGAGTCTAAAATGAGCTATGTTAATGTGAGATGGCGAATTTATAATTAGAATTAATTTTTTAATGCTGAATGGCCACTGTATTTGTGTAAAATAATGGATGAAGTACAATTAATGATAAGGACTAACAAGGAAATCAAGGATCCGTTACCAGTCAATAACTAGTTAATGTACCAGATAATATGTACCATACTAATGTGCTGTCTATGCCTACCTGCCTTCCGTTGGACAAGAGTGATGTTATGTAATGTCCTGCGTCCTGGTGGGGGGGGGGAAGGTGATGTTATGTAATGATGTGTGTATCGTCCCAGTCCCTTAAATGTAATGTAAGCACTATGCCACACCACAGAGGGCGCTGTGGCGGGAAACCTGGTAGTACCTGCAACAGGCGCTATATAAGGCTGACCACCACACCTGAGAGGCACTCTGGAGCTGAACAATAAAGGACGAAGGTCACAGCAGTTAGATCAACATCAGACCGTGTGGAGTCAGTGATTTGTGTGCTACATACACTACAAAGAGGTTACTCATATTAAAGACAATTCACTGCAATCTAGTGGTTTATAGTTGAGGATTGAGGGAAGCCAAGAAAGAAATTACACAGGCTTTGACTATAACTTGCCAAAATCCTGTGTAACAGTGGGGCAGAAGATTGGAGGGTGGCAAATGTGACTTCCGTCTTCAAAACAGAAGACAACTAATAAACCAGGAAATTATAGGCCAGTCGTTTTACTTTAGTCACTGGTTAATTATGAAAGTCTATAATATGGGATGAAATATATTAGTTAAACAGGCTCAGTCAGTGTACATTTATAAAATGTAGGCCCTGCTTGACCAACCTTGTCAAATTATTTGAGAGAATAGATAAAGCTAATTGGATGGAGGCCTTCAAGATTTTGAAAGGTTGCCTTCAGATAAGAATAGCACAGATAGATGACTGCCTTAAGATAAATGGTGATAGATTGTTTCACTGATAGGCAAGTCAGTAACAAAAGGGCCTAAATTTATAATAATCACAAAAACAATGAAAGGGGAAGTAAGAAAAAATGCCTTTCTGCAGAGGGTAGCTAGAATGTGAAATTCTCTGCCATGTCATTGCTGAAGCAGAAACTATAAATTCTCTTGAAATTGAATTAGATAGTGCTTTAAAAAGAGGAATATGAAAGGATATTGGTAGTGGGCAGGAGAATGGGAAATGACTTGTGGTTCATGTGAGGAAAGACACAAGCACAGACCTGATGAACTCATATTCCTGTTTCTGTGCAAAATCCATTAAAAGTTCAGCCTCATTTGTACTAGGCAGCAGTCTCTGTGATCTGAGCTAATGGAAACGGAAAACTGAAACATCTGCAGCCTTATACAAACATTGTTGTGTTTACCCAAGGTTCGCACCATTTCCAGCTGTCAGTTTCAGCAACTGATCTGTCATTTTCTGAAAGCACAACAGTGGGCCTGGAATTGCTATCTGGGAGATGGCGCTGTGCTAATCCACTTTACGAACATTTAATACAAATGAGACTACAGCACGTACAGAAATGTGAGCTAATTGGAGTTTGGTGTCGCATGCAAAGGAAAGTTAATGAACAATCTTTTTGTGATAAAGCCAATAAATTAATGTCGACTTTTCTTCCATGTCCCACAGCCATTATGATGCAGGGACTGTAAACAGGTCTCAACACATTAGTTGCACCATCACCCTCACCTAAGCCAAGATGCTGTTTCAAGATGACACATGAGTACAGGACCCTGCCGTCCCAGTTATGCACCATCTCAGACCATGCGAAAGCACAGAGAACATTGTCAAGAATATTTGTGTGTACTTGGCTACAATAAAGAAGGAGCACAGCCAAAATTAGGAACAGATGCCATTTGTAGAAAGGCTGAACAAGGTAGTTTGGGGACGGTTGATTTGCTGTTGTAGATTACAGCATTGAGAAATGATGTAGCTCTGGTAGTCTTTGAGCTTGAAGTGCCATTCCTCTTTGGTGCATTGCTGGTTTAGCACCAAAGTCTCATTGCCATTTTGACCCTCTTTCTTTACCATGGCCACCTTGCTCTCCCAGAAGCCATCCTTCCATTCTTTCTTTGCCTTCAGGTAAGAATAGCACAGATGACTGCTGTAAATTAAGGCATCACAACAGCTTTCAGGGAAGGCGTTGTCCTGTATGATTCTGTGCAGATGCTCATGTAACACGTCATTGAGAGAATAATGTCCCTTTTGGTTCATTTAAGGGATAGCATTGCATACAGGAGGTCCCAGTGGGTGAAGGCAACGAGCCCTTGGACCAAGGGAGAGACAGCAGTTGCCTTCATATTTCTGCTGCTGTTCAGTGGTGAAAGTGATGAAGATGTTGGTGAATAATGCATCTGTCATCTCCTGACACTGCACATATCCCCAGTGTTAATCTTAAAAGGAGCCGGATGCAAATTCAATTTATCTGGAATTCTTTCTTAAGAAGATGACACGGCTTCCCTGCTAAACCTCAGCTTCTTTAAGCACACATTGTCCATCAGTCCCAGGTGACTGGTACAGTCGGCCCATTATGTTGCATGCTGACAGGCCTTGATTCCACTTTGTATTTTGGGCAGCCTTTTCCTGCTCCTGCTGGTCCTCCTCTGCCAACTACAGTTATAGCGAAATACTGAATCGAATCTTCATATTGTGCAAAACGGTATCGGTTTGAGCTCAGGTATTGAAAAGCTCACCTGTCAGTTAACAGTCAGGTTGAGGGCTACATGTGCTAGTTTTGGAACATCATGCACTTTCTTCAGTAACTATTATACCAGAAATTATGATAACAACAGCAACAACTTGCATTTATGTAGCATCTTTACTCTAGAAAACTTTATAGAAGCAGAGAGAAAAAAAACAGATGGAGGATATGGACGCTAAGTCATGGGAGAAGAGATTAGAAGGGGCAACTGGAAACTTGGCTTAAAAAGTCGAGAAGGCTTTTAATGGTGCATAGGGAAGTAGAGGAGGTGGAGAAGTTGAGGAAGAGTGGGGCTGAGGCCAATGAATGCTTTGCCACCGTGGCGGGGCAAAAGTAGGGGAGGTGGACAAAGTCCAGTTAGAAGACAAAAAGTGTGCAGGAGAGGATGCAAGGCTGGAAGGGTTTGCAGAGATAGGACGGGGAGAGCCCATGATGGGATTGGAAGACAAGGATGTGAATGTTAAATTTAATGAACTGTAGAGAGAGCCAGTAGGGCCGAAATTCAGGGTCTCAAAAAGACCCATTACTGTCAGTTAGTGGCGGCCATGCGTCGGAATCCCGTGGCCGCCACTTTTGGGGTCAACTGGCCGACCCGACCTAAATTCAGGTCAGAGATTTTTCGGCCTGGACCTGATACCGTCCGATGTTGATGACCGCTGTAAGCGTGTCATCAGAATGCGCACCACCACTTTCCCTCACCTTAAAAATGTACCGACTGAAATCCCAGTGAAAAATCGATCCCCCGTCAGCTTTCTGTGTCGGTGCACCTTATTCCCAGTGTGTGCCGCCCGGGAGGCGAGTGCCCACTGCCGCGGTTGGCATTTATTTATTTTGTCTGGCCGATTTCCCGATCAGCCGGCAAAATAGTGTCCCCGGGTTTGGCCAGGCCTCCAATGGGCAGCCTGGCAACCCCTCGGGTGCTGGCCCGGCTCAGACCCTCCCTGGTGGCCCAGTGGCTGAAGATCTAAATTGACAGATTCTCTCCCCTTTAACGAGGGGAGAGGGCGTGGTGACACACACGTTGTGATGTCACCACTACTCCACTGCTGACTGACAGCGGCAGAGTCCCGGTCCGACCACATTCAGCCCCTCAGCCTGCTTTTCAGTCTATGTCCCGCCCCCACTATGACAAATTTCCTGTGGGACTTTGAAAAAATGTCAAAGTCCGGAAAATCCCTCTTCCGACCGCATCATGGATCCTTGCGATAAGTACAGAAAAAAAAAATCATAGGTGCGCCAGCTTTCTTGCGCTACTGAATTTCGGCCCCATCGTCTGCAGGAATGGGGGGTGGGGGGCTGGGGGGATGGGCGAGCAGGACCGTGTCTGGCCCAGGGTACAGGTGGATGAGTTTTGGACAGATTGAATTTACAGAGAGTAGAGAATGGGATGCTGGCAAACGGGACATTGGAGTAGTCGAGTCTGGAAGTGACAAAAATGTGAATGAGGGTTTCAGGGTCAGAGAGGTTGAGGTGGGCTGGATGCAGTCTGCGTGATGGAAAGGATTTGGGGTTTGAAGCTCAAGCAAGGTTGATTACCATAATACTGTACCACACAGAACTAAACCTTCGCTCAACAGCAATTTGTAACGAGTGGAAAACAGACACTACACAACATTAAAAAAATGATTGCTTGGTAACCTACTGATATCATAGTAGCTAGGTTCAACATGAACAGTAATTTACAGGTTTAAATATTTAATTAAACTTATTAGATGATAAAAGTAACATGGAAAAGGCAATAAATATTTTACTGCAACACTTAAAAGGCTGTTTGAAATCCCAGGACAAAGGCTGTTCTTTCTAATATCTGGAATTAACAGCTTCTGCTTTGTGTTCTGCAAAGAGACGCGTTGCTGACTAAAAATGTCCAGTCCACAAATCAACTCCCCTCAAATGCTCCACTGTCTAAATTGTCCACCACCTGTTCAAACACTCCGCAGTGTACCATCCATGTTTACACACGGTCCTGATCCCGATATACCACGGGGCTGAAATTGCTCGGCTGTTCCGACAGACATCCGCTGCAACTCCGGCGGGAACCTTCCATTCTCGGCCCTCAGAGGTAGGTAATCTGGGCCTCTCAACACTATGGGGCTCATTTACACCTTCACCGTCTGGGAAATGATCTGCTGGAACGGATCGCCCGCGTGTTGTGAAACTGGCTGGTTTTCATCCCATTGGTTGAAAATCAGGCGGCTTCCACAACGGATAAACAATCTGCTCCACGAGATCCCTGCCTGGGAGTGAAGGTGAAAATAACACCCTATGGGTCTGGAGATCTGGGACTATGGAAATGTTTACAGTGCAAAGCAATCAGGACCAGTTGAATAGACTAGTGTTGTAGTGAGATCTGGGGCTAAGAAAGATTAACTCAGGGACGTTTAACACAGCATGGTCTTATTTTAAAATTCCCCATGATTAATTACCCCTCTCGAGATGTTAAATAATTGGGCAGAATTTAGTATAAGGCAATTTAAATGCCAAAAGGCCAAAGCCTTTTGCAGCTCCAGATTGAGCCGTCATAACCAGTGACAAACTCAGCAATTACTGGGTGCAGCAAATAGCGGCTATTTTTTTCACCATTTGCTAATTTTAGTGAAAAGTTGCTGTGAATATAAAGCACTTTACACTCACACCTACTCGTTCACCAACACTATGAAACAGAGGGAAATATACCACTCCAGAAACTACAGCTAGCTGAATTGGAGACAAGTGCCAGACATGTTATTTTAGAAAAGGTTAAAATAAACAGGTTAACAGCTTCATTAAAAAGAAGAGGGTCATATAAACACATTAAGCCCCCGTCCACGGATATCACCGTTAGTAACTTTTAGGCTCACTCCTCCTGTGAAAACAGCCCTAAACTATTGAAGTTATGAACCAAAACCTGCGTCTTAGAAACATAGTAAACATAGAAAATAGGTGCAGGAGTCGGCCATTTGGTCCTTCGAGCCTGCACCACCATTCAAGAAGTAGAAAGAAATCAAATGGTGACATCACAGCCAAGGGAGTAAGTGATTGGCTGGTAATTGGTGAGTAGTTTTTCTTTTTCTTTTCCTTTATCAGTAAGTAACCTTTAGCATTGTTGTTGCCATATTAAGTTAATTTAAGGGTTAAGTCATAGCAGGAGAGCTCGGACATGTGTTATGCTCCTCCTGTAATATGTGGGAAGTCAGGGACGCTTCCAGTGTTCCTGACGACTACATGTGCGGGAAGTGCATCCGCGTGCAGCACCTGACAGACCGCATTGCGGCACTGGAGCTGCGGGTGGATTTACTCTGGAGCATCTCAGATACTGAGGATGACGTGAATAGCACGTTTAGCGAGTTGGTTTTACCGCAGGTAACGGGTATACAGCCAGATAGGGAATGGGTGACCAACAGGAAGAGCAGTGCAAGGAAGGTAATGCAGTGGTCCCCTGTGGTCATCCCTCTGCAAAACAGTTACACCGCTTTGGGTACTGTTGACGGGGATGACTCATCAGGGGAGAGCAGCAGCAGCCAAGTTCATGACACCGTGCTGCACAGGAGGGCAGGAAAAAGAGTGGGAGAGCAATAGTGATAGGGGATTCAATTGTAAGGGGAATAGATAGGCGTTTCTGCAGCCGCAACCGAGACTCCACGATGGTATGTTGCCTCCTTGGTGCAAGGGTCAAGGATGTCTCGGACCGGGTGCAGGACATTCTGAAAAGGGAGGGTGAACAGCCAGTTGTCATGGTGCATATCGGTACCAAAGATATAGGTAAAAAACGTGATGAGGTCCTACGAGACGAATTTAGGGAGCTAGGAGTTAAATTAAAGAGTAGGACCTCAAAAGTAGTGCTAGTCAGAGTAGAAATCGCAGGATAGCTCAGATGAATACGTGGCTTGAGGAGTGGTGCAGAAAGCAGGGATTCAAATTCCTGGGACATTATAACCGATTCTAGTGGAGGTGGGACCAGTACAAACCGGACGGTCTGCACCTGGACAGGACCGAAACCAATGTCCTAGAGGGAGTGTTTGCTAGTGCTGTTGGGGAGGAGTTGAACTAATATGGCAGGGGGGTGGGAACCTATGCGGGGAGACAGAGGGAAATAAAATGGAGGCAGAAGCAAAAGATAGAAAGGAGAATAGTAAAAGTGGAGGGCAGAGAAACCCAAGGCAAAAAACAAAATAGGCCACATTACAGCAAAATTCTAAAGGGGCAAAGTGTGTTAAAAAGACAAGCCTGAAGTCTCTGTGCCTCAATGCAAGGAGTATCCGGACTAAGGTGGACGAATTAACTGTGCAGATAAGAGTTAACGGATATGATGTAATTGGCATCACGGAGACATGGCCCCAGGGGGACCAAGGCTGGGAACTCAGCATCTAGGGGTATTCAACATTTAGGAAGGATAGACAGAAAGGAAAAGGAGGCAGGGTGGCGTTGCTGGTTAAAGAGGAAATTAATGCAATAGTAAGGAGGGACGTGAGCTTGGATGATGTGGAATTGATATGGGTGGAGCTGCGGAATACCAAAGGGCAGAAAACTCTGGTGGGAGTTGTGTACAGACCACCAAACAGTAGTAGTGAGGTTGGGGACAGCATCAAACAAGAATGAAGGGATGTGTGCAATAAAGGTACAGTAGTTATCATGGGCGACTTTAATCTACATATTGATTGGGCTAACCAAACTGGTAGCAATGCGGTGGAGGAGGATTTCCTGGAGTGTATTAGGGATGGTTTTCTAGACCAATATGTCGAGGAACCAACGAGAGAGCTGGCCATCCTAGACTGGGTGAAGTGTAATGAGAAAGGACTAATTAGCAATCTTGTTGTGCGAGGCCCCTTGGGGAAGAGTGACCATAATATGGTAGAATTCTTTATTAAGATGGAGAGTGACACAGTTAATTCGGAAACTAGGGTCCTGAACTTAAGGAAAGGTAACTTCGACGTGATGAGGCATGAATTGGCTAGGATAGATTGGCAAATGATACTTAAAGGGTTGACGGTGGATAGGCAATGGCAAACATTTAAAGATCACATGGATGAACTTCAACATTTGTACATCCCTGTCTGGAGTAAAAATAAAATGGGGAAGGTGGCTCAACCGTGGCTAACAAGGGAAATTAAGGATAGTGTTTACAATATACATAGATGACCTAGAAGAGGGGACAGAGTGTAGTGCAACAAAATTTGCAGATGACACTAAGATTAGTGGGAAAGCGGGTTGTGTAGAGGACTCAGAGAGGCTGCAATGAGATTTGGAAAGGTTAAGCGAATGGGCTAAGGTTTGGCAGATGGAATACAATGTCGGAAAGTGTGAGGTCATCCACCTTGGGGAAAAAAAACAGTAAAAGGGAATATTATTTGAATGGGGAGAAATTACAACATGCTGTGGTGCAGAGGGACCTGGGGATCCTTGTGCATGAATCCCAAAAGGTTAGTTTGCAGGTGTAGCAGGTAATCAGGAAGGCAAATGGAATGTTGGCCTTCATTGCGAGAGGGATGGAGTACAAAAGCAGGGAGGTCTTGCTGCAACTGTATAAGGTATTGGTAAGGCCGCACCTGGAGTACTGCGTGCAGTTTTGGTCACCTTACTTAAGGAAGGATGTACTAGCTTTGGAGGGGGTACAGAGACGATTCGCTCGGCTGATTCCAGAAATGAGGGGGTTACCTTATGATGATAGATTGAGTAGACTGGGTCTTTACTCGTTGGAGTTCAGAAGGATGAGGGGTGATCTTATAGAAACATTTAAAATCATGAAAGGGATAGACAAGATAGAGGCAGAGAGGTTGTTTCCACTGGTCGGGGAGACTAGAACTAGGGGGCACAGCCTCAAAATACGGAGGAGCCAATTTAAAACCGAGTTGAGAAAGAATTTCTTCTTCCAGAGGGTTGTGAATCTGTGGAATTCTCTGCCCAAGGAAGCAGTTGAGGCTAGCTCATTGAATGTTTTCAAGTCAAAGATAGATAGATTTTTAACCAATAAGGGAATTAAGGGTTACGGGGAGAGGGCGGGTAAGTGGAGCTGAGTCCACGGCCAGATCAGCCATGATCTTATTGAAATGGCGGAGCAGGCTCGAGGGGCTAGATGGCCTACTCCTGTTCTTAATTCTTATGTTCTTATGTTCTTATGTTAGATCCAAGGAAGAGGCATATAAATTGGCCAAAAAAAGCAGCAAACCTGAGGACTGGGAGAAATTTAGAATTCAGCAGAGGGGGACTAAGGGTTTAATTAAGAGGGGGAAAATAGAGTACGAGAGGAAGCTTGCCGGGAACATAAAAACTGACTGCAAAAGCTTCTATAGATATGTGAAGAGAAAAAGATTAGTGAAGACAAACGTAGGTCCCTTGCAGTCGGATTCAGGTGAATTTATAATGGGGAACAAAGAAATGGCAGACCAATTGAACAAATACTTTGGTTCTGTCTTCACGAAGGAAGACACAAATAACCTTCCGGATGTACTAGGGGACCGAGGGTCTAATGAGAAGGAGGAACTGAAGGATATCCTTACTAGGCAGGAAATTGTATTAGGGAAATTGATGGGATTGAAGGCCGATAAATCCCCAGGGCCTGAAAGTCTGCATCCCAGAGTACTTAAGGAAGTGGCCCTAGAAATAGTGGATGCATTGGGTGATCATTTTCCAACAGTCTATCGACTCTGGATGAGTTCCTATGGACTGGAGGATAGCTAATGTAACACCACTTTTTTTTAAAAAGAGGGAGAGAGAAAACGGGTAATTATAAACCGGTTAGCCTGATATCAGTAGTGGGGAAAATGTTGGAATCAATTATTAAAGATGAAATAGCAGCGCATTTGGAAAGCAGTGACAGGATCGGTCCAAGTCAGCATGGATTTATGAAAGGGAAATCATGCTTGACGAATCTTCTAGAATTTTTTGAGGATGTAACTAGCAGAGTGGACAAGGGAGAACCAGTGGATGTGGTGTATTTGGACTTTCAAAAGGCTTTTGACAAGGTCCCACACAAGAGATTGGTGTGCAAAATCAAAGCACATGGTATTGGGGGTAATGCACTGACGTGGATAGAGAACTGGTTGGCAGATAGGAAGCAGAGATTCGGGATAAACGGGTCATTTTCAGAATGGCAGGCAATGACTAGTGGAGTACCGCAGGACTCAGTGCTGGGACCCCAGCTATTTACAATATACATCAATGATTTAGATGAAGGAATTGAGTGTAATATCTCCAAGTTTGCAGATGACACGAAACTGGGTGGCAGTGTGAGCTATGAGGAGGACACTAAGAGGCTGCAGGGTGACTTGGATATGTTAGCTGAGAGGGCAAATGCATGGCAGATGCAGTATAATGTGGAGAAATGTGAGGTTATCCACTTTGGGGGCAAAAAAACGAAGGCAGAATATTATCTGAATGGCGGTAGATTAGGAAAAGGGGAGTTGCAACGAGACCTGGGTGTCATGGTTCATCAGTCATTGAAAGTTGGCATGCAGGTACAGCAGGTGGTGAAGGCGGCAAATGGTATGTTGGCCTTCATAGCTAGGAGATTTGAGTATAGGAGCAGGGAGGTCTTACTGCAGTTGTACAGGGCCTTGGTGAGATCTTACCTGGAATAGTGTGTTCAGTTTTGGTCTCCTAATCTGAGGAAGGACATTCTTGCTATTGAGGGAGTGTAGCAAAGGTTCACCAGATTGATTCCAGGGTTGGCTGGACTGACATGAGGAGAGACTGGATCAACTGGGCCTTTATACACTGGAGTTTGGAAGGATGAGAGGGGATCTCGTAGAAACGTATAAGATTCTGATGGGACGGGACAGGTTAGATGCGGTAAGAATGCTCCCGATGTTGGAGAAGTCCAGAACCAGGAGACAGTCTTAGGATAAGGGGTAGGCCATTTAGGACTGAGATGAGGAGAAACTTCTTCAGAGAGAGAGTTGTTAACCTGTGGAATTCCCTGCCGCAGAGAGTTGTTGATGCCAGTTCATTGGATATATTCAAGAGGGAGTTAGATATGGCTCTTACGGCTAAAGGGATCAAGGGGTATGGAGAGAAAGCGGGAAAGGGGTACTGAGGGAAGGATCAGCCATGATCTTATTGAATGGTGGTGCAGGCTCGAAGGGCCGAATGGCCTACTCCTGAACCTATTTTCTAAGTTTCTATGTTTCTAATATGATCATGACTGATCATGCATTTCAGTACCCCATTCCTGCTTTCTCTCCATACCCTTGATCCCTTTAGCCGTAAGGGCCACATCTAACTCCATTTTGAATATATCTAATGAACTGACCTCAACAACTTTCTGTGGTAGAGAATTCCACAGGTTCACAATTCTGAGAGTGAAGAAGTTTCTCCTCATCTCGGTCCTAAATGGCTTACCCCTTACCCTTAGACTGTGACCCCTGGTTCTGGACTTCCCCAACACCTGGAACATTCTTCCTGCATCTAACCTGTCCAATCCCATCAGAATTTTATATGTTTCTATGAGATCGCCTCTCATTCTTCTAAATTCCACTGAATACAAGCGTAGTCAATCATTCAGCATGTGCTGCTGTGTAGAAATGGAGCCCACCCCAGAGGCAAACCATTTACTGGAGAATACATAGGGCACCCACCAATCACAATTTATCAGGCAGAACATCAACTAACTCTCCCATTACACACTGGGTGTCAACCCCTAACTATCTGACATACTCTGACCTACTTCAACTCTTATTGCAAATGCAGTTTGTCAGTTTATCACAATGAAGTTACAGTGAACATCTGGCAAATGTGACTTCAGCACCAGAAAGTACCATTTAAGGACTACTCCAAGTAAACATGAACGACCACAAAAATGGCCCTGGTAGGAAGTAAATGATTGCAGAAGAGAAAAACTTCTCTCTGCTAATATAATGAGGCATCTCACAGATCTTGGCCGAAATCAGTTAGTATAATGGTGCAGGTCAGGAAAAGATTCCTGGTAAAGGATCATGTGAAAACGAGGATGTGCTGTGAAAGCGGACAACATGTAACCTTACATAAATAACTTGCATTATTTCTGCAAAGATGTGTGGGCACAAATTTGAGAGAGAGCCAGGAGATTTCTGCAGTTTGAGATTATTTAATTTTGCGTTATTGCAGTGAGTAAACAGTGCGTGGGCATCTCCCAGGGAAGCACTGCAGAACAGAACGGGAAATGTGCACCATCCCACCCACTCACTCCACCCGCCAGTTGTGGTCCACATGTTTACCTCATCATGTCCAGTAAACCTCATCTAACCATTTTATGAAGCCATTGCTGAGCCAGTCAGGGAGAATGTCAATGCTCAGCATCAATGGGGATAAACACGCCTTTCTTGTAAGAAAATGAGAAACAAAAGGCAAATCTCCATGGCTCACCAGGCCAATTATATAACAGGTTTTTAAAAAAATGATCTGCATCTTTTTTTTATTAAAAAGAGGCAGTGCACTCAAAAACAACATTTATGAGATTGCTTTAGGAACAAAAGGGAGTTGTGGGCATAATCTGTAAACATTGCCAGGGGCTTTAGTAACCAAAACCCCATCACCTTAAATAGCAGTAGGCAGTCATCTTATAGCATATCGTAAGAGGAAAACATCGTGGCACACTCACAACATACTATCCTGAATTTTCCTAATCTCATCGCAAGCGGGTTGAAGCATGACCTCTGCCCGACCAAATCATGAACCTCCCCTACCTGATTTCTGGGCCAGGGCTCCTGAACAATGCAGAGGGGCTCAGCAGGATCTATATCACTAGGAGGGAGTCCGTTTCTGATGGAGCAGGAGGACAAAGCACCAGAAGAGGAGAGGGCGGCTTCAAAGAGGGCAGAAGAACCCCGAAGATTGCAGTAACTTTTTAACTGAATGATTTAGGGGGGGGCTTTACTAGGCACTCTCCTTCTGAGCAATGATCGAGGGCCTACCGACACCCATCTCCTGGAAATGGTAGCGGCAGCAAAGGAAATTGGGCAGGAGCCTGGGTTCCACCTTTCTACAGCCATTTATATGTGGTGGAATGGAACAGGCAGTGGTGGCCTTCTTGGCAGGGAAGGAAGATTAAGGTCAGGTTCCAAAGGCAATGGAGATTAAATTACTGAGTTATCTCCAAATGGATACTCCATCCTCAAGCTTCCACACACCCCCACAATGATCTCTACAACCCAAATGCTACTGACAATATATATCAAATATCCACAACCCAACCCAGCCCATCACTGATACTGGTTTCTAAAATCCTCACATTCTGTTAATGCACCTTGCTCAATCCTATGCTCACATACCCCTTTAAACATCTGCATAATTCCCATCAACCCAGCAAGATACAGTTCAGCATCGATAAAACTACTGACACACCCACTCCTGCACGATCATCAGTGAATATACTTGAAGCCTTTGAGCATGGACAGAAAGTTCTTACCTCAGAGGCAGGTCCCGTATCTGCACCTGGGCAGGAGAAGGTGACAAATTCATGGCATCGTTTGTGGACTACAAAAGAGCAAACTGTAAATGAGAACATAGAATATAATCAGTCAAATTAAATACCAACCAACCAGAACAAAGTAACCAATGAATGCATACCAACTAACCAGAACACACCAACCAAAACACACCAATCAACCAACCAAAACACACCAACCAAAACATACCAACCAAAACACACCAACCAACCAAAACACACCAACCAACCAAAACACACCAACCAACCAATGGGATTAGAGCAGATAACGGCGTGTGATTAGCATTTGGGATTCAGGCAAGTCAGAAAGTAGACCAAATTAGAATTGACTTACATCTGATGATGAAAATTGCCCCCAAAGATTGCAAAAGTGGGAGAGAGGGAAGGTGAGAAATGGAACACAGCCCATAAGAAAATATACTGCACCTCTTCCTTGCCCGAATACAAAACGAATTTTACTTGCATTGTTAAGCTTTGCTCAATCTTTAGTTTAACCTTTTAACGTACAAGCTAACATTGAACACCAACAGAAACATCCAGAATATCTTTGCTAAATAAAGTGCCTGGAATAATGGCTCCTCTTAGTGAGAGCTCAATTAAAACTGAAGTGAATCATTTAATCGAGCTGAAGTAATGATTGTGCCTGTCAGCCTTTAAACAGCGCTCAGAGAGCCGGGGATAATGACATTATCAACAACATGCATTCACCGCCCCTGGACCACCAGCCACTTCATCAGATGTATTCGATTTGAACCAAACCTTCCAGGAGTAACCTGAGAATAAACTGCTGCCAAGGGGAGGGTTCCTTATGCCATTGTCTTACTTACCACTGCAAAGCTCAGTTTTAAGTACAAGCAATAAGGAGCTGCCTTTTATTCTTCCCTTTCCTCACCATCTTGCCTGAAGGTGCTAAGCAATGATGGGCAATGGTTTCATTCAAGAGGTTATTCAGTTGTGTGGTTATATGAAAATTTCCAAAATATTTTTAAGATGGAATTTGAATACATGGTCAGGAATGTCTGTGCTAAATAATGGAACTCTCTCCACTTTGTGCACCCTGTATCAGCATCAGACACCCAGGGCAGATACAGCACGGGGTTAGATACAGAATAAAGCTCCCTCTACACTTTCCCATCAAACACTCCCAGGGCAGATACAGCACGGGGTTAGATACAGAATAAAGCTCCCTCTACACTGTCCCATCAAACAGTCTCAGGGAAGGTACAGCACGAGGTTAGATGCAGAGTAAAGCTCCCTCTACACTGTCCCATCAAACACTCCCAGGGCAGATACAGCACGGGGTTAGATACAGAGTAAAGCTCCCTCTACACTGTCCCATCAAACAGTCTCAGGGAAGGTACAGCATGAGGTTAGATACAGAGTAAAGCTCCCTCTACACTGTCCCATCAAACACTCCCAGGGCAAGTAGTTTTTCTTTTTCTTTTTTATATCAGTAAGTAACCTGTTAACAGTGTTGTCACCAATTTAAGTGTATCTAAGGGTTAAGTCATGGCAGGAGAGCTCGGTCACGTGATATGCTCCTCCTGTACCATGTGGGAACTCAGGGACACTTCCGGTGTCTCTGACGACTACATCTGCAGGAAGTGTAACCGCCTCCAGCTCCTGACGGACCGTGTTGCGGAATTGGAGCTGAGGGTGGATTCACTCTGGAGCATCCACGACGCTGAGAATGACGTGAGTAGCACGTGTAGCGAGTTGGTCTTACCGCAGGAGAAGAGTCCACAGCCAGCTAGGGAATGGAAGACCAGCAGGAAGAGTAGTGCAAGGAAGGTAATGCAGGGGTCCCCTGTGGTCATCCCCCTGCAAAACAGATACACTGCTTTGAGTACTGTTGAGTGGGATGACTCATCAGGGGAGGGCAGCAGCAGCCAAGTTCATGGCAACGTGGCTGGCTCTGTTGCACAGGAGGGCAGGAAAAAGAGTGGGAGAGCGATAGTGATAGGGGATTCAATTGTGAGGGATATAGATAGGCGTTTCTGCGGCCGCAACCGAGACTCCAAGATGGTATGTTGCCTCCCTAGTGCAAGGGTCAAGGATGTCTCGGAGCGGGTGCAGGACATTCTAAAAAGGGAGGGAAAACAGCCAGTTGTCGTGGTGCACATTGGTACCAACGATATAGGTTAAAAAAAGGTATGAGATCCTACGAAACGAATTTAAGGAGCTAGGAGCTAAATTAAAAAGTAGGACCTCAAAAGTAGTAATCTCGGGATTGCTACCAGTGCCACGTGCTAGTCAGAGTAGGAATCGCAGGATAGCGCAGATGAATACGTGGCTTGAGCAGTGGTGCAGCAGGGAGGGATTCAAATTCCTGGGGCATTGGAACCGGTTCTGGGGGAGGTGGGACCAGTACAAACCGGATGGTCTGCACCTGGGCAGGACCGGAACCAATGTCCTAGGGGGAGTGTTTGCTAGTGTTGTTAGGGAGGAGTTAAACTAATATGGAAGGGGGATGGGAACCAATGCAGGGAGACAGAGGGAAACAAAAAGGAGACAAAAGCAAAAGACAGAAAGGAGATGAGGAAAAGTGGAGGGCAGAGAAACACAAGGCATAGAACAAAAAGGGCCACTGTACAGCAAAATTCTAAAAGGACAAAGGGTGTTAAAAAAACAAGCCTGAAGGCTTTGTGTCTTAATGCAAGGAGTATCCGTAATAAGGTGGATGAATTAACTGTGCAAATAGATGTTAACAAATATGACGTGATTGGGATTACAGAGACGTGGCTCCAGGATGATCAGGGCTGGGAACTCAACATCCAGGGGTATTCAACATTTAGGAAGGATAGAATAAAAGGAAAAGGAGGTGGGGTAGCATTGCTGGTTAAAGAGGAGATTAATACAATAGTTAGGAAGGACATTAGCTTGGATGATGTGGAATCTATATGGGTAGAGCTGCAGAACACCAAAGGGCAAAAAATGTTAGTGGGAGTTGTGTACAGACCTCCAAACAGTAGTAGTGATGTTGGGGAGGGCATCAAACGGGAAATTAGGGGTGCATGCAATAAAGGTGCAGCAGTTATAATGGGTGACTTTAATATGCACATAGATTGGGCTAACCAAACTGGAAGCAATACGGTGGAGGAGGATTGCCTGGAGTACATAAGGGATGGTTTTCTAGACCAATATGTCGAGGAACCAACTAGGGGGGAGGCCATCTTAGACTTGGTGTTGTGTAATGAGAGAGGATTAATTAGCAATCTCGTTGTGCGAGGCCCCTTGGGGAAGAGTGACCATAATATGGTGGAATTCTATATTGGGATGGAGAATGAAACAGTTAATTCAGAGACCATGGTCCAGAACTTAAAGAAGGGTAACTTTGAAGATATGAGGCGTGAATTGGCTAGGATAGATTGGCGAATGATACTTAAGGGGTTGACTGTGGATGGGCAATGGCAGACATTTAGAGACCGCATGGATGAACTACAACAATTGTACATTCCTGTCTGGCGTAAAAATAAAAAAGGGAAGGTGGCTCAACCGTGGCTATCAAGGGAAATCAGGAATAGTATTAAAGCCAAGGAAGTGGCATACAAATTGGCCAGAAATAGCAGCGAACCTGGGGATTGGGAGAAATTTAGAACTCAGCAGAGGAGGACAAAGGGTTTGATTAGGGCAGGGAAAATGGAGTACGAGAAGAAGCTTGCAGAGAACATTAAGACGGATTGCAAAAGTTTCTATAGATATGTAAATAGAAAAAGGTTAGTAAAGACAAACGTAGGTCCCCTGCAGTCAGAATCAGGGGAAGT
Organism: Pristiophorus japonicus; assembly: GCF_044704955.1. Lineage (NCBI taxonomy): Eukaryota > Metazoa > Chordata > Chondrichthyes > Pristiophoridae > Pristiophorus > Pristiophorus japonicus. The sequence continues at coordinate 180,023,036 of NC_091991.1, read as the reverse complement.
CATAACGGGGAACAAAGAAATGGCAGACCAATTGAACAAGTACTTTGGTTCGGTATTCACTAAGGAGGACACAAACAACCTTCCGGATATAAAAGGGGTCAGAGGGTCTAGGAAGGAGGAGGAACTGAGGGAAATCCTTATTAGTCGGGAAATTGTAGGGATTGAAGGCTGATAAATCCCCAGGGTCTGATGGACTGCATCCCAGAGTACTTAATGAGGTGGCCTTGGAAATAGCGGATGCATTGACAGTCATTTTCGAACATTCCATTGACTCTGGATCAGTTCCTATCGAGTGGAGGGTAGCCAATGTAACCCCACTTTTTAAAAAAGGAGGGAGAGAGAAAATAGGGAATTATAGACCAGTCAGCCTGACATCGGTAGTGGGTAAAATGATGGAATCAATTATTAAGGATGTCATAGCAGTGCGTTTGGAAAGAGGTAATATGATAGGTCCAAGTCAGCATGGATTTGTGAAAGGGAAATCATGCTTGACAAATCTTCTGGAATTTTTTGAGGATGTTTCCAGTAGAGTGGACAAGGGAGAACCAGTTGATGTGGTATATTTGGACTTTCAGAAGGCTTTCGACAAGGTCCCACACAAGAGATTAATGTGCAAAGTTAAAGCACATGGGATTGGAGGTAGTGTGCTGACATGGATTGAGAACTGGTTGTCAGACAGGAAGCAAAGAGTAGGAGTAAATGGGGACTTTTCAGAATGGCAGGCAGTGACTAGTGGGGTACCGCAAGGTTCTGTGCTGGGGCCCCAGCTGTTTACACTGTACATTAATGATTTAGACGAGGGGATTAAATGTAGTATCTCCAAATTTGCGGATGACACTAAGTTGGGTGGCAGTGTGAGCTGCGAGGATGCTGCTATGAGGCTGCAGAGTGACTTGGATAAGTTAGGTGAGTGGGCAAATGCATGGCAGATGAAGTATAATGTGGATAAATGTGAGGTTATCCACTTTGGTGGTAAAAACAGAGAGACAGACTATTATCTGAAAGGTGACAGATTAGGAAAAGGGGAGGTGCAACGAGACCTGGGTGTCATGGTACATCAGTCATTGAAGGTTGGCATGCAGGTACAGCAGGCGGTTAAGAAAGCAAATGGCATGTTGGCCTTCATAGCGAGGGGATTTGAGTACAGGGGCAGGGAGGTGTTGCTACAGTTGTACAGGGCCTTGGTGAGGCCACACCTGGAGTATTGTGTACAGTTTTGTACAGTCTCCTAACTTGAGGAAGGACATTCTTGCTGTTGAGGGAGTGCAGCGAAGGTTCACCAGACTGATTCCCGGGATGGTGGGACTGACCTATCAAGAAAGACTGGATCAACTGGGCTTGTATTCACTGGAGTTCAGAAGAATGAGAGGGGACCTCATAGAAACGTTTAAAATTCTGATGGGTTCAGACAGGTTAGATGCAGGGAGAATGTTCCCAATGTTGGGGAAGTCCAGAACCAGGGGTCACAGTCGAAGGATAAGGGGTAAGCCATTTTGGGACCGAGATGAGGAGAAACTTCTTCACCCAGAGTGGTGAACCTGTGGAATTCTCTACCACAGAAAGTTGTTGAGGCCAATTCACTAAATATATTCAAAAAGGAGTTAGATGAAGTCCTTACTACTAGAGGGATCAAGGGGTATGGCGAGAAAGCAGGAATGGGGTACTGAAGTTGCATGTTCAGCGATGAACTCATTGAATGGCGGTGCAGGCTAGAAGGGCCGAATGACCTACTCCTGCACCTATTTTCTATGTTTCTATGTACAGCACGGGGTTAGATTTAGAGTAAAGCTTCCTCTATACTGTCCCACCAAACAGGGAAGGTACAGCACAGGCTAGATACAAAGTAAACCTTGTGGAGCCAAATTTCCTTGGCTATGCCGTCAAACTCATGCTGTAACTCATAAGGTCAGATGTGGGGATGTTTGCTGATGATTGCAGTCTTGAGTTCTTTTCGCTACTCCTCAGATAATAAAGCAGTCCATGCCCGCATGCAGGCTTGGGCTGATAAGTGGCAAGTAACATTCATGGCACACAATTGCCAGGCAATAACTATCTCTAACAAGCGAGTCTAACCACCACCCCTTGACATGCAACAGCATTACCATCGCCAAATCCACCACTTTCAACATCCTGGGGATCACCATTGACCAGAAACTTAACTGGACCAGCCACATAAATACTGTGGCTACAAGAGCGGATCAGAGGCTGGGTATTCTGCGGCGAGTATCTCACTTCCTGACTTCCCAAAGCCTTTCCACCATCTACAAGGCACAAGTCAGGAGTGTGATGGAATACTCTCCACTTGCCTGGATGAGTGCAGCTTCAATAACACTCAAGAGACTATCCAGGACATAGCAGCCCGCTTGATTGGCACCCGATCCATCACCTTAAACATTCACTCCCTCCATCACCGGCACACCGTGGCTGCAGTGCGTACCATCTCCAAGATGCATCTACAAGTACCATCTTGAGATGCACCTGTAATGGTGAAGGTGCCCCCAACCCATGTAAATGAGCTCGCAAACTCCAGTGGGGTCTGAGTTGGAGGGTGCCAGTGAGTGCAATCCCAGAAAAACTGCTGAGGTCACAGCCCATAGATTTTCAGCCACAGCATTTCTCACTCAATGTGCCATGTTCCCAATCTCAGAAGAGTTCTCCAAAGGCAGCAAACTGATGTGTCCATTTTCTATTCCATACATCTTTATGACCTCACTGGGTGAACACTGATCCTAAAATTCCGAGGGGTTCTCCTGATCTCCTGGTGTTACTTTCATAGAAGATCAGTGTAACCCTTTGGGAAATGGTATAAACAGCCATTTATACCATTTCCAAGGGGTTCTATCGACCTTCCGCTGGAGAACCCCGGTGGGCATTTGATAGATGTGAAAGAAAGAACTTGCACCATTCCCGACATTCCAAAGCACTTTACAGCCAATGAAGTATCTTTGAAATGTACTCACTGTAGAGAAACTCAGCAGACAAATTTCACACAGCAAGGTCCCACAAACATCAATGAAATTAATAACCAGATACCCTGTTTTGGTGTTGTTGGTTGAAGGATAAATGTTGACACTGGAAGAAGTCCCTGCTCTTCTTCGAATGATGCCATTGGATCGTTTACGCCCACCCGAGGGGTCAGATGGGGCCTCGGTTTAACATTGCATCCAAAAGACAGCCCCTTCAACAATTCAGTACTGACTGAGTCCTGCAGTGAAGTATCAGCCTAGATTATGCGCTCAAGTCTCTGGAATGGGGCTTGGACTCGTAACCTTCTGACACAGGCGAAACTGTTATCACTCAGCTAAACACCATGATGAAAATTTTAAATCTAAGGCATTGGGGGAATGACTGGCAGCCAATGTAGGTCAGCAAAGATAGGGATGATGGACAAGTGGGACTTGGTGCAGGATAGGGCACAGGTAGCAGAGTTCTGGATCAGCTCATGTTTATGGAGGGTGGAGGATGGGAGGTCATCCAGGAGAGCATTGGAGTAATAGAGTCTGAAGGTAACAAAGGCATCGATGAAGATTTCAGCAGTCGATGGGTTGAGGTAATGGCGGAGGTTGACAATGTTACAGAGGTAAAGGTTGAAGTAGATGGAGACGATTACGAGGGCAGAAACTCGAGAAGGAATTTGAGAAAAAAGGTATCACACAAGTACAGTACTGATAAAGGAGGGTGTGGCATAATAAGGATGTCGCACAAGAAGAGTATTGGACAAGATAGATTTTAGAATAAGATGGTTATTGCACAATATTAAAGACACTCCTATCAAACAGAACAGAAACAATAGCCAGATCCAACACCTGGAACACATGGGGGGCCAAAATTGCCTTTCTATAAGGTACGGAATGGCCGAGTCTACGTGGAGGGGCTGCCATTTTTTAAATTGCCCTTGCTCAGGTTTGGAGCGGTGTTGGGGATCGCTCCGCCCGTTTTCCTGCCGTGGCGTGCATGCGCCGACCCCTAACCGACCGGCGGCGACCCCTTCCCGAAATTGCCCTGCAGGAGCGGCGCCGCCCCCGGTTGGTGCCCCTGACAGCTTTTGCTGTCGGTTCCCTTTGTGTGGCTTGGTGGTGCGGCTGCCTTTAAAGAGGAGCTGGAGTTGAATCTAGGTCATCCACAATGAGGTATGCAGTTATAAGCCTAGTGGATGAACTGGTAATGTGTAGTGTGATTGTTAAACCTTTGTTAATAAACCAATTAGTTCTTAATAAAAACATTTTTAAAAAAGAGGAGCTGGCATTACTGGTGATGCCATGTTATTTTTTTTTGTCGGCCGACTGCCAGGTCGGGCTAACAATAATGGTTGCGGTTTCGGCTGAGCCACCAACAGGCAGCCTGGCCGAACCCTCTTGGGTGCCAGGCCGCTGACCTGGCTGAAACTCTCCCAGGTGGCCGAGTGTTTGCCACTAAAGTGGCTGCAGAGTTTAAAGCGGTTTGGCCGCCCCATGCATTGGGACGGTCGGAACACTTCATCAGCGGTAGGTGCGGCTCGTTTCAGGCGGAGGGCAATTTCGGCCCCCAGATCTCAGCAGGTGAAGAGAACAAAAACATTCTGCAAGACAATGCCATGGAATATTGACACAATGATTAATGGATGCAACAGCAATCATATTTCACATGTAGTTACTCTGTGCTTTCAGCACCTTCCACTTACCTCTCACAACCAGACAGAATCATCGACTTCCTTATCATGAATGGGAAATTTAAAATTAACTCACTAAATTTCACAAGGGCAGTTTAACGAGGAACAGTAAAAATTCTTTTGGGTTTAGGTTTACGGAGAGAATCTCTCACTACTGCTGTGGGAAGCCAATAGAGGTTCCGTCCATAATTTATCAAGCCTCCTTGGATATGGAAGCTGTGCCAGGGGATTGGAAGGTTGCCAATTTAATACCTCTAGTCAGAAAGGGAGAAAGCGATGAACCAGATAATTATAAATCAGTCAACCTAACACCAATATTGGGTAAGCTTCTAGAGGCTATAAAATGGGATAAATTTAAAACTTAGAAAGACATAGGTTAATGAAGAACAGCCAGCACAGATTAGTAAAAGTCAAGTTATGTCTGACAAGTTTAACAGACTATAATATCCATGCATATTGCAGCACAAGGTATAATGTACCTGTACATTGTGATACGTGGTATACTATACATGTTGCATTGTGGCAGATGGTATAATATAAACTTTACAGTGTGGCAGGCTATATAATATACATGGTACTATGTAGTACATTGTACAGCATGCTGGGTACACTGTGGGAACATGGTGCAGTATACACTGTATATTGTGATAATTGGTACACAGTACATTGTGGTATGGTATGAAGGTACATGTAGTACATGTTTCTGACCTCAGCCAGGTCTTTAAGGGAAAGCTGGTCATGGTCAAACAATTCCTCAGAGATAGAGGAAACATTGCGGTATATGCTATAACACAACATACTGCGTATTCTATACCATGTACTACAATGTACTGTGAATTTACCATGTACTGTGTATACTACATAATGCACTGTGTATATACTATATGTTGTATATTCTACAACATGTACCACAATGTGCTGTGTATATGATTCCATGTACGATGAATGTCATGTCTATCAGTGGGTTGAAATCAAAGAATAATTGCAATGACAAATTGAAAAATTTGAAAGAAGAAGATTGGCTCAAACCAGTGCAAATTCTGAAACACAACTATGGGCAGTGGGGTGAACAACTAGCTTTTAAATCACCATGGGCTTCTCTTGTGTAATTACTGATGCTCGCTTCAGCGCTACCCTTAGGTACCTGAAAACCTATGGCCATGGGCTGCTCCCAATTCAGAGAAGCTCCACGTCTGACAGTACATAGTCAGAGGAGACACCTGTAAGAACTGTGAAAGAATTGGGCCAAGGAAACTGGCAGGTTAGCAAAAGGACAGACTAAAGAGAATAGACATGTTAAATAAACAGGAACTGAGGGAGGAGGAAGAGTAGTCTTGCAGAGCAACTGTAATGGGAAATACTGGATAGAAAATGAAAACAATGAGAGATCATCAGTTCAGCAACAGAGTTAATTAAAACATTAACAAAATCCAATCAACCAGGCAAAGCAGAAATAAATGGGAAAACAGCACAGGGTAAAGATATTATTACAGTAGCGAAGAATAAAACATTCTGAGGATAGAGTGGATTGATCCTGTGGGCTAGTGTTCATTTTTAGAAGTATGTAGCTTATACTGTATGGTGTCAGCCTTGGCTCAGTGAGTAGCACTCTTGCCTCGGAGTCAGCAAGTTCTGGGTTCAAGCACTACTCCAGAGACTTGAGCACATAATCTAGGCTGACATTCCAGTGGCAGTATAGAGGGAGTGCTGCACTGTCGGAGATGCTGTTTTTCAAATGGAAGGTTAAACTGAGGCCCTGTCTGCCTTCTCAGGTGAACATAAAAGATCCCATTATATTACTTGGGTAGGGGAGTTCTCCCCGGTGTCCTGGCCAATAGTTATCCCTCAACCAAAATCACAAACAGATTATTTGGTCATTATCTCATTGCTGTTTGTGGGACCATCTGTGCCCAAATTGGCTGCTGCGTTTCCTACATTACAATAGAGACCACTTAAAAAATATATTTCATTGGTTGTAAAGTGGTTTGGGATAGCCTGAAGATGTGAAATACATTATATAAATGTAAGTTTATTCTTTCTGTTTTTGTCCATCCTGTATGGGGTTCATTTTCTAGGTGATCTGAAATTGTGCCTCACAGAAAATTTAGATTTTTGATCTTTTGGCGCACTTTTTGGCATTTTGGAATAATATAGTTTTTAAAATAATTTTTGATTATTTGATAAAAATGAAATTTAAACGGACATGGAAAAAAGGACTGACTGGATAGCTCTTTCTGGAAGCTGGCACAGGAGCACTGGATCGAATAGCCTCCTTCTGTGCTGTAAAAATCTACAATTCTGTACATTGCGCAAAAATTATGCCCCAGGGAGCTATAATGGTGAACAAATTACATTGTGGTAGACATTTATAGCAAAATAATGTTTCTTGGCTCTTGTTTCAATTTGTTTCATTACTATATTGTTCTGAGCCTATAAGTTATTACTGGTGAGATTCATGGACTGGTGCTTAACACATTTATATATTTCGTTGTTTGCCATTTTAACACTGGAGGTAGCTCATTCAATTAAAATAGATCAGTACCTCCATTGCAATAGGGGAGAAAGGAACGTCACACAAACACATTCAATATCTATCCGTTAATATGCCGTTTCTAGGCTTTGCTGTCAAAATGAATCACTGATAATATATTATCGCATAAAAGTAGTTCTTCATTATTGCCACAGAAGATGGCAGCCTGTTTCACCTTGACATTGTGTCACTTGCCATCTTGTACATGATCTGATGTACCTTAAAAGGGGAGGGATGGTCCATTCTTGTCCACACCTTGAGACTTGCCCTGTTTGAGACAAGCTGTGCTGTTCTACTGTCATCACATCAGAACTATTCTGCCCCTTCATTATTTGCAATTCTTCAAAATTGAGGTTTGGGCAAAATTAAGAGGGAATCAATGAGCAATGGAGTGAAGAAGCAGATAACTTCCAGCAGGTTGGAGCAATATGTGGGGAAAAACAAATTATGGGTCACAATTTTAGAATTATTCATTTCATAATGGGATGGGGATTTTGTACCAGCCCACATTAAAATAGCAATTGAGTTTGAGAGGAAACAAAATGTCAGAAGAATATGGAATATGTATAAATGAAAATGAAGCATAGTATGCAACGATAATGGGACTATGTACAATTGTGGATTATAGAAACATAGAAAATAGGTACGGGGTAGGCTATTCGGCGCTTCAAGCCTGCACCACCATTCAAAATGATCATGGCTGATCATGCAACTTTAGTACCCCATTCCTGCTTTCTCACCATACTCCTTGATCCCTTTAGCCGTAAGGGCCACATCTAACTCCTTTATTTATACATTAAGGGTAATTTTCTGACACTGTACTCCTTGTGGGTGAGGCTCCCACCTGATCCACAATATCAGAAAATTAGTCCTGTTGTGTATACTAACTGAGGATTGAACACACTAGGGGTAACTTTCTGACGCCACGCTGCCAGTGAGGAGCCTCATCCACGAGAAACACACGGTAAATTCTGCCCAAATGGTTTTTGGGGTGGGGGGCAAAATCCTAATGCTGGCTACAGCCACATCACATGTATTACTTACAGTAGATTGACCCTACTAGTAGTGTGACCTGGAATTTCTGATATGAGCTCGTGGTGCCCAAGGCTTGCTGCCATCAGCTGAGTCAGAGAATCAACCCAGTGTACGGGTGTATGTGGCAGAGATGTTGATAAGCACATTGTACTACATTTAATCCACATTCATATCTAAACCTTGAGTGGGAATACTCAGTGTGCATTGTTATATCCTCCCTGGGATCACATATGATATGATTTAGTTACTATTGACTCGGTCGGTTTTAATGTGGCATATTCATGATGTTTTCAATACTTGAAGTGATTTAAAAATGGTTTTGATGGTGGGTCAGTGAATTTACCCAGTAATAGCTGAGCCGCACAGACTAAATGGTTTTACATCCCATCCCCAATCTGTGCTGAACTACATAATCTCAGATGTTTGGCTGTATGGTTGCTACATTTAGCCTCAGCCCCCTCCCCTGGGCTGTGAAGTGGTAAATCAGCCAGGGTTCCTGCTCCTGATTGCTATCTATCAAGCCCTGCTGAAAGTGCATGTGTGTGGACCTCAAGTGAGGCCAGGATTGGGCTCAGCTTTGGTACTCCCCAAGATTAAATACCCTACTAACCTTTATGGTGAAAGATTGTAACAGCCACTTGGGTGAGATACTGCAGGATGCCCAGTAGCTGATATCACGTTTTTACTAGTTCTGGGTAGGGTCTCACCCACTGACTAACCTCATTGGGGAGGGCAAGAGGTGGGGGTCCTAAAATCCTACGGTTGGCTACAGCCATATGTACTGCTAGGGGACTTGGAGTAGATTGTCTGCTCACCTTCTTAGCTGGAGGGTGACATCCAACATGGGAAGGGGAAGCCGTGTCGGTGATGAAGCAAAAATGATTGCAGCTAAAATATTCCTGTAGTTTATGCCGTGTACAAATTCTGTAAGTCTGCAGCATCCAATTCCACAAAGTGATTTTGTTTTGAAAATCGGTTAACTCTGCAGCTCTTCATGGAGCAAAAGTTGAATAATAGAGTTGTTCCACCTGCCACGGGAATAATTGGTGGCAGCCAAATTTAGCCACACTCCACAATCTCTGTGCCTGTGGTGCTCTACTGAACCACTATTTCCACTTCTGTAACATCGACCGTCTCCGCAACTGCCTCAGCTCATCCGCTGATGAAACCCTCATCCTTGCCTTTGTTATCTCTAGACTTGACTATTCCAATGCACTCCTGACTGGCCGCTCACGTCCTATCCTACTTAAACTTGAAGACATCCAAAATTTGTCCTAACTCCCACCAAGTCCCATTCACTCATTACGCCTCGATTTCAAAATTCTCATCCTTGTTTTCAAATCCCTCCATAGCTTCGCCCCTCCCTATCTCTAATCTTATCCAGCACCCCCCCTCCCCTCCCCAAGAAGTCTGCACTCCTCTAATTCTGTCCTCTGGTCCATCCCGGATTATAATCGCTCAACCATTGGTGGCTGTGCCTTCTGTTGCCTCGGCCCTAAGTTCTGGAATTAACTCCCTAAACGTCTCCGTCTCTCTTTCCTCCTTAAAACCTACCTCGTTGACAAAGCTTTTGGTCATCTGCTCTAATTTCTCCTTGGTGTCAATTTTTTTTTTCTTATAATACTCCTGTGAAGCGCCTTGGGACATTTTACTATGTTAAAGGCACAACGTTGTTGTGTTTTAGGAAGTTTACATCAGAGTGACTTTCCAACAGCTACTAACACTCAGCCATTTTTTCTGTTCTGGTAATTACAGGCAGCAGTTTAAATTGACTTCGATTTCAAAATATCTAATTACATTCGAATTTAATGGGTCACAACATAATCCATACTTCTGAAAAACATGACATTCAATAGTAGCTTTCAAAAGGGAATTAGATAAATATTTTGAGAACAAATTGCAGGAACATGGGAAAAGTGCAGGGGATTGCGACTCACTAGATTGCTCAGAGCAGACGCAGACTCGATGGGCTGAATGGCCTCCTTCTGTGATGTATTACTGCATGATTCTAAGGAAGAGCCACTCAACCATTCTGGTCACTTAGGTTCACATACCCGTTCCCTCCTGACTTAGCAACAAACTCATATCCCTACAAATCCTGTTTGATCAGGAAACCATTTATGTTCTGAATGTTTCCACTGAACCTGCAATCCCTGTGCTGGGTGGCAGTGTATGTCATAGTTTAACAAGTTGAATGCGTAGATATGGTTCCTAAAGTTATATTTAGAATGAGTTTCCCCTCACTTCTAATCATGCCCACCTCTCCTGGTTCAACACAGAAAACTACCCCTTGCCAATTTGTTGCACAGCTGTAAAAGCTTGGATCATACTTCCTTCCCCAGTATTCTTTCATTCTTCAGCCCTTCATTGTATCTCACTGGAACAACCAAATTTGAATTTAATGAGCTCATTTCATGTAACAAAATCAATCCAAGGCTCTTCATGGTTCAGGGTCAGACTGAAACAAGAGTCGGCGAGGAACTAGATAAGTTGGCTAAAAGTTGGTTGAAGAGGTAGGTTTTTGGAGAGGAGAGAGATGAAGCAAGATGGAGAGGTTGGAGGAGACTTCCAGGCTGCGGCACCAATGGTAGAATGGAGGGATAGGAAACACACAGTAGGCCAGTGTTAGATTAGCAGAAGGTGCAAGAAGGAACATATAGCTGGAGCAGGTTGATGCAGTGAAAGGTTTTGTAGATGAATACATGGATTTTTAAGCTGATATGCTGAGGGAAAGGAGCCAGTGCAGGTCAAAGAGAGGCGATAAGTGGGATAGGATGCGAGTAGCAGAGTCCTAGATGAGTTGAGTTTAGGAGGCTGGCAAGGAAGTGGTTAGAGAAGTTGATCTCAAAAGGTGGCAGAGGCATGGATGAGTGTTGCAGCAACAGTGGGGGTGAGGTGAAGATGGCGATGGGCAAAGTCTCGAAGATGAAAATAGGCAGTCTTGGTGATGAACTGGATGCGGAATTGAAACTAAGATCAGGGTAAGGCAGGACAGTGAGGCTGCACATCATCAGGTTGAGCTTGAACGGGAACCAGAAGTGGGGACGGATTTGGCAGCTGGGAAGTAGGGTTGATGATGAGGCCGAACAAGATGCTCTTGGTTTTGCCAATATTGAGCTGAAGAAATAAATCACTGATTTAGAACCAGCAGCACACTGTTCACTCTGGGCTATTGTAGATCTGTGAAACTATGTCATCGGGGGAGGAAGCACCTTCAAAAAGAAAAACTGGTTTGACTCTCATAAAAAAATAAACTGGAGCTTCTGACAGGACCAGTCCACGGGTGGTAGAAGGGGATGTCTTGTAATGAGAGATTGGAAGCGGTTGATAATAATCAGCTACCACTGCATCACCCCTGTTGTGACATCAGCACCTCCACTGTCATTGTGTAGCCTTTAGTTAAAATGAAAACATATGGCTGGAAGCTGAATTTGCTGCAGGTGCGCAACTAAGTGGGTGTGTTAATTTTTATGATCAAAGATTCTGTTAGAAGTTCAAATGCATCAAGCAGTATCACATTACTTCTTCTCATTGCATGCTTTTGAAGGCGTTGCTCAGAATTTAATTATTAATAAATCCATTCAGTATTGATGGGATTAACACAGCTCTCTAAATGGCACACCAGTGTGTATGCTAGAATTTTAAAACTCAGATGCCACACAGCAATTAAAATTTGCATTTCATCTGAAATTTAAAAGGCTACAAATAAATCAGAATGCTGCTAGATTTAAATTGGATTTTATTGCATTACAGCAAGATTCAAGAAGGATTTAAACCCAGTTCCTTGTACAGAAGGAACAAGGAAGAGGATGGGGCAGGTGGACGCCCTTGTGTAGGAGCTGCCAGGGAACTAGGAGATGCTGAATTTCTAACTGTTGAGATTGTCGGTGCATCAGTGGCTGTAAAACACAGGGGCTTACAGGCTATGCACTGCAACAAAGGATCTCAATTCTCATATGTTGGGGAGAGTTGCAGGATTTTATGAACCAGAGCTCTGAAGCTTTGCATAGCATTGAATTTCAAGCAGGATAAAGATACACAAAGGCAGTGACATGCATAATCAAGGCAAGAATGAACTAAATCAGGATCATCAAAAGGCAGAACAGGGTTGAGCTAAATATTGGCAGTCAAAGCTATTTACAGAGCTGACAAACTCACAATTCAATCAATCAACTGTTCAATAGTTCAAAAATAATGATTACAGATGAGACAAATACATTTGCTGCCTCTGTGCCTATAAATATAATGCAAATGTGCACAATCGTCACTCAAAGATAAAGGATAAAGATTCTGGAGCGGGACTTTCTCCCGCCAGTCTGCCCTGGAGATGGCCATGTCCCAAATCCCAAGGATGGAAGCATTTGCATAAAGGTGGCAGGCACTTGCACAAATCTCCCTGGAAAGTCAGCCCATGGTAGGAGAATTATGAAACCACACCTTGTCATTCTATTGGGAGGTGGGGGGGGGGGGGGGGGGGGAGGGGGGAGGTTTGGCCAAAATGGCTGATGGTAAAATTGTAGTGCTGCCTTGCTTCACTGTTGATTTGCCACTTCAATAATGACAATCGATCTCTCCGAGAATGACTGCTGTACGTCCTACTGACTTACACGATAAGAATGTCGGCATCATTCATGTCTGCTGGCCATTTGCTGGGAGGGACTGGTGGATTTCTGGGGGAGGCGGTCTCTCTGCCAGTCCTGCCTCCAATCATGACATCAACATGGAGGGAGCAGGTGGAAGCAATGCCCTCCCCTGGCACAACTTTACATCAGAAATGGGTCCTGCCCCAAATTCCTCTCCACTGCTCCGACCAAGGCAGAAATTATAGCTTAAAATCTTGCAAGCCTATTTTTTTTTCCCAAAGCCCACTGCCAAAGAGACAGTTACAAGAAGAACATGCACTTTAAAACATCTTTAATCTAGTAGTTGTTGTAAAGCACTTCACAGAGTAGAAAAATCAAAATCAATAAATCCATGCCAGCTGCCCTTTATTAATCCACACATTTCTAAACACTCACTAATTTGATCTCTAGTTATGGATTCTAAGAGCTTGCTGACAACTGATGTTAGACTAACTAGTCCATAGCGCCCTTGGTTACCGTCCTGGCATGATATGCATATCTAAGATTGAGTAATGGTGGCAATAGGCTCTGCTATCTCCTATCTGACTTCCTTCAACACCCTGGGTGCAGACATCAGGGTCCAGCGACTTATCAACTTTGAGCGCTACTAAATTTTTCAGTACCAATTATTTTCCTACAGTTATCTGGAACATTTGTTTGATATCTTCCTCTAGTACACCTACATTCTCATATCCACCATCATTGGGAAAACAATGCAATATATTATGTGAATTCAAGTCCCACTCCAGAGACTGGAGTGCAAAACCTCGGGGGATAGGGCAGGAAAGTGGAGTTGAGGCAGAAGATCAGCCATGATCTTATTGAATGTGGAGTAGGTTTGAGGGGCCGTATAGCTAAAACAGATTATCTGGTCATTATCGCATTGCTGTTTGTGGGACCTTGCTGTGCGCAATTTGGCTGTGTTTTCCACATTACAATAGTGACTACACCTCAAAAGTACTTAATTGGCTGAAAAGTGCTTTGGGATGGCCAGAGGTTCTGAAAGCGGTTATATAAATCAAGTCAGTTGTTCTTCCATTCTTTACACAGTAGCATACATTTAAAGAAACTGGGTTGGATCTTCCTCCACTACCTCACTTGAAATCAACATAAAATAGGGAAAATTAGGCAATGAGGCCTACCTCAGCATTCCCGTCCAAAGCCCAACAAACCATCCCATTTCTCTGCTTACTGCCGCTTTCTCGGTCAATTGTGGGGACTGCCAGAAGAAAGTTGGTGGTAGATCCTAGGACAGAGGAGTTAGCCTCTGTTATCACGGCATGGAGGGACAGGCCTATTCTCATTCCCAGGCACCAACCTTTTTATGCCTCAGCCAAGACCTAAAAAGCAAAATGTTGATTTGCTGTAAGGTCCAGAGTCCACAGGTGCTGCAGTGGCAGTGATGGGCTCCCCCTTTTGGTGATGGGGAATCCTGCCAGTCAGTTCAGCCCTGACCCAGGAAAATGGGTCACAGTTGTGGTAGAGTCAAAGTGGCAGATGGAAGTCCTTCCCAACTGCTACAATGCCAAGAGAAGCAGATTCTGAACTCCCTCCCCTGCTGCCTTTCAGCAGGATTATTCTTTCAAGTGAATATCCAGGAAGTTTCAACATTCTTATTCAAGTGAATACAAGCAGGATCTGACTTGGCAAACAGTCATTCTCCTCTTTAATAAAGCCTTTGTAATATTTATATCTTTCAAATAATTTCAAGTTCCACTGGACTATTTGATTGACACTACACTAAAGAAAAGGTGAAAACATTTGAGTGCTTTCTGGAACAGAGAACTTTAAAAATGGTCAACTGAAGGAATGTAGAGAGGTAAACAAACAGGTATAGAGTTACAATGTCAGCTCTATAAACAAGCAGAGCAACAGATAGTGTTTGAGTGACCTGGAGCTAGGGATACGGTTTCAAACTGCTCACACTCCCCACAACTTGCACTTTATCTGCCGATCAGAGAATGCCCAGCAACAAAAGTACATTATTCGCCAAATCTGCTCCCACTTTAATGTCTAATTCCTATTTTGGACTGTGATACGTCCTTACTACACAGTATAAATGCACACGAGGCCCATGCTTGCAAGGTCAGTCTGTGACCTGTCCTTTATTCCTTAGCACTCAAGTGATGAAGGTTGGTGGAGCTTCCCCTTTTATACCTGAAGGTCCAGGTTAGGAGTATCTCCCACCTAGTGGTCATTGTTCTCACGGTGTACAACTTAGGTCAGATTATACATGGGTTACAATGCTGGTTGAATATATGACATCACCTCCCCCCCCCAAAGTTTTATTGGGATCACAGGTTAAGTCTCTCTGGTGGTTTACGCTCCCTTGTAGAGCGCCTGAGTTGGGGCTCCGGTTGTTGGGCACTGGCCTGAGTGTCTGCTGTTTGCAGTGCCTCAGGCCTGTCCGGACTGCCCACAGTGACTGGGCTCTCCTCCCTTTGGTTCCGGTGTTCGGTCACCTGTGGTGGAGTGAACTCTATATCGTGTTCTTCCTCTGCTTCTTCTGTGGGGTTGCTGAACCTCCTTTTTGTTTGATTCACATGTTTGCGGCAGATTTGTCCATTGATAAGTTTAACTACCAGAATCCTATTTCCCTCTTTGGCAACCACAGTGCCTGCGAGCCATTTGGGCCCTGCAGCGTAGTTGAGGACAAAAACAGGATCATTTACATCAATACATCGCGCCCTCGCATTCCTGTCATGGTAGTCATATTGTGACTGGCGCCTGCTCTCGACAATTTCTTTCATGGTGGGGTGTATAAGGGATAATCGGGTTTTGAGCGTCCTTTTCATTAGTAGCTCTGCGGGTGGAACCCCTGTGAGCGAGTGTGGTCGGGATCTATAGGCCAACAGGAGGCGTGATAAGCGGGTTTGTAGGGAACCCCCTTGGAATCTGAGCATCCCCTGTTTGATTATCTGCACTGCTCGTTCTGTCTGGCCGTTTGAGGCCGGCTTGAACGGTGCCATTCTAACACGGTTAATTCTATTGCCTGCCATGAAGTCCTGGAATTCAGTGCTCGTGAAGCTCGGGCCATTGTCGCTGACCAAGATGTCCGGTAAACCGTGGGCGGCGAACATTGCCCGTAGACTTTCTACCGTGGCAGAGGATGTGCTTGAATTTAAAATGTCACACTCAATCCATTTGGAGTAGGCGTCTACTACAACCAAAAACATTTTCCCCATGAAAGGACCTGCGTAGTCCACATGGATGCGTGACCAAGGCTTGGCGGGCCATGGCCAGGGGCTAAGGGGGGCTTCCCTGGGCGCATGGCCCAGCTGGGCACACGTGTTGCACCTGCGAACACAAAGTTCCAGATCTGCGTCTATCCCTGGCCACCAAACGTGTGACCTGGCAATTGCCTTCATCGTGACAATGCCCGGGTGCCCATTGTGGAGTTTTCTGATGAACACCTCTCTGCCCATCTGGGGTATGACTACACGGTTTCCCCACAGTAGGCAATTGGCCTGAATCGAGAGTTCATCCTTGCGCCTGTGAAATGGTTTAAATTTCTCAGGGCATGCCCTGTACGTGGCTGCCCAGACCCCATTCAGGACACATTTCTTGACTAGAGACAATAGCGGGTCTCTATTTGTCCAGACTTTAATCTGACGGGCTGTCACGGGTGAGCCTTCGCTTCCGAAAGCTTCAACAGCCATGACCATCTCAGCACCATGCTCGGTAGCCCCCTCAGTGGTGGCTAGTGGGAGCCTGCTGAGTGCATCGGCGCAGTTTTCGGTGCCCGGTCTGTGCCGAATTGTGTAGTCATAGGCAGCTAACGTGAGTGCCCACCTCTGTATGCGGGCTGATGCGTTTGCATTTATGGCCTTGTTGTCGGCCAAAAGGGACGTTAGGGGTTTGTGATCTGTCTCCAGCTCAAATTTCCTGCCAAACAGGTACTGGTGCATTTTCTTTACTGCATATACACATGCGAGCGCCTCCTTTTCTACCATCCCGTAGCCCCTTTCTGCCTGGGACAGACACCTGGAGGCATAAGCTACCGGCTGTAACTGACCCTTGGCATTGACATGCTGCAACACACACCCGACACCATAGGACGACGCATCGCACGTTAACACAAGTTTCTTACATGGGTCATATAGCGTTAACAGATTGTTGGAACATAACAAATTGCATGCTCTATTAAAAGCCCTTTCCTGGCTGTCCCCCACAGACCCATTCGTGACCTTTGCGTACGAGCACGTGTAGCGGCTCTAGCAGCGTGCTCAATTTGGGAAGAAAGTTAACAAAATAGTTCAGGAGCCCCAGGAACGAACGCAGCTCCGTCGTGTTATGGGGTCTGGGTGCTCTCTGGATCGCTTCCGTCTTGGATGCAGTAGGGCTGATCCCGTCTGCTGCTACGCTCATCCCCAGGAATTCTACATTTGGAGCTAGGAAGACGCACTTCGCCTTTTTCAGTCGCAGACCTACCCGGTCCAGTCAGGTTGTGGAGGTGTTCTTCAGTATCGTAACCCGTAATGAGGATGTCGCCCTGAAAAACCACCGTCCCTGGAATCGACTTGAGGCGGCTTTCCATATTTCGTTGGAAGATCGCGGCGGCCGAGCGAATCCCGAACGGACATCTGTTGTACTCAAACAACCCCTTGTGTGTCGTGATGGTGGTCAGCTTCTTTGACTCACTCGCCAGCTCCTGGGTCATGTAAGCTGAGGTCAGGCTCAATTTTGAAAAAAGTTTGCCACCGGATAGCGTCGCAAAGAGGTTCTCCACTCTCGGTAGCGGGTACTGGTCTTGAAGTGACACCCGATTGATAGTGGCCTTGTAATCGTCACATATCCTGACCGACCCATCTGCCTTGAGCACCGGCACAATCGGGCTCGCCCAGTCACTGAATTCGACTGGCGAGATGATGCCTTCCCTCAGCAGGCGGTCCAATTCGCCTTCTATCTTTTCCCGCATCACGTACGGCACCGCTCTGGCATTGTGGTGTACTGGTCTGGCGTCCGGGTTTATGTGAATCACTACCTTGGCCCCCATGAAAGTGCCGATGCCGGGTTGAAATAATGAGTCAAATTTGTCCAGGACCTGTGAGCATGATACTCGCTCCACAGAGGAAATTGCATTGACATCGCCCTATTTCCAGTTCATGACAGCAAGCCAACTCCTCCCCAGTAGTGCGGGACCGTCCCCTGGGACAATCCAGAGTGGCAACCTGTTCTCCGAATCTTTGTGGGTCACAACTACCGTGGCGCTGTCTAGCACCGGAATGAGCTGCTTTGTGTAAGTCCGTAACTGTGCGTCAATCGGCGATAATTTTGGCCTCCTGGCCTTGGATGCCCACAACTTTTCGAACTGTTTGATGCCCATCAGGGACTGGCTAGCACCCGTGTCTAACTCCATTGATACTGGGATGCCATTGAGGAGCACTTTCATCATTATCGGTGGCGTCCTGGTGTATGAACTGTATACGTGCTCCACATGAACTCGCTGAACTTTAGCTTCCAGCGATTTCCCCCAGTGTCCATTTCTGCAATTTCTGCAGGTATTTTGCTCATCTCTGCAAACTCCGGCTGAATGTATGCCTCCACGCCTCCAGCATGAGTTGCGGTTTGAAACAAAAGGTCCCTTGCCAGTCAATCGTCCCTGATTGCCCGTTATTGTCCTTGAGTGCACCATTAACAGATGTTGATTGCCCCATTACTGGCCGCATTGTCCCTTGCAATGGCGTGAATCGCTGTTCAGCTTGCCATTTTCTCTGTTGAACTCTACCTCTGGGTTCAACGACATGTTGGGGCATGCCTGACTGCCCTTGTCTGCCTGGAGAACTGTGTGCTGCTTTAATAATGTTGAATCTCTGTCCCAACCATTCCTTAACACAGTACCTCTCGTCTGTTCTGCTAGTGGCCATGCTCGCGTGGTTTAAATCCCAGTTCTTGTCGCCATTGATACGTCCTTACTACATGGTATAAATGCACATGAGGCCCATGCTTGCAAGAAGGTCAGTCTGTGACCTGTCCTTTATTCCTTAGCACTCAAGTGATGAAGGTGTGTGGAGCTTCCCCTTTTATACCTGAAGGTCCAGGTTAGGAGTGTCTTCCACCTAGTGGTCAGTGTTCTCACGGTGTACAACTTCGGTCAGTTTATACATGGGTTACAATGCTGGTTGAATACATGACAGACTGGATGATTAACAGAATTCGAACTAGTGACGGTCACGTCACCTGAATCAGAAGCCAGAAGGAGCATTTCTGAAGCAGGTCGGGTGGGGCAGTATTTCCCTGATAAGGCCTTGTGCAAAGGTTTGGTTTTTTGGCCCCTACATTTTCCTAGACAACGGGACGGATTCTCGCGAGCTTTGCAACCAGGTTTTTGCCGCGATTCGATCCTCCGCGACGAAAACCCGGTCACAAAGCCCGGACGGGATCCTCGGGTACCTGTTTGCAATGGAGCTTTCAAGTACTGCTGGGAAGAGGTGCACCAACATGCAACAATGCGGATTGCGTTTACAACAGACTTTCGGCACTGTTCCAATCCGTACACTGCGCCCAGAACAGTGACAGCCCTGCCAGCAGCAGAAAGTAAGAAAACCTGCAAAAAAGATAAGTTTTTATCTTTAAATTTTTTTGCAGCGATTATTTAGTTACGGGTCTTGTAAATGTTTTTGGAATGTTTTTCCCCCCTCCCAAGGCCTCTCTCGCTGCGCTCCCGCCCCCCGGACTAAAGTTGTCGAAACTTGCGTTTTTGCGCCGTGAACGAGTGTGTAACACCTCCCTTACCAATGAACCCCTGGCGCAGACATAAAGGCCAAACGTTCGGGCTAAAAACGGTAACACAGCAAACATGGCAAGTTTCACATATTGCTACTGTTTTCGCCGAAAAACCATGAAAGTCGAAAATCCAGTCCTACGATACTAAAAGCTGGTTAATGTGGTGTTAAATCTGCACACGTATGATCATGCTTAAAATCAGTAATATAAAAACAGTTGCCCAAATGATCAGGGATGAGCTATTAATTGCACAGGTCTCCTCTCACCGATTCCACTCCAGGCCTCAGGTTGCATGATCCCACCACTGCCCCTGGATAAAGGGTTGTTTCCTTTCGCTGTACTGATAAACATGTCTCTTACTAGCTCACCTATTGCTCATTTAGGAAATGGACTACTTCTAATATTTATCTTTTCTGAACCTAACAAAATTAAATTAGCTCAGTGCCAAATAGTTTTGTAATTTTAGGCATTAAATTCCTCAGAATACTCACTTTTCCACAGTAAATCAAACAGAAGGGGGAATTTTGACTTTGGGTGATGGTGTAAAATGGGTGATATCAGATCAGCTGCCCGTTTTGGGCTAGTTTTCTTTGGAACCGAGGAGGCAGAGAGAAGATTTAATTGAGGAGTATTAAATGATGAGGGGCGTAAGATAGAGTGGATAGAAAGGACCTATTTCTTTTAGCTGAGAGGTCAATAACCAGGAGAATAGATTTAAAGTAATTGGTAGAAGGATTAGAGGGGAGTTGAGGAGAAATATTTTCACCCAGAGGATGGTGGGGGTCTGGAACTCACTACCTGAAAGAGTAGTACAGACAGAAGCCCTCATAAGAACATAAGAAATAGGAGCAGGAGTAGGCCATTCAGCCTGCTCCGCCATTCAGTGAGATCATGGCTGATCTTCTCCCTCAACTCCACTTTCCTGCACTATCCCCATATACCTTAATATTCCTAAACCTATCGATCTCTGTCTTGAATATACTCAAAGACTGAGCCTCCACAGCCCTCTGGGATAGAGAATTCCAAAGATTGACCACCCTCCAAGTGAAGAAATTTTTCCTCATCTCAGTCCGAAATGGCCGATCCATTATTCTGAGACTGTGACCCCTGGTTCTAGGCTCCCCCATCAAAGGAAACATCTTCCTTGCGTCTACCCTGTAAGAATTTTGTATGTTTCAATGAGATCACCTCTCATTCTTCTAAACTCTAGAGAATATAGGCCTAGTCTACTCAATCTCTCCTCAGAGGACAATCACCCCATCCCAGGAATCAGTCTGGTGAACCTTCGTTGCACTCCCTCTATGGCACTATACCCTTCCTTCGGGAAGGAGACCAAAAATATGCATAATACTCCAGATGCGGTCTCACCAGGGCCCTATATAATTGCAGTAAGTCGTCTTTACTCTTATACTCAAATCCTCTTGTAATAAAGGGCAACATACCATTTGCTTTCTTAATTGCTTGCTGTACCTGCATGTTAACTTTCAGTGATTAGTGTACAAGGACACCAGGTCCCTCTGAACACCGTTTCCCAATCTCTCACCATTTAAAAAACTCTGCTTTTCTATTTTTCCTACCAAAGTAAATAACTTCACATTTTTCCATATTATATTCCATTTGCCATGTTCTTGTCCACTCACTTAGCCTGTCTATATCCCCTTGAAGCCTCTTTGCATCCTCCTCACAACTTACATTCCCATCGCATTTAAAAGTACTTGGATATGTAATTGAAATGCCGTAACCTACAAGGCTACGGGTCAAGAGCTAGAAAGTGGAATTAGGCCGGCACGGACACAATGGGCTGAATGACCACTTTCTGTGCCATAAACTTCTATGATTCTACATCTCTCCCAATTTTCATTTCAATTGGTCAATTGTTTCACACTATCGCCCAATGTCAAAAATATCCCCAAGGACAGATACAGATTAAGTTGATCAAATACAGGACAACATGGTTTCTGCGTTGTTGGGGCTAGGGGAAGTTAATCTTTAAGGCAGATGGTCATGATTGTAATAGTCGAGATGTGAAGATAGATGAATATTCTTTAATGTTGCTTTATTATTTTTGGAACCAGAGAGTATTTATACAGAACTTTCCATCAAGAGATTAAATGGGTGGGTAGAGCCCATGCTAGGGAAGATTGAATCTCCTTCCACACCCCATGTACAATGAGTTGGTAGAGTCCATGATAGGGTAGATTTTACATGGGGTGTGGAAGGAAATAAAATAAATGGGTAGAGTTCATGATAGGGTGGATTTTACATGGGTTCTGGAAGGAGCAAGATTGATGGGTTGAATGGCATCTTCTCATTTCCTGTTTTCCTATGATAGGTTAAAATAAAATGTAATAGTGCATTATCATAGAAATATTCCAAGGTGCTTCATATAAAGCTTCAATAAGTGCTCAAGTCTCTGGAGTAGGACTTGAACCTACAACCTGCTGAGTCAGAGGTGAGAAAGATACTGGACAGGAACTGTACCTCAGCACAAGGCACCACCTTCAGGAGAGAAGTGGAGAAAAAGAAAGCACATTTTATCAACATAGCACTACCGCTTTGCTGGGAGTTTTCTCCATGTATTTATTACTCTGACATAAAGCAACCAGCCAGCCCTGCAATCACAGAGACATGGCTCCAGAATGACCAAGGCTGGGAACTCAACATCCAGGGGTATTCAACATTTAGGAAGGATAGACAGAAAGGAAAAGGAGGTAGGATGGCGTTACTGGTTAAAGAAGAAATTAATGCAATAGTAAGAAAGGACATTGGCTTGGATGATGTGGAATCGGCATGGGTGGAGCTACGGAATACCAAAGGGCAGAAAACGCTGGTGGGAGTTGTGTACAGACCACCAAATAGTAGTAGTGAGGTTGGGAACAGCATCAAACAAGAAATAAGGCATGTGTGCAATAAAGGTACAGCAGTTATCATGGGCGACTTTAATTTACATATATAGATTGGGCTAAGCAAACTGGTAGCAATGCGGTGGGGGAGGATTTCCTGGAGTGTATTAGGGATGGTTTTCTTGACCAATGTGTCGAGGAACCAACTAGAGAGCTGGCCATTCTAGACTGGGTGATCTGTAATGAGAAGGGACTAATTAGCAATCTTGTTATGCCCTTGGGGAAGAGTGACCATAATATGGTAGAAGTCTTTATTAAGATGGAGAGTATCACAGTTAATTCAGAAACTAGGGTCCTGAACTTAAGGAAAGCTAACTTCGACGGCATGAGGCGTGAATTGGCTAGATTACACTGTGAAATGATACTTAAAGGGTTGACGGTGGATAGGCAATGGCAAATATTTATAGATCACATGGATGAACTTCAACAATTGTACATCCCTGTCTGGAGTAAAAATAAAACAGGGAAGGTGGCTCAACCGTGGCTAACAAGGGAAATTAAGGATAGTGTTAGATCCAAGGAAGAGGCATATAAATTGGCCAAAAAAAGCAGCAAACCTGAGGACTGGGAGAAATTTAAAATTCAGCAGGGGAGGACAAAGGGTTTGATTAGGAGGGGGAAAATAGAGTAGAAGAAAATAGAGTATGAGAGGAAGCTTGCCGGGAACATAAAAACTGACTGCAAAAGCTTCTATAGATATGTGAAGAGAAAAAGATTAGTGAAAACAAACATAGGTCCCTTGCAGTCAGAATCAGGTGAATTTATAATGGGGAACAAAGAAATGGCAGACCAATTGAACAAATACTTTGGTTCTGTCTTCACGAAGGAAGACACAAATAACCTTCCGGATGTACTAGGGGACCGAGGGTCTAGAGAGAAGTAGGAACTGAAGGATATCCTTATTAGGCGGGAAATTGTGTTGGGAAAATTGATGGGATTGAAGGCCGATAAATCCCCGGGGCCTGATTACTCTGGGATGCAGACACTTAAGGAAGTGGCCCTAGAAATAGTGGATGCATTGGTGATCAGTTTCCAACAGTCTATCGACTCTGGATCAGTTCCTATGGACTGGAGGGTAGCTAATGTAACACCATTTTTTAAAAAAGGAGAGAGAAAATGGGTAATTATAGACCAGTTAGCCTGACATCAGTAGTGGGGAAAATGTTGGAATCAATTATTAAGGATGAAATAGCAGCACATTTGGAAAGCGGTGACAGGATCGGTCCAAGTCAGCATGGATTTATGAAAGGGAAATCATGCTTGACAAATCTTCTGGAATTTTTTGAGGATGCAGCGAGTTGAGTGGACAAGGGAGAACCAGTGAATGTGGTGTATTTGAACTTTCAAATTGCCTTTGACAAGGTCCCACATAAGAGATTGGTGTGCAAAATCAAAGCACATTGTATTGGGGGTAATGTACTGGCGTGGATAGAGAATTGGTTGGCAGACAGAAAGCAGAGAGTCGGGATAAATGGGTCCTTTTCGGAATGGGTGGCAGTGACTAGTGGAGTGCCGCAGGGCTCAGTGCTGGGAGCCCAGCTCTTTACAATATACATTAATGATTTGGATGAAGGAATTGAATGTAATATCTCCAAGTTTGCAGATGGCACTAAACTGGTTGTGAGAGGATGTTAAGAGGCTGCAGGGTGATTTGTACAGGTTAGGTGTGTTGGCAAATGCATGGCAGATGCAGTATAATGCGGATAAATGTGAGGTTATCCACTTTGGAGGCAATAACACAAAGGCAGAATATTATCTGAATGGCGGCAGATTAAGAAAAGGGGAGGTGCAACGAGACCTGGGTGTCATGGTTCATCAGTCATTGCAAGTTGACATGCAGGTACAGCAGGCGGTGAAGGCGGCAAATGGCATGTTGGCCTTCATAGCTAGGGGATTTGAGTATAGGAGCAGGGAGGTCTTACTGCAATTGTACAGGGCCTTGGTGAGGTCTCACCTGGAATAGTGTGTTCAGTTTTGGTCTCCTAATCTGAGGAAGGACATTCTTGCTATTGAGGGAGTGCAGCGAAGGTTCACCAGACTGATTCCAGGGATGGCTGGACTGACGTATGAGGAGAGACTGGATCAACTGGGCCTTTATACACTGGAGTTTAGAAGGATGAGAGGGGATCTCAGAAACGTATAAGATTCTGACGGGACGGGACAGGTTAGATGCGGGAAGAATGTTCCCGATTTTGGGGAAGTCCAGAACCAGGGGACACAATCTTAGGATAAGGGATAGGCAATTTAGGACTGAGATGAGGAGAAACTTCTTCACTCAGAGAGTTGTTAACCTGTGGAATTCCCTGCCGCAGAGAGTTGTTGATGCCAGTTCATTGGATATATTCAAGAGGGAGTTAGATATGGTCCTTACGACTAAAGGAATCGAGGGGTATGGAGAGAAAGCAGGAAAGGGGTACCGAGGGAATGATCAGCCATGGTCTTGTTGGGTGGTGGTGCGGGCTCGAGGGGCCGAATGGACTACTCCTGCACCTATTTTCTATGTTTCTATGTTTAAAACTTTGCTTCCTTCTTTTCAGCATTTTGCAGGCGTAGCTTATATCTTTTCACAGCCTTTTGTTCTAGAGCTTTGAGTGCCAGAACCTCCAAATACATCAATGTCCTTTTGAACATAAAGGTGCCAAAAACAACAGACAATACTCCAAGTGAATCCTTATCAACCAGTTACAAAAGGTAAAGATGGTAATCCAATGCCCTCAAGATGCATCTTCATACTTGATTACCCTTACTGATGACAGCCTCACAAACAATTGGATACTTTTAATGAATGTTTGATAATCACATTCAAATCCTTTTCTTCTTCCCCTTCGGTCAGTGGACACCCATCCATTGTGCAGATACGTTTCACATTTCCTGCATTGCCTTACATTTATCCACATTGAATTCCACCTGCTATTTCTTAGCCCCACTTCCGGTATCCAGATGTCTTTGAATGCCGTTAATCTCTAGCAGATCACTGACACTATTCACCAACAGCACATGACCCAGAATAGATCCTCACAAGCTATTATTCCCAACCAAAGTTTTCTGTATTAATCACTTTCATGACTTCCCATCACAAATCTAATTTTCAAATCAGTAACCTAATGCACCATTAGTTCCAGCATTCATTGAAACCATGAGATTTTGAACTGTGTTAAATGCCTTCCAAAAATGTAAATAAATTGTATCTACTGGATATCCCTCAAGCACCAGTTTAATAGATTTGTGAGGCACGACTTCTTGTTTCTAAAATCCTTCCAACTACTCCTTCTGCTCTATTATCATGTAAATTCCTTGTGATTTCTCCTCTACTGATGTTGGATTAAACAATGTCATTTAGATGTTCAACCTGCTTTGGAAGAATCTAATCATTTGTGTAAAAGGCTTGAACTAGTCATTAATAAAAGAACTTGTGATGGAAAGATGCCCAAACTGGGTAATTTTATTTATACTTTAGAAATCCTGAGCCACAGCAGATGATGTTTCTTACGGTGTGGTGACAATGCATTGGGGAAGGAAAAGAAAGCAGCAACTAAACTGTCTCAGAGTGTAACAGTAATGATCTCTATATCAGACAGAAGTTTAATGGAGGACCTCACCAAAGGATATAAAATATTAAATGGAATAATTTATTAATAATAACTTCACAGTGGGGCGGGCAATAATCAAGGGAATAATGGAGGCATGTGAAAAAGGAACGGCAGTAGTCATGGGGGATTTTAACCTACATATCGATTGGTCAAATCAAATCGCACGGGGTAGCCTGGAGGAGGAATTCATAGAATGCATACGGGATTGTTTCTTAGAACAGTATGTAACAGAACTTACAAGGGAGCAAGCCATCTTAGATCTGGTCCTGTGTAATGAGACAGGAAAAATAAACGATCTCCTAGTAAAAGATCCTCTCGGAATGAGTGATCACAGTATGGTTGAATTTGTAATACAGATTGAGGGTGAGGAAGTTGTGTCAGAAACGAGCGTACTATGCTTAAATAAAGGGGACTACAGTGGGATGAGGGCAGAGTTGGCTAAAGTAGACTGGGAACACAGACTAAACGGTGGCACAATTGAGGAACAGTGGAGGACTTTTAAGGAGCTCTTTCATAGTGCGCAACAAAAATATATTCCAGTGAAAAAGAAGGGCGGCAAGAGAAGGGATAACCAGCCATGGATAACCAAGGAAATAAAGGAGAGTATCAAATCAAAGACCAATGCATATAAGGTGGCCAAGGTTAGTGAGAAACTGGAGGATTGGGAAAATTTTAAGCAACAGCAAAGAATGACTAAAAAAGCAATAAAGAAAGGGAAGATAGATTACGAAGGTAAACTTGCATAAAACATAAAAACAGATAGTAAAAGCTTTTACAGATATATAAAATGGAAAAGAGTGACGAAAGTAAATGTTGGTCCCTTAGAAGATGAGAAGGGGGATTTAATAATGGGAAATGTGGAAATGGCTGAGACCTTAAACAATTATTTTGCTTCGGTCTTCACAGTGGAAGACACAAAAACCATGCCAAAAATTGCAGGCCACAGGAATGTGGGAAGGGAGGACCTTGAGACAATCACTATCACAAGGGGGGTAGTGCTGGACAGGCTAATGGGACTCAAGGTAGACAAGTCCCCTGGTCCTGATGAAATGCATCCCAGGGTATTAAAAGAGATGGCGGAAGTTATAGCAGATGCATTCGTTATAATCTACCAAAATTCTCTGGACTCTGGGGAGGTACCAGCGGATTGGAAAGCAGCTAATGTAACGCCTCTGTTTAAAAAAGGGGGCAGACAAAAGGCAGGTAACTATAGGCCGGTTAGTTCAACATCTGTAGTGGGGAAAATGCTTGAAACTATCATTAAGTTAGAAATAGCGGGACATCTAGATAGGAATAGTGCAATCAAGCAGACGCAGCATGGATTCATGAAGGGGAAATCATGTTTAACTAACTTACTGGAATTCTTTGAGGATATAACGAGCATGGTGGATAGAGGTGTACCGATGGATGTGGTGTATTTAGATTTCCAAAAGGCATTCGATAAGGTGCCACACAAAAGGTTACTGCAGAAGATAGAGGTACGCGGAGTCAGAGGAAATGTATTAGCATGGATAGAGAATTGGCTGGCGAACAGAAAGCAGAGAGTCGGGATAAATGGGTCCTTTTTCGGGTTGGAAATCGTTTTTTTCCCAATGGGCTTAACGGCAAGAAAAAATATTACTGCCCGCCCACTTTTTTTGGGTGGAATCAGCAGGATGGGCGAATTCAACGCCCATAATATCACCCGGCGTTACTTTCCATACAGAAATAACAGCGAGATTCAAAAATACCGCCCGCGACTGGTTTTTGTCGTAAAGAGCATTTTTACCCAAACAAGCGGCCGTGGAGATTGCCCATCATCAATTTCACCACCTCGCCCACAATATCGCTCGCTCAAAAAACCGCCCAAAAAAGTGGAACTAACCAGGACGAGTCTCAGCGTTATGGACGCCATGTTGTAAGATCACATGTCGTGTCCTTTAAAAGGCTGCTGTGCTTCAACCTCGGCAGAGTTCGGATGTACTCTGCAGGTCGTAGGAGTTGATGTGAACATCTGTAAAAACATCTTGACTACACTGTGACCGATTGAAATTGTAGAGGTGTGCTCGTCGGGACATTCCTTGTTTGTGTGCAATCGGTGGCAAACAGAGAGCTACTGCAATGGGGCCTGTCCTTTCTCGCTCTCTCGGTGACCAAATACATGCAGCAGAGTCAACATCGTAATGCTGCACTGCATTATGTGCCCAATGAACGAAGTGACAGAAAGATGGAGGATGACCAGACGTTACACCCCCCACAAGGACAAGGAGAAGCATTCTTACCTCGACTTGCCCGACACCACCTGCCTTCGGAGACCGCGCTTTCACAAAGAGGTTCTCATTGATGTATGCCAGCTGATAAGGGCAAATCTGCAGCCTGCCAGCACCATCAGAACTGCACAGTCCGTCGAGGTCAAAGTCACCGCGGCACTGTCATTCTATGCCTCGGGTTCTTTTCAGGCCACACAGCTGGCGACATTTGCGGACTTTCTCAGCATGCCACACATCACTGCATTAGACAGGTCACTGAAGCCCTGTACGCACGCAGGAGGAACTTGATCAGTTTCCTATGACCAGGGAGGCACAGAGTGAGAGGGCTCTAGGTTTCTGCAGAATTGCAAACTTCCCCAAGGTGCAGGGAGCAATAGACTGTACTCACATTGCAATGTGGGCACCTTTTCAGGATGCTGAGGTTTTCAGGAACTGCAAGGGATTCCACTCCCCGAGTGTCCAGTTGGTTGTTGACCACCAGCAAATTATACTGACAGTGAATGCTCAATTTCCGGGCAGCATCCATAATGCGCACATCCTGCGTGAGAGCACTGTATCTGAATTGTTTAACAATGAGCCACAAAATCAATACTGGATGCTTGGGGGCAAAGCATGTGGCTTTGCCACCTGGCTGATGACGCGCCTGCGTGACACCCACACCGAGGTCAAGAGGCGATACAACAAGAGCCACAGAGCAACTCGCAATATCGTGGAGAAAACTATTGGAGTGCTGAAGCAATTCGTGGTGGTGTGCTCCATGCTACACAACTTGGCTATCAGGAGGGGACAAGAATTGCCTGATGAGTCTGACAGTCCACCTCACCAAAGAGAGGACAAGGAGGCGGATGCTGACATCGGCCCAGACAATCAGGCTGACGCTGAAGCCATGCCCCTGCCCCCTGTAGACTGCATGAAAGGGCCCATGGTGGCATGATAGCTGCAAGAGCCTTACGTCAGGAGCTCATCAATGATCGCTTTGCCTGAAAGAACGTTGGTGTTATTTCCAAGGCTGACACACTGCTGGGTTTGCAGGTCATACATCAATGGTGGGCATCACCTTCGTGACAGTGAAAGTTTCCGTTGATTGAAGTTAAGTGTGATTATACCCTTTGATGTTAAGGAATCACCAGCGTGTAATGGTGCAACTATTTGAGCCAATGTGCTGCAAGGTTTTGTAAAATAAAAAACATTTAAACCGAACATTAGTCTGAAATCATCAGTATTTTTGTACAAACCAGCCCTCCACCCTTCTCCTCCCCACCTCTACCCCTTCCCCATCCCTCCTGATTCCAAGCCGCCTGGCTGAGGTGCTCCTCAGGCGATGCTTCATTGGGCGGGGGGGGGGGGGGGAGGGGGGTGGTGACGGCCGAAGCGCTGCTTGGACGGATACAGGAGAGGACGGTCCAGAGGTGGGAACATGCTCCGAGCCATAAGCAAGATGTTGCTACTGACTCTCATGTGTGGTTGGCAATGGGGGCGCGTCACCTTGGGGTGCATTGCAGCGATCCGGGACCACTGGGAGCCCTCTGCTACCAGTGTTTCTGGCTACCAGCTCCAGGGTCCCCTCCATCCCTTCCATTTTATATGTTATTTGTTGGACAAAAGCTCAGTACCAACTATGTTCTTGGTGCTTAGTGAGCTTTTTGCTGCTGGTGATTGTGCTTCCCACAACAGTCAGACAAGCACACACACCACAGCCACAAACTCTTTCAGTGCCTCTGAGCTCCCTCTCCCTCTCTGTCTGTCTCCTCGTCTGCGCATGTCATGATGACCCTTGACCTCCTGAATCGCGGGAATCGAGCGTTGCCATGCCATTGCTAAGGATGGCGACACTTTACGGCAGAAGGTCAGCAAAATTTAACGCTACCGCCCATTTGATATCGCTCGCGGTAACGCCCATTTTCAAAAACGTAAACTAGATGTTTTGAGAATGGGCGAGAAGCTGGCGATCTGAAAACCCTTTTTACCGCCCACGTCGGAAATAACGCCTATTTTTGGGCGATAAGCACAAAAGTGGGGGTTCTAGCCCATTGACCTGGAATTTGGCACAGAATAAAGGAGACTGTAGGTGGTGAGGCCAGCTGACACTTTACTGCCCAACCTGTACCACCCACCACCTAGCCAGGACTGTCACAGATCTCTCCTTCTCCACCTGCCACAAGCAAACAGATTTCCCTTCCATCTGCCTGTGTTACCACCATTTCCAGGGACCACCTTGGGGAATGTAGTCGCAGGCCCCAGGGAGCAGTGATAATGGTCCTGACGAGACCCCCTGGAGTGAGAAGACCTTGATGCAGCCTCCTCTCCCTTCACTGACTTACCTCTGCAACAACAACTTGTATTTATAGAGTGCCTTTATCAAATGTCACAAGGCACTTTACAGGAGCATTATCAGATAAAATTTGCCACTGAGTGAAAGGAGATATTAGGACAGTTGATCAAATGTTTAGTCAAAGAGGTAGGTTTTAAGGAGCGTCTTAAAAGAGGACAGAGAGGTGAAGAAGCTTAGGGAGGGAATTCCAGAACTTAGAGCCTAATCAACTGAAGGCACGGTCGCCGATGGTTGGACGAATGAAATTGGGATGCACAATAGGCCGGAATTGGAGGAGATCTCAGAGGGTTGTAGGGCTGGAGGAGGTTACAGAGATAGGAAGGGGCAAGGTCATGGATGGATTTGAACTCCAGCAGCAGTGTGAGCATAAAGGGCTGGGTAATAAAATCCTAGGAGCAATTGTGGGTAATAGCATGCTGTCTGTTTACTGCACACTCAGAGCAGTTGAATAGGATTAGAGTTAAAGCCTAAACTAAGCGGTGATTATGAAAGGTTGGGTGTTGCAAGAGATCAAAGCAGGGTCATCTGACCATCGCAATCAGTTCCAATATAGTCATTTTCTCTACAATGGAGTTACGTTATATTTTCATGATGATTAATTGTTGCATGTTAAAAATTTTGAGATTGGAAAGCAATAAAAGGTCTGCAGAGCAAACGGGTATATTAAGCAAAAATACACACAAGCAATAATTGCGGACTATACAGAAGGACTATGAAGGCACCTTCCCTTCAATTTGTTTACTGGAATGTACATGGTATCCAACCTGGATGCTGTCGCTTTAAAGATATTTTGGCCTACCTTTAGTTCCTGGAATCTGAGGAATCACTGGTGATCGGTAAATGTGTTACGCGCTTGTGGGCAACTGGAGTGTTTCACTGCATTTCAATACAATAACATTTTAAACAATGGAACCAAGGAAATATGAGGAGTAATTCCTGAGTTGGTGGAGTGCCTCTATCCTATTTAAATAAAACACCAAAACGCAAGGACCCAGCCTGGGGGGAGGGGAGTGCTGATTTCAAGCAGGGTTTTGTGTGGATCTGCAGAGAAACAAGAAAAGGTTTGTATTTGGAATATTCTCTCAGGCGAACTCATGTTCCCCATGTATTTTTCTTGAGGTGTATCCAAAGGCAGTGTCACAGAATGTGGGGCGTCAGCGTACAGCATTACGGAACAGGTCCACACTGCGGAAATCCACAGCTTAGCTGTGTTGCTGGAGGCTAGAAGTCCCCACACAGAGGGGGGGGGGGGGGGGAACAAACTGGAGGGAAGGTCAACCCCAAGGACCTCACTGACATATAAACCGCTAACCCCTGACTGGGACCAGGTCGCCCTTCCTGCCAGCACTTTATGGGATGTGGCACTGGGAGACCTGCTGGGTGAAAAAATGCTATATATAATAAATTGCTTAACCAGAAAAACAGTCTTCCTCCTACCCCGATGATAATCAGTTGATCAAAGCACTATTCAGCAATACATAGACAAAGCAGCTTCCTGGATCGGTATCCACAGCAACCTAACTTCCGGACTGTCAATAAGAAAAGATTAAAAACTAAATTAACAAAAGACACTAAGAAAATGAAAGATAGCTGGAACAGCAGCAGTAATTGTGCTCAACTAAACAGCTCCTGATCATATTCAACAAATGTAAAGTCCTGTCCCCTCAGTACAGATTCACACGAGGCATGTAGTGAAGTCAAGGTCACTCTGGACCTGCACCTTTATTTCACAGCTCTGGAATGCTGCACTTGCCTGAGACCTGTCCTTATATATCTGTCTCTTGCAAGTGCACCCCTGGTGGTAAGGTATGCTGGTGGTTACAGGTCATATCTTATTACAGTCATGTATAGCATGTTAGGATACAGTTATATATAATAATGTAAGATACATGACATCACCCTCCCCCAAGGTCTTATTGTCTTTATAGGTTCAGTCTCTCAGGTGGTCTACGCTCTCGCGTGGAGCGTCTGAGTTGTGGTTCAGTTGTTTGCCTTTGTGTCTGTTTTTCTTTGGGTGTGGTTGCTGTTATCTCGCCTGGGCTGTCTGTTTCGATTGGTGTGATTGTTGTTGACTCGCCTGGGCTGTCTGTTGGGATTGCCTTTTCCTCAGGTTGTTCCCTCTGTCTGTCCACCAGGTGTGGTGCGAATTCCACATTGTAGTCTGCCTCTGGTTCCGCAGTGTTGTTGGTAAATCTGCTTTTGACTTGATCTACATGCCTCCAGCAGGTTTTGCCATTGTCCATTTGTACTACCAGTAGCCTATTTCCTTCCTTGCCCGTTACTGTCCCTGCAAGCCATTTGGGACCCCTGCCATAGTTTAGTACAAACACTTTGTCCCCTATCTCATTCCATCTCCCCCTCGAATTTCTGTCATAGTACTCAGTCAGCTTACGGCGCTTTGCCTCAACGATTTCATGCATGTCTGGGAGGATTAATGAGAGCCTTGTTTTTAAAGTCCTTTTCATCAACAGTTGCGCGGGGGGGGGATCCCAGTCAGTTGAGTGCGGACGAGATCTGTATGCCAGCAGCAGTCGCGACAGGCAACCCTGCAGCGTGGGACCTTGGATTTTAAGCACGCCTTGTTTAATGATTTGCACTGCTCTCTCCACCTGGCCGTTGGAGGCCGGCTTGAACGGTGCCGTCTTGACGTGATTTATGCCGTGGTCAATTATAAAGTCTTGGAATTCTGCGCTGGTGAAGCACAGACCATTGTCACTGACCAATATGTCAGGGATTCCGTGTGTTGCAAACATGGTTGTGAGGCTCTCCACAGTGGTGGAGGTTGTGCTCGAGTTTAAAATAGTGCATTCGATCCACTTTGAAAATGCATCTACAACTACGAGGAACATTTTGCCCATGAATGGGCCTGCATAGTCTACGTGCACCCGCGACCACGGTTTGGTAGGCCAGGGCCAGGGGCTCAGTGGAGCCTCCCTGGGGGCATTGCTGAGTTGGGCACAAATGATGCACCTTCGGACGCAGAGCTCCAAGTCCGCGTCAATACCAGGCCACCAGACGTGGGATCTGGCTATGGCCTTCATGAGAACGATCCCCGGGTGCTTGCGTGGAGCTCCCGGACAAATGCCTCTCTGCCTCGCAGAGGCATGACTACTCGGCTGCCCCACATCAGGCAGTCTGCATGCGCCTGTGAAAGGGTTTTAATTCCTCGGGGCAGGCATTGCGAGCCTCTGCCCAGTCACCGGGTAGGACACATCTTTTTACTAAGGATAACGTGGGGTCGCTGGCCGTGCAGGCTCTGATTTGGCGAGCCGTCATGGGCGAACCTGTGGACTCAAAGGCATTGATTGCCATGACTATCTCACAGTCCTGTTCGTCAGACCCTTCCGTGGTCGCCAGGGGTAGTCTGCTGAGCACGTCTGTGCCTGGTCTGTGCCTTATTGTGTAGTCGTAGGACGCCAGCATGAGTGCCCACCGTTGAATTCGCGCCGAGGCGTTGGCGTTTATTGCTTTGCTCTCGGATAGGAGGGACGTGAGGGGCTTGTGGTCGGTTTCTAACGCGAACTTGGCCCCGAAAAGGTATTGGTGCATCTTTTTGACACCATACACGCACGCGAGCACCTCCTTCTCTACCATTCCGTACCCGTGCTCCGCCCGCGAAAGTGACCTGGAGGCATAAGCTATGGGTTGTAATTTGTCCGCACTATTGACATGTTGCAAAACGCACCCGACCCCATATGCTGACGCATCGCATGTGAGAACTAGCTTTTTACCTGGGTCAAAGAAAGTCAAAACACTGTTGGAACACAGAAGGTTGCTTGCCTTATTGAAGGCGCGTTCCTGGGCGTCCCCCCAAAACCAATCGCACCCCTTCCTGAGTAGCATGTGGAGAGGCTCCAGCAGCGTGCTTAAGTTCTGCATAAAGTTCCCAAAGTAATTGAGTAGCCCGAGAAAGGCGCGCAGTTCTGAGACATTCCGGGGCCTGGGTGCCAGCCGAATTGCTTCTGTTTTGGACTCTGTTGGGCGGATTCCATCAGCGGCAATCCTTCTGCCCAAAAATTCAACCTCAGGTGCGAGAAACAGGCACTTGGATTTCTTGACTCGTAGGCCGACCCGATCCAACCGCTTTAGTACTTCCTCCAAATTACGGAGATGGGAGTCGGTGTCCCTGCCCGTGATAAGTATGTCGTCTTGAAATACAACCGTCCTCGGGATGGACTTGAGCAGACTCTCCATGTTGCGTTGGAATATGGCAGCTGCCGACCTGATGCCAAATGGGCATCGACTGTACATAAAAAGGCCTCGATGTGTGTTGATGGTGGTGAGTAGCTTGGATTTCTCGGTCAATTCTTGCGTCATATACGCAGATGTGAGGTCTAATTTTGAGAAACGTTTACCTCCAGCCAATGTGGCAAATAAGTCCTCCGCTCTGGGCAGCGGGTAGTGGTCGTGTAGGGAGACTCTGTTTATGGTAGATTTGTAGTCCCCATAGATTCGTACGGATCCATCAGGCTTCATGACTTGGACGATGGGACTTGCCCAGTCGCTAAATTCCAAAGGTGATATAATGCCTTCCCGCAGAAGCCTGTCTAGTTCGTGTTCAATCTTTTCCCTCATCACATAGGGTACAGCTCCGGCCTTGTGATGGACCGGTCTAGCATCCTGTGTGGTGTAGATTTTGACTTTGGCCCCTTTGAAAGTGCCCACAACTGGCTGAAAGAGATGTTCAAATCGCTTTGTAATTGTTGAGCAGGAGGTCCGTTCCTCTAATGACATGGCATGGACATCATCCCATTTCCAGTTTAGTTTTGCCAGCCAGCTTCTCCCCAGCAGTGCTGGGGGGTCTCCGGGGACAATCCACAGGGGAAGTCAGTTCACTGTCCCTTTGTGTGTGACAGAGAGCATGGCGCTGCCGAGGACTGGTATGATTTCTTTGGTATAGGTCCTTAGTTTGGTGTCGACCCTTGTGAGTTTTGGTCTGTCTCTTTTATGCGGCCACAGTTGTTCAAATTGTTGAGCGTCCATGAGAGATTGACTCGCTCCCGTATCCAGCTCCATATTGACAGAAATCCCGTTGAGTAGGACCCTCATCATTATAGGAGGTGTCCTGTTGTAGGAGCAGCGGCCATTGATCGTGTTGACCCGCTGTACATCGGTGTCCCGGGTACTGTCCCCACCATTTTCTGGTCCGCTTTCCGACCATCCGATTCGTATACCAGCCGAGCTGTCGTTTTTTTGCACATGCGGGCCAAATGCCCTGTATATTCACAATTTCTGCAAACAGCCTGCTGAAATCGACATCCCCATGACGAGTGCCCACCCCCACACCTCCAGCACAGACCTGTTCTATTGTTTAAAGTGTTCCCAAAGAATGAGCTGCATCTGGCTGATCTCTCTTGAGCTTCTCTCAGTTTGTAGTTGATTGCTCGCATTGTTGGTTGATGAGGTGTGAATGGCCGTTCCTGTGGCCCTTGATGGCTTCTGCCTGCTGTCGAGAGCCTGTTCTCCCGGTTTTGTCTGTGTGTGGGGGTAGCAGCTTGTTTAGTGCTGTGAACTTCTTGTTCTGATATTTCGTTAGTTGTCGTACCTGCATTGTAAACCAACCTCGTTTCTTCTTCCCCTACCAAGAATGTCTGTGCAACCAGTGCTGCTGCCTCTAAGGTCAGGTTCTTGGTCTCTATGAGCTTTCGGAATGTGCCTGTGTGGCCTATTCCTTCAATGAAAATGACTCTCAGCATTTCTCTCCTCAGTTCATCGGAGAACTCACATAAACTAGCCAACCTCCGAAGTTCCGCCACGAAGTCGGGTATGCTCTGGCCCACACAGCGTCCGTAGTTGTAGAACATGTGTCTGGCCATGTGTAGGCTGCTCGCTGGCTTCAAGTGGTCTTTTACCAGTGTGCTCAATTCTTCAAACGACTTGCTTGCTGATTTCTCGGGTGCCAACAGATTCTTCATTAAAGCGTATGTTTTCGAGCCACAGCTGGTCAAGAGATAGGCTCTTCTCCTGTCTGCCTTATCGTCGCCTAACCAGTCTTTGGTTACAAAGCTTTGCTGGAGCCTTTCTATAAAGTCCTCCCAATTGTCTCCCGCATTGTACTTTTCATCTGATCCGTTGTTCGCCATTCTGTGGATTCTGTAATCCCGTAACTCGTCGCCACTGTAAAGTCCTGTCCTCTCAGTACAGATTCACACGAGGCATGTAGTGAAGTCAAGGTCACTCTGGACCTGCACCTTTATTTCACAGCTCTGGAATGCTGCACTTGCCTGAGACCTGTCCTTATATACCTGTCTCTTGCAAGTGCACCCCTGGTGGTAAGGTATGCTGGTGGTTACAGGTCATATCTTATTACAGTCATGTATAGCATGTTAGGATACAGTTATATATAATAATGTAAGATACATGACACAAATTATTAAATATATTAAACAATCAGACAATTTTCTTTGATCAGATTGGTGAACTACTTAGACAGCAGTTAAACATACAAATATACAGGAGGCAGAGGCTGATAGTGCAGTTTCTGATCACACAACACCCTAAACATGGGTGGCCTCCAAGGAAGATCAACAGATCTTTAAAACATGCCAGAATTACATTCACACTTCAAACCTAGGGTCACCGGTCCGTGTGTGCTTTGTAACTATCACGGGTAAGCATTTTACAAGCAGTCTACCGAAAGTAGGCAGAGAGATAATGGGTTTCCCATGCTCTACTGCCCCCCCACCCCTCCCCCCAGCGGGTCTCCGGATAACTTTTATCCGGAGACCCGCTGGGGTGGAAGCCAGTAGAGCATGGTAAATCCATTAGGCCGGGTTTCCCCGTACACTAGACTTTTAATTCCACAGCATGCCTGTGATGTCACGGACAGGTTCCCTGCCAGAAGTCAACTTGATTGACAGGTTCGCTTCCAGTCAGATGAGGAATGCTGGACAAGAGGCCACAACGCAAGCCACGACTCCAGCTGGGGGGGGGGGGGGGGGGCGGGGGGGTTTGTATGGGTGAGGTTGATGGTGGGGGAGCTTGGGGGAGGCCAGGAGGAAGCACTACTGCTCCTCTTGGCCCACAAGGATTGTTCCCCAAGGCTGTCCTCGCTTCACTGCAGCTGTTGGGATTCCTGAGGCCCGGGAACCCCGGCTGGCCTAACTCCAAGGCTACTAGTCTCATTATATTTAAAGTGTCAACCTCCCTCCTGGAAGCAGGTTGGCTGCCCGTCCCCATCAAAACTGGAGGTGAGCG
Organism: Pristiophorus japonicus; assembly: GCF_044704955.1. Lineage (NCBI taxonomy): Eukaryota > Metazoa > Chordata > Chondrichthyes > Pristiophoridae > Pristiophorus > Pristiophorus japonicus. The sequence continues at coordinate 179,985,204 of NC_091991.1, read as the reverse complement.
AATTGGAGGCCGGTTGGGTCAGGATTCCGATTTTTAATACTTTAACTTCCCACCCAACCCACCTGTTTATTGGGGTTAAAGTTCCCCAATATCTGCCTCACAGTCATCATCTATCACTAAAACCCAACCAACGTTAAAGCTGCATCTCCGTCAGACAGAGCCAGACGCAGTATGGTCCCTGGTGATATCAAGATCTTTGTGAACCCTTCCCTGGTCCCTGAGTCAATCTCATTATAGGTAAGTAACACAATAAAAGATTTTCCCCTCCACCCTGCAGTAGACATTACCATAAGAACAGCTTCACTTAAGTGTGAAAGTCAAAAGAGGGATATTTTGCACAACTGCAGTGATATTTGTAATGTCTGTAAGCTTGTAATGTTTGTAGCTCCACACTGTGGATGTGGACGTATTGTGTACTGCAACTGCAGAGTTAATAATAAACAGAACCAGGCAGATTCCGGAGACTTCCGAGAGAGCTGCCTGCCATGTTAGGAGCTGTGTGTGCTATGTTCTGTGAATATATCACATTTGGCGGCGAGATGGAATTTTTCGGATGATTTAAAGCTTAAATTTTGTTGGGGAAGGATTCAGCCAGCCGACAGAGACACTTTGAAAGTTTCTGTCTTTGGACAAAGCTACAAAAATCCGAGGTAAAATACAGCACACGGTGTGAACAGCTAGAGATTAAAATGGCAGGTGTAATCGGACACTTGGGGGAATATAGGCACGACCGGGAACGTTTTAAAGCGTATGTGGATCGGCAAGAAATGTATTACACTGCAAATAACATAATTGAAGTTCCAGACAATGCAGTCCAGAACCGGGCTGTGTTGGAACGTAAGAAAGCGATCTTATCGGAGGCGGGTCCAGCACTGTACGAACCCTTGTAAATCTGCTTGTGCCTGACGAGCCAAAGGACACAACGCTTAAAGAGATTTTAACTAAGTTGGAGCTGCACTATAACCTCAAACCGTTAGAAATTGCTGAAAGCTATCGTTTTGGGATTTGGATTCAAAAAACTGATGAAAGTATCAGTGATTACATTGTAGTATTAAAAAAGCTATCGATGCACTGTAATTTTGGAAACTTTCAAAACCGAGCATTACGGGATCGTTTTGTTTGTGGGGTGAAAAATAATGCGATCAGAAGGAAGTTATTGATGATGGATGACTTGACTTTTGAGATTGCTTATCAGACAGCGAGGTTGATGGGCATGGCTGAACAATATTCCCGAGAATTAAATAATAATTACGGTCGTCAATCAACCGAGGTATATCACCTGCAAGTTCAAAGTAAAAGACGGTGGGGGCCCAAAGTCTCAGAAACTGGAAATTCTAACAGAGCATCGAAGTCGTGCTATAGGTGCCTGGGACGACACATTGCTCAAAGTTGTCCATATGTGAAGGCAGAGTCTTTCTTCTGCAGAAAGACTGGGCATCTTGCGAAGGTATGCCGACTGAAGGGTAAACCAGCTTTTAAAGCTGAGAGTCCAGCGTTCAAAGCTATGAGTAGAAATCCCAAGAGACAACAATAACAGGACAAGAAGATGTTTGAGTTACACGTCATCAGGAGCATGAGGTTAACGGACAGCGATTCGGAAAGCATCAAAATCCACACAGATGCTGCGGGATTCAAGATACCAATGGAAATTGACACGGGTGCATCCATGAGTGTAGTACCGGAGTCGCTGTACCTCGACAAATTGCATGATTTCCAATTGGAGAAATCCAAGATAGAGCTGCGAGGATACACAGGAGAGAAAATTCCTGTGGTAGGTCGTATCACCGTACCGGTGAAATATAAAGATCAATTTCAGAACTTGCCTCTAATAGTAGTGAAAGGAGACAAGCCTGCCTTACTAGGAAGAAATTTGTTGAGCTCATTGAAGCTGGATTGGAGTAAGATTTTCTGTGTGGAAGCGAGATTTTCATCAACGGATGAGGTTATCAAGAAGTATCCGAAGGTGTTCTGCGAAACAGAAAGTCCAATCCAAGGCTTCAAGGCGAGTGTCAGGGTACAGAAGGACGCAAGATCAGTTTACTACAAGCCACATTGCGTACCATATGCACTCAAGGAGAAAGTTGAGCAAGAACTCAAAAGACTAGAGACTGAGAACATTATTTGTAAGATAGATCGATGTAATTGGGCTACACCCATTGTTGTTGTACCCAAGTCCGATGGTAAGGTAAGATTGTGTGGTGATTATAAAGAAACCGTAAATCAGGTTCTAGAGGCTAATGTCCCCAATACATTGCCGAATATAGAAGATTTGTTCACAACACTGACGGTGGTCAGATCTTCTCAAAACTGGATCTTATGAATGCCTACTTACATCTTGAACTAGAGTCCAAGTTATGTTTGACTATAAATACTCATCTAGGCCTATATCAATTTAATAGGCTACCGTTTGGAGTGTCTCCCGCCCCTGCCATATTCCAAGGGATAATGAACCAGATTTTGCAAGGTATTGAAGGGGTAGTAGGTTATTTGGATGACATACTAATTTCAGCACCAAATAGGCAAATTCATAACAACATATTGAATGAAGTCCTCAAATGGCTGGAGAAGCACAGAGTACGAGTGTCTGCTCATAAGTGTGAGTTATTTAAAAACTCAGTGGAGTATTTAAGGTACAGAGTAGACAAAGATGGTTTGCATCTAACCATGGAAAAATTGGATGCAATTAGAAATGCACCCACTCCCAGGAATGTCACTGAACTTCGTTCATTCTTGGGTCTTTTGAACTATTATGGGAAGTTCCTACCAAATTTGGCTACAGTATTACATCCACTGAATGAACTTTTGAAAAAACAGGTCCATTGGAAGTGGTCAAAAGAATGCGATACAGCATTCAAGGAGTGTAAAAGCAAATTGGTAGAGAGCACCATGTTAGTTCACTATGACATATTTGGAGGAGATTAAGCTAGCCTCTCCGTATGGTTTTGGGGCAGTGATCTCTCATGTATCACGCAGAGGGGAGGAGAGACCAATTGCTTTTGCTTCACGCACTCTCAGTGCCAGTGAGTGTAATTATGCGCAAATTGAAAGGGAAGCTTTGGCATTAATTTTTGGGGTTAAGAAGTTTCACAAATACTTGTATGGTCGTAAGTTTACCATCGTTACGGACCATAAGCCCCTAATAGCAATCCTCCATCCAAAGTCCCCAGTTCCAACATTAGCTGCAGCCCAAATGCAGAGATGGGCTTGATTTTGTCAGCATATACATATATTGAATACAGACGATCAGCTGATCACAGTAATGCTGATGCAATGTCTAGATTGCCTTCCCCATCACAAGTTACACCCGATGGGGAAGAAGTGTTTTATTTTTCATATATTGATGAACTGCCAGTCACAGCTGAAGAGATTGGTAGAGCAACCAAACGTGACCCAGTGATGTCAAAGGTGTAGGAGTATATTGCAAATGGATGACCAAATCAGGTAACAGACAAAGATACACATCCATTCTTCATTCGTAGGAATGAATTATCAGTCGATAAAGATTGTATCATATGGGGTGCAAGAGTGGTTATACCAAATAAATTCAGGTCCAAATTATTAGGAGACCTCCATGACCAGCATCTGGGAATGTGTTTGACCAAGAGTTTTGCACGCATTTATTTATGGTGGCCAGGTCTTGATAAAGATATAGAGTACATCGTGAGTCAGTGTACATACGACATGTCAATCGGTAAGCAAGCAACCACCACCATACCATTACAGCCATGGAAATGGCCTCCCAGGGTGTGGCAAAGGCTACATATTGATTTTGCTGAGTTAGAAGGACAACAATTGTTCATTGTGATTGATAGCCATTTGAAGTAGATTGAGGTGTTTCCAATATGGAAAATAACAACAAGTAAAACATTGGACATTTTACAAAAATTATTTTCTTAATTTGGCCTCCCTGAAGAAATTGTTTTGGATAATGGACTACAATTTCGTTCAGAAGAATTTTCACAATTCACGAGCAAAAATGGTGTGAAACATACCAAGGTTCCACCATACCATTCCTGCTTCGAATGGTGCAGCAGAGCGCACTGTATAAATTGTAAAACGTGCCCTCATAAAACAAATGTTAGATCCAAATCCAAGGAAACGACAGTTGTCATTGGATCACAAATTGGTTAATTTTTTGATTACATATCGAAATACTCCTCATACAATTACTGGTAGAACACCAGCACAGTTGTTTCTCAAACGACAGCCACAAACCAGATTCTCGTTGTTAAAACCAAACTTGGCACAGTCGGTAGATAGACACAATTAAGACAGAAAGAGAATCATGATAGAGGTAGAGTAAAAGAGAGAAGTGTGAAATTAAACCAGAAGGTGAGTGTGTGAAGAACCATCACCATAAATGGTTAAAGTAGTTACCAGGAAGAGTGGTGAAGATATATGGTCCTCGCACATATTTGGTAAAGACGTTTGATAATGGACAGGTTAGGTTTGTTCATATTGATCATATTTTACCTACAGGCATGGAAGGAGTTGAAGGTGGGAATGATTCAATTATTTCTGACTCATCAGATAGTTTTGATACAACAGTAACAAATCCTAAATCCAATGTACTGGAAATAAATCCAGGAGAGAATCAGAATTAAAGTCTGAGTCCAAGTCAGGAAAACAAAGAGCCCGAAGTTAGAATGAGTTCAAATGAAAATCAAGGAAAACGTTCCTCAGGATGAGCCTCGAATGAGTTTAGATTCGACACCATGTTTGGAAGGTTCTGTTCGAGAGCGAAGGTATCCTCTTCGAAACAGAAAACAAATGGTAAAGTAAAATTTGGAAATATAGAAAAGAAAAGTTTATATCCTGTGTTATGTATAAACATGAAAGTTATGTATGATGTTTCTCACAGTAACTTCTTCATTAAGGAGGGAGAAGTGCAATGTCTGTAAGCTTGTAATGTTTGTGGATGTGGACGTATTGTGTACTGCAACTGCAGAGTTAATAATAAACAGATACAGGCAGATTCCGGAGGCTTCCGAGAGAGCTGCCCGTCATGTTAGGAGCGGTGTGTTCTGTGCTCTGAAGATATCACAATATTATTTACCGAAAAGTATATGGGGAAATATAGTGTGCTCACTGTTTTATATTATTGCTTGAAAGATAAGCTATACTGTTCCAACTAAGTGAATCTGATCATAATTGTTTCTCTGTATATTCACTCGTTGTGAAACAAAACAGCTTTTAATGACTTGTATCTGGTCTCATTTTACCAAGTGTTTTCTCAGTTTTCTTTACTGCGCTATATAGCTTTTACCTCTTTTACACTTCCTTCTCCCGCTTTCTTTCCCTCCCTTGTCAATATCTAATGCATTGTAAGACTGTTGTGAAGCATCTTGGGACGTTTTACTATGTTAAAGGCGCTATATAAATAACATTTATTATTATTAATAATAAATATTGGGCAGTACGGGCACAGTCCTAAATGTAAGATGCTCAGTTTGTTTATGGGAGTGAATAGCCAGGCTGTGCCCAAGAGAGGCTCTAAATTTGTAACATTTGGGGTAATTTTCACTTTCGCTGCCTGGACGGTAGTCTGACAAAGTGGATTGCTCATCTGTTGTACAACTGATCCAATTTTAATCCCACTAATTTCAATGGGATGAAGAACGGGCAGGCTTTATAATGGGCAAGTGATCCACTTGGTCTGGTTACCACCCAGGCACTGCAGGTGAAGATTATCCCCAATGTGTTGAGAGAATTCAGAAAAGAGTAATATGAATCATTCTGGGACTTAAGGCACCAAGTGATGAGAAGGTAGTTAGAGAGCTGAAACTAATGTCATTGGAAAAAAGATCAATGGAGATGTGAGGGGAGATTTTCAAAAAATGGTTTGATAAGTATCTTCTTGGTCATGAGATTACAAAGATAGGTGCAGGCTGGGATGGTTACACAATGGTTTTTTTTGTTGCTTGGGAAAGGGAATCCAGTTGGGAGGCAGAGCCTGTGGAGCACAGCAGGCCAGGGTTGAATACTGGAGGTGTGGAAGTGGATGAATCTTCTGGAATTTTGTTTGGGGACCAGAGGTATTTATACAAAATTTTGCTTCAGGAGATTGAATGGATGGGGTAGAATCTATTGTAGATTATACATGGGGTGTGGAAGGAGTGTATTGGTGGGTCAAATAATCTTTTCTTCTTCAGTCTTTTTTAAAGATCCTATGGGACAGATTCTCCTTGCCGCTATCACCCAATAGCAGGGTGGTTAGTGTCAGCAGATGGTCCAGGGAGCTGTTCTGCTGCCATCCCAGTGTCCAGCACCATGATAATTAAGAACATAAGAAATAGGAGCAGGAGTAGGCCATTTGGCCTCTCGCGCCTGCTCTGCCATTCAATAAGATCATGGCTGATCTGATCCTGGCCTTAACTCCACTTCCCCGCCCACTCCGCTTGACTCCCTCATCGTTCAAAAATCTGTCTATCTCCACCTTAAATATATTCAATGACCCAGCCTCCACAGTTCTCTGGAGCAGAGAATTCCAAAGATTCACAACCCTCAGAAGAAATTTCTCCTCATTTCCGTTCGAAATGGGCAACCCCTTATTCTGAAACTATGCCCCTAGTTCTAGATTCCCCCAGGAGGGGAAACATCCTCTCATCATCTACCTTGTCAAACCCTCTCAGAATCTTATACGTTTCAATAAGATCACGTCTCAGTCTTCTAAACTCCAATGAATATAGGCCCAACCTGCTCAATCTTTCTTCATATGACAACACTCCATCTCAGGAATCAACCACATGAACCTTCTCTGAACTGCCTCCAATGCAGGTATATCCTTCCTTAAATAAGGTGACCAAAACTGTATGCAGTACTCCAAGTGTGGTCATACCAACGCACTGTATAGTTGCAGCAGGACATTGAATGTGTGTGCCCAAATACAGGTGGACATATCTAAGTCATATGCTACTGACAGGAATACATCACCACTGGTCTGACAAGAGGTGCAGGGGTTCACTGTTTTAATGAAGATTAAAATCAGCATGGAGGAGTTATTGATCCTCTGCAATAAATCTCAGCTGTTGCTCACCACTTGGTGCAGATAATAATTATCTCATCTTGAAAGTCCGTCAGAAGGGATGGGGTATTGGAGCTATTCCACAACCAAACACAACTATTTTCACAAGCTTGTCAGCATACACATTAATACTCAGGCTCCATTGTATGATACAAATCATTTTTCTCGCTGCCTGTCAGTGTACCACAGGAGCAGCATGTTTGAGTCAGGAGATTATGGCAATATTCCGGGAGTAGGCACATGTTGCACTATCCAACTTAATTTGTCTCTACTCAGTATTCCCCACAATCCTGTTTTATAGAGAAGCCACATTTAAAGTCAGAACTGCAGACATGTCAATCCAAATTGAAAATGTATACTGCAGGGATATGGGGAAAGAGCAGGGGAGTGGGACTAACTGGATTGCTCTTCGAAAGAGCCGTCGCAGACTCGATGGGCCAAATGGCCTTCTTCCATGCTGTATTATTCTGTGATTCTATGACATTTTACACATTAAGCTGCCTTGTGCTAATTCCTCCCAGTTGGGAACTTTCTGAAAGTTCAGTTTCCGTTATATTGCCTATTGCTCCGCTCTTTTATGGGTTGTTCCTTATAATCTCTTATCTTCTCCTTGTTGACAGGCAGCTCTTTTAGATTAAGATCTTTTTACTGCCAGTGTTATTAGACGCCTTTTCTTTCAAAGCTGCGCTCCAGATCAAAGAGTTTAGTTTTTAGTATTGGCCAATTGATCTCCTGCGACACGTGAAAACATGTGAAAAAATTGTTGATTTTTTTCCAGTAAATGTTTCTCTGCTCTGTCCCTCTCTGAACCTCTCAACTTTCTTTTGTCATCTTTGTCTTTCTTCCAAGTCTTTCTCACTTTTTCCATCTCTGACACGAGGGTAAGGCTGGGGAGCAGCTACTGTTAGGGCTCAATAGAATGGAAGGTTCCACTGGCCCGAGAGGGCAATCTTCCCTCATGAGCATGGACAGTGATTTGGGCACAGCATCACGGGCCAAGGCAGAGGTTGATATTCACAGACACAGTTGCCAGCAATAATTACTCAATAATGATTTGGAGCCAGAACCCATGGATGTTTCTCCTCCCAGTCCCATGACCACCAAGACCAACCATTGTTGTCTTTTTCAATCAGTGCTAACACCAGATTTGAATCGGGCACAAGGTTCCAAGTATGCAGAATAGGCACCATGCTGCATACATAAGTTCTTGGATGGCAACCATGCCAGGTACACAAAGTTCAGGGTGGGCACCATGCCATGTACACATATTCTAGGCTGGCTACTACGTTGTGCAAGAAGGCTCCAGGGTGGATACCAACAGATTCAAACACCAGTCTAATATTTTAAGAACTGAGCTGCTTGTAATTTGCTCTAAAAAGTGTGTGTGCGTGTGTGTGCGTGTGCGTGCACGCGCGCGCGTATTTGCCTGTAGCAGAAACCAGATAGAAATGGTGTAGAAACCATGGAAATATTATCCGTGGAATGGAACCATTCAGGACCTAGTATTGTAAGATTGTAATGCTAGACTGCGATCTTGGAGTTGCACAGTTACTTTCACGGGAGTGTGAAAATGTTCTCGTCTTGATAACTATGTGGTTATTCAGCTCCCTTGGACAATTTTTAAAAATCTGTTCATGGGATGTGGGCATCGCAAAGCCATATTTAGTGCCCATGCTAGTTGCCCTTGAGAAAGTGGTTCGCTGTCCCAATATCTCCTTCTGTGGCTCGGTGTCAAATTTAGTTTGATAATGCTCCTGTGAAGCACCTTAGGACATTTCACTGTATTAAAGGTGCTATATAAATGCAAGTTATTGTTGTTTTATTTGGAAAGGGAAGACTATAAAATAAAATCGTGCCAGTGTGGGAAATTTGGCTAGAGTAGCCAGCTTCAGTTGAAGAACTTGCACTGGCACAGGTGCAATGGGCCAAATTCTGTGCTGCAATTTCTATGGTTCAGCACAGTACAGGGAAATGCACCCCTATTGTATGTGTGCCAAGCTCCACTCCCTCACCAAACCTATCTACTCTAATCCCATTTCCCTGCACTTTCCTCAAATCTTTTCATATTTTTCTTCAAGTGTTTATTGAATTCCATCTCAAATGCAGTGAGTTGGCTTCAATGGCCTCTTGCGGTAATTTATTCCAATTTCCAATAACCTTTTACATCAACAAATTCGTCTAAGTCCCCCATTACCTTTCTAGTACTATTCCTAAATTCATACGTCCTAGTTACTGATTCACAACCAGTGGAAATAATCGTTCACTACTTATCCTCTCAAACCATCTCATAATTTTAAACACTTCTATTTGGTTCCCCTTAACCTCCTCCGTTCCAGCCATTACAACCATAGTTTTAAAAAAAATCAATTGAAAAAATCCTACAAAATAAAAGTCAAAATGAAACGTAGCTCTACATAGCCCAGGTAGAGGTTTGTGGCCTAATTAACTTCATGACAGCTGATTGGCGCTTGGGACATTTTGATTGTGTGACGTGGAACAGCATCATAACAATCTTTATTGTCCATGCACAAAGATCAGTGCAGAGCCAACATAAAAGTGACTCTACTCAGAATTACAGCACAGAAACAGGCCATTCAGCCCAACTGGTTTGTGCTCCACCTCAGCCTCCTCCCACTCTATTTATTTCATCTCACTCCATCATATCCTTCTATTCCTTTCTCCCATCATGTACTTATCTAGCTTCCCTTTAAATGCATCTGACCACAGCCCATTTGACATGTTATTGATAAAACAAACATTTGAGTACACCAGCTGTTCATCCCATGCCAGTGCCTACCAGTACACCGATGATCACTTTGGTTGCAACAGTGGCCTGTTTGGTCAATGTGTGTAGCAGGATGTGACTGCAGCAGCAACAAACATGTTTGGAAATAATTTTAAGGATTCTGTTTTCAAAGAAACTCTCTTTGTCATGGAGTTTTGAGGCATCTCTAAATGGTCAATAAACATGTGTTAACACATTCAAATATATTGTCACAAATAGTTGCTGAATTAAGGCATGGCAGAGAAAACCAAGCAGAGAATCACCCCAGGCTGCTTAGGTGCACCACCTTCTTTGGGATTTTTTTTGAGATATCAAGTGGAAAGGCCAAGGCACTTACTGTAAGACACCACAAAGGCTGAAAAGAAAGACTTGAATTCATATAACACCTTGGCACATCTCGGAGAGATGTCTTAAAGTCTATCACACAAATTACTTTTGAATTGCAGTAATGGTTGCTATGTAGGCATATTTTGATTCCACAAACAGCAATGAGAAGATCAATTATCTGTTTTTTGATGTTGTTGATTGGGGGATGAATGTTGATCAGGTCATTAGAAGAACTTCCTGCTCCCAAAACGGGGTCAGTACTTTACTGCCACGTTAACACTGGCAATGCGGCTGATGCCATTTTGAAAGGGGCCTATCACCATTGAAAGAGGCATTATCGCCCAAAGCGCCCACCTGTTTTAGGTGATCCAAAACTTGGTTGCCCATGTCCTAACTCGCACCAAGTCCCACTCACCCATCACCCCTGTGCTCGCTGACCTACATTGGCTCCCGGTTAAGCAACGCCTCGATTTCAAAATTCTCATCCTTGTTTTCAAATCCCTCGCCCCTCCCTATCTCTGAATCTCCTCCAGCCTCACAACCCCCCCCCCCCCCCGCCCCGAGATAAGAACATAAGAATTAGGAACAGGAATAGGCCATCTAGCCCCTCGAGCCTGCTCCGCCATTCAAAAAGATCATGGCTGATCTGGCCGTGGACTCAGCAGATGTCTGCACTCCTCTAATTCTGTCCTGAGCATCCCTGATTGTAATTGCCCATTGGTGGCTGTGCCTTCTGTTGCCTAGGTCCCAAGCTCTGGAACTCTGCCTAAAACTCTCCGCCTCTCTACCTCGCTTTCCTCCTTCAAGATGCTCCTTAAAACCTACCTCTTTGACCAAGCTTCTGGTCATCTGCGCTAATTTCTACTAATGCAGTTCGGTGTCAAATTTTTATCGCATTATACTCCTGTGAAGCATCTTGGGACGTTTCACTATGTTAAAGGTGCTATATAAATACAAGTTATTGTTGTTGATAGGCCACCTTTAATTAAGAAATCGGGGTCCTATGGCATAAATAGAATTCCAATTGTCATTTGAGGTCAGAACTGGTTGGAGCCTGAGCCTTGTCCACTCTGACCAGTTCCATGGGCGATGGAACCAAAGAGGCCTGCCAAAGGTATGTGGCGAATTATTTTGGGGGCCCCATAGGTGCAATAATCTGGGCCCACTGTCGCTCTGGGACCACCAGCCTTCATGATCACGGCTCCTCAGCAAACTGTTTTATCTGGCGACCATTCAGGCCTGATTATGAGGCCTCAATCTGGCGAACTGTGCTGGAACCCCCATTTGATGCCGCACCTATCAGATTTAAATCAGGCTGGGGCCTCTTCATCACTGGAACTGGTGACCACCAGCTCACTCCACCAGTCCATCGCCTAAAGGTCAAAATAGATCCCATTGTGTTCATGAGACACAAATAAAGCTAATAGGTAACAAAGCCAGGTAGCCTGCATCATTCGCCCAAAGAATATTTTGTCGTGCAAGGTTACCAGCATCTTCCTGCATAATTAATTTTTCTCAGAGGCATTTGTGCTGAAGTTCCTTGAAGTTAAATTCGTGACCAATTTAAATAAGCAAATTTACAGAAAAAATGATTGATTTATGAGACAGTAATTAAACCTCAAAGGACAGAAAATGCTGCCAGTGCCTTCTGTGCATCACTGAATTCCTGCAGGACCATAGGTTGATGAATTGGGACACACATTGAATCGAAGATAAAGGGAGTGGAAATGAGTGCACATATAAAGGGGCAGGAACTACAATCTGCTGCCTGACCTTGTTCTGGTAGGGCATGTGGATTGCTGGCAACAGGAAAATCTTGTTGCCCCTGTTCCACTTTGTAGCTGAAAAGCAGATCCTAGGTTCTCTTCTGTGAAGAAAACTGGCTGATTTCAGAGGCTGTCTGTTGTGATTAGAGCAGAGAGAAGCTAATATCACAGCAATAGTGACAGCAGCTGCAGACTGTTGTGGTGATAACTTTCTCTTTACACAGGCTTTCTGTGAAATGCTGTTAGATTACACTGTGATAATATCAAGATCACTTCTTTCTCCCTGTCTCTCTCCCCGTCTTCTCCTTCAGACTGCTGCCTTGAAATCTGCCATATTCATAAGAACATAAGAATTAGGAACAGGAGTAGGCCATCTAGCCCCTCGAGCCTGCTCCGCCATTCAATAAGATCACGGCTGATCTGGTCGTGGACTCAGCTCCACTTACCCGCCCACTCCCCGCAACCCTTAATTCCCTTATTTCTTAAAAATCTATCTATCTTTGACTTGAAAACATTCAGTGAGCTAGCCTCAACTGCTTCCTTGGGCAGAGAATTCCACAGATTCACAACCCTCTGGGAGAAGAAATTCCTTCTCAACTCGGTTTTAAATTGGCTCCTCCGTATTTTGAGGCTGTGCCCCCTAGTTCTAGTCTCCCCCACCAATGGAAACAACCTCTCTGCCTCTATCTTGTCTATCCCTTTCATGATTTTAAATGTTTCTATAAGATCACCCCTCATCCTTCTGAACTCCAAGGAGTAAAGACCCAGTCTACTCAATCTATCATCATAAGTTAACTCCCTCATTTCTCGAATCAGCCTAGTGAATCGTCTCTGTACCCCCTCCAAAGCTAGTATATCCTTCCTTAAGTAAGGTGACCAAAACTGCACGCAGTACTCCAGGTGCAGCCTTACCAATACCTTATACAGTTGCAGCAACACCTCCCTGCTTTTGTACTCCATCCCTCTCGCAATGAAGGCCAACATTCCATTTGCCTTCCTGATTACCTGCTGCACCTGCAAACTAACCTTTTGGGATTCATGGTGGTTCAGGGGTAGAATTCTCGCCTGCCACGCAGGAGACCCGGGTTCGATTCCCGGCCAATGCAGAATTTCGGAAACCGTGCATTTAAAAATTAAGACTCCAAAAGAGTTTCATGCACAAGGACCCCCAGGTCCCTCTGCACCACAGCATGTTGTAATTTCTCCCCATTCAAATAATATTCCCTTTTACTGTTTTTTTTCCCAAGGTGGATGACCTCACATTTTCCGACATTGTATTCCATCTGCCAAACCTTAGCCCATTCGATTAACCTATCCAAATCTCCTTGCAGCCTCTCTGAGTCCTCTACACAACCCGCTTTCCCACTAATCTTAGTGTCATCTGCAAATTTTGTTGCACTACACTCTGTCCCCTCCTCTAGGTCATCTATGTATATTGTAAACAGTTGTGGTCCCAGCACTGATCCCTGTGGCACACCACTAACCACTGATTTCCAACCCGAAAAGGACCCATTTATCCCGACTCTCTGCTTTCTGTTCGCCAGCCAATTTTCTATCCATGCTAATACATTTCCTCTGACTCCGCGTACCTTTATCTTCTGCAGTAACCTTTTGTGTGGCACCTTATCGAATGCCTTTTGGAAATCTAAATACACCACATCCATCGGTACACCTCTATCCACCATGCTCGTTATAGCCTCAAAGAATTCCAGTAAATTAGTTAAACATGATTTCCCCTTCATGAATCCATGTTGCGTCTGCTTGATTGCACTATTCCTATCCAGATGTCCCGCTATTTCTTCCTTAATGATAGTTTCAAGCATTTTCCCCACTACAGATGTTAAACTAACCGGCCTATAGTTACCTGCCTTTTGCCTGCCCCCTTTTTTTAAAACAGAGGCGTTACATTAGCTGCTCTCCAATCCGCTACCTTTAGTCACACAAGCAAGCATTGAACAATTACTCCACATTCAGCTGTCCATAAAATATTTTCTTGCTTCCTCACAAGAACATAACAGAAAATCAGGGATGGGAATAGACATTTCGAATCATCAAATCTCATCATTAACACTTTGATTATGGCATCCAAGCACAGCATCACCTCAATGTTTTGCAGAAGAATGTTTTTAATAACCCATGGTTTTGATTAGTCTCAATGTTTAGAACAATTCAATATTTTCAATAATCCTGCCATCATGACTTTTTCTGATCATTTCCCATAAAAATGATGAGAAAAATTTTTATGCTGTTTTTTTTTTTAAAAACAATGGAGTCGATTTTCATGCTTGGCATTCTTTTTAGGCGGTCCCTCGTATCGAGGATGACTTACTTCCACACCAAAAGGTGTTTCAATGAAGGACCTAATAATCCAGGTCCCGAACTACATGTTGAAGGGTGGAAGATGCCTGTGTGTGGATTTTTTTAACGTGGGGTGGCCGTTGCACACCAGCCACCACACGGCTTGACAGAGCGAGGTCTTGGTCCAGTGGCAAGGGTTAACCAAGACGACTGGAGACCAGCTCTGCTGCACGGACCTAGTGCACACACATATCGCAGTGGGTTTAGAAAGAAGCTATACCCAAATGTAAAGTGTGCAGTATTAATCATCTGTTGAAGGGCCAGTATTATTATTGCGTGGTCTATTCTGTAATCGAAGTAAAAGTCATACTATGTCCTTTATAATCATTTCCGACGAGGTAAATAAGTTCTCTCTCATCAAATTATACACTGATTGAATATTTCGTTGTGTGTTTATTAATTTTTTTTTAAACCTTGGAGTCTGTGCCAGCATAGTATCCATGTACATTACTGGTACTGTTACCTTGCACAATAGCTGCCGCTGTCACCTTTACAACAGCGCTATTTTAGAATTTAATGTTAAAACATTCAACTGTACTGGTCTAAACTGTAGGGATCAGCACCTGCACAGACGAAAGTTTCAGGCAGTTCTTTCCAATTAGATTAATGTTGACAGACGCATAGATACACTTGATGGCAGCTGAGTTGTGGCCTTAAGACCTCACTTACAAGATCCAGCAGTGACGACAGCCACTACCATTATGTTAAAAGCCACTCTGCACCATTAAATTGCATGTATTTACATATTGTGAAAACAAAGAGACAGAAATTGTGATAATTAGGAGTTGGATAACACCATGGCTAACAACAAATGTACAAATATGTACTTTCAATATATTGCAAATGTTGCCTTCTGGCCATCAGAGAATTTACTGTCCCTGGTACTCGAATATGATTCATTACTCTGTCGCTATTTCAATACAGCAATATTGCTTTGAAAACATAATTATCTGAACAATTGTCAGCACCACTCAGGAGATAATTGTCTTCAAAATAAAACATTTTTTTTTTCCAGCTATGTTATAAATGCTAGAGACCTGGAGCCCATCAAAGTAATAAGGGCAGTGACTGACAGAACGCGACATTCCACGCAACCCATTGAATGATTTTCATCCTAAAAGTGCTTGATGAAGACAAGATTAAGAGTAGCGGGGGTGGGAGTGGGAGCTCTTCTGTTAATGCACAATATCTCAATGGTTCTCTTTTCTGGGGGTGGGGGGAAGTCGAGCCAGTGAAAGAAATTAAAACTGTTATGTATGTAATAACTCGACAGACTGAATACTGTAAACTAACAGGTACAAACCTGGCTCTGCTTTATTAGGGCCCAAAGTGATTACATTACATGATGACTTGCCTTTTATACCTGGGCCGCAGACACGTACGTACAGCCCAATAACCTCCGACAGTGGTGACGAGTAACCCCAAGCATACATACATGACAATATCCCCCTTTAAGATATTAGTAACAGTCTTTTTACAAATTAAGATGGTCCACTCCCGAGTTGATCGTCTCAGTTCAACTCCAGCCTTGGCCGAGCGTTCTGAGTCTGTTATGACTGGGGGCTGGGTAACCAATCTGATGGGAATGGCAATGACCACATCAGGGATTGAAAGTCCAGATTCATTGATGACAGCGGAGTCCTCTGATGACTGAGAGTAGGGTTGGTTGGTCACTGATTGTGTCTTCCTCAGACTGTTCCGGTTCATCCGTGTGCCATAGCTTTATCTGATCAACATGTTTCCTGCATGTTTGCCCATTCTTGAGCTGGACGATAAACACTCTGTTACCCTCCTTGGCCATAACAGTACCGGCGATCCACTTGGGATCTTGACCATAATTTAGTACATACACAGGATCGTTAACAGAAATGTCGCGTGACACAGCAGCGTGATCATGATACCACTGCTGACTTTGACGTCTGTATTCAACATGATCGTTCAAGTCACGGTGGACGAGAGAGAGCTTGGTCTTGAGACCTCAATAGTTCAGCAGGGTGGACCCCGGTAAGCATGTGGGGTCTTGTCCTGTAACTAAGCAATATGCATGACAAGCGAGTCTGCAGTGAACCTTGAGTTGCACGTTTCATACTTTGCTTGATAGTTTGTACAGCACGCTCTGCTTGACCATTAGATGCGGGTTTGAATGGTGCTGACCTCACATGTTTGATACCACTGAGTTTCATGAACTCTTGAAACTCCAGACTAGTGAAGCAAGGTCCGTTGTCGCTTACAACGATGTCGGACAGACCATGAGTGGCAAACATGACACGAAGGCTCTCAATGGTAGCTGTGGATGTACTGGATGACATGATTATACTATCCACTTGGAATATGCATCCACCGCAACTAAAAACATCTTTCCCAGGAAGGGACCTGCAAAGTCGATGTGGATCCTGGACCATGGTTTAGATGGCCACGACCACAGACGCAGCGGTGATTCCGCAAGTGTTGCACTGATGCACACACGATTCCAGATCAGAGTCAATTCCAGGCCACCATACATGAGACCTGGCAATGGCTTTCATCGTGACAATACTGGGATGAGTGCTCTGTAGGTCATGTACAAATTTCTCTCTGCCTTTCTTAGGCATAACAACACGATAACCCCACAGTAAACAATCTGACTGAATGGATAGTTTGTCTTTGCGACGGTTGTAAGGTTTGGTCTCATCACCCATTTGCTTGGCTATGGCAGGCCAACCACCATTAAGGACACAACGTTTCACAACCGATAATATCGGGTCCTGGCTGGTCCAGGTCTTAACTTGTTGAGCCATGACAGGGGTTCCTTCACTCTCAAAAGCATCCATAACTAACAGCAGATCTGCAGGTTGTAGCATCTCCATTTCTGGTGTGGGCAACGGCAGACAGCTCAGTGCATCGGCACAATTCTTGGTGCCATGTCTATGGCGAATGACATAGTCATAGGCAGATAATGTCAGTGCCCACCTCTAGATGCATTGGTATTTATACCTTTGTTTTCCAAAAACAATGAAATGAGTGGCTTGCGATCTGTTTCCAGTTCAAACCGAAGACCAAACAGGTACTGATGCATCTTCTTAACTCCATACACACAGGCTAATGCTTCTTTTTCTACCATGTTGGAGGCTCTTTCCGCCTTTGACAAACTTAGAAGCATACGCAACAGGTTGTAGTTTACCCGACTCTTTAGCTTGTTGGAGCAC
The DNA here is from genome assembly GCF_044704955.1 of Pristiophorus japonicus. NCBI lineage: Eukaryota > Metazoa > Chordata > Chondrichthyes > Pristiophoridae > Pristiophorus > Pristiophorus japonicus. Next base: position 179,967,759 of record NC_091991.1, on the reverse strand, counting down.
GCAACCAACTCCATATGACGAAGCATCACAGGCCAATACTAGATGCTTACACGAATCATAATGTACCAGCAGCTTGTTAGAGCAAAGCAGATTAGTAGCTTTCTCAAAAGCTCGATCTTGAGACGCACCCCAAACCCAGTTAGCGCCTCTTCTTAGCAGCATGTGCAGTGGCTCTAATAAGGTGCTCAATCTAGGAAGGAAATTACCGAAGCAGTTGAGTAGCCCAAGGAATGAACGCAGCTCCATCACATTCTGAGGCTTGGGTGCATTGGTTTTCGAGTCCGTAGGCCTGATTCCGTCAGCAGCAATTTTCCGCCACAGGAATTCGACTTCCGGTACCATGAAGACGCACTTTGTCCAGATGATGTAGAACCTCTTCCAGGTTGTTCAGATGTTCGGCGGTGTCACGACCTGTGACCAGGATGTCATCTTGGAACACGATGTTCTAGGGATGGACTTCAGTAGATTCTCCATGTTCCTCTGAAATATGGCTGCAGCCAAGCGAATTCCGAAAGGACACTTGTAGATAAACAGTCCTTTGAGTGTTGATGCACATAACTATCTTTGCCATCTCGACCAGCTCCTGTGTCATGCAGGCCGATGTCAGATCCAGTTTAGTGAATGACTTCCCCCCCGGCTAGCATTGCAAACAAGTCATCAGCCTTCGGTAACAGGTATTGATCCTGTTTCGAAACTCGATTGATCGTAACCTTGTAGTCTCCACGAATCCTGACAGTGCCATCACTCTTCAACACAGGAATGACCGGTGATATGATCCCTTCACCCTGGAGTCTGTCCAGTTCGATTTCGACCTTCACCCTCAACATGTATGGAACCGCCCAAGCTTTATGATGGATGGGTCTTGCATTCGGGTCCACGTGGATCTGCACCTTGGCTCGCGTGAAATTGCCGATGCCTGATTCAAACAGCGAGGGGAACTTGCTCAGCACTTGAGAACATGGAGGATCATCCTCCGACAACAACGCTTTGATATCGTTCCAATTCCATTTGATTTTTTCTAGCCAATTCTTGCCGAACAGCGTTGGATTATTGCCTGGAACAATCCATAACGGTAAATCATAAACCGCACCATCATAGGACACCTTGACTACTGCACTGGCAATCAACATTATGAGTTTTTTAGTTACGTACGCAACTTGGCATTGACTGGACTCAGTTTAGGCCTCACAGCCTGTCGAATGTCCTCTAACTCAATATTGATTGACTCGCACCCGTGTCCAATTCCATCGGTACCGGCACACCGTTAAGTTTCACATTAATTATTATCGGCTGGCTCTTATTTAAGAACGAACACAGTCCATACACGTCCTACTCTGGTATCTCGGATTGCATATCCGGATCCACGCTATACTGGTCATCATCCTCCACATGATGTGTCACAGCACGCTTCCTCAGTTGAGGACACATGCGCTGGAGATGCCCCAGTCTCGAACAGCCTTTACAAATGTACTGTTTAAACCGAAACTGATGAGGCCGATGATTTCCCCCACATCGCCAACACGGTGAAATTGGATTCATCCCGTTGGCGGACTTTGGGCAGCCACAGGTTTCACATACGCAGTCGAGTAAGCCCTGCCATATGCAGCTCTGCCAAAAGACGATACAATCTTATTTACAGTACTTGCCGAGTTCCGATTTTTTGATGATATCTGCTTTAAGTTTTTGTTACTCGTCACGCATGCCTGGGCAATCATGATGGCCTTGCTCAAATCCAGCGTCTCTGCCGCCAGTAGCTTACGTAGGATCACCTCATGGTTGATGCCGATTACAAAGTAGCCCCGCAGCATGTCTCCCAATGCGTTTTCCAACTTACACGGTCCAGCTAGACGTCTTAGGTTGGCAACGAATTCCGACACATCCTGGCCCTCAGAACGAACGTGCTTGTAGAATCGATATCATGAGATGATGATGCCTTCTTCTGGTTTGAGATGGTCACGTACCAGAGAACACAATTCCTCATAGTTCTTGTCCGTTGGACTTGCAGGCAAGAGAAGATTCTTTGAGTCCATAGATTTTCGGAACGCAGTGAGGAAGAACGCCCTGCGCCTAACTGAGTCAGTGGGTTTCTCCATTTTGTTGGCCACGAAATACTGGTCCAGGCGAGCTACAAAATCTGCCCGGTCCTCTCCTGGAGAATTCCAATCTCTCCAGAATTCCAATTGTGCTCATTTTTGCACGCGAAGATTCTTAAGTTACCTCGTCGCCAAATGTTATGTATGTAATAACTCGATAGACTGAATACTGTAAACTAACACAGGTACAAACCTGGCTCTGCCTTATAAGGGCCCAAAGTGATTACATTACATGATTGCTTGCCTTTTATACCTGAGCCGCACACACGTGCGTACAGCCCAATGACCTCAGACAGTGGCGCCACCTGGTGGCTAGTAACTCCAAACATACATACATGACAAAAACATTAAAACTTGCCATTAAATACAGTCAATCCCCATTCAATACTGGATACTATTACAGTCAAACACCACTCATCACTGGGTCCTATTACAAGTCAAACCCCACTTGTCACTGCGACCTATTACAGTCACACCCCAGTCTAGGATTGGCTTTCAGTTCACTGTTACATTATTATAACTTGTATTCTCCAGTAATCTCAATGACAGCTGCTCACATCAAGCTAACTATTTCCCACAACACCGCTGATTTTAAAATCAAACAATTCAATGAGTAGTACAGTGACCAACATTTGACCACTCCCACCTGGAGCATGTATGTCAGTGTCAGCTCCTGTACATTTACAGTGCACACTGGGTAAAAGGGGATAATTCACCCCAGTCTGGTACTGTTTGTCTCATTGTTAGCTCTAGTATTTAAACAGTAGACCACGTAAATGAGAATGATTCCATATCTGTACTACTGTTTGGCTTAGAATTAGCTTCTGTGCATGTACAGCACACACCAAGTAAACGGGAACAATTCAGTTCCATGTTGTGCCATACAACTCATGTGCATATCAGAATCAGGCCCTGTACATGCGCGGCACATCCTGGGTAAAAGGAAACAATCCATTCCAGTCAGAGTACCTTACAGCTCGTGTGTGTCTCAATAATTATGATGACAGCCATTTCGAAGGGCAGGGAAAACAATGCCTGTGGAGAGGGAGTAGTTTATGTCAATGAACATCGGGCCAATGAAAGGTAATTGAGTTATCAGGAGCTAGGTCAGGAGGAGCCTGAGAAAGAGGAGGTGGATGTTATTGAGTTCGGGTCTGTTGAAGGCTGGGGTGGATGGGGGGTTGGAGCATTGGAAAAGATGTCAAGACAGGGGTAAGGCTTGGATCATGATGAGTAAAGGATGGGGGAAATAGAGGGGACTAAATCAACATCACTAAAAAACACAGATTATCTGGTCATTATCAAATTGCTGTTTGTGGGAGCTTGCTATGCGCAAATTGGCTGCTGCGTTTCCTACATCACAACAGTGTCTACACTACAAAAAGTACTTCAACGGCTGGAAAGTGCTCTGGGGTGTCCTGGGGTCATGAAAAGCGCTATATAAATGCAAGTCTTTCTTTCTAAGGCAGCCGAGTGGGTAGCATCAATTTTGGGGAGACGAACAAATTCCTGCACTGCTCATATTTGGAGTTTGAGGTGAGAATGGAGGGAGGTGGGCGGAGGATGGAGGGAGGTGGGCGGAGGATGGAGGGAGGTGGGTGAGGGACGAAGGTTGAAGAAGACAGTATGACAAGTGTCTATTGAAACTGAGCCCATCACCAGATGTGTGTGTGAATTAGGTAAATGCATGACTTCCATTCGACATCCTTTGGTAGAATAACTGCATGTGGCACCTTAAATTCAAGGAGGAGAGCAGGAAGCCTAAAATAAAACAATAATGCAGAAGTAGAGACAGCTGTCAGGGTCCTAACCGATTGCCCTGGGATCAGCGACGCTTGGTTCTGACTAATTATACTCTTCTCTCTGAGATGTGCTCCAGCTGGCAATTGAAACTGTCAGATGTGTATCTTTAAACAGCAATTAATTCAACAAGTTAATGTCTGGGTCTCATCTTGAACAATATAGTATGTGGGTTGTCTTCACTGCAACACCGTACCCTTCTGGGTTTGAAGGATGTGAGTAGGTGGAATAAGAGAGAAGCAACACTGAGCCCAAAATAATCCCCAAGACATAGCAATTAAATAGGATATAAATGAATCCACATGAGGAGGAGAAAGTGCTCCACATCTAGGATATTCTAACTAATTAACCCATTCCTAAGTCATTACCACTAGGATTCATTCATGAATAAGGTATTTCACCAAATGATGACCAGAATAAGGAGCTTGTGCAATTCAATTTTCACTCCTCTACATCAGTAATCAATTAGTCATGAAAATACCTGGCTTTTAGATGGATTAGAAAAAGCGAGTGTGTGAAAGTGAGACACATTATGGAAGAGAAAAAGGACAAAGTGAAAGACAGTGACAGTGAAATCGGGGGGGAGGGGGGCCTGACTGTAAAAGTAAGAAAATTATTAAAAGAGAGAGAGAGACAGTGAAAGAGAGCAATCAAGAGACAGTGAAAGTTCGAGAAAAGAGAGCAATTTGAGATTTTGTTGCGTAAAATTACCATCACACAATCTCCGAATTCCAATTGGCTTCCATGTCCACACCTCAATGATTAATGATGAAAACATACAGTGATGTCATCACCCACACATCTGTCTTCAGGACTATCGATCTCTGCCTTTCTGCTAGCATCTGTATTTTCATTAAATATTAAATTTAAAACAAATATCAAATTCTTAAGAGCCAATATTGAGTTATTGGGTGTGCACAACAGAATACCATATCGTGCTCATCTCTCACGGACATAGGAAAGCGAGACCACCACACACAGCTCACTGGGGAGAGAAAACCTGTGTTTAAGAAACACATGGGAGGGACAGACCCTGACAAAGGCAGATTACAATGGGTTGGAGAGACCAAGTACCTGACACAGGGTGGCATGGGGAGAGCTTCTCCAAGTGCCATAAGAGGGAGGGGAGGAAGGGACCCAAAAGCCTGATACACACAGCTCAGCAGGCAGTGTACAGCCCAATACACACAGCCTATGGGGAGTCAGGGAACAGCCCAAATCCCACAACTTGCTGGGGACGAGTTCTTGAGGAAGGTCCAAGTGCCTGACACAAACAGTTTACTGGGTCAGTTATCAAAGCTGCAAAGCCAGTACAGATTCAACAAATGAGGATTGTCCACTCGTTTTGGTGAAACAGGTATGCATGACACCTCGTGCATGGTCATACCACAGCTGGAACACAAAGCTCCCAGCTGGAAGAACCAAGGATCTGCCTTGTGTTGCAATGGTGCGGTACCAAGTGTCAGTCATGAGGGATCCTCTGTGAATTCGGAAAATAAGATCTACCTCTAATAGCAGGACACAAATACCACAGAATGTCAATTTACTGCTCAGGATCAACAAGGTTTATACTGAGATTCTATGCATTTCCTGACTCTTGGTACGAGCAAAATCAAAAATCAGTCATCCCAGACAACAGTCCTGGAAAAATCTGAATCACCATCTCCAGTCAGCCAGACAGTGGCTGAAGTGATACAAGTAGTATTCAGCGCAGACACCATCCACCATTAATGTTCACAAGCCTTACACTTGAAGTCGTCTATTGCTAATGCCTCCAGTAGTTAAAATAAATTCCTTGAATCAATCACCAACTAGAATATATGTTCATCATCATCATCATAGGCAGTCCCTCAGAATCTAGGGAGACTTGCTTCCACTCTTAAAATGAGTCCTTAGATAGCTGAACAGTCCAATATGAGAGCCATCATGGTCCCTGTCACAGGTGGGACAGATAGTCGTTGAGGGTAAGGGAGGGTGGGACTGGTTTGCCGCACGCTCCTTCCGCTCCCTGCGCTTGTTTTCTGAATTCTCTCGGCGAGACTCGGTATTCAGCGCCCTCCAGGATACACTTCCTCCACTTTGGGCAGTCTTTGGCCAGGGACTCCCAGGTGTCAGTGGGGATGTTGCACTTTATCAGGGAGGCCTTGAGGATGTCCTTGTAATGTTTCATCTGCCCACCTTTGGCTCGTTTGCCATGTAGGAGTTCAGAGTGGAGCACTTGCTTTGGGAGTCTCATGTCTATATATTTTGAATATACATATTAAACCTATACACGAGATGAATTCAGCAATAGAGTGGTTCCCATTTATGATCACTATGCTGAAATGTGTGTATGTGTGGACAGTACTGGGAGGCCTGTGATGCCTTCTATAGTTGAACAGAGTGCTGATGATCACTGACTAGCTTCACACATGAAGAATGACTCCTTCGGCAAAATATTTAATGGAGTGGCAGCACCTCTGGAACTCAGCGAGAGTGCACACGTGTAGGAGAGCAACAGACGTGAAGAAAGCTTACACTTTAGTTTCCTCGGGACTGAACCCAAATCTTCAACTTTTGTAATGCTGTTTTTGAAGCACGGGTGTGGGGTGGGATTTTAGCACCTCCCTTCCCGCCCTGCAGAAATCGGGCGAGGGTGTAGTTTAAATGAAGCAGGGTACATATCCAATACCCTCCTGCTCAGAACTGGCCAACTGACTCAGGTGGTAACCTCATTGATACAGGATACATGCAAATCGAGATCCCATGATGTCATCAGGATCTCAATGGCACCCAGCGTGGGCTCAGTTGTAATCTGATCTGCAGGAAAATGTGGTGTTAAACTTTCCTTAGTGCCTCCGTAACATCGCCCGTCCCACCCTTGCCTCAGCTCATCCGCTGCTGAAACCCTCATCCATGCCTTCGTTACCCCTAGACTTGACTATTCCAATGTACTCCTGGCTGGCCTCCCACATTCTACCCTGCGTAAACTAGAGATGATCAAAAATTCGGCAGACCGTGTCCTAACTCGCACCAAGTCTGACTCACGCATCACCCTTGTGCTCACTGCCCTACATTGGCTTCCAGTTAAACAACGCTTCAATTTCAAAATTCTTAACCTTATTTTCAAATCCCTCCATGGCCCGCCCCTCCCCATCTCTGTAATCTCCTCCAGCCCCACAAACCCCCAGGATATTTGCACTCCTCTAATTCGGCCCTCCTGAGCATCCCTGATTATAATTGCTCAACCATTGGTGGCCGTGCCTTTTGTTGCCTCGGCCCAAGCTCTGGAATTCCCTCCCTAATGTCTAATACCATTATGAGGGGTTTTGATAGAGTAAATAAGGAGTAACTGTTTCTGCTGGCAGGAGGGTTGGTAATCAGACGATACATTTAAGGTAATTAGCAAAAGGGGATATGAGGAGGAGAAATTGTTTTAGGCAGCAAGTTGTTATGATCTGAAATGCGCTGCCTGAAAGGGTGATGGATGCAGATTCAAAAGGCAATTGGACACTTGTAAAGGAAAAATTTGCGGGGCTATAGGGAGCAGCTGGGGAGTGAGACTAATTGTATCGTTCTTTCAAAGAGACGGCCTCTCTACCTCTTTCCTCCTTCAAGACACTCCTTAAAACATACCTCTTTGACCAAGCTATTGGTCACCTGCGCTAATTTCTACTTATGCGGCTCAGTGTTAAATTTTTATTGCATAATTCTCCTGTGAAGTGCCTTGGGACGTTTCACTACATTAAAGGTGCTATATAAATACCAGTTGTTGTTGTTGCTGCTCACCTAAGCCCTACAAGGAAATCCTGGGCTTCCTTCTTCCTTCCCAACCACAAGACCCTACTGAAACGTCCTCCCACCTCGCAACTTACCCCCTCTGAGCCGGCCAATCGATACCTGCCGGCAGTCAGCGGGCTGTAAACCAGGCCCTGGAGTTTAAATAACCCAGGCCTCAAATTGATAATGTCAGGTAGGGTTTGACTCTTGCCCTGCCCCCAGTTAAAATTCTCTTTGTCTGTGTGTGGAACTGCTGCCCAACTATTAGCACCAAGCAATCCAATAACCTGAATGTGAGGAGACACAAATCAGCACTCAAAGCATCCTCCAGCACTGCCCCCAGAAACGCTGCCAAACATTCCAAAACCTGGTTCATAAAATTATACAGCACAGAAGGCGGCCATTCGGCCCATCGTGCCTGTGCTATCTCTTTGAAAGAACGATCCAATTAGTCTCACTCCCCAGCTGCTCCCCATAGCCCCACAAATTTTTCCTTTACGTGTCCAATTGCCTTTTGAATCTGCATCCATCACCCTTTCAGGCAGCGCATTCCAGATCATAACAACTTGCTGCATAAAACAATTTCTCCTCCTCATATTCCCTTTTGCTAATTACCTTAAATGTGTCATCTGATTACTAACCCTCCTGCCAGCAGAAACAGTTGCTCCTTATTCACTCTATCAAAACCCCTCAATGGTATTAAACATTTGAATTTGGGTAGTACTAATGAACTGAATCTTATGCAGATTAAAGCCTCTAATTCACTTTACATTTCCACTGCAGTGTGCAGAGCAACTTCATCCCTGGCATTTTGATATCTTTGAAATCTAATCAATCAGGGATATATTAAAGTCATTGCTGCCAGTAAATACCACAATAGGTGCGTTTGATGCTTTCAAAAGTCAAGAACTTCCTAATTTATGATGTAAAGAGGATGTGTTGTTCTGCATTCTGCCCCTTTACACAAACAAGGAATATATCAGATAAAGTGCAAAGTCTGAATCTTCATGCAATGGTGGATGCTGTTCAGCAATGTGCTGGTAAAGATTTTTTAGTCTTTCTGCTACTCGTTCTGGATACTGGGGAAAGAGGAAGAAGAGGCATCAAAAACCTTCATTTCATTCATAGTTTCCCAAAACTCTCTGCAGTCAGCAAGAAAGAAATAGCTACACTGTCCCCTCCACCCATGTCTACATTTATTAGTGATCCTTCCTCTTTAAAAATCTGGACATCAGCTGTACCTCTAAAAGGAAACAGGAGCTTAATGAGCAACATACTATCTTCCCTACTCATCTCACGAATATCTTACTGTGTAGGTATTAGTCTTTGCGCATACAATAACAACTTGTATTTATGTAGCGTCTTTAACGTAATAAACTGTCCTAAGGCGCTTCACAGGAGTGTTTTAAGACAGAACAAATAAATTTGACACCGAGCCACATTAGAAGAAATTACAGATGATGATCAAAATCTTGGTCAATGAGCTAGGTTTTAAGGAGTGTCTTAAAGGAGGAAAGAGAGGTAGGGAGGCGGAGAGGTTTAGGGAGGGAGTTCCAGAGCTTGGGGCCCAGGCAGCTGAAGGCACAGCCACCAATGGTTGAGCAGTTATAATCAGGGATGCTCAAGAGGGCAGAATTTGAGGAGCGCAAACATCCCGGGGGGTTGTGAGGCTGAAGAAGATGACAGAGATAGGAAGGGGCGAGGCCATGGAGAAATTTGTAAACAAGGATGAGAAGTTTGAAATGGAGGCGGTGCTTAACCGGGAACCAATGTAGGTGGACGAGCACAGGGGTGATGGGTGAGCCGGACTTGGTGCGAATTAGGACATGGGCTGCCGAGTTTTGGATGACCTGAAGTTTACGTATGACAGTATGTGGGAGGCTAGCCAAGAGTGCGTTGGAGTAGTAAAGTCTAGAGGTAACAAAGGCGTGGATGAGGGTTTCAGCAGCAGATGAGCTGAGTTGGGGAGACGGATGGAGTCAGTGTCGAGGGAACAGAGTTTGTGGCAGGGACCAAAGACAATGGCTTCGGTCTTCCCAATATTTAATTGGAGAAAATTTCTTCTCATCCAGTACGGGATGTCGGACAAGCAGTCTGACAATGTAGAGACATGGCGGGATCGAGAGAGGTGCTGGTGAGGTAAAGCTGGGTGTCATCAGCGTACATGTGGAAACTGATGCCGTGTTTTCGGATGATGTCGCCAAGAGGCAGCATAAAGATGAGAATTGGGAGGGGGCCAAGGATAGATCCTTGGGGAACACCAGAGGTAACGATGCGGGAGTGAGAAGAGAAGCCGTTGCAGGTGATTTTCTGGCTATAATTAGATAGATAAGAATTGAACTGGGCGAGTGCAGTCCCACTCAGCTGGACAGTGGTGGAGAGGCACTGGAGGAGGATGGAGTGGTCAACCGTGTCAAAGACACTAGACAGAGAAGGACGAGGAGGCATAGTTTACCTTTGTCACAGTCACAAAGGATGTCATTTGTGACTTTGATGAGATCTATTTCGGTATTGTGGCGGGGCAGAAACCACATTGAAGGGATTCAAACATGGAGTTCTGGGAAAAATGGGCACGGATTTGGGAGGCAACAACATGTTCAAGGACTTTGGAGAGGAAAGGGAGGTTGGAGATGGGGCAGTAGCTTATAAGCACAGTGGGGACAGCAGATTTGAAGGAGAGGGGAACAGTACCTGAAGAGAGAGAACCGTTAACAATGTCAGCTAATATGGGAGCCAGAAAAGGAAGTTGGGTGGTCAGCAGTTTAGTGGGAATAGGGTTAAGAGTAGGAACAGGGTCTCCTGGATAAGATGAGCATGGAGAGATCAAGAGTGGAGATCAGAGAGAAATTAGAGAGAGATGCAAGTTCAGGGTTAGGACAGAGGGGAACCTCAGAGGAAGTTTGGCCCAATGGGCTAGGAGTAGGAAGGGAACTGGCAGAACCAGCTGATCAGATGGTCTCAATCTTTGAGACAAAGAAGCCCATAAGCTCCTTGCACTTGTTGTTAGAGCTAAATGTGGTGGAGACAGGGGAGAGGGGTTCAAGAAGACGGTTAACAGTGGAGAATAGTAGCCGGGAGTTATCTTTGCATTCCAGAATGATCCTGAAACAGTGAGCAGTTTTGGTAGACAAGAGTAGGACTCGATAATGCTTTATATGGTCCAGCCAGATCTGGCGGTGAATGGCAAAACCAGTTGTCCAACACATCCATTCAAGTCTGCGTCCCTTGGACTTGAGGGAGCAAAGATCAGGGTCGTACCAGGGGGAATGGCCAGGGCGAAAGAGAGTAATGCTTTTAATAGGGACTAGGGCATCTAAGATGGTGAAGAGGGTGTGGTTGAGCAGATCAGTGGCTGCAGAAATGCCATAGTGAATGGAGGGCCAGAGGTTGGGCAGTTGGAGTTGATAAATGCAGCAGTAAGAGAGTCTGGAGAGGTTTTTTCCAGGGGTGGACACAGAAGGAAGTAGGGTTGGGTGGGGGAAGGGGGATGTGGGTAGAGAGCAATACAAGGAAATGGTCAGAGCATAATTCAGAGTCACATCAGAATTCTGGCTTAGCCTTCGAGAGTGTGGCTCGGTTAGGATTGGCGAGAGCAGAGTGATGACATGCCCCTGAGGATCAGTACTCTGGCTGGTCACATTTGTGTGCGTTAGAAATTGTCAAAATGCAGCTGGTTTGACAATGGGTCCTGGGGATGTTTCTTTAAGGGAAAATGTGTCCAGCACCAGTCTGCACACATTCACAAGGTGAAAAGTTAACAGTGCAACAGGTTCACACTTCTCCTTCTCCTTCTCCCCCTCCTCCTCCCCCCCCCCCCCGCTTCAACCTCCATTTCAGTTTCTCCTACTTTTGTGCCACATGCTTGCTTACAGTCCTTTGCTGATGTTACTCTCGAGTCTGCTGCTGTTCAAGCTCTCGGCTGACTCGTCCTTTGATATTCCTCTCATCGCCTCAACCTGAGCAAGCCACCATGCGTCCTACTCACCCAGTCCCACAATGCAGCACAAACACACTTGTCTACTTTATCGAGCTGCCAAGGAGCCCTTCAAAAATCACATGTTTAAAAAACACCCGGTAAAATACAGGTTACATTGCATGGTATTTAAAAAAGCAAATTAAAAATAAGAAATCTTGTGGTTTTTTTATTCCACAAAAATATGGAATTATAAAAAGAGTGACAACACAGACCAATGATGAAAATAAGCAAGGGATAAGGGAGACTTGAGAATCAAAAGGGTTTAAAACAACAAAGGCAACAGATTAGGCTCTACTCCAACAAACTAAACATTCTTATAAAATCAACTCTCTCAGAAAGAAAAGTGTTTCCAAGCGGCCGACAGCTCAACAGGACTGCAGGTTCCCAAGCTGCTTGCTTTCTTCACAACTGCACCATTATAAATGAGAGAATCTTCACAACAGTGAATCCAAATTTTAATTAATTCCTGGCTATAATGGATCCCTCGATAGATTTACAAAAGCTTTCACTTTATTGCTAAATATACACGGTTTCATCCCACTATCAACAGATTGCTGGCCGAGATCCGAAGTCGAACTGCACCCTATCCCCTCTCGTTATCTGTTCAGTGCATGGTATCTTCCAATGGAACAGCTTCCATAGGAGAGGAAACACATGAATCGAGCATTCAGAGCACTGGGCTTCGCTAAAGATTTACGAGTATATTTTCCTCCATTTACTAATGCCAGCAAAAGCTGCTTTATATTCATCGTGGCTTTTTTGTTAATGTAACAAATGAAGGAAACTATTCTATCTCAGGTTTTAAATAGCTTGTTTGTGAATTTATTGCATTGCACTGGAAAGTCTTTAACATCACTGCTTTGACAGGCACAGTCATGTGGTCAATGTGAGATAATGTACCAAAGAGGAAGAAAGCTATGGTAAAAGGGAAACATCCGTTCAAGCCTCTTACTGTGCAGCTTGTATACATAAAGAAAAAAGAATGAACTTGCATTTCTATAGCACCTTTCACGACCTCAGGATGTCCCAAAGTGCTTTACAACCAATGAAGTACTTTTGAAGTGTAGTAATTATAGTAATTACAGTAATGTAAAAAAACACGGCAGCCAATTTGCACACAGCAAGGACCCACAAATAGCCATGTGATAATGGCCAGATAATCTGTTTTAGTGATGTTGGTTGAGGGATCAATATTGGCTAGGACACAGGGATAACTCCCCTGCTTTTCTTCGAAATAGTGCCATGGGATCTTTTACGTCCACCCGAGAGAGCAGATGGGGCCTCAGTTTAATGTCTCATCCGAAAGATGGCACCTCCGACTGTGCAGCACTCCCTCTGTACTGCACCAAAGTGCCAGCCTAGATTTTGTGTTCAAGTCTTTGAGTCGGAAGGTTGTGGGTTAGAGTGCCATTCCAGAGGCGAGTGTGCTACCCACTGAGCCACAGCTGACACTTATAATGCTACACTGAATAAAAGCGAACAACTCATATCACATTGGGCACTGTATAGTTCATGTACATCTCATGAGCATGCTGAAACCAGGCGCAGGCAGCGGAAGGAGCGTGCGGCAAACCAGTCCCACCCATCCTTTCTTTCAACCACTGTCTGTCCCATCTATGACAGACTGTAATTCCCGTATCGGACTGTTCAGTCACCTAAGAACTCATTTTTAGAGTGGAAGCAAGTCTTCTTCGATTTCGAGGGACTGCCTATGATTATGATGTACATCTCAGTGCACAAGTTCACGAGAATCTGCATAAACTGTATCGCTATTGTAGCACAGGAGCTGATATTTAAGAGCAGGGTTAGCTGTTATATGCTGATAGCGGAGCTAGTATTTTTTTTATTGCATCTCTGATGGGTATCGTAGTTGTGTAAATGGGACTTGGCTTCAGGACAAACCAAGCACATCTCTCATAGGACAGGTGTAATAGTGTCAGTTTTCACACATGCTGTACTGTATCCCAACACCATATCTACACGTCAGTAATGGGTTATTTTTAAATCTACTTCTGTATGAGCCACTTGTCACCCAGGAGTGACTTAAACTGCAGGTACTTTTGGATTACAGCACATGGACACCAGCTGACATCTGAGAAGAAGGCTCTCGAGTCAGGAGTTGAGAAACATGGATAGCAATACCTGCTGGAGTTCATATGATGCCACAATGACGTATATTAAATTCGATACCGTAACAGAATGAGACCTTCTGCATCTTCAACAGAATTTACCCACACAGATAAAGTTGGGAGACTTTAAAGTGAATATAAACACACACTTGCTGATATATGCACACATTTGGTTTATTATTTCCCCTGGCTGGAGAATCTAGAACTAGGGATCATAGTCTTAGGATAAGGGGTAGGCCTTTTAAGACAGAGATGAGGAGGAATTTCTTCACTGAGAGGGTTGTGAATCTTTGGAAATCTCTGCCCCAAAGAGCTGTGGAGGCTCAGTTGTGTATATTCAAAGCTGAGATAGATAGATTTTAGGACTCTATAGAAATCAAGAGATATGGGGATCGGGCAGAAAAGTGTTGAGGTCAAAGATCAGCCATGATCTTATTGAATAGCGCAGCAGGCTCGAGGGGCTGTGTGGCCTACTCCTGTTCCTAATCCTTATGTACGGATGTAATTATATACACTTCCCTTGTTTTATTGCAATACAGGTTGAATCTCCCTTATCCGGAACCCTCGGGATCTGGCCTGTTCTGGATAAGGGATTTTTCCGGACGAGGGGTGGCCACGATAAATTGGATGGTACAGATACTGAGCAAGGGGATGTCGGGGTTGGCTGGTTTGGAGTGTGGCAGAGAGATCGGGGCGGGGGGGCAGTCCATCGCGGGGTCAGGCCAGCGATTGCGGGAGTCGGCAGCGAGGAAGGACTTCAATTTGTTCATGTCGGAAATCTGCGCATGCACCACCTGGTGGCTGGGAATGGTTCTGGATGAGTGGTGGTTCTGGATAAGGGAGTTCTGAATAAGGGAGGTTCAACCTGTACTCAGGTAAAGGGTCCAGGTTCATAGTACAGGATAACACCAAGACTAAAAAGAGAAGGACAAAATGAATCAAGTAGTATTGATCAGGCATCACCATCCTCAAGTTCTAAAAGTCTGTAACCTTCAGGAAGAAAGGATGAGTAAGAAGAGTAAAGAGTTCCACAGATTTGATGTTGTGGGAAAGAATGAATTGGAGTAGGGAGATAGGCGTGATGAGCCTTGACTTCAACATAATGGGGATGCAAGCAGCAGTATGATTGTGTATTTGTATCTTAGAACAAACAAGAGAATTAAGTTCAGAGGAGTACTGATGAAAGTAGCATTAATACAATGGAGAGAGAGAAAACAAAGGTTGAGACGAGAGAAGGTATAAAAGTAGGGAAGTCTTGCTACAACTATACAGGGTGTTGGTAAGACCACACCTGGAGTACTGCATACAGTTTTGGTCTCCTTATTTGAGGAGGGATATACTTGCCTTGGAGGCAGTTCACAGAAGGTTTGCTAGGTTGATTCCTGAGATGAAAGAGTTGTCTTATGTTGAAAGGTTGAGTAGGTTGGGCCTAAATTCATTGCAGTTTTGAAGAATGAGAGGTGATCTTATTGAAACATATAAGATTATGAGGGGGCTTGACAAGGTAGATGCAAAGAGGATGTTTCCCCTCATGGGTGAAATTAGAACTAGGGAGCATAGTTTCAGAATAAGGAGTTGCCCATTTAAAATGGAAATGAGGAGGAATTTCTTCTCAGAGGGTCGTGAATCTTTGGAATTATCTACCCAAAAGAGCGGTGGAGGCTGGGTCTTTCAATATATTGAAGGTCGAAATAGACAGATTTTTGAACGATAAGGGAGACAAGGGTTATAGGGAGCGGGCAGGCAAGTGGAGTTGAGGCCAAGATCTGATCAGCCATGATATTGAATGGCGGAGCAGGCTCGAGGGGTCAAATGGCCTACTCCTATTTCTTATGTTCTAAAGTTAACCCATCGACAAATGGTTAGCAGTAAAAGAGTTTTCCAATGAGGATGAACATTTTACAAACATGGTTGACTCTGTTTTTTGCAGTTGGTGACCAGGTATTGCGCTAACTAGACTGCAGATTCACACAAAAACAGAAATTAGATGAATGAGGTCACATCATACAGATGGAGGAACCTCAAGTCCTGCCTGATAAGAACTGCGGAACTAATCCAGCTCAGGTTAGCGGTTGAAACATGTTGTGAAACGCAAGGAGAAAGGGAATGCCTGGGAGATGCTGCTGTATTACACATTATACATTGAGCTACATCATCAAGGATTTTCCAAGGCAAAAACTGCGAGTATAGCACCAGCTGCTATTATGCAAATCTCAGGCAAAATGAAACAGTAAATAGAAAATTCATGAAAACAACAATTTTTACACTGAAAATTCAAAATGGACACAATGGCCTGGGGATTGCCCTTCCATTGGTGAGCTTGCGATGTGGTGTTCCTAATGTCTGCAAATATCAAAATATATGTATTACCATTGAGATGCTGTTTAAAGTGAAAAGCAGTATTTTGAACAGAGCTGAGTAAAAGTAGGAGCAAATATCCTGACCTAACCCGTAAAGTATTCGCATCATCAATTTGTGCCATTGATAACCAGCTTTAGAACCAGCTCAGACCATGAATGTTCTGCAATGCCCACGCAGACACGGAAAAGTAACTGCGCATGATCACACAACAAGCAGACACACAGAAAAACACACAAAGAGAGACTCGGAAACACATATAAAGTTACACACACAGCTCTGTTAGAATGGTGGTGCTGGCAAAAAATATTACACAAAGACTAGGAATGGGATGAATTTGAGGGTGCTGAAGGTCACTACCTATAACTGATCAATAATTTAAGACCGCATCTCCAAAATCGAAAGAATGTCAAATGTGTTAGATCAAGGCACATTTAGGTTGAGGAATATTCAACCTATCCAAACATGAGGTAATTTCCTTTTTCTGTGTGTACTATATCAAGGGGCAAACTTGAATGAAGCTCCTTATTAGAACGGAAGGTGGAAGCAGTAGAGGCAGTAAGGAACCTCCAACTTCTGTTGGCTCAGAGTTCTATAGCTAAATGGTGGGAGGGGTGATCTGGACCGATGGCAGAGCTGTGGTGAGCAGCTCTCAACTCATCCAGATATTGGACAATCACTGTACATATAAAATATAGTCGGTCCCTTCTACTCTCAAGAACCTCAGCAAAAGATCTTACCCAAGGGCTAAAGATGACTGTTAGTGATTGACAGCTGATTTAATTTGTTAAAATTAATTTCTAAAATGTAGCAACCGAAGACAATGTTGTTACAAAACAGAGAGCCCATGTCCCCCCCTACCCTCCC
Organism: Pristiophorus japonicus; assembly: GCF_044704955.1. Lineage (NCBI taxonomy): Eukaryota > Metazoa > Chordata > Chondrichthyes > Pristiophoridae > Pristiophorus > Pristiophorus japonicus. The sequence continues at coordinate 179,950,777 of NC_091991.1, read as the reverse complement.
CTCCAAAGTAATGTGAATTACAACTGGAGGTGGGTGTGCAGAGAATGGAGAAATCCATTAAGGCTACCTGTGGCACTGTTCTGAGTGAATACTGTCACTACTAAAGACAGGCATCCCACAACCAGACACCTTGCAAGGAGGATTTGAAAGCGAGTGGCTCTGACTTTCATTTCAAATTTCCGCAAGAAACTGTTTTGTACATCTTTTTTTAAAGTTGAAGTTGCAGAAGTTAAACAGGAACTTAAAAGAAGAATGTGGTTGAACAGCTGTGGTCTGCAGTTGTACATCAACTCGTGGGTAAGCAGCACTGCAATGTAAATTGTGTTACTGCACGGGTTAGATCACAACTCTGCTACTGACCAGTTATTTTTAATGTACAGACCTCAATTTTGAACATAAATAAACACAAATATTAAATGAAAGGCTATATAAAGCTTGGTTTAATTATCTGCGGTAAGGACTGGTTAGTCAGGGCATTATCCGAATGCTGATGTGGGAGAGCAGACGTGGCAATGTCAGGAATGTTAATACATGATGCGACATCAGCTGGTGGTTATGTGAAACAGTCACAATAACAGTTCTGCCCCATAGTTTTCAGAGATGCTGTATAGTAGCTTGGGTATGGGACTCTTATGGTCTGGATCATATTAACCAAAGTTTAAACTGTGTCTCAATTTTTTTATTTAATTGATTCCCAGGATTATGGGCATTGCTGGCCAGGCCGGCATTTATTGCCCATCCTAGTTGCCCTCAAGAAGATGGTGGTGGGCCTTCCTCTTGAACCACTACAGTCAGTGTGGTGAAGGTGCTCCCACAGTGCAGTTAGGTAGGGATTTCCATGATTTTGACCCAGCAATGACCCAGAACAGTGATATAAGTGCAAGTCAGGATGCTGTGGGCGACTTGCAGGTGATGGTGTTTTCATGCACTTGCTGCCCTTGACCTTCTAGGTGCTGGAGGTCAAGGATTTGGGTGGTGCTGTTGAAGAAGCCTTGGCGTATTGCTGCAGTCGTGCAGACCTGCCACTAATTCCAATACTATGGCACTTCAGTATACAGCGCAACTCCAAGGGCTTAGGGAATTCAAGGATTGTATCTGTATTTTATGAGTTGAAAGGGTTCACATGGTTATTTCTCTTGCAGAATCTTAAGATACACCAAGGTTGGGGTAGTGCAGCAGGTCTCTGCTTGTATCACTTTCCAGATTGAAGAGGAATGCTGTACATGATCTTACTAAAAAAGAACCCTTTTATCACCTTCTCAACCTGTTATATGCAGATGGAAAACAAGACTAGACTCCATTTTTGCCCACTCCGGCTTTCTTACTGCTGATTACTCCTGTCTGGAGTAAGAATAAAATGGGGAAGGTGGCTCAACCGTGGCTAACAAGGGAAATTAAGGATAGTGTTAAAGCCAAGGAAGAGGCATATAATTTGGCTAGAAAAAGCAACAAACCTGAGGACTGGGAGACATTTAGAATTCAACACATGAAGACTAAGGGTTTAATTAAGAGGGGAAAAATAGAGTACGAAAGGAAGCTTGCAGGGAACATAAAAACTGACTGCAAAAGCTTCTATAAATATGTGAAGAGAAAAAGATTAGTGAAGACAAACGTAGGTCCCTTGCAGTTGGATTCAGCCGAATTTATAATGGGGAACAAAGAAATGGCAGACCAATTGAACAAATACTTTGGTTCTGTCTTCACGAAGGAAGACACAAATAACCTTCCGAATGTACTAGGGAACAGTAGGTCTAGTGAGAAGAAGGAACTGAAGGATATCCTTATCAGGCGGGAAATTGTGTTAGGGAAATTGATGGGGTTGAAGGCTGATAAATCCCTGGGGCCTGATAGTCTGCATCCCAGAGTACTTAAGGAAGTGGCCATAGAAATAGTGGATGCATTGGTGATCATTTTTCATCAGTCTATTGACTCTGGATCAGTTCCTATGGACTGGAGGGTAGCTAATGTAACACCACTTTTTAAAAAAGGAGGGAGAGAGAAAATGGGTAATTATAGACCGGTTAGCCTGACATCAGTAGTGGGGAAAATGTTGGAATCAATCATTAAGGATGAAATAGCAGCGCATTTGGAAAGCAGTGACATGATCGGACCAAGTCAGCATGGATTTATGAAGGGGAAATCATGCTTGAAGAATCTTCTGGAATTTTTTTGAGGATGTAACTAGCAGAGTGGACAAGGAAGAACCAGTGGATGTGGTGTATTTGGACTTTCAAAAGGCTTTTTGACAAGGTCCCGCAAAAGAGATTGGTGTGCAAAATCAAAGCACATGGTATTGGGGGTAATGTACTGACGTGGATCGAGAACTGGTTGGCAGACAGGAAGCAGAGAGTCGGGATAAACGGGTCCTTTTCAGAAAGACAGGCAGTGACTAGTGGAGTGCCGCAGGGCTCAGTGCTGGGACCTCAGCTCTTTACAATATACATCAATGATTTAGATGAAGGAATTGAGTGTAATATCTCCAAGTTTGCGGATGACACTAAACTAGGTGGCGGTGTGAGCTGTCAGGAGGACGCCAAGAGGCTGCAGGGTGACTTGGACAGGTTAGGTGAGTGGGCAAATGCATGGCAGATGCAATAAAATGTGGATAAATGAGAGGTTATCCATTTTGGGGGCAAAAACATGAAGGCAGAATATTATCTGGATGGCGGCAGATTAGGAAAAGGGGAGGTGCAACGTGACCTGGGTGTCATGGTTCATCAGTCACTGAAAGTGGGCATGCAGGTACAGCAGGCGGTGAAGAAGGCAAATGGTATTCTGGCCTTCATAGCTAGAGGATTTGAGTATAGGAGCAGGGAGGTCTTACTGCAGTTGTACAGGGCCTTGGTGAGGCCTCACCTGGAATATTGTGTTCAGTTTTGGTCTCCTAATCTGAGGAAGGACGTTCTTGCTATTGAGGGAGTGCAGCGAAGGTTCACAGAGTGATTCCAGGGATGGCTGGGCTGTCATATGAGGAGAGACTGGACCAACTGGGCCTTTATTCACTGGAGATTAGAAGGATGAGAGGGGATCTCAGAGAAACGTATAAGATTCTGACGGGACGGGACAGGTTAGATGCGGGAAGAATGTTCCCGATGTTGGGGAAGTCCAGAACCAGGGGACATAGTCTTAGGATAAGGGGTAGGCCATTTAGGACTGAGATGAGGAGAAACTTCTTCACTCAGAGTTGTTAACCTGTAGAATTCTCTACCGCAGAGAGTTGTTGATGCCAGTTCATTAGATATATTCAAGAGGGAGTTAGATATGGCCCTTCCGGCTAAGGGGATCAAGGGGTACGGGGAGAAAGCAGGAAAGGGGTACTGAGGGAATGATCAGCCATGATCTTATTGAATGGCGGTACAGGCTCGAAGGGCTGAATGGCCTACTCCTGCACCTATTTTCTATGTTTCTATGATTACAACACATTGCAGACAGTATAACACTCAGCAGGTACAGCGATCAATATGTCATAGCCAAGGATAAATAAATGGAGCAAAACCCATCTATTTCCCATGTTGTTAGCAGATGATGGACAGTAAGGAGTGAAGTACAATAGGTTGACCACTCTATCCTTCTCTAATATCTCTTCAGTGGATGGGACTGCACTCGCCTGGTTCCATTCTTATCTATCGGATCGTAACCAGAGAATCACCTGCAATGGCTTCTCTTCCTGCCCCTGCATCGTTACCTCTGATGTTCCTCAAGGATCTATCCTTGGCCCCTCCTATTTCTCATCTACATGTTGCCCCTTGGCGACATCATCTGAAAACACAGCGTCAGTTTCCACATGTATGATGATGACACCCAGCTCTACCTCACCACCACTTCTCTTGACCCCCTCCATGGTCTCTAAATTGTCAGACTGCTTGTCCGACATTCAGTTCTGGCTGAGTGGAAATTTTCTCCAATTGAATATTGGGAACATAAGAACAAAAGAAATAGGAGTAGGAGGAGGCCATTTGGCCCCTCGAGCCTGCTCCGCCATTTAATAAGATCATGGCTGATCTGATCGTGGGCTCAGCTCCACTTCCCTGCCCGCTCCCCATAACTCTTCACTCCCTTATCGTTCAAAAATCTGTCTATCTCCACCTTAAATTTATTCAATGACCCAGCCTCCACAGCTCTCTGGGGGAAAGAATTCTACCAATTTACAACCCTCAGAGAGAAGAAATTCCTCCTCATTTCCGTCTTAATTGGGCAACTCTTTATTCTTAAAGTATGCCCCCAAGTTCTAGATTCCCCCACAAGTGGCAACATCCTCTTTGCATCTACCTTGTTGAGCCCCCAGTATCTTATGTTTCAATAAGATCACCTCTCATTCTTCAAAACTTCAATGAGTATAGGCCCTACCTGCTCAACCTTTCTTCATAAGTCAACCCCTTCATCTCAGGCATCAACCTAGGTGAACCTACTCTGAACTACCTCCGATGCAAGTATATCTCTCCTTAAATAAGGTGACCAAAACTGTATGCAGTACTCTAGGTGTGGTCCCACCAATACCTTGTACAGTTATAACAGGACTTCCCTGGTGCTATTCTCCATCCCCCATGCAATAAAGGCCAACATCCCATTTGCCTTCCTGATTACTTGCTGTGTCTGCATACTAACCTTTTGCGTTTCATGCACAAGGACCCCCAGGTCTCTCTGTGTTGCAATGTTTTGTAATCGCTCTCCATTTAAATAATTATTTTATTTTTTATTTTTCCTGCCGAAGTGGATAACCTCACACTTTCCCACATTATACTCCATCTGCCAAATGTTTGCCCACTCAGTTAGCCTGTCTATATCCCTTTGCAGATTCTCTGTGTCCTCCTCACATGACTGAAGCCGTTGTTTTCAGTCCCCGCCACAAATCCCATTCCCTCGGCACTGACTCCATCCCTCTCCCCAACTTCTTTGAGGCTGAACCAGACTGTTCGCAACCTTGGTGTCAAATTTGACCTTGAAATGAGCTTTCGACCACGTATCCGCAGCATAACTAAAACCATCTATTTCCACCTCCATAAAATCGTCCGTCTCCGCACGTGCCTCAGCTCATCTGCTGCTGAAGCCCTTAACCATGCCTTCGTTACCTCTAGACTTGACTATTGCAACACACTCCTGGCTGGCCTCCCACATTCTACCCTACGTAAATTAGAGGTGATCCAAAGTCCAAACTCGCACCAAGTCCCGCTCACCCATCACCCCTGTGTTCACTGACCTGCATTGGCTCCTGGTTAAGCAACACCTCGATTTCAAAATTCTCATCCTTGTTTTCAAATCCCTCCACGGCCTCGCCCCTCCTTAGATCCGTAATCTCCTTCAGCCCCACAAATCCCCAAGATGTCTGCGCTCCTCTAATTCTGTCCTCTTGAGCATCCCTGATTATAATCAATCACTCAACCATCGGTGGCCGTGCCTTCTGTTGCCTTCTGGAATTCCCTGCCTAAACCTCTCCGCCTCTCTCTCTCTCTCTCTTTCCTCCTTCAAGACACTCCTTAAAACCTACCTCTTATGACCAAAAGCTTGGTCATCTGCTCTAATTTTTCCTGATGTAGTTCAGTGTCGATTTTTTTTGTCTCATAATACTCCTGTGAAGCTCCTTGGGACGTTTCACTACATTAAAGGCGCTATATAACTACAAGTTGTTGTTGTTGTAGGGTGGGAGAGAGAAGAGAAAATTTCTCCCAGCAAGTTGTGTGGCATGAAGCAGTTCTAGTTAACGAAGTTTAATGGCAGAGCACCTGGGTGGGTCATCCTACAAGACACAGATATCTATGCAGACGACTTCGGATCTTGTCCTTGCCATCAAGGAGAGATTGAAATCAAAGCACATCACCTTGGAGTCATTATCGTGCACCTCCTGGCAGCGAGAGTGAACAATGGCAGCAGCTCTCCTGTCCAAATAGGCACCTGTATGTAGTAGGAAGCTGACTGTATAAGAGGAAACTGCAAGAGTCCAATCTCCACCATTGTTATATACGATTATAGAATTGTTTACTTATGAACTATAATACAAGTTGTTGTTGTTGAAACTGGAGAGAAAACTAAAAGGATTAAAAAGCAAACAGAAATTCAGTATTACAGAAGCATTCTGCCTAAACAGGGGCATTTACTGTGCGACACAAGTCACTACATATCCCAGAATCTACTGAGTGAGAAAAGTCATTGCATTTTCCAGAGCCAATATGGACGCTTAGTGACACGAATCACTACATGTCCCAGCACAAACACCAGTGCCACAGAGTGGTGGGATAGAACTTACTTCTAAAGTTCCCCACTCCATTCAGTTACTGCTCTCAGCTGCATCACAGTGGAAGGCAGCAAAAAGTAGGCAAAATCAGAGGCACAGTCCTCTGCTGATCCTCGACCCTTTGCTTTACAGCAGCACTGGCAGAGGCCAGGGAACATGTCAGCCACCTGTCTGTTTACCTGCTGTTGGGCCACAGCCTGAGGAGGTGAGGAGAGAAAAGTCAGGAAAATAAACAATAGGTAGAATCATTTGCTACGATAATCTTGTTGTTTATGCTTTCCCATTGTCGGAGAGCAGGTATTCTGTTGCCCTTCAATTACTAAAATCAGGGGAGTCAAAAATTATCATGAATAATACTAAGGCCAGCGGGGTCGAGATGAACAGAGGCAGTTATCTGGAGGGAACACAACAATATTTGGCATTATATAACTTTGCCAGCTAATCCTTTACAAAATGACAGAAAGCAGCTTGCTGCTCCTGCACCACAAATGATATTCAGTGTTTGAAAGGGTTAGATTTCCACCCACATTGCCTAACGTATTCGCCTCTTCACTCACCACCCAAATGCAATTAACACACCTACTGAATTCTAATCGATCAAACCAAGAGTGAAGTGTGATTGTTCAATTATTTTCTAGCCTCCCCCCTCCTCCTTACTGTCCTTTGACATTTGTTTATTTCTTTCATTATCCTCCTCCCTTCCTCTAAATAGTGATTTTGCACACACAGATTCACTACTTTTATACTTTTCTTTCCCCATGTACTGAGAAAACTCTGACCTGTAGCTCGATGGTTTTTTCTTCTAGTCAGTCTTGTCCTTAGTTGGACTACTTCACTCGAATTGTCTGCAGGTATTTTCCCGCAGGATTTTCCAGATATTTCAGGAAGGGAGCATGTTACTTTCCCGCCAGACAATGAATGGGCTTGGGTTTGTTTGGGGTCATAAGACCAGAGCAAGAAAAGTCCACTCAATAATCAAGTCCGCTCCCTCCAGAGTCCCAGCATGATTATTCAATCACTGCAAGGGAGGAGTTGGACTCCTTCCAAATACAGTAAGCTTCTCTAGTTCAAAGCCGTCAACATTTATATAGTGCCTTTAACAAGAACTTACATTTATATAACATCTTTAACAACAACAAGGAAAGGGGTGATAACAAACGGGAGTTAGTGTGGGATAGGATACTGGCGGCGAGCTGGACATAAGACACCTCTGAAGTAAGAAAAATCGGTTAAGTGAGCAGACCAACAACCCTTTCCTTACATAAAAGCAAAATACTGTGGATGCTGGAAATCTGAATTATAAACAGAAAATGCTCGAAATACTTATCAGGTCAGGCAGCATCTGTGGAGAGAGAAACAGAGTTAAAATGGCAAGTGACCAGAAGCCCAGGCTCATGATTGTGGACTGAAGGTGATCAGCAAAGTGATCACCCAATCAGTGTTTGGTCTCCCAATGTAGAGGAAACCGCATAGTAAGCAGTATACTAAATTGAAAGAAGTATAAGTAAAACACTTTCACCTAGAAGGAGTGACTCTGAACTTAGTCGCTTGCCATTTTAATTCTCAGCCCCACGCTCACTCTGACCTCGGCCTCATACACTGCTCCAAGGAAGCTTAGGAACAGCACCTCATCTTTCGATGAGGCACGTTACAACATCAAGTTTAACAATTTTAGATCATTGTTTCAGACAGCAGTTGCTGGTAATGGTTCTGCTGTTGCCGGTAATGGTTCTGCTGTTGCCATTTACACAGCCTTTAGATACAGCTTTTGTTCCTTTACTTGTCCCATTACCACTTACTTTCGCCTTGCACCATCATCCCTTTAGTCATTTAATCTATCACAAACTTTCACTATTGTTTGCCCCCCGCCTCTGTACTTGCTTAAAACATGTTACATCTGTGACATTTTCCAGTTCTGACGAAAGGCTACCGTCCTGAAATATTATCTTGCTTTCTCTCCCCACAGATGCTGCCTGACCTTCTGAGTATTTCCAGCGTTTTCTATTTCTATTAAACCCTTTCCTGTTGTAGATTGAGTTGGGTGACATCATGTCCAAGTGCAAACTTCATGTCATAACTCCACCCCTTCCCCATTATCAAAAACAACTTCAGAAAGCTCCAATTCCTTTTAAGTCTGATAGACACAGTCATTTAGCATCAAACTAGGTGACCGTTTCAATAAAAGACACATAATATGGAACTTGCACTGATCTAAGCTGTTTTGATATGGGGACTTTTGATTTTGTTCAGTGAATTTGCTGTAATTTTATTTCCATCTGTCTCACAGCAGCATGGGACATAACCACAGCACACATGAAAAGCATTTTTAAGCCAATCACAATTCCTATTTGAAGCGACTAGTAAAACTCATCAAAAGCTGTACTGAAACAAGTCATGTGACCCATCATCGACCAAAACCCCCCACGGCTTCTCTGCACAGAAATGGAGCTTCAACTTGTTGTAAATGCACATCTGATATTCTGACAGGAAATGACTCCACAGCAATTTATCACCACACAACAGAAATACTACAAATGTCTCAAAGAACCATGAACATTCAGCATGGCCCTCCAGCTGTTAGTCACCGAGTCTCTCTCTCCCCCCCGCCTACAATCACCAAGTCTCTTTCCCCCCCCCCCCTCCCATTTACAGTCACTGAGTCTTCCCCCACCCCCATTTGGCACCAAATTAATCCTGTGACAGTTTTCAGGTTCCAAGGAACGTTCCGAAAACCTATTTCTTGGGTTGGATACCAAGTGCAAGACTGTGAATTCTCCTTCACGATGAGAGCTCAAGAGGGAATGTTTCAGAGGGAATATTTTATATTGTTTCTCAGTTCTGGCAACATTTTATTTTGTAGCGGAGTTTGAAGATTTAAGGGCTCAATTTTCCCTGGTCATTTGCGCCGTTTTTTTGGCACGTGCTGCTTTTTTGGGCGTATTTATTTTTTTTCCAAGTTTCCACCTGTGATCTGTGCCAGTGTAACTGAATTAGTTACGATTTTTCTAGGTCAGTTTTTTTTAAATGTCATAGGGGGCGGGGCGTTCCCTCATGTCTGCGCTGGTTTTTATAATTTTTCGCAGTTTGGACAAATTTTTTTCCTCCTAGGTCGGCGTATCTGGCCACTGCCGAAAAACCTTCTGGGCACTGAAGAAAACCAGCGCACATTGAAAGACACCATGTATTTTGGAGGGAGTCAAGAACACTAAAAATCAATAATAAAATTCAACTTTTTTTACCTGTCAACGTAGTAAATGTAAATTTGTTGGATTTCAGAAGTTTTTTCATTTTTTTTTTACTCATTCACACGCCACCACCGAACGTCTTGGAGCAGGGCTGGAGGGTCGTAGCTTTGGCCGGTAGAATCGGCCCCACGCCCAGACACAGGGGCTCGGCTAGAAAACAAGTCGTTTGGGGTGGGGGGGGGGGGAGGGGGAGGGGAGAGAGAGCAAGGTGCCGATCGGAAGGCTTCAAGTCTGGGGAGCGAGGTGCCGATCAGAAGGCTTCTGAAGACTGCAATGAGTTGGGGGGGGTGGGGGGGTGGGGAAGAGAGGGGGAGAAAAGAGAGAAGGTGAGAAGTCACAAGACCTTGGATGTGGTCCATCCATGCAGACCTTGGGGGAAGAGAGAGAAAACTGCAAATCTGTCCTGCCTGCTTTCCTGCCATTTTGAGCTTCTTTCAAAAGGTTAAATTTAAGTATGGGGGCAACACTGACAATGACATACCTTGTGCGAGCCTTCTGCATCATGGTGCTACATAGGAGACAATTGATTCGACGTCATCGCATCAGAGCGTGTAGGGTGCTGGGCAGGAGGCCTTACCCACCTCGGGTATATTGATACAGGCGTTCGTACCTCCATCTGAGTGATGCAGACTGTGTCAGAAGGCTGCGTTTCTGCAAAGAAGTTGTAACTAAGATCTGAGAGTTGGTCAAAGCAGACCTGCAACCTAGAAGCATCAGAGGACTGCTTTGTCAGTTGAAGTGACGGTTACAGCTGCACTTTCATTCTATGCCTCCGGCTCGTTTCAAGCTACAACTGAGAATGTGTGCGCCATCTCTCAACATGAAACACATGTCTGCATTCACCAGGTGATGGCTGTATTGTATGCTCGGAGGAATGACTTCATAAAGTTCCCCATGACCACCCAAGCAATCCACGACAGGGCTGTGGGCTTCTCCAGGATTGCTGGCTTCCCAAAGTACAGGACTGCATTGACTGTACCCACATCGCCTTGCGTGTACCTTTGGAGGATTCAGAGATGTACAGGAACAGAAAAGGGTTCCACTCCATTAAATGTACAGCTCGTGTGTGACGACATGCATCATATCAGGTCAGTCAATGCAAGATACCCTGGGAGCACCCATGATGCGTTCATCCTACGTGACAGCATTACATCTGCCATGTTTCAGCAGCAGCAGCCAGAAGGGCAGAGCTGGCTACTGGGAGACAAAGGGTACAGCCTCGCCACCTGGCTCATGACGCCCCTATGCGTAACCTGGATGAAAGCTGACCGTGAATACATGTCGCACGTTGCGATGTGCAGCATCATAGAGAGGACCACTGGCATCTTGAAAGAGTTTCCAATGACTGGACCATTCCAGAGGCTACTTGCTGTACTCCCCGAGATTGTCAGTCAGTTCACTGTTGTGTGCTGCATGCTGCATAATTTAGCCATCATGAGGCAGCAGCACCTGGTAGTGGAAGACCCACCTGTGGTGAGAGTGGCTGATGATAATGATGTGGAAGATGCAGATGACGAGCAGGAGGATGAGGAAGCCATGCAAGTTCCTGAGGCCGGAGCACGACGGCGGAGGAGGGCGGGACATCGTGCCACTTTAACGATTGCTCAAGCCTTGCGCCAGCAGCTCATCCGTGAACGCTTTACTGATGCCTGAGGGCTCAGCTTCAAGTATTCCGCATGGACATGGTTACTGTTTGGAGTTGTTCTGTAATGTGTTGTCTTAATGGAACAAATAATGGAAATGATTCAGTTTTAATGCAAAATATATTTTATTCAAAGTTTAACAGTTCTTTTGTACCTAACGCAACTTTAACAAAATTATTCTTGTATCAAAGTTTACTTTAAGATCACTCACAAACTTTTAAACTTGTAAATTTATATAACTTACAAAAAACTTTTAATTTGAGAACAGTTACAACAATAACAACAACAATAGCAGCAAAGAAAGACTGCACCCACCTGCAGGCGGTGGTGCAATGTTTCTGAGCTTGGTATCAAGCTTATCCTTTCTAAGATATTGGGTACTGCGCACTTGTGGAGGTTGAGGGGGCGGGGGCCGGGGTGGCGTCAGCGGCAGGCGACAAGTTGGAGGGCCCGGCTTTGGGCTCTTCAGAGGCTGGTGTGGGGATTGGAGTGAGAATGACAATTGATTCTGTCAATGGGTGCGGGGTCTGGGCATGTTCCCTTATTGCAGCAGCTAACTCCAACATGCCGTCCCTCATGCGCCCTGACAGTGTCTCAACAACTTGCAACATGCCCTCCCTCATGTTGAGCAAAACTGTCTGAACTACCTGCAACATTCCCTCCCTCATGTTCACTGAGAGCGTCTCTGACATTCCTTCCCTCATGGCCACTATTCCCTCACTGATGGTCCCGGATATCATTCCCATTTCTCGTGTCATTGCTGTTACTTCTCCCAACAGTCCTACTACCTCATCACTCACGCCACTGATGGCGTCCAGGAGTGATCGGGTAAGGTCAATGCTCTCCACACTCAATGACATCAGCTGAACCACATCTGTTAGATCCTACACCTCAGGAGCACTCGGTCAAGCTCTCCTGTCCCTCCTCCCCATGGGTGTGGCTCGCACCACACCACACCACTGGGACCCACAGCCTGGGACAGTGGGGCCCTCCTGGGTGTGCCTCGCTGCACCACACCACTGGGACCCGCAACCTCGGAAGGTGGGAAACCATGGAATGCCCCACCAGTCACGACAGGGGCTGTCACCGCAATGAGTGGCACCTCCTCCAAAGTCAGTACAACAGTGGGAGCTTCATCCAGCTCCATCCCCTCCCCCTCACCCCCATGTTCTTGATCTGGAGGGTTGGATTGGAAGATGTTCTCCTCTTCAGGTTCATCTGCGTCTGAATCTTCTTCTGCATCATCAGGGTTGGTCTCAAGTTCTGCAAAATATAATAGAACAGTCAAATGGTTAACAGCAGAGGGTGGGTGGCATGAGTAGGCTAATACATCGCAGGCCAGGCAGCAGGCTGATTTGAAGGACCACGATAAATTTGCAGGACTTACCCTCTCCCTCGAGTGTGGACCCAGCTTGTGCAGTGGTGATTGCTTTTCTCCAGGCAGGACCCATCAAAGCAGCGACCCTCTCTTTCAAGGGTGTCAGTGGGTGCAGATTTTCCAGGCCTCCTCCTGTTCAAGTTCTTTCCCTTTTATTATGTGCCTCTGCAAAGATGAAAACCTAACTTTTTAAAGAGGGTGTCTTTCTGTTGGGTGGGACATACAGATGGTCACATTTACAATTGTAATTCCATTGAATAAATGAAAATATTACTTAAACTAACTACTTGACCAAGATCCTGACGCTTCTTTTTACACTGGCCTCCAGATCTCGTGGGTCACCATTGCACAGTAATTTTCTGCAACTTGGTTGCATCGTTTCTTCATTTCTTTGGGTGGAACTTTTACGTGCTGGTATCCAGCTCCTGCCATCTGTTCTCAATCACAGTAACTAGTGCCTCCACTTCTTCCTGCAAGAAATTCTTGGTCCTTGCATCGCGTTGCATCCATTAATGCTGCAGCTGCGATTTTTCCAATGCTCTCACACACACAACTGGCTCTTTAAAAATGGCCGATTGCCAACTCGGAGCTGTACTGCGCATTCACGTCCATTGCAACGACATCAGAAAAGTAACTTTTTTTCCCCGTACATGCGCAGAAGGTGCGGCATCGTTTTTTGGCACAGCCAGCAGGCTCCACCCCCGAGGCAACTGGACACGCTGTGCGGTGCCAAATTCGAATTATACATCAGGGAAACTTTGGCAAATTATTTCCGGCACATTTCCGGCCTAGAAAAGCAGGCGTAATTCTGGCAATATGCCAGAAAATGGGCTTGGGCAAAATTGAGCCCTTAGACCTGGAGTTGAGATTAGATCACAAATGTATCTTACATTGCCAAAGGTATTTTCTTTTGGCCTTTGTTTTTATACAGTTACTGTAACTGATCCAGTATCCACTTAGCCTTCATGCCTCCAGCACAGAGAGGGAACAGCAAATGGGCAACTCCAAAATGTAGAAGCTGCAGCCTCTGCTCACCATTTTCTCATTCACCATAATTAGATGAAACACAATCTGCTTCCATTACATATCCCATTTCTCTCATGAATGCTTCTATTGCTGCTATGGTTGCTTTGGGGTTCAAGATTCCCGTTAACCCAGACTGGCTTCAACTCATTTGGAAATGAGTACAGACAACATGAGGGAGGAATTCAGATGCTTCTTGCATGCCCAGCATTCTATACTCACACAGATCAGTACCCCTTATGAGGAAAAGCACAGGAACAGCCAGTTGGCATTCATATCAGCAGCAGTTCTGTGCCATCATGTAGAACTCCACAAGTGACTGCAAATACTGCTTCTGAAAGCTCCCAGAAACATGTCATTAATGCTGTTACATCAGGGTTCATCACAGATACAAATAGCAGGCCTGCTGAACCCTCTGAAGCTCAGCAGTTGACCGAGAACACACCATTGCTATTCCTTCAGCCAAGTGAAGATTTAGGAGCAGGGCACATACGCCAGATGTTCATGATTGACACAGGACAAATAAAACAGAAAAACACAGTGATCACATACACCGCAGGACCTCAAGCACTAAATAAAATTGTTTCACTTGAATATATCTTATTATAATACTTGCATTTATATAGAATCTGATCACGTTGACACTTTTCAAAGCATGTCACAGAGAACATTACTTTGAAGTGAAGTAACTGTTAAGTTGTTATGCTCTGTCATTCTTTGTTGTGCATAAAAGAAAGGTGACAGGTGTTCAAAAGTAAAGCTAAAACATATTGGACATAATTTTCATCTTCACCGCTTGGATTATAATCTAGCGGAGCGGATCACCAGCCTGCTGTAGAACCCGATGATTTTCCTTCCATTGATTTCCGCCAGGTCACCGTCCAGAGTATGAAGATGAAAATCTACCCCATTCAGTTCTTAGCAAAAATCAAGCAAATAATTAGTGGTCCATTGAATGTAAATATTGCAAATAGAAAGTAAAAGTATAGAGCTCACTGGAAGAACTGGACAATGAGACTCACACATCTGAATCCCTGGAATCAGTGAATTATCTGCTAGCCATTCGTGACCTGTTACTACTCTAACCATGGCAATACTGGCATGCAACATACCGTGATCATTTTCATGACCACCTCTGGTACATATTGTAAGGCCCTTCCTCAGTTATCCAAACGCTTCAAATGCTGCTTTAGTATCCTAAATGTCTGTTCAGTAAGTGTCGCCCACGTACTTCATTGTAACTGTTTTGTGCTGGCATATTGTAGTTGTGAAGAGGTGTTATCAGCTATGGTTGTACATGTAGACATATCTCTGAGGAATCAGCTCTCCATCCTTCATGCTGTCTCAAAGAACTATGCCATCTATGATTGCCTCAGAATGAAAGCATTAAGCACTATTTGTAGTGGGAGTAGCACATACATAAATGTAAATGAAAATACTGTACATAAATGGCTACATGTATAGCTAGTGATGCACTGTGCCTTGGAGAAATGTCAGTTTCCTCTGCTGAAGTGCATGTAGGTGGGTGCAAGGCAGTTGCCTCTTTTAAAGGAGAAATGAACAGTAATGGGCTGACTCCTGCGATGTCCCATGTGGATACCTGGAAGGTCTCCGTCACATAAAAGTTGAGGTCAGTGATACCCTTTACTGTCATTTATAATACAGTACAGATGGTTGACTGCTCCTGCAGACCATCATGCACCAGGTGTCACATCTAAGTCACAGCCTCCTTACTGAGCCTCATTGTGCACTGTCCCTTCCTCTGGTCTAGGTATCTGATTCTACTGTGGAACATCCATTAGCTGAGGTAAGTGGTTCTCTGAACAATGCTCTCTGTTTGTCCTCAGTACAGCTGGAATCAAAGAGGACAGCCCAAGAGATATCTGGCAGTTATATTATTCACTTTTGTCAGTGCTATGCTAATACTTATAAAACATTGGCCTTAGTTCAACTAACTAATGCTAGATCTGAGCTGGAGCTTTCATTTTTATCACCCTCGCCACATCATTCTACATAAGTTTGATATTGGATGTTTTTAATAAAAGGTCTTATCAAGTAAAACTTTTTATTTGCTAAATAGCTAGAATGAGAACATGACTCAGAGGAGTATTAGAAATTCTACTGGTCTTACTCCTCTGTATCTGTTTGTTGTTAAAGCCAAACTCATTGAGAAAAATATAGCTAGTGTTCTGATGCCCTGTACCACTCTGCTGCAGTTAAATGTATTGAACAATTGACTAACTTCTGATAAAGAAAGACTTGCATTTATTCACGACTGCTGGATGTCCCAAAGCATTTATAGAGCAGTTTTCAGCCTCTTAACTTGAGTACAGTGGCCAATGCCAGATATCAGCTCAGGGATGAGGGACTTGACTTCCGTTACATGGATAAACTGGAGAAGTTGGGGTTTTTCTCCTTAGAGCAGAGAAGATTGTGGAGAGATTTGATAGAGGCGTTCAAAATCACCAAGTGGTCTGGACAGAGTAGAGAGAAACTGTTCCCATTCGCAGAAGGGTCAAGAACCAGAGGACTCAGTTTTAAGATGATTGGCAAAAGAACCAAAGGCAACATTAAAAAAAACATTTTTACACAGCGAGTGGTGAGGATCTGGAATGCACTGCCTAAAAGAGTGGTGGAGGCAGACTCAATCACGTTTTTCAAAAGGGAGTTGGACAACTACCTGGAAGAAAAACAACATTTGCAGAGCTACAGGGAAAGGGCAGAGGAGTGGGACAGCTGAGGTGCTCTTGCAGAGAGCCAGCAGGGGGTAGACAGGCCAATCTATGAATCTGATTCTATGGCTGCCAATTAAGTACTTTTTGAAGTGTAGTCACTTGTAATGTAGGAAACGTGGCAGCCAATTTGCACACAGCAAGCTCCCAAAAAATAATGTGATAATAACCAGGTAATCTGTTTTACTGATATTGATTGAGAGATAAATATTGACCAGGACGCCGGGGACAGCTCTTCGAAATAGTGCCATGGGATTTTTTACATTCACCTGAGGGGGCAGTTGGGGCTTTAGTTTAACGTCTCATCCAAAAGACAGCACCTCTGACTTTGCAGCACTCCCTCAGTACTGCATTGATTTCACTAAGTTGAAGGGGGAAGATTTTAGAACAGGAAATACTTAACTGCAAGTGACCCTCCAGCCAGATATTTGATATTTTAAAAGAATTGGATAGGTATTTGAAAAGTTAGAATACAAAGGATTATGGGAAAGGGCGAGGCAATTGGATTAGCGTAGAAAGGTCCAGGCGAAGCGCTTACCTCAGCAGGATCAATGGACCCAGTGATCTCCTGCCCTCGAATTTCTAGCATTCTCACTCCATACAGTAATTTCTTTCTATAATTTGGCACAGTGATATACCACGAATGGGGAAAGGGAAGTTTAAAAGATATATGTAAATCGAGCTCACGCACTAGCTGACAGTGGGTCAGGGGCCGGGTAGCTTGCTATTCCACATAAGAGATCATGGAATCACACAATACAGAAGGAGGCTGTTTGGCCCATAGTGCCTGTACTAGCTATTTGAAAGAGCTATCCAATTAGTCCCACTCCTCCACTCTTTCACCACAGTCCTGCAATTTTTTCCCCCCCGTTTCAAGTATATATCCAATTCGCTTTTGAAAGATGGGCTGATTCTGTGGATGGACGACTGCTGATATATCAACAATGTGCAAAGTAAAATGTTTTAAGCAATCAAGAGTTGAGTAAATAAAGTTAAATATAACTTATGTTTACTTGTCAAACAGTAATGTGATATAACACACCTGAAAACTACTTCTCCCTCTCCAGTTCTGGCTGTAAATGTGTTAAGTTTTGGTGCTTTCCTTGGCGGCAGTAGTCACACTCACTATCCAATGCATAGAATGGAGGTTGCAAGACAGATTTTTTTTTATATACATGGGCAAAGTGAAAACTTGGTAATCATTCTAAATCATCGTCTTTATATTACATCACGAGACTAAATATCCATCCAGCTCCCAGCGTTACCCATATTAATTGAGGTGGAGAAGGGCCAGGAAATACGTTTTGATCCTGTTCAAGGATTTTGGGGAGACATTGGTAGGAAACCCGGGAATTTCTCGTTCACCTGCAACAGTCCTCAATTGAATGAAAAAAATAGGAATCAGAGTCGGCCTGACAACACCCAGACTGGTACAGTAGAGACACCGCAACTCCAAACACCCCGAACTCCCAGTCTCAGCATGAATGGGGGAGAATAGAGGCAACAAAATTACATCCTCTGTTCAAGCACAACCTCAAACTCAAAAGCTCCAAGGAAGAAAACTAGGATTCATGGATGTAAACAGGACTACGAACTCCTTCATAGAATCACAGACATTTACAGCACAGGAGGCCGCCATTCGGCCCATCATGTCCATGCCGGCCGATAAAGAGCTATCCAACCTTGGACCGTAGCCTTGTAGGTTACGGCATTTCAAGTGCATATCCAAGTACTTTTTAAATGCTGAGGGTTTCTGCCTCTACCACCCTTTCAGACAGAGTTCCAGACCCCCCCATCACACTCTGGGTGTAAAGAATTCCCCTCTAAACTTCCTACAATTATATCTATGCCCCCAGGTTATTGACCCCACTGCTAAGAGGAATAGGTCCTTCCTATCTACTCTATCTAGGCCTCTCAATTTTATACACCTCAATAAGGTCTCCCCTCAGCCTCCTCTGTTCCAAAGAAAACAATCCCAGCCTATCCAATCTTTCCTTATAGCTAAAATTATCTAGTCCAGTCAACATCCTCATAAATCTCCTCAGTACCCTCTCTAGTGAAATCATTCTTTCCTATAATGTGGTGACCAGAACTGCATGCAGTACTCTAGCTGTGGCCTAACTAGTGCTTTATACAGTTCAAGCATAACCTCTCTGCTCTTATATTCTATGCATCTGCTAATATAGGCGCGTATCCCGTATGCCTTCTTAACCACCTTATCTACCTGTCCTGCTACCTTCAGGGATCGGTGGACATGCACTCCAAGGTCCTTCTGTTCCTCTACACTTCTCAGTATCCTACCATTTATTTGTGTATTTCCTTGCCTTGTTAGCCCTCCCCAAATGCATACCTCACACTTCTCCAGATTGAATTCCATTTGCCACTGTTCTGTTCACCTAACCAGTTCATTGATATTCCTGCAGTCTACAGCTTTCTTCTTCATTATCAACCACACAGCCAATCTGCAAACTTCTTAATCATACTCCCTACATTCAAGTGTAAATCATTGACATATAATCACAAAAAGCAAGGCACCTAGTACTGAGCCCTGCAGAACCCACTGGAAACAGCCTTCCAGTCACAAAAAGACCTATCAACTGTTACCCTTTGCTTCCTACGTTTGAGCCAATTTTGGATCCAACTTGCCACTTTGCCTTGGGCTTTTACTTTCGTTACCAGTCTGCCATGTGGGACCTTATCAAAAGCCTTGCTAAAATCCATAAGGATTACATCAAATGCACTACCCTCATCGACCCTCCTTGTTACCGCCTCAAAAAATTAAATCAAGTTAGTCACACGACCTTCCCTTAACAAATCTATGCTGACTGTCCTTGATTAATCCATTTCCTTCCAAATGAAGATTTATCCTGTCCCTCAGAATTTTTTCGATAATTTACCCACCACCAAGGTTAGGCTAAGTGGCCTGTAATTATTCGGTCTATCCCTTTCTCCCTTTTTAAACAAGGGTACAATGTTAGCAGTCCCCCAATATCACACCTGTAGCCAGAGAGCATTGGCAAATGATGGTCAGAGTCTCTGCTATTTCCTCTCTTGCTTTCCCTTGTAGATATCAGAAAGGACTATCAGATATCAGCAATGCAGCTGAAGCTTGTTAAATGAGACTGCTCTTGCACCCTGTCCCCTTGAGACAGTATATACACTCCATTCAGTCCTCTGTTACATTCAAGCAACATAGCTTACAAGTATTATACTGAAAAGAAGAAAGCTCCAACCAGTGTCGTCAGTAGGCTTGGAAAAAGCTGCCTGTCTTTCTTCTCATTCAGGGGATGGGCGGTGAGGTGGGAATGGGTATGAATTAGAAACAGGACGAAGTATTTGAGAAGACATTTATTCCATGTGTGACAGGGACCTTGTGCATCCTCCTTATCCCAACACTTCCTCAGTGACAGGGAAAGGCAAATAAACCCATAGCATCGATGCCAATTAGTTCCCAGAAGCACATTACAAGGCAGTAACACTCAATGGATTCAATTAAAGCCAATTATAACAATTGACACGGTTCAGAGGGAAATGTGCTATCACATCCCATGAAAACTGCATTGCAAGTATCGAGCGAGCATTTCCTTCATTCCATGGGTAATCCGGAACCTCTTTCGAAACATGGAGAGGCGGTGTAATTCGGGTTTCAAATAGAAAAGCTCCGTCAGGTCTGTGAGTATTCCAACCGTGGGCCTTGGTGACACGGAGAGGCTTTCTTCCAACGAGAGATGTGCTTGAACCCAAGAGTGAAATCGAACATTTTCCGATCCCGTTACTTTAAGGTCGCCGATATGGATTGAGGGATCCACTCGCGTATAACCAACATCAAGCTTAAAAGGGACATGGAAGGAAAACAAGATCGCTCCTTATCAGTTAGAGTAGTATATTCTACCAAGCAACCACTACCCCTTTACTTGGAAAGCGGAGATTTTGTGGCACTTTCCTTCCAATGACATTGTAAGTGGAAGCTCTGCTCCCAGCCACACAGCAGAGGCTGCGTCCTATTTCAGTCCGTGCAATCGGCGCATTCTTTGATTATTCTCCATGTGTCTAATACAGATAACATGATTGATTGTAACATATTATTATGCCCAAGCTTCACCACCAGGCCCTCCCAGCGGCTGGCTCACAACAGCAGCACTGACAGTGACAAGGACTGTCGTCTCAACCGCGGGAGACCAAAGAATGGGGCAAAACGTGAAGAAAACCCGAAATAGGTGTACCTACAAGGGAGCAAGCAGAGACACTTTCTGCATGTGGCGCCATTCTGAGCTAAATGACAAGGATTGCAATGGGAGGAGCCCACCTCAATGTCGACATTTTTTCCTCGTGGCCACCACCACTCTGCTCTTTGAAATGAAATAAAAAGTTTATCTGTCGGGTATTCCCATTTAAGGAACATACATACGGCAGTCAGCAATATATTTATGCAAGTGGTTAATACGGGTTTTACTATTACATTACAACAGCGACTACACTTCAAAAATTACTTAACTGGCTGTAAAGCGCTTTGGGACATCATGAGGTCGTGAAAGGCGCTATAGAAATACAAGTATTTTTTCTTTCATTCAATCGTGCTGTGGACACGTAGGATTGTGCGCCAAACGTGAACTAATGCAATAAAATTATTGGGAATTATAGCGACAGGCAGAGATCTTCAGAGATGCATTGTTGGTCATGAAATTTCAAGTGTACAAAAATGCCACCAGATAATGTCGGATGCTTTCACAGCGAGCCCTGCGGCTGAAGTTACAAGCTGTATAGCACGAGGCGAACAGAACAAACCCACAAGGGCCCACAACAAGAGCAGAGAAAGATAACCTGAGAATTCGCCGAATGGCCTTCAGCATAACATTCCTTTCAGGCACACAATATCACGGTGACCAGGTACGAGTTTAAAAATACCCTACAGATTATTGAACCAGGACTCCAGAACCGAAGAGCGTCTGGTGCGACCGCAGTGTTGACAATTTCCTGAATATGAAACCGGTTTTTGTGAAGTTCAATGTCATGGACAGTATTTTCTGAATTAAACATTTACAGCCATGAGATGTGGAGGAAAATGATAGCAAGCGTTTCAATTCAAGACTTGACTGTTGCACAGTAATAAATCCCCACAGTAGCTCAAGATCTACAAGGTCTGTGAACCATAGCGGGGCTATTGGGAAAGAGTAGGGGGAGTGGGACTAATTGACGGGCTGAATGGTCTCCTCCTGTGCTGTAAGATTGTGTGTTTGATCTTGTTATAATCTGTAGAGCAATAGGTTTAGCTGGAACATGCAAAGGGCATGGGATTCCAGAATAATCAACTCCAAATGATTTCTTAACAAATGTGACATAGGTGTCACACGCTTCAACAAGCTGCGAACTGACAGTCATTGTTGGCATTAGGATGCCTCCAAAAATGTTCAGCGTATACATGATATAAAAATAACGTGTCAATTTGATTTCAAATCAGCAATCTCATTTTGCGGTTCAAATGTCAGTTACAAATCTATTTCTCCTGGTTATTATAATATCGTAACCCACCATCCCATTAGATTCCTGCCTGTAACTCACCTTGGGGTATCCATTGTTCTTTGTTACCATTGCCGCCTAATATTTCTGGTGCAATTGAGTTCTTGTTGACTGTGGAAAGTATCGGTCAATATACTAAAATGTCAGTTTTGGGGGGACAAAGGTGTCCCGTGCAATGTTTACTCCTTCAGAGAACACTTTCTCGGCTTTCTCCATAACAGTTGAAGTTGCAGCTCCTGGCGGGCCACATTGTTTGCATGGCTGACAAAGCAAGTGCTCTACTCCGAACTCATACACGGCAAGCGTTCCCCAGGTGGGCAGAGGAAACGTTTCAAGGACACCCTCAAAGCCTCCTTGATAAAATGCAACATCCCCACTGACACCTGGGAAACCCTGGCCAAAGACCAACCTACGTGGAGGAAGAGCATCTGGGAGGGCGCTGAGCACCAAGTCTCGTCATGGAGAGCATGCAGAAACCAAACGCAGGCAGCGGAAGAAGCGTGCGGCAAACCAGTCCCACTCACCCTTTCCTTCAACGACTGACTGTCCCACCTGTGACAGACTGTAATTCCCGTATTGGACTGTTCAGTCACCCAAGAACTCACTTTTAGAGTGGAAGTAAGTCTTTCTTGATTTTGAGGGACTGCCTATGATGATGATGCCGTTTCAAGGAAACACATAATAACCTTGGTGCACTTTTAAATCCAATATGTCCCTTACTTCTAATTGCTATCAAGAACTTGTCTTTTTGAACCCTGTCATAATTCCACCACTTTTGCCGGTAGTCTGTTCCATGTCAGTTCTCATTTGATATTTATAGTCCCAATGTTGTTTGGAGGCTGAAGGCTAGGCCCTCCAGCTTCACTGTGCAACTATTAAATGTTCCCATCACTTTTGTGGAGGATCCATTTCCAACACGTGATTCCTGTTCACTTACACTGTACCTGTACAAATATCTATCAGATCACAAAAGTAAGTCCATAAAGATAAGTTCAGATAAGGGAAGCCATTTGGTCCATCTTTTCATGTTACCAAAACAACATTCACCTGTATCCTGACAGATGTTTCTGCAACTGACCTATGAGTCACATTTTCCTACAGCCAATCCTTAATCAAAGGTGGACCTGGGGGAATGTTTCCAGGGCTAGAAGTGTGAAATTCTGTAACCATATCCAGGCCTTGACTTCTCTGCTAAACTGCTACCAACTTAGCACCTGGAAGCCACTCTTATTCAAGGGTGTTGTAGGAGGTAGGCACCTTTAGAATATAGCAGAATACTAGGCATTAGGCACCTGCTAGATATATCAAAACTCACATAAGCTTAAAATGGACACACGCATAAAATGGCTGCCCAGGCATGATGGGAAATCAGGTAGTCAAGCTGTGAACTGTTGAACATTCAATGACCAAGCAATAACCCTGTGAGGCCCACTGTAGGAATGCCTGGGATGCGGGAAGACAGAGATAAGAAGGAAACCATCTCCTGTGAACAAGGTCATAAACCAATTAATTCCCCAGGAAGAAAGATAAGAGGGAAACCATCTCCTGTAAACAAGGTTATAAACCAATTATTTCTCCCAGATGAAAGAACTAGGGAGAGAACCTATAAAGTCATCGATCAGCCCAAGCTGACAATAACCGAACATATGGTTCCCTGGATACTAGGGGAATTCTATTGGGTTAAAAGAACCTATATGTAATCTATAATCGTTGTGATTGGCTTGTGTCCAGCCGTGATGGGCTGTGTAGCTGTAGTAAACTGTTTTGTAACTGTTGTGAAACATATAAAGGTGCATGTAACTCTTTGTTCTGTGGAGAGAAACCTGGATACGGTCCTGAGTTTTTCCTCCCCGCTGAGCGTAATAAAAGCTGCATCAGCATTGGAACCGACTCTGAGTGTTGAGTGATTCTTCTAAGAAAACACTAACGCTAACAAAGGGGATTACTCATGTAAAAGGTTTTTGGGCAGTGAGGGGATTTGAAGTAAGGAGCCCTACTTGAAAGCCTAACACCTATCCACTGATCCCATATTATTGCATCAATGGTGATAAATTCCAATCAACAATGCACCTATTTTCTTTATCAATGTCACATTCTAAGAGTGGAATTTTTATTTAGCTGTACATTTAGACTTTATAACAAAGCACAATTAAATTGCCAGTTCAATCTCTAGTGCCAGTTTGGCTCAGTTGTGAGTATGTCAGAAGGTTGAGAATACAAGAACCATCTCAGGACTTCAGCACATAGTTTAGACTGGCAATGCAATATTGGAGTGCTATATTGAGGGAGTGCTGCATTGTCCTTTGGATGAGCTGGTAAAAGTGGAGTGTTAACTGCCGGTTGTGCTTCTGGTGCTGATGCCTCTGGTGTCTGTTTAAAAATCTCACAGCACTGTTTGAAAATGAACAAGGAGTTCTCCCTGTGACTTCAATTATCATCAAACAATGGTGATTTATCTCATTGCTATTTGTGCAATATTGCTGTGTGCAATTGGCTGCTATGTATGTGTACATAACAAGTTATTGCACTTCAAAAAATGACTTCTTGTATGTGAAATGTTTATGTGGTGTATGTAGCACACAAATCACTGACTCCACACGGTCTGGTGTAAGTCTAACTGCTGTGACCTTCGTCCTTTATTGTTCAGCTCCAGAGTGCCTCCCAGGTGTGGTGGTCACCCTTATATAGCCCTTGTTACAGGTACTACCAGGGTTTCCCACCGCAGCGCCCTCTGTGGTGCGGCATAGTACTTACATTACATTTAAGGTACTGGGACGATACACACATCATTACATAACATCACACTTGTCCAACGGAAGGCAGGTGGGCATAGACAGTGCGTTAGTATGGTACATATTATCTGGTACATTAACTGGTTATTGACTAGTAACAGAACCTTGATTTCCTTGTTAGCCGTTATCATTAATTGTACTTCATCCATTATTTTACACAAATACAGTGGCCATTCAGCATAAAAAAGGTAATTCTTATTATAAATTCACTATCTCACATTAACATTGCTCATTTTAGACTCGCTCTGCCTAACAGAAGTCCTTTGTAAGGCCCTTTTAAGACTCCCGGGTGCATTTCCTCTTTAAGGCGCCATCTTTCATGCAGGAGGATTCCACGAGGCTTCTCCTTGGGCGCCGCCATCTTTGATGCTCTGCAACTCCGACACGATGCCGCCGCCATCTTCTTCTCCGCCGCTCCGGATGCCCTCCGCCGTCGCAGCCTCTGCTCCCCTATGCTGCCACCTGACTTGCCGCCTCTCCTGCGGCCGTCGTGGCCTCTCCAGCGGCCGCACATGCCGCGTCCCCCGCAGCCTCCGTAGCGGCCTCCCCTGCGGCTGCCGCCCGACGCTACCAGCTCCTCTGCAGGGCCCTTTCGAACCGCCGGCCCCTGGATCCCTCAGCACCCCGCCCGCAGCGCCCCGTCGGCTCAACCCCCACCCCCCCTTAGGCCCCTCTGTGCAGGGCTGCTTGCCTGTGGGGGCTGGGGCTGCAGGGTCTCTGTGTGAGGTCCGGGCCTGGGGCTTGCCTGTGGGTGGATTGAGGCTGCAGCTCCAGCTCGGTCGGCGCTGCTCTCTGGGGACCCGGGGCACGGCAGCACCCCGGGGAGCAGCAGCCTGTGGAGTGATGAAGTCTTCCCAGCTCCCACAGACCTTCCCCATCCACCTCCGGCCGAAGAGTGTCGGCCCATCGCCTGCAACGACCTACAAAGGTAAAGCGTGCGTCTCGTCCCCGTGGGATACCTGCACCATCGCTCTGCCGAGAACAGGTATTAGTTCCCTGGTGTAGGTATGCAGCTTTGCCGTGACCGGAACCAGCTTGGGTCGTGCAGCTGGGTTAATCCACAGTTTGTCAAAAGTTCTCCGACTCATCAACGACGGACCCGAGCCCGTGTCCACTTCCATACTCACTGGGACTCCGTTGATTTTTACTTCACTTATCACTGGGGGCGAATCGTCGGTACACGTATACAGTCCCAACACCTCATCTTCTTCTACCTGCTCCTCGCTAAACAGTGGATCATCCCCCATCTCCTCAGCCACATGGTGAGTCCGATTTCTTTTACACATACGCTGAAGGTGGCCTTTAACGTGGCAGGTATTGCACGTATACTCCGCAAACCTGCACCGGTGAGCCCCATGGCTTCCTCCACAGCGCCAGCATGGTGCTGCTTGATTGGCCCCCCTCGGCGGACTCTGAGTTCCGGGACCCCGAGGTCCGTGCTCTCTGCCCCGGGCAGAGCCACGTTCTGCAGTTTTGTCCGTGGTGGGCACTATCCTGTGGACAGTGCCTGCCGGGTTCGAGACTGTGTGGATCATTTGCTTGGTGCTGCAAGTCAAAGTCATATATGCCCGGCTGATGGCGATGGCCTTTATCAGAGTGACTGTGGGTTCCGTGGCCAGCAGCTTGTGAAGGAAGCCCTCGTGGCCAATCCCCATAACGAAAACGTCCCGCAAAGCCTCATCAAGGTGTGCCCCAAAATCACACGGCGCCGCGAGTCTCCTGAGGTCTGCAGCATATTTGGTGACATCCTGGCCCTCAGATCTGCAGTGATGGTAAAATTTGTATCTGACCGTGAGGATGCTCTCCTTCGGTTTCAACTGGTCACGAATGAGTTCAGTCAGCTCCTCGTATGACTTGTCCCTGGCGCTCCCAGGTGCCAGCAAATCCCTGACGAGACAGTAAACCTCATCTCCACAACTGGAGAGCAATATCGCCTTACGCTTCTCTATCAGTGCGTCTATGTCCTCCGTCAGGTCATTTGCTGTGAAGTAGTACTCGAGCCTTTCCATAAAGGCCTCCCAATCATTGCCCACGGTAAAATCCTTTAGCAAGCCCAGAGTAGCCATGGTTGCGTGGAGTTCGTCCGCTTCCTCGTTGCCAATGTGGTGTATGTAGCACACAAATCACTGACTCCACACGGTCTGGTGTTAATCTAACTGCTGTGACCTTCGTCCTTTATTGTTCAGCTCAAGAGTTCCTCTCAGGTGTGGTGGTCGCCCTTATATAGCCCTTGTTACAGGTACTACCAGGGTTTCCCACCGCAGCGCCCTGTGGTGTGGCATAGTACTTACATTACATTTAAGGTACTGGGATGATACACACATCATTACATAACAGTTTAGATACTTCTGAGAGATGTGTCAAGGAGTTTCATTAATGAAAGTCATTATTTTTACTAAAATTATACTTGCACAACGCTGGTTTGAGAGTCTATGACGCGGGGACATAGTCTATAAATTAGAGCCAAGCCTTTCAGGAGTTAAGATAGCAAACACTTCTACATGTAAAGGGTGGTAGAAGTTTGGAACTCTTCCGTAAATAACAGGTGATGCTGAATCACTTGTTAATTTTAAATCTGAGATCAATATGTCCTTACTATACAGTATAAATGCACACGAGGCCCATGCTTGAGGGACGGTCACTATGTGATCAATAACCTTTATTAGCCAGCACTCAAGTGATGAAGGTGGGTGGAGCTTCCCCTTTTATACCTGGAAGTCCAGGCTAGGAGTGTCTCCCACAAATTCACCACCTAGTGGTCATTGTTCTCAGTGTACAACTTAGGTCAGTTTATACATGTATTCAACCATCATTTTAACCCATGACATCACCTCCCCGCCCCCCCCAAAGTCTTATTGGGATCACAGGTTGAGTCTCTCTGGTGGTTTACACTCCCTTGTAGAGCGCCTGAGTTGGAGCTCCAGTTGTTGGGCGCTGACCTGAGTGTCTGCTGTTTGCGGTGCCTCAGGCCTGTCCGGACTGCCCACAGTGACTGGGCTCTCCTCCACTCGGTTCTGGTGTTCGGTCACCTGTGGAGGAGTGAACTCTACAATCGTGTTCTTCCTCTGCTTCTTCTATGGTGTTGCTGAATCTCCTTTTTGTTTGATCCACGTGTTTGCGGAAAATTTGTCCATTGGTAAGTTTAACTACCAGAATCCTATTCCCCTCTTTGACAATCACAGTGCCTGCGAGCCATTTGGGCCCTGCAGCGTAGTTGAGGTCAAAGACAAGGTCATTGACATCGATACCTCGTGCTCTCGCATTCCTGTCATGGTGGGCACATTTTGACTGATGCCTGCTCTCGACAATTTCTTTCATGGTGGGGTGTATAAGGGATAACCTGGTTTTGAGCATCCTTTTCATTAGCAGCTCTGTGGGTGGAACCCGTGAGCGAGTGCGGTCGGGATCTATTGGCCAACAGGAGGCGTGACAAGCGGCTTTGTAGGGAACCCCCTTGGATTCTGAGCATTCCCAGTTTGATTATCTGCACTGCTCGTTCTGCCTGGCCGTTTGAGGCCGGCTTGAACGGTGCCGTTCTGACATGGTTAATTCCATTGCCTGCCATGAAGTCCTGGAATTCAGTGCTTGTAAAGCGCGGGCCATTGTCGCTGACCAAGACATCCGGTAGACCGTGGGTGGCGAACATTGCCCGTAGACTTTCTACCGTGGCAGAGGATGTGCTTGAATTTAAAATGTCACACTCGATCCATTTGGAGTAGGTGTCTACTACAACCAAAAAAATGTTTCCCATGAAAGGACCTGCGTAGTCCACATGGATGCGTAACCATGGCTTGGCGGGCCAGGACCAGGGGCTAAGGGGGGCTTCCCTGGGTGCATTGCCTAGCTCGGCACACGTGTTGCATCTGCGAACACAAAGTTCCAGGTCTGCATGTATCCCTGGCCACCAAACATGTGACCTGGCAATTGCCTTCATCATGACAATGCCCAGGTGCTCATTGTGAAGTTCTCTGATGAACACCGTCTGCCCATCTGGGGCATGACTACACGGTTTCCCCATCGTAGGCAATCCCTGCGCCTGTGAAATGGTTTAAATTCCTCAGGGCATGCCCCGTATGTGGCTGCCCAGTCCCCATTCAGGACATATTTCTTGACTAAAGACAGTAGCAGGTCTCTTTGTCCAGACTTTAATCTGACAGGCTGTCACGGGTGAGCCTTCACTTTCGAAAGCTTCAACAGCCATGACCATCTCAGCAGCATGCTCGGTAGCCCCCTCAGTGGTGGCTAGTCGGAGCCTGCTGAGTGCATCGGCGCAGTTTTCAGTGCCCGGTCTGTGCCGAATTATATAGTCATAGGTGGCTAATGTGAGTGCCCACCTCTGTATGCGGGCCGATGCATTTGCATTGATGGCCTTGTTGTCGGCCAAAAGGGAAGTTAGGGGTTTGTGATCTGTCTCCAGCTCAAATTTCCTGCCAAACAGGTACTGGTGCATTTTCTTTACTGCATATACACATGCAAGCGCCTCCTTTTCTATCATCCCGTAGCCCCTTTCTGCCTGGGACAGACTTCTGGAGGCATAAGCTACCGGCTGTAACTGACCCTTGTCATTAACATGCTGCAACACACACCCAACACCATAGGACGACGCATCGCACATTAAAACAAGTTTCTTACATGGGTCATATAGTGTTAACAGTTTGTTAGAGCACGCAATTTGTTATGCTCCATCAAAAGCCCTTTCCTAGCTGTCCCCCCAGACCCATTCGTGACCTTTGCGTAGGAACATCTGTAGCGGCTCTAACAGCGTGCTCAATTTGGGAAGAAAGTTACCAAAATAGTTAAGGAGCCCCAGGAACGAACGCAGCTCCATCGTGTTACGGGGTCTGGGTGCTCTCTGGATCGCTTCTGTCTTGGACGCAGTAGGTTTGATCCCGTCTGCTGCTATCCCCATCCCCAGGAATTCTACCTCTGGAGCTACGAAGACGCACTTCGCCTTTTTCAGTCGCAGCCCTACCCGTTCCAGTCTGCGCAACACCTCCTCCAGGTTGTGGAGGTGTTCTTCAGTATCGCAACCCGTGATGAGGATGTTGTCTTGAAAAACCACCGTCCCTGGAATCGACTTGAGGAGGCTTTCTATATTTCGTTGAAAGATCGCGGCGCCCGAACGAATGCGGAACGGGCATCTGTTGTACTCAAACAACCCCTTTGTGTGTCGTGATGGTGGTCAGCTTCTTCGACTCACTCGCCAGCTCCTGGGTCACGTAAACTGAGGTCAGGTCCAATTGTGAAAAAAGTTTGCCACCGGATAGCGTCGCAAAGAGGTCCTCCGCTCTTGGTAGCGGGTACTGGTCTTGGAGTGACACCCAATTGATGGTGGCCTTGTAATCACCACATATCCTGACCGACCCATCCGCCTTGAGCACCGGCACAATCGGGCTCGGCCAGTCGCTGAATTCGACTGGCGAGATGATGCCTTCCCTCAGCAGGCAGTCCAATTCGCCTTCTATCTTTTCCCGCATCACGTACGGCACTGCTCTGGCCTTGTGGTGTACTGGTCTGGCGTCCGGGTTTGTGTGAATCACTACCTTGGCCCCCATGAAAGTGCCAATGCCGGGTTGAAAGAGAGAGTCAAATTTGTCCAGGATCTGTGAGCATGATACTTGCTCCACAGAAGAAACTGCATTGACATCGCCCCATTTCCAGTTCATGACAGCAAGCCAACTCCTTCCCAGTAGTGCGGGAGCGTCCCCCGGGACAATCCAGAGTGGCAACCTGTTCTCCGAATCTTTGTGTGTCACGATTACCGTGGCGCTGCCTAGCACCAGAATGATCTCCTTTGTGTAGGTCCGTAACTGTGCGTCAATCAGCGATAATTTTGGCCTCTTGGCCTTGGACGCTCACAACTTTTCGAACTGTTTGATACTCATCAGGGACTGGCTGGCCCCCGTGTCTAGCTCCATTGATACTGGGATGCCATTGAGGTGGCGTTCTGGTGTATGAACTGTATATGTGCTCCCATGAACTCGCTGAACTTCAGCTTCCAGCGATTTCCCCCAGTGTTCATTTGGCCTCATAGGGCTTACATCGAGCCCGTCTTCCTCGTACATCAGCCTGGCTGCAGGCTTCCTGCACATACGCGCCAAGTGACCGCTGACGTTGCAATTTCTGCAGGTATATTGCTGATGCCTGAAAACTCTGGCTGGGTAGTGTGACTCCACACCTCCAACATGAGCCGTTGTTGGAAACAATAGGTCCATTACCAGTCGATCTGCTCTGGCTGTCCTTAAGTGCACCATTAATAGGTGTTGATGGCCCCATTACTGGCCGCATTGTCCCTTGCGATGGCGTGAATTGCCGTTCAGCTAGCCATTGTCTCTGTTGAATTCCCCCTTTGGGTTCGACTACATACTGGGGCATGTCCGATTGCCCTTGTCTGCCTAGAGAACTGTGAGCCGCGTTAACAATGTTGACTCCCTGGTCGTTTGCCGTATTTGAGCCAAGATTTTTGTCATACATCATTCTGGTCTCTTCCTCTCCTGAGATAAATGTCTGGGTTATCAGAGCCGCCGCTTCCAAGGTCAAGTCTTTGGTCTCAATCAGTTTCCTGAAAACCCCAGTGTGCCCGATGCCCTCAATAAAAAAGTCTCGCAGCATCTCCGCTCTGCATGCACCTGGGAACTTACATAGGCTCGCCAATTGCCTGAGATCTGCCACGAAGTCTGGAACGCTTTGCCCTTCTCGTCGTCCGTGCGTATAAAACCGGTGTCTCGTCATGTGCATGCTGCTCGCCGGTTTAAGGTGTTCCCCAATCAACTTACTGAGCTCTTCAAACGTCTTGTCCGCCGGCTTCTCTGGCGCTAGAAGATCCTTCATCAGGGAGTACGTCCTGGATCCACAAATCGTCAGGAGATGAGCCCTGCGTTTATCGTCCGACTCCTGTCCCAACCATTCCTTAGTGACGAAACTTTGCTGCAGTCGCTCAATAAAATCGTCCCAATCATCCCCAACACAGTATCTCTTGTCTGTGCTGCTAGAGGCCATGCTCGCGTGGTTTAAATCCCAGTTTCTCATCACCAATAATATGTCCTTACTATACAGTATAAATGCACACGAGGCCCATGCTTGATGGACGGTCACTATGTGACCAATAACCTTTATTAGCCAGCACTCAAGTGATGAAGGTGGGTGGAGCTTCCCCTTTTATACCTGGAAGTCCAGGCTAGGAGTGTCTCCCACAAGTTCACCACCTAGTGGTCATTGTTCTCACAGTGTACAACTTAGGTCAGTTTATACATGGATTACAATGATGGTTGAATACATGACAGAGATTGACAGATTTTTGTTAACCAAAGGTATTAAGGAATATGGGGCAAAGGCGGGGATATGGAGTTATGTCACAGATCAGCCATAATCTCATTGAATGGCAGAACAGACTTGAGGGGCTAAATGGCCTCTTCCTGTTCCTATTTTGCTTAAATACAATTAAGTCAAAACCGTTAAATCCATCTTGAGCCACTAGCCAAACTCATCTCCACTTGTGTTTTCATAATAAATGCTTTGAATAGAGATGAACACAAAAATGAGGTTATAGTCCTCTCACAAATGTGATTTCTGCTCACATTTGCCAGAGATTTGATTAATACACATCCATCCAGTTACTCTGAAGTACCATCTTTGAACACGAATAACTGAAGGAAATCCTAAAACTGCAGCATTCGTCTCCCACTACCAACTTATTATGTGAATGAAAAGAAAACTCCCAAGATTGTATGGCCGGAGGGAATACAAATTGCAATTTGATCCATTCTATTTTGGAGTTCTAAAGGTTTTAAAATGTCAATATTTTAGAAACAAAGACACTCCTCGTCTGTTCACACTGAGTCTGTGAACCATATACAAATGCAGAGCACCACGACATCATTCACTCACAGTCAGAACCATCTGTTTACAGATGGAGAAATCTCCATTTGCAAACTTTTAAATGAGTTTGAACTTAGAGAGAAAAATGGATTTATAGTGTAATCTTTCTTTACAGACATGGAATTCCCCTTACCTCTACTCTGTGAAGAAACGATTGGGAATTAACATTAATCTAAAGTACTTCCCAGTCTAGAAATAATACAGAATATCTCCTTTTTTACAGTAAAGTAACAACCACAGGAAACCATGTCAGATCTCTTGGTTGGAAAATATCATCTGATGACTGCCTCTGACCAGCTGCTGTGAGCTGGCCGTGGATTGGCTTGCTTCCTGGAATGTGTGTGCCAACTTGAAATGTCAATACTGGGCAAAGCTTCAGTTCCGACTAGCACGGGAATTTTTTGCTCAAATAGCACAATGGTGATTGATGTAGCAGGTTGAGATCTAGGAGTTCCACTTAATACCAAAGAGCCACAACTGAACCCAAATAATCTTTTCCATTTGCAAGCCGTAACATGGCAAATTCGCCTGACTCTGCTGCTTTTGCACAAGAAACAAAAAACATATCTCAAAAGACACTTTCATTTATTTTCCCTTCAGCTGTATTTGAGTAGAGCACTTTAGGTTAAAAGTACGCTCCCCAGGCTGTTTTCTCTTAAGTTACCGGATGCTAGAAATAGTTTCATCAAATCAATCACCATTGGTTCCAAATTTCCTTCCCTCCCCTTATTTTAGATTACCCTACGCTATTGACCTGCTCCAAGGTGTACAGCAGCCTGGAGCGACTCTTCCTCACACTTTGCTGGGAAAGTCCCTCCTCCTGGATGACCAAGTTGAAATGATGACACTTCCACCTGAAAAATCTTGGAAACAAGCCTTTGATTCATCATATACAAAAGTAAAATACCGCAGATGCTGGAAATCTGAAACAAAACAAAAACAGAAAATGTTGGAAATACTCAGCCGGTCAGGCAATATCCGTGAAGAGAGAAACAGAGTTAGCGTTTCTGGTCGATTACCTTTCATCAGAACTGTCATCGACCTGAAACTTTAACTCTGTCTTTTGCTCCACAAATGCTTCACTTGCTGAGTATTTCCAGCATTTTCTGTTTTTATCTTTGATTCATCTACATCAATCACCATTGTGCTACTGAGCATGTGCGGAGGGACCTGTTCTCAGGCCTCTTGCCAATCTCACTGCAGAACAACGCAGGTGGACTCCCCTCTCGACCAGCTGAGGACAGCAACTGGCTGCACAGGGCCAACTTGACTTTCTAAAAATATTTTTAAAAGATATAGGAAAACAGGGACTCAGTGTAGTCGGTAATGATGACTGCACGCTCACCAACCTATACTCCTAGAGTCTGGCAAAGCAGATAAAATAAATTTTAAGCGAAGGGTTGAAGCAGTCAAATAACCAACGTGGAATGTATGAAACAGCAGGACTACTCTCTTTGGTGATCTTTCTTTTACTGTTAACGATGAAACAACCCATCAATATCCCATTTCCAGCACCACCATCTCCTGATTACTAACCCCTCCTCAAGATTGTAGATATGAAACTAACTTTTCTATTTTTATGTTATATACACACGATTGATGCTTTCGCTTAAAAACAGGAAAGGGTGGGGTTAAGAAACAGACATTCAGGCAAAATCCTGTTAAAAAATAGTTGCACGTTGTTACAAGAGGAAAGGTGAGGTGGTTTCCAGACGATTTTTGAATATATGGACAGAAAGACGATGAGAATTTAAAAAAAGAAACATATAAAAAGTAGATCAAAACTTTAATAAACACAGCGCTAATAAGAGACAAGTTCAAGGCGAATTCGAAAGGGAGCATCACATCAGGAGAGACAGAGACCGAGAGAAAGAGATCCAAATGCAGTCACTCGGGAAGACTCTCTTAGTAAAACTGAAACTTGGATGACATCACGTTCAATGTACGTTAAGAGTCATTGTGGCACTTATCGCTTTTTTGCTTACGCGAGTTTCCACCTGGTGGGTTCAGGAAATTGTAGTGAGTGAGAGGCGCCACCTGTATCCGGCTCAATTAAAGAAAAAAAACAATACAATCTCCAGCTAATCTGTTTGCTAATATACACAAGGGTTTTACATTGGACATTAACCACCAATCGAGCCGCATTCCTTCACACATACCCTGTATCAGCAATTGTAAAGTGTCTCGCAGCTAAGACACTTAATACTAATCTCGTCTGATGGCTATTGTTTCAGTTTAGGAGTTTATAAGTTATTGCAGATTTGGCTAGAGTTTTTTCTCCATCTGAGCGGATACAGAGAGCTGCATCGCCCCATGATCTTCACACAGACCATCACGTGAGCACAGACTAAACTGTGAGTGATTTTGGTGCAGATACAGTCCTGAACACAGAACTGTCCAAATACTCCGAGCTGACACTTAAGACACTGTTGCTACTGTACCCGAGGGAACGCCCACCTTGACACTGGAATCCCTGCTTCCCGAATCCCCTGTTAAAACAAACATAAATACCATTAATGATCTCTGAAACGATGCAATGTCATTTTTAAAATGTAAGAGAATGCTAGTTTGGCATCCACGAGGCTGTGCTCTCACCAGATGAAGTCGGTGCAGTGGCTGCAGAATGTGGGCTGCTTGAAGAAGCGAGCGATGAATTTATGGTCCTTCACTTCGTGGACGTTTTTCTGTCTCAAAGCACCTTTGCGGGCGAAGCGAACGGTGTTCTCCTCGCCCTCCATCACTGACACGTTATCGGCCATCCTTGCAACGCCGACACGCCACTCAGTTATGGCAGCAGCGACAAAAGCAAAAGTCGCGAATCGACTCCTGTGCTGTTCTCCTCCCGCTTACGGTGTGAACCCAGCGGCCGGCGAACCAAGTGAGCGGGGAGCTGGCTGCAGAGTGACGGGCGGAGGCGGCGCCTTCTCCACAGACGTCAACATGCTCCGCCTCTTCCAAATCAACCCTCTCTACTGACATAGCCACAGCCAGCTCCCAATCCCACATACAGCACACCAGCCGCATTCTCATTGCGCTTATATATATATATATATATTATAAACCATTAAATCACCACCACAATAGGAATTGAACATCCCGCTTAAAGCAAAGCGCTCAACAGGTAGCTAATGTGGATGGTTTCTAGTGAACAGTGGACTAAGTCACAGCCGCGAGTACCAGGAAACGGCGTATCTGTGATCTGATTAGTGACAGCGGCCGGGTGAGAGTGAGCAACACATGTAATCTTCTTCCATTTTCAGATCTGTAAAGTGACAGCTCATCCACTCGCTCGCTCTCCTGTTTCTGAAAGCCTGCGCTTCGTATCTGTTTACTCTAAGCAGGGTAAACTAAAGAAAGATTAATGGAGACCCCAGAACCACTACATCGCCGCAAAGCAACCGAGAGGCTGAGGTGACGATCTAAATTCTCAGTGATATTTCAAGGGTTTATAATGATCATGTGAACTTCAGCATACGATTATAGGCTTGAAACCATTTCAACATATCTATACATCTTTATTATAAAACACATATAGACCCAAAAAGGACCATTAAACTTGCACCCTACTGTGGTACTATCATAAAAATGACAGCACAGGGGGGGAAGAAAGACTTGGATTTATTTGGCGCCTTTCACGAGGAGGTCTTTTGGTCCCTATATGTGTCACGTCCTTCCTCTTCAACTGGAGCTATTTATTTTAACCCCATTTCCTGCCCTTTCTTTATATCATTTTATGTTTATTTGGATATATTTATGAATTCCATTTTAAATAATGTTATGTGTGGTCTGGATTTTCCTCTGTGGGTGCAATCGGGAATTTGCACTCAGATATCCTAGCAAACGAATCATCAAAGCTCGAGCGTAAAATCAGCGCAATATCTAGTGGCGTTGAACCGTAATTGGAACCGAGCAAATGGGGCTTTAAGTTGCCCAGATGTAGGGTTGGGAGCGTTGCTAACAGTTCTCCTGCAGATTTTTAAATTACTTAATTTCAATTGCTCTGCGAGAATCTGAAAGGTCTGTAACTTTTCATTTTAACAAACGAGTGACTCTCAGAAGAGGGCATTTAACTTTGTCGAAGATGATCGTCAGTCCCTCCTAGATTAGGTGGAGCTGAGTCAACACTTCCTCATTCGCTCCTCGACATCCCAGCCCTCATGTGCGGTGAGGCGAAGCGCCGGGGGCAGGCGTGGCCGAGGTACTGTGCACCTCAATTATCCCAAGGAAGAAATTCAATGACCTGACAAGATCTGGGAAGGTCATAAGGTGAAGCAGGGCAGCTGCTATGGAGGAGGTGGAGAACAATTTGGAAGAGGGAGAGGAGGTGGTATAGGGGTGAGAGTGTGGGAGAGTGAGGTGAAGCAGCTTCTGGGGAGATGGAGAGGATCCTGGCTTAGTCATTCCACTCATGCCCAACAAGCTGGAAGAGGAGGGGCAGATGGAAAGCCAGGGCTCCTCACCCATGCTCCTTTCTGGGAGTACTGCCCACCCCACCCTCAGGCCACCCCCACGCTGAGACAGAGTCAACGACTCTACTCTCAGGGCTAGACTTTCCACTAGGTGGCCATCGCCCCAAAAAATGGGCCTTGTTCCAACGATGTAGGACGTCTCAGCCTTACTGATCACTGTTACATGGCCCATTTTATTTTTTGAGATTTTTCACTCAGCCTTAGGCCGGCGATATGGAATGGGAGATCTGATTTTTCGGCTAAGTCGCGTTCGCCCACCAAACGAGGAAGCCAAAAGCTTCCCTAGCAATGGTCTTGCGCGCATGTGTGAGATATTTTTTTCCGGCCGACTGGTTTTACCATGTTTCGTGAGGTCAGGGGTCATCACACATGCTCAGAAGGTACAGGGAAGGGTAGAGAGAGAGAAAGGAGAAGCAGGAAGGTTGGAGTGGATATATTTAGCAGTGATTCTTATTGAAATTTAAATCAAATTAATAGTACCTAAGGAATTGGAGAACAATATATAACAGTATATACATTTTGAAAATGAATATGGAGACAGAATCAGAGAGGAAAAGGGCCAAACTCTTTAGTGATGAGGCAAACGAGGCCCTGGTCAATGAGGTGAACCGAATTGACGTGAGGTGTGCATGGCAAACCGCCCCCCAAGTCTACCGAAAAATCTAGTTGGAGATTGCAGCCATGGTTTCTCCTGCATGTTAACAGTAATTTGCAATTAATAATTTAAAAATTAATATGTAATGTTTAACTTTTGCATGTAAATTTTTATTAGAACAATGAATGTCCTGCATTTAATTCAACTTGGACATTCTTTATTGTATTAATTAAACCATGTTAACAGTAAGTTGCATTTTCTATTTCAAATTTTATATGTAATATGTTACTGGTGCATGCATGTAATTTCTTAATATTACAATAAATCTCCTTCATTGAATTTAAGTTTGTCATTCTTAAATGTGTTACGTGAACCTGCAGCATGTAACATTTTAAACATTTTAAATTGTTGTGACCTCAAGGTACTACCTAGTCCATTAGCTTATGCCACGCCATGCCATGCTCTTTTCTTATTTGCAGAAGATATCTATCAACCATACCGAGCAATGGTGGACGGGGGGGGGGGGGGGAGCGGCAATTGCTCAGCTGCAACAGAAATTGAAGAGCGTGCGGCCACTCTGGTTGGCCGTGAAAGCAGTTCGGCCACCACCTGTGGTCTGGCTGAACCCAGCCCTGCGGCTTGTGAGTAATTTGTAATTTGTTGAACTGTATTAAAAACAGTATTAGAAACAGTATTACAAACTTAAGTATGTAACTGATCTAATGTCCTGTAATTATAATGCAAAATGCAGTATAATTGTAATGTGCTTATGATGTACTAATGATGTCATGTCGTTTCATGCATGCATAAAAAGCAGAGCATATGAAGCAAGGATTGCAGCAGCTACAGCTTTCTGGGGTAGTGAAAAGTATTGATATGTAACGTCTACACCGTTATGTTCTAATAAGCTCTGTAGAAATGTCATTCATTTGTGTTTTTAAGCCTGATACACTGGTAAAGGTGCAGTTGGCACTAGCACCTTCAATATCTCCATCGCTGGAGTAAGTGGAACTTGAGGAGCTGGAGGAACCTGATCTATTTCCTTGCCTAGAGGATGAGGCGGAACAGCAGGAGGATGAAGAGGAGCTGGAGCTCCTGCACGAGGCGCCTGTTGATGTGGGGGTGGTTGAACCTGCGATCATCTCAATTGAGAGCGATGAGGCACCGGGACCAAGCGGTATGCAGCTGGCGACGCCAAGGCGTGACATATTGCACATGCCAACCCCACGGAGGTCGGGTCAGCGAGGTGAGCAATCGCCTACCTTGGAAGGGCAGACGGAGTGCTTGATCTCCATGTGCAGGGAGACGGTTGTGATAGGTCGCGAGCTTATTCAGGGGTTCCATCAGTTCTCCAATAGGTTGAGCCACTTCTCCACGAACTTCTCCAACTGGTCTGTCATGGAAACTGAGTTAGCACGACAGACCTTGGCGGGGATCCGAGAGTAGACCGCCACAACCAATGCCCTTCGGCATGCGTTGCTGGCTGGACACGGCGCTGCACCCCAAGTTGTCGTATCGGCTCAAAGTGCGACCCCTAGCACTCAAGTGAGTACAGAGGATACAGTTCCTCCTGACTCGGAAGACGAACATCGTCAAGCTTCGTCTTCCACTCCCACACCACCACCACGGCAGGAAGTCTTCTTGTTGCCCGCTCCACGCCAGCTTCATCTGGGCCGGCAGAGACCAAAACGGGTGGGTGGTGCAAAAACATGGGGTGGGATAGGACCTGGAGGGAAATGTGGCCGCAGGCAGGTAGGGAGGTTGTTTTTTCATAATAATTGTTAAATTTTTTAAAGTTCGTGTTCATTGTTGTTTGGGGTGGAGGGGGAGGGGTGGGTTGGGGGGGGGGGGGAGGGGGAAGAGGGTGTTGATAAAATATTTTTAATAATTCGTTCTGTTAAATACATTTTTTTATTGAGTTTAACAATTGTTGTGCATTCTCTCATAGTCACGTTAAGCATAACATTTTAACAATTGTTCTGCATTAGTTGTGCATTGTATTATTGTAACAGAATAATATTACATCCCTGAATTTCACAGCCTTGAGCCTTGCCAATAGAAGTTCACTTAACTTAAGCATTAATGAAAATGCCAGGCTACTGCAGGCAAGACAAAAACGTAACCTCCCCTAGGTCCTCACCAGCCTCCTCTTCCCCCTCCTGCTCCTCGCCGGCTGGCTCTTCCGTCTCCCCTCCTTCTGGAGGTGGACCTGCAGCCCCATCTGGCATTAGTTGCCCTCTCCTTATAGCTAGGTAATGCAGCATGCAACACACCACAATAAATTCAGCGACCTGGTCAGGGTGGTACTGTAGGCTGCCACCAGAATGGTCCAGGCATCTGAAGCGCTGCTTTAGGACTCCAAATGTCTTTTCGATGATGTTGTGTGTCGCTATGTGGCTTTCATTGTAATGTTTCTCTGCTTCAATGACGGGATTATGCAGTGGGGTCATCAGCCAACTGGCAAGGCCATATCCCTTATCCCCCAGCATCCAACTGTGACCTTCTGGCTGATTGAGAAACAGGTCAGGGATAGCACTTTCATGTAGGATGTGCGCATCATGGATGCTGCCAGGAAATGTAGCATTTACTGTCATGATTATTTGCTTGTGGTCGACAACAAGTTGCACATTCAGGGAGTGAAATCCCTTTCTGTTACGAAACACCTCTGCGTTCTTTAAAGGGGCTTTCAGGGCAATGTGTGTGCAGTCTATTGCTCCCTGCACCTTGGGGAAGTCTGCTATTCTCGAGAAACCCAAAGCCCTCCCGGTCTCTGCCTCCCTGGTCATAGGGAAGCTTATAAAGTCCATCCTGCGAGCATAAAGGGCTTCAGTCACCTGCCAAATGCAGCAGTGTGTGGCGTGGTGAGATATGACAGATGTCGCCAGCTGAAGCCTGAAAAGATCCCGATGCATAGAAGGCTAAGGCTGCAGTAACCTTCACCTCAATGGACAGTGCGGTTCTGATGGTGCTGGAAGGCTGCAGATCATCCTTGACGAGCTGGCAAATCTCATCGACAACCTCTTCCGGAAGCGCAGCCTCCTAAGACACGCGTTTTCAGACAAGTTGAGGTAAGATTGCTTTTCCAAGTACCTTCATTGGCTGTACGCTCGCCTCCTCTGTCTATGCATTACTCTGCCACCTCTTCGATTGATCCTTTCAGAAACCAGCGTGTGAGCAGTTACGAGTAATGGCGCAGAAAGCATAGGCCCCATCACTATCAATAATTATTTTCAATTGCTATAAATGCACTTTTCACTAAAAAATCTCAATCTATTAAACTACTCTCTCTATACAAGCCCCAATCTGTATACCAATTGTTCTCTCTATTCCAGCCTCAGTCTAACACTAGGCCTCACCACTTTCTATAATTATTTTCACTTGGTATAAATGCACTTTTCTTTAAAAAATGCCTAATCCACTAGGCTACTCTTATTAAAATTAAATATAATTAATAACTTGAGATCTATCTATACAGGACACTTAAATAACTCACAACTATCCAAGCACGATTTTTTTAGCTGTCTCCACCCTTCCTCCAAACTTCAAAATGGCGTCCGTAGTGCTCATTTCCTTCTGTAAAGCCCGGGAAAACCAACTATTACCCAGCCTTGTTCTTGGCGAGCGATCAGCCCGGTCTTGTGATGGCAATGTGCTGAAACTTCAAATCGGCCTTGTGTGGGCGATCTTTTTGGCCTAGTTTCCACTCTTTCCTCAAAATGGGCGATAGAGGTCCGTTTTGGGCGATATATGGGCCATAGATGGGCGATGTGAAGTGGAAAGTCTAGCCCTTAGTCTGTTGCCTTGTCCGCTTTCTCCCAGCATGTATGCCATCACTGAATTGCACACAACGAGGGCATTGTGTCTCTCTCTGGGCACAAATGCCGAGGAAACACCAGGCCATATTCTCTGTCTCAACAGCCATTTATCATAAAATATTCGATATTCTAATAAAACCGTCAATGTGAAAAATAATCAAACTCCCTTCTTTGTTCTTATGATAATCTTGAGTAACTTTGAAAACCTCTACTGAATCTCCCCTTAACCTTCTCTATATTAGTGACAAAGCCCTCATTTTTTTGATCTATTCTTCATAACTATAACCTTCCATTCCTGTAGAATTCTAGTGAATCTTCACTGAAGCCTTTTCATGATCCAATATCCTTCCAATAATTAGCTTGTCCAGAACTGCATACAATACTTTGGGCCCAAGTTTCCACATGATTTGCGCCTGATTTTTAGGAGCAACTGGTGGAGAACGGACTATCTTAGAAATCGCAATTCTCCACATTTTTTTTTTCTGCAGTTCTAGTCAGGTAGAACAGTTCTACTTTGGAACAGAATTTTTTCTTCAAAAGGGGGCGTGTCCGGCCACTGACGCCTGATTTCAAAGTTTCCACGGTGAAAACATACTCCAAACTAATTTAGAATGGAGCAAGTGAAGATTTTTGTAGAACTGCAAAAACCTGTTCTACACATTAAAAAATCAGGCGCAGGTTACAAATTAGGCGTAGGGAACGAGGGGGGGAGAGGGGGGGGAAGGGAAGTCATTAAATTCTACAATAAATCCTTAGTTATACTTATACAAATATTATACAAA
The DNA here is from genome assembly GCF_044704955.1 of Pristiophorus japonicus. Taxonomy (NCBI): domain Eukaryota; kingdom Metazoa; phylum Chordata; class Chondrichthyes; family Pristiophoridae; genus Pristiophorus; species Pristiophorus japonicus. Next base: position 179,908,679 of record NC_091991.1, on the reverse strand, counting down.
TAAATCCAACCTGAATAAACATTTATAAGCAAAGAAAAGATTAAATAAACCATGTTCCTACCTGTGTGAAATTTCTTCAGGCAGGCCTTTAGGAAGCGGTTTGCCGTCGGGACCGAAGGCTGAACGGGCCGGGCCCGAGATTTCGGGCAGGGCCCGTCCCCAGCACCAGAGGTAGGTGGCGTTGGGTCGGGTCGGGGAGAGAGGTTCGGTTCGGGTCGGCGGGGGAGGGAGGGAGAGAGGGAGAGGGAGGGAGAGAGGGAGGTCAGGTCGGGGAGAGGGAGGTCAGGTCGGGGAGAGGGAGGTCAGGTCGGGGAGGGGGAGGTCAGGTCGGATCCAGTCCGGGGGGCGAGTGTAGAGTTGGGTCGAGTCGGGTGGGAGCGGGAGCGGGAGCGGCAGCGGCAGATGCAGACGGGTCGGGTCCGGTCGGGGGGGGCGGAAGCAAGAGCGGCGGGGAAGCAGGAGCGGCAGCGACAGGCGGGTCAAGTCGGGTCCGGTTGGGGGGGGGGGGGGGGGGGGGGAGGCGGAAGCAGGAGCGGGAGTCGGGAGGAAGCAGGAGCTGGCCGTGGGAGGAGCCTTATTCACGCAGCCCCAGTGAGGCCATTCAGCCAGGGCTAGGGGCTGTGTGCTTCGGGCCCCTCTTACACAGTTTCGGGCGCCTGGAGCTACTGCACTTGCGTGCCAACTGTAGTGCGCATGTGCAGAGGTCCCGGCCCTGTTTTCGGCGCAGGGTCCTAGCTCCGCCCCCTACAGCTCCTGCTGCGCTGCGCCGAGGGCCAGAGGACCTGCAGGGAGGTGGAGAATACGGAGGGTTTTTTTAGGCGCACTTTGTGGCGCGAAAAACGGCGCCCAGCTCGGAGGGGCGCCTGTTTTTTATCGTGTGGAAACTTGGGCCCTTTAAATGTACTTAAACTAAAGTCTTATACAAATTCAACATCATATCTTTAATTTTGTATTCAATGCCCATGTATACCCCAAATCCCATTTGCCTTGTTATGTTCCTGCACTCCCACCTTTAACGATCTGTACATCTGGACCCCTAGATATCTCTGCTCCGCCACTCTGTTAAGAATTTTACTATTTCAGGTAACTTCCTTTCACCGTTCTTTGCCCAAAAATGTACTTCTTCACATTTCTATGCATTGAACTGCATGTACATCACAGCATGTTTGACAAATCTGTTCGAGTTTTTTGAGGTTGTAACTAGTTGTAACCTTTTTAAAGGTTCTTGGACAAGACAGCAATCAGTATGCTTGAGCAATAGATCAGGATTAAGCTTACAGTGTTAACAGGCAATAGCTCAACGGGTGGTTCGCAGCCCTTGATCTCTGGAACCTCTCAGACACAGGTAACGTCGTCTTCAGTCTGTTCTTTGTTCTTCCAGCAGTTACTGTGTCAAGTTATTCCTTGAGTATTGATATTTTCACCTATTTCTTATCAAAGGTTCGCTTGGCCAGTGTCCATATATGGGCTTTAACAAAATCACCCTTTTTAATTGGTTCTTATGATCAAAATACCCTGGTCACTCAGACCAAAGGTAGCATCCTGGCCACACCTGTGTCCAGTAGTTTTCCAAAAACAGTACCCTGTCCACGTTATCTCCTTTACACATTTCTTTACCTATTTGCAATTTGCCTTATCTCTCTTGCGCCTAGCTCCGGGCCCATTTCAAGCTATCTTCTTAATGATGTCCACCAAACTATCTCACTTTAATCTAACAGATGGATACCTTAACTCCAATGATCTGCCTTATTTTATGTTTCTTTATACTAACTATCCTTCAAATATATTTGTAATTAGTTTTGTTAAACAAACTCTAATTTCTACTTTGCATGTTATTTAACAATTTGACCCGTCACTAGCAGCCTGTGGCTGCTTGTTATCTGAGCTTAGCTAAAACTGCTTTTTGACTGTCTTTGCTTACATTCGAACAGTCTCTAACATTCCCATGTCCACAGAGAATCATGGGTAAGATTAGTTGGTCAATGACTACAACGGAATATATACGTATATGATGCCCATCTACTATAAATCTCTAAATTCTCTAATACCAGTCTTTCGTACATAGTAGAATTGGGGAGCAGTGGATGTGGGTATTTGGATTTTCCGAAGGCATTCGATAAAGTGCCACATATGAGGTTATTAAACAAAATTAGGGCTCATGGGATTGAGGGGCAATACCAGCATGGATTGAGGATTGGTTAACGGGCAGAAAACAGAGAGTAGGAATAAATGGGTAATTTTCGGGTTGGCAGGCTGTAACTAGTGGGGTGCCGCAAGGATCGGTGCTTGGGCTCCAGCTATTCACAAACCATATCAATGATTTGGATGAGGTGTCCAAATGTAATGTATCCAAGTTTGCTGATGATACAAAGCTAGGTGGGAATGTAAGTTGTGAGGAAGATGCAAAGAGACTTCAAGAGGATATGGACAGGCTAAGTGAAAGGGGAAGAACATAGCAAATAGAATATAATGTGGAGAAATGTGAAGTTATCCACTTCGGTAGGAAAAATAGAAAGGCAGAGTACTTTTTAAATGGTGAGAGATTGGGAAATGTTGGTTTTCAGAGGGACCTGGATGTCCCTGTATGCGAATCACAAAGTTAACATGCAGGTACAGCAAGCAATTAAGAAAGCAAATGGTATGTTGGCCTTTATTACAAGAGCATTTGAGTGTAAGAGTAAAGACGACTTATTGCAATTATATAGGACCCTGGTGAGACCACACCTGAAGGATATACTTGCCATAGAGAGAGTTCAACAAAGGTTCACCAGACTGATTCCTGGGATGAGGTACCGAGTGGCCTACTCCTGCTCTTAATTATTATGTTCTTAATGGATTTTAGCATTTACCCGATGACTGATGTCAGGCTAACTGTAGTTCCCCGTTTTCTCTCTCCATCCTTTCTTGAATAGCGGGGTTACATGTGCCCCTTTCCAATCTGCTGGGACTATTCTAGAATCTGGAGAAGTTTGGAAGATTACATAGAAACATAGAAAATAGGTGCAGGAGTAGGCCATTCGGCCCTTCTAGCCTGCACTGCCATTCAATGAGTTCATGGCTGAACATGCAACTTCAGTACCCCATTCCTGCTTTCTCGCCATACCCCTTGATCCCCCTAGTAGTAAGGACTTCATCTAACTCCTTTTTGAATATATTTAGTGAATTGGTCTCAGCAAATTTCTGTGGTAGAGAATTCCACAGGTTCACCACTCTCTGGGTGAAGAAGTTTCTCCTCATCTCGGTCCTAAATGGCTTACCCCTTATCCTTAGACTGTGACCCCTGGTTCTGGACTTCCCCAACATGGGAACATTCTTCCTGCATCTAACCTGTGCATACAACCAATGCATTCACTATCTCTGAAGCCACCTCTTTTAGAACCCTGGGATATAAGCCATCAGGTCCAAGGGAGATTTGTCAGCTTTTAGTCCCATTAGTTTCTCAAGTATTTTTCTCTAATGATAGTAATTACTTTAAGTTCCCCACTCTTATTGATCCTTGGTTTTCCACTATTCTTGGTATGCTTTTTGTGTCTTCTACTGTGAAAACAGATAAGAACATAAAAAATAAGGGTAGGAGTAGGCCATTTGACCTCTCGAGCCTGTTCCGCCATTTAATAAGATCATGGCTGATCTGATCATGGACTCAGCTCCGCTTCCCTGCCCGCTCCCCATAATCCTTTATTCCCTTATCGCTCAAAAATCTGTCTATCTCCGCCTTAAATATATTCAATGACACAGCCTCCACAGCTCTCTGGGGCAGAGAATTTCACAGATTTACAATCCTCAGAGAAGAAATTCCTCCTCATCTCAGTTCTAAATGGGTGGGTCCTTATTCTGAGGCTGTGCCCCCTAGTTTTAATTTCCCCTACAAGTGAAAATATCCTCTTTGCATCCACCTTGTCGAGCCCCCTCATTATTTTATATGTTTCGATAAGATCACCTCTCATTCTTCTGAACTCCAATGAGCAGAGGCCTAACCTACTGAACCAATCTTCATAAGTCAACCCCCTCATCTCCGGAATCAATCTAGTGAACCTTCTCTGAACAGCCTCCAATGCAAGGATATCCTTTTTTAATTACAGAGACCAAAACTGTACGCAGTACTCTAGGTGTAGCTTCACCAATACTCTGTACAGTTGTAGCAGGACTTCTCTGCTTTTATACTCAATCCCCCTTGCAATAAAGGCCAACATTCCATTTGCCTTCCTGATTACTTGCTGTACCTGCATACTAACTTTTTGTGTTTCATGCACAAGGACCCCCCAGGTCCCTCTGTACTGCTGCATTTGCAATTTTTCTCCATTTAAATTATAATTTGCTTTTCTATTTTTTCTGCCAAAGTGGACAGCTCAAAATACAAAATACTTGTTTAAAGTCTCTGCCATTTCCTTATTCCCCATTATAAATTTCACATGTCTCAGCCTCTAAGGGACCAACGCTTACTTTTTCTATTCTCTTCCTTTTTACATACTTGTAGAATCTATATTTATATTTTTTGCTAGGTTACTCTCATTCTATTTGCTCCCTTTTTATCAATTTTTTGGTCATCCTTTGCTGATTTCTAAAGCTCTCCCAATTCTCAGGCTTACTACTGTTCTTTGCAACATTATACGCAACTTCTTTTAAACTAATACTATCCTTCTTTGGTTAGCCATGGATAGATCACTTTTCCCGTGGATTTTTTATTTCTTCATGGAATGTGTATTCGTTGATAATTTTTGAATTAAAAAAAAGGTTTGCCACCTTTTCTTTAAATGGGTCACCTGTCTGCCCACTCTGCTAACTTGTCTAAGGGGAGAGAAGATCGTGGCTGGCCACCGGAGGATCGGGCCAGCCTCAGGATCATTGGTGAGGCTGGGCGGTCCGGGAAATCGATCAGAGGCGTCGTGAGTGCTCTCCGATTGTGGTGGGGGTGGGCTATGCAGGGACCCTCTATACAAATAGGTAGGTATAAAGATACTTACCTCCTGGATGCAGCAGTCCTCTCCTCGCTGTAGGGTTTTACGAGGTGTGTAAAACCTGACCAGCTACAGTTAAAAACAAAATTGAGGTTAAAGAAGCGGCTTCCAGCATCATTAAAGTATTTAAATTGACATCCCACCTCTTGGCAGCAGGTTCTGGCTCCTGTCCCGTCTCTGTTAAAACCAGAAGTGGGTGGGTTGAAGGTGGGTTCAGGTCGGGATTCTGATTTTTAACAATTTAACTACCACCATGCTCCTAACCCACCTTTTTCTTTAGGTTAAAATTCCCCCTATGTCTTAATTTTTGCATTAGCTCTTTCATCCATCACCATTAACACTCACCCTATATTAAATGTATGAAATCTATGGCAAAGTGTTTCACTACAGTAAAATTGGTAAATAAGACCATGACATGTTAGTAAAGGAAAAGAGAACACATTAGAGGAGGTTATGTTGTTGCCATACAAAGTATTAGTTACTCCAACTGGAGTACTTTGTGCAGTTCTGGTAAAAAACAATTCCAGATATGAGAAATTTAATATCTGAACAAAGGCTAAGAAAGTTGGACTTAAATAAAAACAGAAAATGCTGGAAATGCTCAGCAGGTCAGGCAGCATCTGTAGAGGGATAAACAGAGTTAATGTTTTAGATCTGGGCTTGTTTGGAAAAGAGGATATTTTGAAATTACTTAACGGAATTTCAAGATTATGAAGTGAACTGGAAAACTGATCGAGGCAATTGTTCACTATGGTGAAGAGTTCAAATATCAGGAGACACAAGTAAAACATTTGAAAATTAGAAAGGAACTCAGGCAGATTTGTTTTTAAACTCAGAGTAATTGGAGCTGATTTTCTTGGCGTTAATGCCTTGGGAATGCTGCGCTTGGCTAGTGTCCAGACCGAGGGTGGAGGGCATGTAGAGTTGTGGAATAAATTACAAGAGAAGAACATTGAAAGTGACAATGTCAGTGGGTTTTAGAGAGAAATGGATCTTGGATTGTTGGGCATAACAATCTTCTTCTGTTTGTAAAACTTCTTATGCTCCATTTATTATCCAGAGGGAGGCAATAACCACAAGGTAAAACTTCTAAGAAAGTAGAAAACCCTGGAATTCCTCCAATATGTTCATGAGGTTGGCTTTATTCAGTTGGGGCTTTTTCTGGCAGCAGTGAAGGCTACAGTGATGTTTAATGATAAGGATTAATGGGATGTCATTACTGTAAGTCTATAGCGTAATAATTGTTATTACTGAAATAATGTGGTCAGTATATATTAGCATACACAATGCACAGTACAGAATGTCTTATAAGGAAGTAGGATACAGAAGGGTGAAAGAGAAGATAAACTACAAGAACAAATCTTGAATGGTTCATTATCATTTCAACCCTACTATGCATTATGCCCTTGAAATACTCTTCAGCCTGTATTAATTTATAACACATATATATACACAGGTGGAGTTGTGGATGGCTTTGCAGCACTTTATTAATGGCAGCAGCAGTAATCATGTTGCAATGACAGCAACAGACTGCAGGTCTCTGTGATTAAATTATACAATTTGACCAGAGGTGATAGATTTATTTCACTACACAATACAGGCAAATGCCTTGTTCCTATTACACCAGTATACAGGTGATCCTAAAGCCTCTGTGACATGATTTATTTAGGGAATGTGGGTTATTAGGGAATGTGTGTCTGGTGTGTGTGTCTATGTTTCTGTGTGTCTTTGTGTGAGTTTCTGTGTGAATATGTTTCTGTGTGTGAGAGTGTGTGTGTGCGTGTTTCTGTGTGTGTGTGAGTACGTGTTTCTGTGTGTGTGTGAGTGCGTGTTTCTGTGTGTGTGTGAGTGTGTGTTTCTGTGTGTGTGTTTCAGTGTGTGTTTGTGTGCGGCCCAGCCAGGAAATCGGCGCGGTCCCGGCCTGCAGGACCATCAGCCGGCGCCATTGGAGGGAGCAGCGTGCAGGAGCATACCACTGCAGGGAGCAGCACATGTTGCTGCAGGAGGGCGATTGCTGCAAAGCCAGGTCACTGGTTGCAGTGTGGGCAGGCACAGCAGGAGGGGCGAAGGAGTGGCAAGAGTCCGTAGAGGGAAGTGACCGGGGCCCAGGAGAGGCGTGAGTTTGGGGCCAGAAGAGGATTGCGAGGGCCCAATCCACACTGCCGTGCAGCAGAGCAAGTCTCCAGTCGTCTTGGTTAACCCTTGCTACTGGACCAAGACCTAGCTCTGTCGAGCCCATGTGGTGGCTGGTGTGTAACGGCCACCCCATGTTAAAAAAATCCATGCACAGGCATCTTCCACCCTTCAATATGTAATTCAGGTCCTGAATATTAGGTCCTTCATTGAAACACCTGTGAACTCATCCCTTTTTGGCGTGGAAACAAGTCATCCTCGTTTCGAGGGACTGCCTATGATGATGATTCCCCAAAAAGATAGCAAGAACAATTGGTAATTATATAGCATCTTATTACAGTTCTCTGAACATCCAAGTGAATATTACTTTGAAATGCAGTGACTGTTGTTATGTAGGCAAATACATTACAGCAAGATTACCTGTTTTAATGGTATTGGTCAGGATACCAGGAGAATTCCCTACTTTTCCATGAATAAAACCATAGGATTTTTAACATCCATCTGAACTACCAGAACAGGCAGATTAGACCCAGTTTAATATTTCATTTAAAGGCAATGCCACTGACAACACAGCACTGTGAGAATCAGCTTGGTTATGTTCATAAATCCTAAAATGAGGATTAAACCTACAACATTCTGCCCGAGAGGCAGGTATGCAACCAACTTAATATTACATAACAAAATTAGTGACTGTACTTAATACTAGAAGCATTCGGAATAATTGTAGCAAGTGGAAAACATGACATTATATCACTTACAGAAACATGGATAATTCTGGAAGATGCGAATAAATTTGATATGCGGGGGTAGGGGTAGCAGGAAGGATAGGAAAAAGGGGGAAAAGACAGATACCTGCATATGTTGAAGATAGTTTTTAATTAAGGAAGTTGATTTAATATTCTAGCAAAAGAGACAAAATAAAATAGTCTGGTTTGAGATTAAAAAAGTAGGCAAAGAACAGGGTTAACAATAGGGTCCAGGTAGCTGAGGTTTAAAATTGAGGCGGTTCTTTTTTCATCTCTTTTCAGGATGTGGATAGTAGCTGCACGCCACATTTATTGCTTATTCCTAGCTGCTCTGATTGTTTGTAAACTGAATGGCTTTCTAGGTCACTTGAGGGATATTAGGAGTCAATCATGTTGCGTGGGACTAGAGTCACATGTAGGCCATACCAGGTAGGGGTGGCAGCTTCCTTCCCTGAAGGGGTTAATTGTCTTTTTACAACAATCTAACTGCTTTAATGATCATTTTTCTAGTGCTAGCCCACAGATTATTCAATTCAATTTCAGAATTTTTCATGATGGGATTTGAACTCTCAGACGCCTAGATTGCTAGTCTGGTACCATACTTACTGCACTAGAAAACCCTTTTTGGTAAGTAAAAAATGGTAGGCCAGAGATATTCCATCTCTGTAAACTAAGTAGAGTTGCTGGCTATAAATCAACTGATTTTTTAAAAATCCCTTTGATGGCTGGGGCAGGTTAAGACAGTAATACAGGTAAATGCACTATTTGAAACATAGAAAATAGGTGCAGGAGTAGGCCATTTGGCCCTTTGAGCCTGCACCACCATTCAATAAGATCATGGCTGATCATTCCCTCAGTACCCCTTTCCTGCTTTCTCTCCATACCCCTTGATCCCTTTAGCCGTAAGGGCCATATCTAACTCCCTCTTGAATATATCCAACAAACTGGCATCAACAACTCTCTGCGGTAGAGAATTCCACAGGTTAACAACTCTCTGAGTGAAGAAGTTTCTCCTCATCTCAGTCCTAAGTGGCTTCCCCCTTATCCTTAGACTGTGTCCCCTGGTTCTGGACTTCCCCAACATTGGGAACATTCTTCCTGCATCTAACCTATCCAGTCCCATCAGAATTTTATATGTTTCTATGAGATCCCCTCTCATCCTTCTAAACTCCAGTGAATACAGGCCCAGTTGATCCAGTCTCTCCTCATATGTCAGTCCTGCCATCCCGGGAATCAGTCTGGTGAACCTTCGCTGCACTCCTTCAAGAACGTCCTTCCTCAGATTAGGAGATTAAAACTAATTTTGCCAGACGAAAATGACGGAAGTCACAGATGAAATTAAGCAGGCCAATCTGACTGGTAGCCCAAGTTACAAGTCATTGTCCTACTGTAAAGCCAGGTGTTATGACCAAACATTTAATTTACTTAACCATGCCAAAATTACATTAAAGAAGTTCCATGCAACAACTGTCCTAGTTCTTGCTGATAACGGTTGATGGATGTTTTTGTGACTGGAAGGATGTTTCCAGTGGGGTTCCGCAGGGCTCAGTGCTGGGTCCCTTGCTTTTTGTGGTATATATCAACGATTTAGATTTGAATATAGGGAGTATGATTAAGAAGTTTGCAGACAACACTAAAATTGGCTGTGTCATTGATAATGGAGAAGTAAGTCATGGGCTGCAGGAGGATATCAATCTACTGGTCAGGTGGGCAGAGCAGTGGCAAATGGAATTTAACTCAGAGAAGTGTGAGGTGATGCACTTTGGGAGGGCTAATAAGGAAAGGGTATACACACTAAGCGGTAGGCCACTTAATAGTGTAGATGAACAAAGGGACCTTGGAGTGCTTGTCCACAGATTCCTGAAAGTAGCAGGTTAGGTGGGTAAGGTGGTTAAGAAGGTATACAGAATGCTTGCCTTTATTGGCCAAGGCATAGAATATAAGAGCAGGGAGGTTGTGCTTAAATTGTATAATACTTTGGTTAGGCCACAGCTGGAGGACTGCGTACAGTTCTGGTCACCGTATTATAGGAAGGACGTGATTGCACTAGAGAGGGTGCAGAGGAAATTTACTAGGATGCTGCCTGGAATGGAGAATCTTAGTTTTGAGGACAGATTGGATAGGCTGGGTTTGTTCTCATTGGAACAGAGGAGGTTGAGAGGAGACCTCATTGAGGCGTACAAAATATTGAGGGGCCTGGATATAGTGGATAGTAAGGGTCCATTATTAAAGAAGCAGGAGCAAGACATTTGGAAAAGCAAAATTAACAATTTACTATGGTTGTAAATAATTAGCAATATCCTCAAGGCTAATCGCTGCATCACATTTGTCTTGTATGCTTTACCTGCACTAGCACCGAATGTGAATTAAAAAGATCATGGTTGTGTTTGTGTTTCTGATGCTATCCAAAGTTCTCCTGAAAAAATAGTCTATCCAAAATGTTTGTTCTTGGTTCCATTCAATTCGGTTGCACATTGACCAGTTCGTACGAGATACGAATCAGCATGGATTTATGAAGGGGAAGTCATGTTTGACAAATTTGCTGGAGTTCTTCTAGGATGTAACGGACAGGGTGGATAAAGGGGAACCAGTGGATGTGGTGTATTTGGACTTCCAGAAGGCATTTGACAAGGTACCACATAAAAGGTTATTGCACAAGATAAAAGTTCACGGGGTTGGGGGTAATATATTAGCATGGATAGAGGATTGGCTAACTAACAGAGAACAGAGAGTCAGGATAAATGGTTCATTCTCTGGTTGGCAACCAGTAACTAGTGGGGTGCCGCAGGGATCAGTGCTGGGTCCCCAACTATTTACAATCTATATTAACGACTTGGAAGAAGGGACTGAGTGTAACGTAGCCAAGTTTGCTGACGATGCAAAGATGGGAGGAAAAGCAATGTGTGAGGAGGACACAAAAAATCTGCAAAAGGACATAGATAGGCTAAATGAGTGGGCAAAAATTTGGCAGGTGGAGTATAATGTTGGAAAGTGTGAGGTCATGCACTTTGACAAAAAAAATCAAAGAGCAAGTTGTTATTTAAATAGAGAACGATTGCAAAGTGCCACAGTACAGCGGGACCTGGGGGTACTTGTGCATGAAACACAAAAGGATAGTATGCAGGTGCAGCAAGTGATCAGGAAGGCCAATGGTATCTTGGCCTTTATTGCAAAGGGGATGGAACATAAAAGCAGGGAAGTCTTGCTACAGCTATATAAGGTATTGGTGAGGCCACACCTGGAATACTGCATGCAGTTTTGGTTTCCATATTTACGAAAGGATATAGTTGCTTTGGAGGAAGTTCAGAGAAGGTTCTCTAGGTTGATTCTGGAGATGAGGGGGTTGACTTATGAGGAAAGGTTGAGTAGATTGGGTCTCTACTCATTGGAATTCAGAAGAATGAGAGGTGATCTTATCGAAACATATAAGATAAAGAGGGGGCTTGACAAGGTGGATGCAGAGAGGATGTTTCCACTGATGGGGGAGACTAGAACTAGAGGGCATAATCTTAGAATAAGGGGCCGCCCATTTGAAACAGAGATGAGGAGAAATTTCTTCTCTCAGAGGGTTGTGGATCTGTGGAATTCACTGCCTCAGAGAGCTGCGGAAGCTGGGACATTGAATACATTTAAGACAGAAATACATAGTTTCTTAAACGATAAGGGGATAAGAGGTTATGGAGAGCGGGCGGGGAAGTGGAGCTGAGTCCATGATCAGATCAGGCATGATCTTATTGAATGGCGGAACAGGCTCGAGGGGCCGTATGGCCTACTCCTGTTCCTAGTTCTTACGTTCTTATGTTCTTATTTCCATTGGAGGAGGGGTCAATTATGAGGAGCCATAGTTTTAAGGTGGTTGGTGGAAGGTTTAGATGGGTTTGGGGGGTGGCTTCTTTACGCAGAGGATTGTGGGGATCTGGAACTCGCTGCCTGGAAGAGTGGTGGATGCAGAAACGCTCACCACTTTTAAGAGATGGTTAGATGGGCACTTAAAGTGCAGTAACCTGCAGGGTTACGGACCTAGAGCTGGTAATTGGGATTAGACTGGATGACCTTTTGTTGGCCGAGGCAGTATTAATGGTAAGTACTGCAGGGAATTGAATACGGCCAGGGTGATCTCCTGGACTAGTTTCAATCGCCTGGATGGGTCGGAGAGGAATTTTCTCAGATTTTTTTCTCCCTAAATTGGCCTGGGTTTTTATCTCATTTTTGCCTCGCCCAGGCAATCACATGGCTCTGTTTGGGGTGGAGTGTAGAATGTTTCAGTATAAGAGGTGTCGCAGTTGTGTGAGGCGGACTGGTTGGGCTGGGTGCTCTTTGCCTTTCCATCATTGTTCATAGGTTTATATGTAACTTTTAGGGCTGCTGACCAAGGGCCATGCGGCTCTTTGTCGGCCGGCGTGGACACGATGGGCCGAAATGGCCTCCTTCTGTGCTGTAAATTTCCAAGTTTCTATAATCTTTAGCTCTAGCAAAGACTCACTAAGTTTCTTGAATTTACAGGGTCATGTTTTCTACATGTAACATCCCATCCTGAAACACTGTGGACTGTGTTCCATGCAAAGAGAAAGCTCAGTTGATTTGTCCAAAGAAAATATTATATGCAAAGAAGCGGTGAAGAGGGTGTACTAACCCTCTGTGCAACAATTCCAGTTCTCTCATAAGTATTGTGCTGTTTAGTATTTTTTCTTTTATGTATCATTTTACTTGTAAGAACAATATTTCAGCCTGTTAATGCAGTTTAACAGTGAGACATTTTCCAACATGTAGCAGACTGAACATGTGATTGGCATCCAAAGTACTCCCAGTATGTAATTTCCGGCAAATTGTTAGATCTGGGTTATTGTAAGCCAAATATGGCCGAGAATAAAGAGGCACATTTCAGACAGAAACGTGTCTGCTTATGGAAACTGTTGTCAAGCTATTTACACCAGAAAAGATCTTGGGAATAGCCCATACAGTAACAATTTGCGAGAGACACCCTACTCAGGTTACAAAATACAGCATGAGGACATAAAAGGGGTACAGGTAAATAATAATGGTTGACCTCAATCACTTCACTATAAACTAGTAATGTTCAAATGGAAGTGTGGCAACTGAAACAGAATTAGTAAACATGGTACAGAGTACTTCCTGATTCATTGTGTTATGCACCCTATTAGGAGTAATGCACAACTATTTTGAATGTGGATCTGGATCTGAAGCAAGTTATAAACCAGAAAGGGTAAAATACTCATGAGAGGAATAATGTCAGAGTGGAGTGTCAATCCAGGTCACACAGGGGTCAGATTTTGGACTCTTGGGCTGCGATTTCACCTACCGGGTCGGGAGCGAAACGGCTGGTATCTGGAGCGAGGTCCTGGCCCGCTGACAGTTCCATCCTGTTCTCTACAAGTGATTTTACCTTGATTGGGCTTGTTAAGCCTGTCCAGCAAGGTTCCCAGCCAATTAAAAGTAAGCGGGTCTGATGACATCATTTGATGGTGCGTCATCAGCTGGTTTCTTTAAAGGGACCGTGTCCACATTTATTTTGACAGTTGTACTGTCAGTGTCCTGCAGCACTTTTGCACCCAGCCTCTCCCAGTACAACCTCATATGCTTATGGAGGGAGTCATAGCATGCAGGGAGGTTCTCGTCCCTTCCAATGGATGGAAGAGACCTCCCCAGGACACTAACACAGCCTGGTTGCACATTGCACAGGAGGTCTCAAGTAGGGACGTCATCAGGAGGACCTGGTTGCAGTGGCACAAACCTTTCAATGATCTCAGTAGATCACAAAATGTTACTGCAAAGCTACACTCAATCTCATCCTGCTGTGCCACTCATCACATCCCCATCACTCTGCCTTCCCCACCCTACTCATGCACTTCCTTACTCACACCAACTTACCTTGCACCCCCACCCATCCCTCTCTCTATATCTATCTTATCACTTCCCCATCTCACTCGCCACCCCTCATACTCATCCTAATGCAAGCATACCAACTAACAACACACAAGCGTAGGCATTTGGGTAGTTTTGCCAATGTTCATATAAAGTTTCTGTTTTTTAAAATTCGTTCCGGGATGTGGGCATTGCTGGCAAGGCCAGCATTTATTGCCCATCCCTAATTGCCCTTCAGAAAGTGGTGGTGAGCCGCCTTCTTCAACCGCTGCAGTCCGTGTGGTGAAGGTTTGCCCACAGTGTTATTAGGAAGGGAGTTCCAGGATTTTGATCCAGCGACAATGAAGGAACAACAATATGTTTCCAAGTCAGGATGGTGTGTAACTTGGAGAGGAACTTGCAAGTGATGATGCTCCCATGCGCCTGCTACCCTTGTCCTTGCAGGTGGTAGAGGTCGCAGGTTTGGGAGGTGCTGCCGAAGAAGCCGTGGCGAGTTGCTGCAGTGCATCTTATAGATGGTACGTCAGTGGTGGAGGGAGTGAATGTTGAAGGTGGTGGATGAGGTGCCAATCAAGCGGGCTGCTTTGTCCTGGATGGTGTTGAGCTTCTTGAGTGTTGTTGGAGCTGCACTCATCCAGGCAAGTGGAGAGTATTCCATCACACTCTTGACTTGTGCCTTGTAGATGGTGGAAAGGCTTTGGGGAGTCAGGAGCTGAGACACTCATTGGAGAATACCAAGCCTCTGACCCATTCTTGTTGCCACAGTATTTATATGGCTGGTCCAGTTAAGTTTCTGGTCAATGATGACCCCCAGGATGTTGATGGTGGAGGATACGGCAATGGTAATGCCATTGAATATCAAGGAAAAGTGGTTAGACTCTCGCTTGTTTGAGATGGTCATTGCCTGCCACTTGTGTGGTGCGAATGTTACTTGCTACTTATCAGCCCAAGCTTGAAATGTCATCCAGCTCTTGCTGCATGCAGGCATTGATTGCTTCATTTTCTGAGGAGTTGCAAATGGAACTGAACATTGCACAATCTCAGTGAACATCCCCACTTATGATCTTATGATGGAGGGAAGGTCATTGGTAAAGCAGTTGAAGATGGTTAGGCCTTGGTCACTGCCCTGAGAAACTCCTGTAACGATGTCCTGGGGCTGGGATAATTAACCTCCAGCAACCACAACCATTTTCCTTTGTGCTAGGTATGACTCCAGCCACTGGAGAATTTTCCCCCTGATTCCCATTGACTTCAATTTTACTAGGGCTTCTTGATGCCATTCTCGGTCAAATAGTCACTCTCACTTCTGGAATTCAGAATTCTTTTGTCCATGTTTGGACGAAGGCTGTAATGAGGTCTGGAGCCGAGTGGTCCTGGCGGAACCCAAAGTGGGCATCTGTGAGTAAGTGCCGCTTGATAGCACTTCCATCACTTTGCTGATGATTGAGAGTAGAGTGATGGGGCGATAATTGGTCGAATTGGATTTGTCCTGTTTTTTGTCGACTGGACATACCTGGGCAGTTTTCCACATCGTTGGATAGGTGCCAGTGTTGTAGTTGTACTAGAACAGCTTAGCTAGAGGCACGGTTAGTTCTGGAGCACAAGTCTTCAGCACCACAGCCAGGATGTTGTCAGGGCGTATAGCCTTTGCTGTATTCAGCCATTTCTTGATATCACGCGGAGTGAATCGAATTGGCTGAAGACTGGCTTCTGTGATGGTGGGGACCGCAAGAGGAGGCTGATATGGATCATCCATGTTATGTATGCAAACCTCACCAACGTGTAAGACTTGCCACTAGGAGGCACACCTGTGGGAGATCTAAGGGTCACCTGTGCACCCTGGGCCAAGCAGGTATAAAAGGTGATCCACCATGCTGCTTGGGCACTTTGGAGTTATATTAAAGAGACCAAGGTCACAATGCATTGAGCTTACAACACAGCCTTGTGGAGTTATTCTGAATTTAACAACAGGCAACGAGTTAAAGATCACGAACTTTCACGCGGAAATGGCTGCCGTTGGTATTCTTGAGAGATTTGTTGAGGGTGATGATTGGGAAGCCTTCGTTGAGTACTTCGCAGCCAACGAGCTGGACATGGAGTATTAATAGAGCTGCAAGACATTTGATATTATATCTTCTCTCTCTGTCCTCTTCCTGACAACGATCAACTGACACATCCCTTGTTGAAGTGCATGTTGGCAGGAATGGCAAAGTTGGCTCCTTTGATGCATGAAATTAGTGTGTGTTAAAGATTACCATCAAGGAGGGATATACTTGCATTGGAGACAGTTCAGAGAAGGTTCACGAGGTTGATTCCTGAGATGAGGGGGTTGACTTATGGGGAAGGGTTGAGCAGGTTGGGCCTATACTCATTGGAGTTTAGAAGAATGAGAGGTGATCTTATTGAAACGTATAAGATTCTGAGGTGGCTTGACAGGGTAGATGTAGAGAAGATGTTTCCCCTCGTGGAGAAATCTAGAACTAGGGGGCATAGTTTCAGAATAAGGGGTCGCCCATTTAAAACTGAGAGGAGGAGGAATTTCTTCTCTCAGAGGGTCGTGAATCTTTGGAATTCTCTGCCCCAGAGCTGTGGAGGCTGGGTCATTGAATATATTTAAGATGGAGATAGACAGATTTTTGAGCAATAAGGGAGTCAAGGGTTATGGGGAGTGGGCAGGGAAGTGGAGCTGAGTCCAAGATCAGATCAGCCATGATCTTATTGAATGGTGGAGCAGACTCAAGGTGGCAGATCAAGTGGAGATCAGAGAGCCAGTCCCTCAACGTTCTGATATGAAGTAGCAGTTTGGTGAGAGTGGCTTTCGAGGTTGCAAAAATGACGTGGAAACTGGTAACATAGGACTCCTGCTCCTATTTCTTATGTTCTTATCATGAAATTTAAAAAGGGATGAAGACCAACTGAAGCGTATTGTTGATGCGTGAAGTTGAAAAGGAAGGTGGTTTGAGTCAAGGCAAGAGTGAGGTGGAGTGAAGATGCTCACCTCAAATTGGCACGGGTTTAACAAGCTCCTCTCTCACCTAATGTTGGCAAGAGGTGCCGGAAATGGCGAATCAAGTAAGTTCAAGAGTATACTTTGAAAGTTAAAATAGATTTGTACTTCTAAAAAAAAATGCAGAAAAAAAGCTGAATCACTTCAGAAAATACATTGATTTGATGAATGCTCACCTTGACCCTCTAGTAATTCCAAAAGGAAGGCATTAGAATAAAGAAAGACAGCGGACAAAGTAAGTACAGGTTTTGTCTATTTTTATAAAGACATTACTTTTGTTGTGGAGTTAGTACAAGGTACAAATTAATCCTTTCCCTGTCCAGACAGGAAGCAAGAGAGATTTAAGAGTGAATGTCAATAAGAGGGAACTTTTTACCACCAACAGTGTCGCCGCTTAACCTGCCTGCTCACTTGACTGCAGGATCTACCCACTGTGTTCCCAGAGCTTTAAGCAGAATTATTAACAGTTACAAATACAAATAAAAACAAGGAAAAAAAAATCCGGCATAGGTTGAATGGCTTTTTAAAAATAAAAAGTGTCGACAAAGCAAACACGAGGAATAGCCACTTTCTAGATAGGCTTCATCATGATCAAAATTGTCAACATTGTGAACCAGAACCCCCCCGCCTTTGTGAAACTTCACTTTCCCCAAATAAGAGGTCACCACAGCCACTGACAGACTTGAGCGCTTCAAATTCCAATACAACACGCCAGCAGTGAGTACCTGCATTCATTTTCTAACACGGTTGGTCAGTGCCCTTATTGCAGATTGGAAAACGGAGGTTAACACAACAGGTTCGTCAAAGAAAAAACAGGCAAAATTGGACAGCTGGACATCCGCAATGACACTTTGAAATTTCAAATGACTATTATATTTGAATTAATATCTTTCAAATGTACAACTCCAAGTGCCCCAGAAATGAGCAAGAGTTGGTTTTGAGTTATGTGATTTTTACCCATCCGAATTTCACAGCACAGAAGCAGGCCTCTCGGCCCAACAGGTCTGTGCTCCACACGAGTCTCCTCCCACCTTACTTCATCTAACCCTATCGCCGTATCCTTCTAGTCCTTTTTCCCTCATGTACTTATCTAGCACTAAACCACAGAGAAAAGCTTATGGATTTCTGTGTCACTAATATTGAGACCATCCATTCAGCTGTTCCCCTCCTTGCTCCGGGCCAAGCTTCACCTATGGTTTCCCCTGTCCCAGCTCTGAACTCGCACCTTTCTCTCGTTTCTCTCCTATCTGTAGCACCTCATGCCCTCTCCGAGCTTATCCTGTCCATGAGAAGCACCTCCTGCTCCCTCGACCCCATTCCCATCAAACTGCTGACCACCCAACTTCCCTTCCTGCCCCCCAAGTTATCCGAATATTGGTAACATTTCCCACTCCTCAGGTACTGTTCCCCATCCCCTTCAAATCTGCCATCATCGATCCCTCCTCAAAAAACCCACCTTGACCATTCTGTCCTTGCAAACTACTGCCCCATTCCCAAACTCCCTTTCCTCTCCAAAATCCTTGAACATGTTGTCGCCTCTTAAATCCGTGCCCATCTTTTCCGCAACTCCCATGTTTGAATCCCTCCAATCAGGTTTCCGCCCCTGACACAGCACGGATACGGCCCTGATCAAAGTCACAAAAGACACCCTATGTGACTGTAACTGTGGTAAACTCCTCATATTTCATGACCTGTCTGCGGCCTTTGACACAGTTAAGCAAATCATCCACCTCCAACGCCTCTCCTCCATCATCCAGTTCGGTGGCACTGCACTCACCTGGTTCCATCCTTATCTATCAGGTCATAGCTAGAGAATCACCTGCAATGGTTTCTCTTCCCCAGCCTGCACCGTTACCTCTGGTGTCCCCCAAGGATCTATCCTTGGCCCCCTCCTATTTCTCATCTACATGTTGCCCCTTGGTGACGTCATCCGGAAATGCAGCATCAGTTTCCACATGTACGCTGATGACACCTAGAGCTCTACCTCATCACCTTCTCTCTCGATCCCTTCACTATCTCTGATCTCACTTTGCTTCTCCGACAATAAGTACTGGATGAGCAGAAATGTCCTCCAACTAAATATTGGGATGACCGAAGCCATTGTCTTTAGTTCCCGAGCCACTGACTCCATCCTATGGAATTCTCTACCACAGAAAGTTGTTGAGTCCAGTTCGTTGGATATATTCAAAAGGGAGTTAGATGTGGCCCTTACAGCTAAAGAGATCAGGGGGTATGGAGAGAAGGCAGGAGTGGGGTACTGAAGTTGCATGAACAGCCATGATCATATTGAATGGTGGTGCAGGCTCGAAGGGCCGAATGGCCTGCTTCTGCACCTATTTTCTATGTTTCTATCTATGTTTCTATGTCATTCTTCGCAAACTGCTTCTGCCGAATCCCTAGATCTGAGCAAGGCCATCACGATAGCCCAGGCTTTCATATCCACAAGCGACAACATGAAACAAGAGATTTTCACAATATTGAAGCTCACTGGCAAGTACTGTGCATAAAATAATGCCTTCAGCAGGCAGAACTGTACATGGTAGGGCCCACACGACCGCAGAGGCCAGGTGTAGGGTGACTCAGAGGCCGCTGTGTGGTGTGAATGCGAATCCACCTTCACCACCAAAAGCCCTCCGATAATGTTAAAAGTTAAACTTAACGGCATTCCAGTATCCATGGAATTGGACACGGGGGCGAGTCAATCAATCATGAGCCAGAACACTTTTGAGAAATTGTGGGGCAACAGGACACAGAGGCCAAAACAGCCCAATTCACACAACGCTGCGCACTTACATCAAAGAACTCATACCTGTTATTGGCAGTGCGACAGTGAAGGTATCGTAAGACGGAATGGTGCATGATTTACCTCTATGGATTGTACCAGGCAATGGCCCAACGCTGTTCGGCAGAAGCTGGCTAGGAAAGATCCGATGGAACTGGGACAACATCGAAGCACTGTCTTCGGTGGATGACGTCCCGTGCGCCCAGGTGCTAAACAAATTCCCGCCGTTATTTGAGCCAGGCATCGACAACTTCACAGGCACCAAGGTGCAGATCCATCTTTTCCTGGGGCACGGCCTGTTCATCACAAGGCCCGAGCAGTCCCATATATGATGCGAGAGAAAGTCGAGATTGAGCTGGACAGACTTCAAAGAGAGGGGATCATATCGTCAGTCGAGTTCAACGAGTGGGCCAGTCCAATCGTGCCGGTGCTAAAGAACAATGGAACGGTCAGAATCTGCGGGGACTACAAGGTAACGATCAACCGAGTCTCGTTACAGGACCAGTAGCCACTACCCAAAGCGGAGGACCTATTCGCAAAGCTAGCAGGGGGAAAGTGATTCACCAAGCTAGACCTAACCTCTGCTTACGTGACACAGGAACTGGCTGAACCATCAAAGAAATGGGCGTGCATCAACACGCACAAAGGACTGTTCGTGTACCACTGATGCCCCTTAGGGATTCGCTCGGCTGCGGCCATCTTCCAGAGGAACATGGAGAGTCTGCTGAAATCGGCACGGTTCCATGCACCGTGGTGTTCCAAGACAACATCTTGATCACTGGTCGCAACACCACCGAACACTTGCACAACCTGGAAGAGGTTCTAAAGTGACTGGACAGAGTGGGACTCAGGCTGAAACGCTCCAAGTGTGTTTTCCTGGCACCAGAGGTCGAATTTCTGGGGAGAAAGATTGTGGCAGATGGCATCAGACCCACGGACTCCAAGACGGAGGCCATCAAGAATGCACCCAGACCACAGAATGTGACGGAGCTGCGTTCGTTCCTGGGACTCCTCAACTATTTTGGAAACTTTCTACCGGGGTTGAGCACTTTGCTGGAACCCTTGCATTTACTGCTACGCAAGGGTGATGACTGGGTTTGGGGTAAATCTCAAGGTACAGCCTTTAATAAGGCCAGAATGCTGCTATGCTCTAACAAGTTACTTGTATTGTATGACCCATGTAAACATTTAGTACTAGCTTGTGATGCTTCGTTGTACGGGGTCGGTTGTGTGTTACAGCAAGCAAATGTGTCAGGCAAACTGCAACCGGTTGCATATGTGTCCAGAAGTTTATCCAAGGCTGAAAGAGCCTACAGTATGGTTGAGAAAGAAGCGTTAGCATGCCAAAAAAAGGCAAGAAAACGTTTATATGCGACCTACACAGTACCCACCCAAGCACAGTCATGATGAAGGCTAACGCCAGGTCGCACGTTTGGTGGCCCGGCATTGACTCCGAATTGGAGTCATGCGTACACCAATGCAACTGTCATGTGTTGAACTATCATTGTAACCTATGTATAAGCTGACCTAAGTTGTACACCTTGAGAACATTGACCACAAGGGGGTGAACTTGTGGGAGACAATCCTAACCTGGACTTTCAGGTATAAAAAGGGAAGCTCCAACCACCTTCATCACTTGAGGTCTTAGTAATAAAGGTAACTGGTCACAGAGTGACCTTCTCTCAAGTATGGGCCTCGTGTGCATTTATACTGTATAGTAAGGACATATCATTGGCGACGAGAAACTGGGATTTAATCCACGCAAGCATGGCCACTAGCAGCACAGAAGAGAGGTACTGTGTTGGTGATGATTGGGACAACTTTATTGAAAGACTACAGCAAAGTTTTGCCACTAAGGAATGGTTGGGACAGGATTCGGCCGACAAATGCAGGGCTCGTCTCCTGGTTTGTGGATCCAGAACGTACTCCCTGATGAAGGACCCTCTAGTGCCAGAGAAGCTGGGTGACAAGTAAGTTGATCAGGGAACACCTTAAACCGGCAAGCAGCATGCACATGGCGAGACACCGGTTTTACACGCACCGACGGCGAGAAGGGCAAAGCGTTCCAGACTTCGTGGCAGATCTCCGGCGACTGGTGAGCCTATGTAAGTTCACAGATGCATGCAGAGCGGAGATGCTGCGAGACTTTTTTTATTGAGGGCATCGGGCACGCTGGGGTTTTCAGGAAACTGATTGAGACCAAAGACTTGACCTTGGAAGCGGCGGCTCTGATAACCCAGACATTTATCTCAGGAGACGAAGAGACCAGAATGATGTATGACAAATGCGGCAAACGACCAGGGAGTCAACATTGTTAACGCGGCTCACAGTTCTCTAGGCAGACAAGGGCAATCGGACATGCCCCAGTATGTAGTCGAACCCAAAGGGGGAATTCAACAGAGACAATGGCTAGCTGAACGGCGATTCATGCCATCGCAATGGACAACACAGCCAGTAATGGGGCCATCAACACCTGTTAATGGTGCGCTTAAGGACAGTTACAGAGACAGTCAGAAATAATCGACTGGTAATGGACCTTTTGTTTCCAACAACGGGGCCTCCAGCTCATGCTGGAGGTGTGGAGGCAAACACCCAGCCAGAGCTTGCAGGTATCAGCAATATACCTGCAGAAATGCAACGTCAGCGGTCACTTGGCGCATATGTGCAGGAAGCTTGCAGCCAGGTTGATGTAAGAGGAGGACGGGCCCGATGTAAGCCCTACGAGGCCAAATGAATACTGGAGGAAATCGCTGGAAGCTGAAGTTCAGCGAGTTCATGTGGAGCACATATACAGTTCATATACTAGGACGCCACCGATAATGATGAAAGTGCTCCTCAATGGCATCCCAGTATCAATGGAGTTAGAGACGGGGGCCAGCCAGTCCCTGATGAGTATCAAACAGTTCGAAAGGTTGTGGGTGTCTGTAGTGTCTCTGCACCTTGTTACAAACTCACACGAGGCATGGATATATCAGACACGGTCACTCTGTGACCTTCACTTTATTTCCAGGACTGAAGAGTGCTGATCCTGGGTGGGACCTCCCCTTTTATACCTGGAAGCCCAGGTGAGGAGCTCACTCCCTGTGGTCAGGGTGTGCATTACAAGGGTACAGGTACAGTATGATGAGTTACAGTTGCATACTTATAGTCATTGCAAGATGGTGAAATACATGACATCACCTCCCCCCTTAGGTCTTTTAGTTTCAGAGGTTAAGTCTATCGGGTGGTCGACACTCTCTCGTGGAGCGCCGCAGTTGAGGCTCTGGTGGCTGAGCCTCTGTCACTTGAGGTGATTCTGGCCTGGCCGCAGGGACTGTGCATGCTGAGGGCTGTCTTTGTTGCTCGTGCGCTGGCAGTGGTGTGGGTGCTATCTCATCATGCTCTTCTTCCAGTTCCTCCGTGTCTGCACTGAACCTTGTCTTTACTTGGTCCAAGTGTTTGCGGCATATCTGCCCATTGTTTAGTCTGACCATCATTATCCTGTTTCCTTCTTTGCCAATTACGGTGCCCTTAAGCCATTTGGGTCCCAAAGTATGGTTAAGAACAAATACCGGGTCATCTATTTCTATACACCTCCCCTTTCAGCCTCGATCATGGAGCTCGGTTTGGGACTGGCGCTTGCCCTCAACAATGTCTGCCAGGGCTGGGTGAATGAGGGACAGCCGCATCTTGAGCGTGCGTTTCATGAGGAGTTCCGCTGGCGGGACTCCCGTGAGCGAGTGCGGCCGGGACCTTTAGGCCAGGAGGAGGTGCGATAGGTGGTACTGAAGGGAGGGTCCTTGGATGCATAGCATGTCCTGCTTTATGACTTGGACCGCCCGTTCCGCCTGGCCATTGGAAGCCGGCTTGAATGACGCTGTCCGGACGTGCTTAATCCCATTGCCCGACATAAACTCTTGGAGTTCATGGCTGGTAAAACACGGGCCATTATCGCTGACCAGGATGTCCGGCAAGCCGTGGGTCGCGAAAACCGTACGCAGATGTCGTGATGGATGTCGTGCACGAGTTCAATATGATGCACTCGATCCACTTCGAATATGCATTGACAACGATCAGTAACATTGTTCCCATGAACGGGCCCACATAGTCCACGTGAATACGTGACCATGGCCTGGTGGGCCAGGGCCACGGGCTGAGTGGGGCCTCCCTGGGGGCATTGCCCAGCTGGGCACATGTCGTGCACCTGCGAACCCAGTGTTCCAGGTCTGAGTCAATCCCCGGCCATCACACGTGTGACTGGGCAATGGCCTTCATTAATACGATGCCAGGATGCTCGCTGTGGAGTTCCCTGATGAACGCTTCCTTTCCTTTCTGGGGCATGACTGCCCGGCTGCGCCATAACAGGTAGTCGGCTTGGACGGAGAGTTCATCCATCCGTCTCTGAAACGGCCTGATTTCCTCGGGGCACACCCTGTGTGCGGACGCTCAGTCCCCAGTCAGGACATATTTCTTTATCATGGATAGGAAGGGGTCCCTGTTGGTCCAGAGTTTGATCTGGCGGGCTGTGATGGGGGAGCCCGCAGTGTCAAAAGCCTCAACGGTCATGACCATCTCGGCGCTCTGCTCCGACGCCCCCTCGGTGGTGGCCAGTGGGAGCTTGCTGAGCGTGTCAGCGCAATTTTTGGTGCCTGGCCGGTGCCGTATGGTGTAATCATACGCAGCCAGCGTGCAGGCCCATCGCTGTATACGCGCTGACGCATTAGCTTTGAAAGCCTTGCTGTCGGACAACAGGGATGTTAACGGCTTGTGGTCCGTCTCTAGCTCGAACCATCTACCGAAAAGGTACTGGTGCATCTTTTTCACACCGTACGCACACTCGAGTGCATCCTTCTCGACCATGCCATATCCACGCTCTGCCTGGGAGAGCGACCTGGAGGCGTAAGCCACTGGTTGGAGTCGGCCGTCATTGTTGCCCTGCTGCAAAACACACCCAACCCTGGGGGATGACGCATCACATGTTAAAACCAGTTTTTTACAGGGGTCATACAAAGTCAACAGTTTGTTGGAACACAGCAGGTTCCTCGCCTTATTGAAAGCCCGTTCTTGACAATCCCCCCCCAAGACCATTCACAATCTTTACGGAAGAGCATGTGTAACGGCTCCAACAATTGCTTAAGTTCAGCAGAAAGTTCCTAAAATAGTTCAATAGTCCCAGGAATGAACGCAACTCCGACGTGTTGCCGGGCCTGGGCGCCCGGCGAATCGCCTCAGTTTTTGATTCAGTGGGCCGGATCCCATCTGCAGCAACCCTCCTGCCCAGGCCAAAAACACGCACGCACGCCTTTTTTAGCCGCAGGCCTACCCGTTCCAATCGGTGTAGCACCTCCTTCAGGTTGCGGGGGTGTTCCTCAGTGTCTCGACCCATTATAAGGATGTCGTCTTGGAATACGACCGTTCCAGGGATGGACTTGAGCATGCTTTCCATGTTTCGCTGAAAGATAGCCGCTGCCGAACGAATGCCAAACGGGCACCTGTTGTAAACAAACAATCCTTTGTGTGTCGTGATGGTGGTCAGAAACTTGGATTCTTCAGCCAGTTCCTGAGTCATGTAGGCCGAAGTGAGGTCCAGCTTCGTGAATCACCTGTCAGCGTGGCAAAAAGGTCCTCCGCTCTCGGGAGCGGGTATTGGTCTTGCAGCGACACTCGGTTGATGGTGGCTTTGTAGTCGCCACAAATCCTAACCGAGCCATCTGCTTTGAGGACAGGAACAATGGGACTTGCCCAGTCGCTGAATTCAGCGGCCGAAATTATGCCCTCTCTGAGCAGCCTGTCCAGTTCACTTTCAATTTTTTCATGCATCACGTACGGCACCGCTCTGGCTTTGTGGTGCACTGGTCTGGCGTCCGGAGTGATGCGTATCACTACTTTGGTGCCCTTGAACGTTCCGACACCGGGTTGAAAGAGTGACTCGAATTTTTGCAATACCTGTGAGCATGAACTTCGCTCCACGGATGAAATGGCGTGCACATCCCCCCATTTCCAATTCATCTCAGTTAGCCAACTCCTCCCCAAGAGCACGGGGCCATTTTCCGGAGCAATCCAGAGTGGCAGCCGGTTCTGTGATCCATTATGTGTTACCACCAAGTTTGCACTGCCCAGCACTGGGATGATTTCTTTGGTGTACGTACGTAGCTGCGTCTCAATGCGTTCCAATTTGGGCCTGCTAGCTCTGTGTGGCCATTGTCTCTCAAATCGTTGGGCGCTCATGAGGGACTGGCTAGCTCCAGTGTCCAGCTCCATGTGCACCGGGATGCCATTCAGTAAGACTTTCATCATCATGGGTGGCGTTTTGGTGTATGAGCTGTGGATGTCAGCCACATGAACTCTCTGAACTTCAGCATCCATGGTTGTTCCCCAGGCCTCATCCTGCATTTCAGACCCCTCGTCTGGTTCGTCTGTCTCGCAGACTAGCCTCGCTACTGCCTTTTTGCACATCCTGGCCAAGTGTCCCTTGACATTACAAATCCTACAGGTGTAAAGTTGGAACCTGCAGATTTTTACAGTGCGTCTTCCCCCACATCTCTAACATGAGCTGAGATTGCTGTTAACAAAAGGGCAATTCCCAGGCATTCCTCTCTGATGGCTCGTTTGGCTGTTTCTAAGCACTCTGATGGAGGGTGTTAATTGTCCCATCACAGGATGCATTGTTCCTCATGATGGCATGAATTGCCGATCCCCTTTCCATTGTCCCTGTTGCAGACCCACCCTGGAGCTAGTTGCTGCCTGGACGGTGTCGAATTGCCCTTGCCTGCCTGTGGGGTTCTGTGTCCTTTTTTACAACATTAACTCTCTGGTTCATTGCAACATTGAAACCAGGGCTGTGTGCGTAAACTAGCTTGGTCTCCTCTTCCCCTGGCATGAAGGTCTGAGCTATCAACGCTGCCCCTTCTAAAGTCAAATCCTTAGTCTTGATGAGCTTCCTGAAAATGCCGGCATGATTAATGCCCTCGATGAAAGTCCCTCAACATCTCCCCCCTGCAGGCATCAGAGAACTTACATAGACTGGCCAAACGCCGCAGTTCCGCCACGAATTCCGAGATGTTTTGGCCCTCCCGATGCCGGTGAGAGTAGAACCGGTGCCGGGCCATGTGTACGCTACTTGCCGGCTTGAGATGCTCACAGATCAGCTGGCTGAGCTCTTCGAAGGACTTGTCCGCTGGCTTTTGGAGTGCGAGCAGGTCTTTCATCAGCGCATACGTCTGTGGAACACAGCTGGTCAGTAGATGCGCCCTCCGCTTGTCAGCAGCTGCCTCTTCCAGCGAGTCCTTTGTGACAAAGCTCTGCTGGAGTCTTTCCACAAAGTCGTCCCAGTCCTCACCCACACAGCAGCGTTCCTCTGTGCCACCGGTGGCCATCCTCGTGGTTCGGTGATTCCCGATTCTCGTCGCCAGATGTAGTGTCTCTGCACCTTGTTACAAACTCACATGAATATATCAGACACGGTCATTCTGTGACCTTCACTTCATTTTCAGGACTGAAGAGTGCTGATCCTGGGTGGGACCTCCTCTTTTATACCTGGAAGCCCAGGTGAGGAGCTCACTCCCTGTGGTCAGGGTGTGCATTACAAGGATACAGGTACAGTATGCATGACTTACAGTTACATACTTATAGTCATTGCAAGATGATGAAATACATGACAGTGTCCAAGGCCAGGAGGCCAAAATTATTGCCGATTGATGCACAGCTACGGACATATACAAAGGAGATCATTCGGTGCTAGGCAGCAGCACGGTAATCGTGACCCACAAATATTCGGAGAACAGGCTGCCACTCTGGATTGTCTCTGGGGACGGTCCCGCACTACTGGGGAGGAGTTGGCTTGCTGTCATGAACTGGAAATGGGGCGATGTCAATGCAATTTATTCTGTGGAGCGAGTATCATGCTCACAGATCCTGGACAAATTTGACTCATTCTTTCAACCCGGCATCGGCACTTTCATGGGGGCCAAGGTAGTGATTCACATAAACCCGGACGCCAGGCCAGTACACCACAAGGCCAGAGCGGTGCCGTACGTGATGTGGGAAAAGACAGCAGGCGAATTGGACTGCCTGCTGAGGGAAGGCATCATCTCGCCAATCGAATTCAGTGATTGGGCGAGCCCAATTGTGCCGGTGCTCAAGGCGGATGGGTCGGTCAGAATATGTAGCGATTACAAGGCCACCATCAATCGGGTGTCACTCCAAGACCAGTACCCGCTACCGAGAGCGGAGGACCGCTTTGCGACGCTATCCGGTGGCAAACTTTTTTCAAAATTGGACCTGACCTCAGCTTAAATGACCCAGGAGCTGTCGAGTGAGTCGAAGAAGCTGACCACCATCACGACACACAAGGGGTTGTTTGAGTATAACAGATATCCGTTCAGGATTCGTTCGGCCGTCGCGATCTTTCAGCGAAATATGGAAAGCCTCCTCAAGTCGATTCCAAGGACGGTGGTTTTTCAAGACGACATCCTCGTCACGGGTCGTGATACTGAAGAACACCTCCACAACCTGGAGGAGGTGCTACGCAGACTGGACCGGGTAGGGCTGCGACTGAAAAAGACAAAGTGCGTCTTCTTAGCTCCAGAGGTAGAATTCCTGGGGAGGAGGGTAGCAGCAGACGGGATCAGACCCACTGCGTCGAAAACAGAAGCGATCCAGAGAGCACCCAGACCCTGTAACACGATGGAGCTGCGTTCGTTCCTGGGGCTCCTGAACTATTTTGGTAACTTTCCTCCCAAATTGAGCACGCTGCTAGAGCCGCTACATGTGCTCCTATGCAAAGGTCGCGATTGGGTCTGGGGGGACAGCCAGGAAAGGGCTTTTGATAGAGCACGCAACTTGTTATGCTCCAACAAACTTATAACTTTATATGACCCGTGTAAGAAACTTGTTCTAACGTGCGATGCGTCGTCCTATGGGGTCGGGTGTGTGTTGCAGCATGTGAATGCCAATGGTCAGTTACAGCCGGTAGCTTATGCCTCCAGAAGTCTGTCCCAGGCAGAAAGGGGCTACGGGATGGTAGAAAAGGAAGCGCTAGCATATGTATATGCAATAAAAAAAATGCACTAGTACCTGTTTGGCAGGAAATTTGAGCTGGAGGCAGATCACAAACCCCTAACGTCCCTTTTGGCCAACAACAGGGCCATAAATGCGAATGCATCGGCCCGCAGACTTACGTTAGCCGCCTATGACTACACAATTCGGCACAGACCGGGCACAGAAAACTGCGCCGATGCACTCAGCAGGCTCCCACGAGCCATCATTGAGGGGGCAACTGAGCATGATGCTGAGATGGTCATGGCTGTTGAAGCTTTCGAAAGCGAAGGCTCACCTGTGACAGCCCATCAGGTTAAAGTCTGGACAAATAAAGACCAGCTACTGTCTTTAGTTAAGAAATGTGTCCTGAATGGGGACTGGGCAGCCACGTACGGGGCATGCCCTGAGGAATTTAAACTGTTTCATAGATGCAAGGATGAACTCTCGATTCAGGCCGATTGCCTACTGTGGGAAAACCGAGTAGTCATGCCCCAGAGGGGCAGAGAGGTGTTTATCAGAGAACTTCACAATGAGCACCCGGGCATTGTCATGATGAAGGCAATTGCCAGGTCACACGTTTAGTGGCCACGGATAGATGCAGACCTGGAACTTTGTGTTCGCAGGTGCAACACGTGTGCTCAGCTGGGCAACGCGCCCAGGGAAGCCCCCCTTAGCCCCTGGTCCTGGCCCGCCAAGCCATGGTCACGCATCCATGTGGATTACGCAGGTCCTTTCATGGGAAAAATGTTTTTGATTGTTGTAGACGCCTACTCCAAATGGATTGAGTGTGCCATTTTAAATTCAAGCACATCCTCTGCCACGGTAGAAAGTCTAGGGGCAATGTTCGCCGCCCATGGTCTACCGGATGTCTTGGTCAGCGACAATGTCCCGTGCTTCACAAGCACTGATTTCCTGGACTTCATGGCAGGCAATGGAATCAACCATGTCAGAACGGCACCGTTCAAGCCGGCCTCAAACGACCAGGCAGAACGAGCAGTGCAGATAATCAAACAGGGGATGCTCAGAATCCAAGGGGGTTCCCTACAAAGCCGCTTATCACGCCTCCTGTTGGCCAATAGATCCCGACCACACTCGCTCACAGGGGTTCCACCCGCAGAGCTGCTAATGAAAAGCACGCTCAAAACCAGGTTATCCCTTATACACCCTGCTATGAAAGAAATTGTTGAGAGCAGGCATCAGTCACAATGTGACTACCATGACAGGAATGTGAGGGCGCGATGTATTAATGTCAATGACCCTGTTTTTGTCCTTCATTACGCTGCAGGGCCCAAATGGCTTGCAGGCACTGTGATTGCCAAGGAGGGGAATAGGGTTTTGGTAGTTAAACTTACCAATGGACAAATCTGCTGCAAACACGTGGCTCAAACTAAAAGGACGTTCAGCAACCCCATAGAAGAAGCAGAGGAAGAACACGACGTAGAGTTTACTCCTCCACAGGTGACCGGACACCGGAACCAAGTGGAGGAGAGCCCAGTCACTGTGGGCAGTCCGGACAGGCCTGAGGCACCGCAAACAGCAGACACTCAGGCCAGCGCCCAATAACCAGAGCCCCAACTCAGGCGCTCTACAAGGGAGCGTAAACCACCAGAGAGACTTAACCTGTGATCCCAATAAGACTTTGGGGGGGGAGGGGGGGGGAGGTGATAGAAACATAGAAAATAGGTGCAGGAGCAGGCCATTCAGCCCTTCTAGCCTGCACCGCCATTCAATGAGTTCATGGCTGAACATGAAACTTCAGTACCCCCTTCCTGCTTTCTCGCCATAGCCCTTGATCCCCCGAGTAGTAAGGACTTCATCTAACTCCCTTTTGAATATATTTAGTGAATTGGCCTCAACTACTTTCTGTGGTAGAGAATTCCACAGGTTCACCACTCTCTGGGTGAAGAAGTTTCTCCTCATCTCGGTCCTAAATGGCTTACCCCTTATCCTTAGACTGTGACCCCTGGTTCTGGACTTCCCCAACATTGGGAACATTCTTCCTGCATCTAACCTTTCTAAACCCGTCAGAATTTTAAACGTTTCTATGAGGTCCCCTCTCATTCTTCTGAACTCCAGTGAATACAAGCCCAGTTGATCCAGTCTTTCTTGATAGGTCAGTCCCACCATCCCGGGAATCAGTCTGGTGAACCTTCGCTGCACTCCCTCAATAGCAAGAATGTCCTTCCTCAAGTTAGGAGACCAAAACTGTACACAATACTCCAGGTGTGGCCTCACCAAGGCCCTGTACAACTGTAGCAACACCTCCCTGCCCCTGTACTCAAATCCCCTCGCTATGAAGGCCAACATGCCATTTGCTTTCTTAACCGCCTGCTGTACCTGCATGCCAACCTTCAATGACTGATGTACCATGACACCCAGGTCTCGTTGCACCTTCCCTTTTCCTAATCTGTCACCTTTCAGATAATAGTCTGTCTCTCTGTTTTTACCACCAAAGTGGATAACCTCACATTTATCCACATTATACTTCATCTGCCATTCATTTGCCCACTCACCTAACCTATCCAAGTCACTCTGCAGCCTCATAGCATCCTCCTCGCAGCTCACACTGCCACCCAACTTAGTGTCATCCGCAAATTTGGAGATACTACATTTAATCCCCTCGTCTAAATCATTAATGTACAATGTAAACAGCTGGGGCCCCAGCACAGAACCTTGCGGTACCCCACTAGTCACTGCCTGCCATTCCGAAAAGTACCCATTTACTCCTACTCTTTGCTTCCTGTCTGACAACCAGTTCTCAATCCACGTCAGCACACTACCCCCAATCCCATGTGCTTTAACTTTGCACATTAATCTCTTGTGTGGGACCTTGTCGAAAGCCTTCTGAAAGTCCAAATATACCACATCAACTGGTTCTCCTTTGTCCACTTTACTGGAAACATCCTCAAAAAATTCCAGAAGATTTGTCTAGCATGATTTCCCTTTCACAAATCCATGCTGACTTGGACCTATCATGTCACCATTTTCCAAATGCGCTGCTATGACATCCTTAATAATTGATTCCATCATTTTACCCACTACTGAGGTCAGGCTGACCGGTCTATAATTCCCTGTTTTCTCTCTCCCTCCTTTTTTAAAAAAGTGGGGTTACATTGGCTACCCTCCACTCGATAGGAACTGATCCAGTGTCAATGGAATGTTGGAAAATGACTGTCAATGCATCCGCTATTTCCAAGGCACCTCTTTAAGTACTCTGGGATGCAGTCCATCAGGCCCTGGGGATTTATCGGCCTTCAATCCCATCAATTTCCCCAACACAATTTCCCGACTAATAAAGATTTCCCTCAGTTCCTCCTCCTTACTAGACCCTCTGACCCCTTTTATATCCAGAAGGTTGTTTGTGTCCTCCTTAGTGAATACCGAACCAAAGTACTTGTTCAATTGGTCTGCCATTTCTTTGTTCCCCGTTATGACTTTCCCTGATTCTGACTGCAGGGGACCTACGTTTGTCTTTACTAACCTTTTTCTCTTTACATACCTATAGAAACTTTTGCAATCCGCCTTAATGTTCCCTGCAAGCTTCTTCTCGTACTCCATTTTCCCTGCCCTAATCAAACGCTTTGTCCTCCTCTGCTGAGTTCTAAATTTCTCCCAGTCCCCGGGTTCGCTGCTATTTCTGGCCAATTTGTATGCCACTTCCTTGGCTTTAATACTATCCCTGATTTCCCTTGATAGCCACGGTTGAGCCACCTTCCCTTTTTTATTTTTACGCCAGACAGGAATGTACAATTGTTGTAATTCATCCATGCGGTCTCTAAATGTCTGCCATTGTCCATCCACAGTCAACCCCTTAAGTATCATTCGCCAATCTATCCTAGCCAATTCATGCCTCATACCTTCAAAGTTACCCTTCTTTAAGTTCTGGACCATGGTCTCTGAATTAACTGTTTCATTCTCCATCCTAATGCAGAATTCCACCATATTATGGTCACTCTTCCCCAAGGGGCCTCGCACAATGAGATTGCTAATTAATCCTCTCTCATTACACAACACCCAGTCTAAGATGGCCTCCCCCCTAGTTGGTTCCTCGACATATTGGTCTAGAAAACCATCCCTTATGCACTCCAGGAAATCCTCCTCCACCGTATTGCTTCCAGTTTGGCTAGCCCAATCTATGTGCATATTAAAGTCACCCATTATAACTGCTGCACCTTTATTGCATGCACCCCTAATTTCCTGTTGGATGCCCTCCCCAACATCACTACTACTGTTTGGAGGTCTGTACACAACTCCCACTAATGTTTTTTGCCCTTTGGTGTTCTGCAGCTCTACCCATGTTAGATTCCACATCATCCAAGCTAATGTCATTATTCAACTATCATTGTAACCCATGTATAACAGGACGGGAGAGTGGAGAGCACCAGTTCAAACTGTCACAGGAGCATCCAGTTGTGCCCCGGTAACTGCCCCCAAAGGAAGTGGAGTGTGGGAAATTGTACTCCGCTTCCATTGAGGGGTGGTAAGGCCAATTCTGCGGCGAGAGCAGGACTTCCATGCTGGAGGCTAAAATTCCCTGCCCCAGAAGGTTGCCGCCTGTAGGATGGGAGCCTGTGCGGGGAGGCAGAGGGAAGATGAGGGGAGACGGGGGCGGGGGAATAGAGGGGAGAGTGGTGGAGGTGGGGGGCAGAGAAACCCAGGGCGGGGGACGGGAGGGGCCACATTACAGCGGAGGTCTGGGGGGGGGGGGCGAAGTGTGTTGGAGGGGAGGGCCTGGGGGCTCTGTGCCTCGGTGCGGGGAGTGTTCAGAGTGGGGTGGACGGGTTGACTGCGCAGATGGCGGTTGGTGGATGTGGTTTGGTTGGCGTCGCGGGGGCGTGGCTCCGGGGTGGCCAGGGCTGGGGGCTCAACATCCGGGGGTGTTCAGCATTTGGGAAGGATTCTGACAGGACAGGGCGGGTTGGGTGCGGGGGGAGTGTTCCCGGTGTTGGGTGGGTCCGGAGCCGGGGCGCTCTTGGGATGGGGGGTGGGCTGTTTGAAGCTGGGATTGGGAGAGACTTCTTCACTCGGGGAGTTTTTGGCCCGTGGGGTTCCCTGCCGCGGAGAGTTGTTGATGCCAGTTCATTGGATGTGTTCGTGAGGGAGTTGGATGTGGTCCTTGCGGCTGGGGGGGTCGGGGGGTGTGGAAGTGGTGTTGGGGGGGGGGGGGGGGGGCGGGAGGTGCTGGGGTGGGTGATCAGCCATGATCTTGTTGAATGGCCTACTCCTGCACCTATTTCTTATGTTTCTATAAGCTGACCTAAGTTGTACACCTTGAGAATATTGACCACAAGGGGGTGAACTTGTGGGAGACACTCCTAACCTGGACGTTCAGGTATAAAAGGGGAAGCTCCACCCACCTTCATCACTTGAGGTCTTGGTAATAAAGGTAACTGGTCACAGAGTGATCTTCTCTCAAATATGGGCCTCGTGCGCATTTATACTGTATAGTAAGGACATATCAGCAACACTTGCTCACAGTTGAGCAACGCACCCAGGGAGGCCCCACTGAGCCTGTGGTCATGGCCCTCCAAACCATGGTCCAGGGTCCACGTAGATTTTGCTGGCCCTTTTCTAGGAAAGATGTTTTCGTAGCAATGAACACTTACTCTAAATTAATTGAATGTATAATTATGTAATCATGTACGTCCACTGCCACCATTGAAAGCCTCAGGGCCATGTTCACCACCCATGGTTTGCCCGACGTCCTTGTTAATGACAATGGACCATGTTTCACCAGCTCGGAATTCAACGAGTTCATGACCCGCAATGGCATTAAGCATGTCAGGTCTGCTCCATTTAAGCCCACATCCAACGGTCAAGCGGAATGGGCGGTCCAAACCATCAAGCAGAGCTTGAAATGCGTAACGGACGGCTCCTTGCAGACCCGGTTATCTCGGGTCCTGCTCAGTTACCAGACGCGCCCCCACTCGCTCACCGGGGTTCCCCCTGCAGAATTTTTAATGAAGAGAGCACTTAAAACCAGGCTCTCCTTAGTCCACCCGGATCTCAATGATCACGTAAAAACCCGGTGGCACCGGGATAACGTGTACCACGATCGCGCGGCTGTATCGCGTGACATTAAGGTTAATGACCCTGTGTTTGTTCTAAATTACGGTCAGGGTCTCAAATGGATTGTTGCCACTGTTTTAGCCAAGGAGGGAAATAGTGTGTTGTTAAATTGTTAAATGGGCAAACGTGCAGAATGCACTTGGATCAGACCAAACTGCGATTCGCCGACAACCAAGAACAGTTTGAAGAAGACTTTACCATCTATGATCCACCCACACACACCCAACCAGCAATCGACCTCGCTATCAACCACAAGGATGAACCCACTATGCTCAACAGTCCGATCAGACCAGCCGCGCTGCCGAGCAGCAATGATCCGACCAACTCACCCAGGGCAGGACTTCAACTCAGGTGATCGACCCGGGAACGCAGAGCGCCAGATCGCCTCAACCTGTAAATAATTTGTACATAAGACTTTGGGGCAGAAGTGATGTTATGTACGCAAACCTCACCAACGTGCAAGACTTGCCACTAGGGGGCACATCTGTGGGAGACCTAAAGGTTACCTGTGCACCCTGGGGCTAGCAGGTATAAAAGGTGATCCACCATGCTGCTTGGGCACTTTGGAGTTATATTAAAAAGACCAAGGTCATAATGGTTTGAGCTTACAACACAGCCTCGTGAAGTTATTCTGAACTTAACAATCCACTCGGCACTTCTGCCTTTAGGACTCACATGCTGGGCTACGCCATCATTGAGGATGGGGATATTCATGGATAGTTGTTTAATGGTCCACCACCATTCACGACTGGATGTGGCAGGACTGCAGAGCTTTGGTCTGAGCCATTGATTGCGGGATCGTTTAGCCCTGTCGAGAGCATGCTGCTTCCGCTTTTTAGCATGCATGTTTTGAGCTGCTAAATCTGTTCTGAATCTGGTAGTGCCACACCACGCGATGGAGTGTCCTGTGTGAAGATGGAACTTCTCCACAATGACTGTGAGGTGGTCACTGCTACCAATGCTGTCATGGACAGATGCATCTGCAGCAGGTAGATTGGTGAGGACGAGGTCAAATAGGTATTTTCCCTTGTGTTGGTTCTCTCATCATCTGCCGCAGACCCAGTTTGGCAGCTGTGTCCTTCAGGACTTGGCCAGCTCGGTCAGTAATGGTGCTACCGAGCCACTCTTAGTGATGGACATTGAAGTCCCCCACCCAGAATACATTTTGTGCCCTTGCTACTCTCAGTGCTTCTGCCAAGTGGTGTTCAACATGGAGGAATACTGATTCATCAGTTGATGGAGGGCGGTAGGTAGTAATCAGCAGGAGGTTTTCTTGCCTTGCTTGACCTGAAGCCATGAGACTTCATGGGGTCCGGAGTCAATGTTGAGGATTCCCAGAGCCACTCCCCCCCCCCCCCCCCGACTGTATACCACTGTGTCGCCACCCCTGGTGGGTCTGTTCTGCCGGTGTGACAGGACATAACCAAGGATGGTGATGGAGGAGTCTGGGACAATGGCTGAAAGGTATGATTCTGTGAGTATGACTATGTCAGGCTGTAAAGATATAGTAGCTTAGCGGTTATGGTACTAAACTAACAGTCTAGAGGTCATGTGTACAAATCTCATTGTGGCAAGTTCTGAAATTAAATTCAGTAAATCCAGTAACTGAAAACTGCTGGATTATCATTAAAAACCCAACCAGTTCACTAATATTTTTCCACATCTAAATCAACTTAAATCCTCTTAAAACAAGACTCTCTGCCTAAAACAACCAATTCAAATACAGATGCCACTTCCAAAACAGCCAATTGATGAAAAATCGGATTCAGATACGAGCAGTTACTTAATGGTTTAACTAGTCGATCAAGTCAGCCCCGTCACTACTTGCAAAAGTAACAGTTTAGATGTCAAAAATGATAATTTAATATTTATCTACTTTTGCCATTTCCAACCAAAATCCTTGAACTCACTCACCAGCCTTCTCATTCTACTGGCCTCTCACAACTCGATTTTCATAATTTAGTTAAAGATTACTGCTGATAAAACAGAAATAAAATATAATTATCAGCTTAATAAAAAGAGAAGTATTGACTGTTGTTAATCCTTATGAACTTCTTTCCATTTTCCTTTAGGGATCTCTTTTATCCCAGTTATTTTCTTCCTATTGATTTTTAAACTCACCTCTGATAAAGCTCCAAACTATCATGTGAATAGACACTGGAAGATCAACAGAGTTCCACCAAGTTCATGATGAAAATCAGAATCTTTACTGCCTACTATTTCCAGTTAAAAATCAGCACCGACTTGTGCAATTAATTCAAGTTTGATAATGCAATATTCAAAAACCAAAATACAAACACACAGATTTACCAGGTCAATGAATATTTCTTACCAGAATATGGTATCATCCAAATTATTTCATATCTATGCATAGATTAGATGCACAGTAATGATCCATCTACATTGCCCCAACAAGCAATAGGAAACAATCCATACAATATGGATCAGATAAAGAGTAAGGCTCCCTTTGCACCATCCCAGATCAGGTATAGCAGAAGTTAGATATAGAGTAAAGTAGCTTCCACACTTTGTTTCCGATATAACACATGATAGATGCAAAGTAAATCTCTTTACATTGCCTCATCCATCAGCTTCAGCACTGTCGGTTGCAGAGTAAATCTCCCTCTACATTGCTCATTCAAGTACTCCCAAGTCGGATGTAGCACGGGCTAGATGCACAGTAAGGCTACCCCATTATTCAGTCCCAGGTCACATACAGCATGAATTACATGTTCAATAAAGTTTCCTCCACACACCCAAGGTAGGTATCGCATGTAAATGCAAAATACACCTCCCTCTACATTGGTCGATTCTCAGATCAGCATATCTATTGGACCAGAGTGCCAATTCCATGTTCCATACAGCATTCCTTGTGATCTTTTTGAAATAATTTGTCAATTTGTGCCAAAGTATTGGCAAATATATAAGCCCCCAACTGGCACAGGGTTGACACAGTCCCAAACTCATTTCACTGAGCTACTATCATTAGTCTGTCTCAATTCAGAGCTCCAGTGTTTTAAGCTACTGCACCACCAGATTCTGTGCTTTTTTTTTGCATCCTTATAATAATCACACAATTGGCTCGTGCCAGATGTACGAGTGCATTTCATCATATTGTTATAAATTGTGGCAGATAATATAGGTGGCAACACAATGCAGGTCTCAAACTGTTGGAATTAAATTCATGCCTCAATATCACTATCTCTGGTGTGTTGCTTAGCAACCGAAAGGCTGGAGTTACACTGAATCCACTGGTCTCATAACTGCCTATGAAGTGCATGGTGCAGCCAGAAAATCAAAGTCATGTTGCTGGCTCTATTCTCTGGGCTTCTGGTTTCTCTAATGTTATAGAAATTATAAATAAAACAGATTGAACAGCTCAAGAGGTAATTTAGCAACATAGTTTTAAATAATAGGAATTTTAAAAAAAATCACTACATCTTCAAGTGGCAGTTTATGACACTTGAATAAAACTATTAAAGAGCATGGGAAAGGAACCGTGAAATGGAATTATAATGGATAGCTCCAGTGCAGGAGGTAGCACTGGCACAGGCACAATTGGGAAATGGCCTCATTCTGTGCCAAAATGGCTACGATTCTATGATGTGATGTTATTGCAACAGTGTGCTTTATAATGTTTGTTCTGACTGTTTTAATTTTGATAAATTGTTTCAGAACACCATTTATAAAATAAAGGCTTCACTATTTTCATTATTATATAAATAGTAACCTTGTGATTGTGGTGCAGCATTATACAATGTCTTTTCAGAGCTTCTGAAATTCAGTTTCAGATCCAAACTGACACAGTATACTTGCAACTTTTCCACTGTGAGGTGTATTCTCTGTATACTCCTTCCTGACTTCTTATTCATCCCTGTGCTAGAAACGTGATGTGTTATGTAAGAAATTAGCACTCAGTGCACCTGTGTATTGGATTCATGCTGAAATGTTCTGCCCATTTACTGAGGTAGGAAATTATGTGTTGCTATTATGCTAGTTACCATAGCTACCAAGCTCTGCAAACACTAAGACAAATGCAAAACAATGGAACACCTGCAGACTTACCTGCTGTAGTCTGAAGTGAGCCAGCCTCAATTGTCAAGGGAGGTCTTGGCTATAGTGTGGAGAAAGAGGAAAGATAAATGGGAGAAAGGCAAATATCTATTTTTTTTCCCCTGTGCAACAGGAAGATGAATGGAGATACAGATACAACAGGTAACTGTTGTATAAAAATGAAAGGTGACAGATCTCAATACCAGCAGAAAAATAGATAGGAGCAAAAAGATGGTACCAGTAATACCAGCGGGGAAATGAACAGACACAGACAAATGTGTAATACACTGTATAGCTGTATTAGTTTAATATTAAACCTAAATTATTTTTTAAAATTGTAACACGTGCCAGGAATTTCCTCGTCGGCCCACGTAACTTCAGCAGAAGATCGGCAGAAACCCAGAATAGATGTGTAAATGAGGTCTCCGCTAATCTTTCGCTAAAGTTCAGGCAGCCTCCCACCCCTCCCGAGGAAATTCCCGCCAACTGTCCTTTCTTTCCCCCATTCTCTCTTTCCAATTTTATTATTTAACTTTATTTTATCTACCAAATTTAATCTAACCCTTTTCTCTTAAAAAATCTTTAAAGCATTTGTCTTGCCTGTGATTCTTTTTATTCTTGGCTTCCATCGTCTATTTTGAAATCAATCTTTTATTGGCTGCAAGTTGGCTCCCAACCGAACCAAAACCCTAAAATGTAAAGACTGACAAGGTTACATCATAGATAAAGCCAGGCAAATCTTTGACACCTACAAAGCATCAAACTAGGAAGAGCTACTGCTAGACAAGTAAACATGTCAGTAAACCCTCCGCCTCATTGCTCTACTGTTTCTAATTTATATCAATGAACTCAGAAACCCAATGAAAAATGGCCAAATTTGCAGGTGATAAACAAACTAGTAATGGCAGTGGAATTGGAGGATGCAGCTCATAAATTATGGAAATGAAGTGGATCAATTTTTTAAATGGGCAGAATATTAGTCTACATTTAATATATTAAAATATAAGGTACAACACATAGGAAGGAAAAGTTAGCAACAAATGTACAGTATTTCATCAATGCTGTTGGAATAGTTACAGATGAAGTTGAAAAAGACATACGAGTCTACTAAGACTTTGACAACATTTAATCAATGCAATCAGCAATCAACAAAGCCAATAGAATGTTGAACTATAGAACCAAAACAGTCAGAGAGAAGCTCATTAAACTGTACAGTGTTCTGGTCAGACTGCACTTTAACTACAGTGTCCAGTTCTGGTCACCAAGATGCAAGGGAGGTTCAAGCCCTGGAGCCAGTGCAAGAACCACAAGGATGATCTCCAGTCTTAGAAGTCTCAGTTTCAAAGAAAAATGAAGAAACTTGGGCTCTTCAGCCTTGAAAGGAAATGTCTGAAAGGTGATTTTATTGAGGTTTACAAGATTGTAAATGGTATGGAAAATGTAAATCTGCTAAATGTTTAGGACAGTTGGTCACAGGGATATCAAGGATCAGCTGCTGGGACACAGCCAGAGCATCTAGCACAGAAGTTCTTTTTAGTAAGAGCATTCCCACTCTGATTAAGCCACTGCTGACAATGATTCACGGTGGTCTAGAAATTAATGATTTGTGACTTCCGAAAGACTAAAATTGGAGTAGCTACTACTTAAGCAATCACTTTGATGATGCGGATAACAACTCGAGAGGAAAAAAAGACTTGCATTTATATAGCGCCTTTCACGACCACTGGACGTCTCAAAGCGTTTTACAGTCAATTAAGTACTTTTGGAATGTAGTCACTGTTGTAATGTGGGAAACACGGCAGCCAATTTGTGCACAGCAAGGCTTCCGAAAATAGCAATGTGATAATGACCAGATAAACTGTTTTTGTTCTGTTGATTGAGGGATAAATATTGGCCAGGATGTCAGGGATAACTCCCCTGTTCTTCTTCGAAATATTGCCATGCGATCTTTTACGTCCACCTGAGTGAGCAGATGGGACCTCGGTTTAACGTCTCATCCGAAAGACGACAGCTCCAACAATGCAGCACTCCCTCAGCACTGCACTGGAGTGCCAGCTGAGATTTTTGTGCTCATGGCCTTTGAGTGGGACTTGAACTCACAACCTTCTGATTCAGAGACAAGTGTTCTACCCACTGACCCACAGCTGTGGGAGACATTTTTGCCAAGTTCCGGAAACTAGGGGAAAGCTGAAAATTGTGGTAACTATGGGGAAAATCCCAGCAATCACTGAAGATTGCTGGCAAGAGTTGATGCATTCCAATAGCGATGACATTAATGAAGGGAACCGCAGGAGGTTCCTTAATTAGCGGGGAAACTGAACAGCTGGAGCTGTTCTGAAATTAAATTAGCTGTTAATAGCCAGCTACAGCATAAACTTTCTATTATTATTTAAAATAGATAAAGGAAAAGGCCAGCAGAGAAAGATTAATGACAAAGCAAATACATAAAAACAGAGACAAACTAAGTAAAATGGAGCACCTCTCTCTTTTAACATGTGACAAAGCCCTTCCATTTTCTTATTTCAGAATCCATTTATCATGCATTCCTAAAATACATTAATTAAATTAAAATATTATTGATAAATTGGAATAATGTTGGAAAGTGTGAGGTCATGCACTTTGGCAGAAAAAAATCAGAGGAGCAAGTTATTATTTAAATGGAGAAAGATTGCAAAGTGCTGCAGTACAGCGGGACCTGGGGGTACTTGTGCATGAAACACAAAAAGTTAGTATGCAGGTACAGCAAGTGATCAGGAAGGCCAATGGAATCTTGGCCTTTATTGCAAAGAGGATGGAGTATCAAAGGGATATCTTGCTACAGTTGTAGGGTATTGGTGAGGCCACACCTTGGTTTCCATATTTACGAAAGGCTATACTTGTTTTGGAGGCAGTTCGGAGAAGGTTCACAAGGTTGATTCCAGAGATGAGGGGGTTGACTTATGAGGAAAGGTTGAGTAGGTTGGGCCTCTACTCATTGGAATTCAGAAGAATGAGAGGTGATCTTATCAAAATGTATACGATTATGAGGGGGCTTGACAAGGTGGATGCAGGGAGAATGTTTCCACTGATAGGGGAGACTAGAACTAGAGGGCGTAGTCTTAGAATAAGGGGCCGTCCATTTAAAACTGAGATGAGGTGAAATGTCTTCTCTCAGAGAGTTGTAAATCTGTGGAATTCACTGCCTCAGAGAGCTGTAGAAGATGGGGCATTGAATAAATTTAAGACAGAAATAGACAGTTTCTTAAACGATAAGGGAATAAGGGGTCATGGAGAGCGAGCAGGGAAGTGGACCTGAGTCCAAGATCGGATCAGCCATGATCGTATTAAATGGTGGAGCCGGCTCGAGGGGCCGTATTGCCTACTCCTGCTCCTATTTCTTATGTTCTTATAAATAAACATTGAAAACCAAAGGGAAATAGTTGAGTTAATTATTCATAGACTGCTCTTTTTCCAAATAGCAGAAGCAGTTACTCACAGTGTTACTCTCTATTATAATCTTCACAGGTAGCAGGATAGAGTTTCCATCTTTAAACACATTTCCTATACATTACTCTGACCTGGCACCGGGCAAGCTAACTCAGGATTGGGCAGAGCACCTATGGGTTAGTTAGGACACGGTGGCATTTTTAGAACATTACACAATCTAAGTTACTACTAGAGATTTATTTATGAATACAATTATACACAGAACCAAAAGAAAAGACATAGGCAAGACATTAAACTGTACAAAACTGGAATGTATACATAAGGGTCAGTTTTTATATAATGACAGTTCCTTTGGATGAATCAGTTGAACCTGTTTCTACTGTATCCACTTCACAATATAGGCTATCACAGAACTATGCCAAATGCTCCAGGCTGACCTGCAAACAATAGAGC
Source organism: Pristiophorus japonicus (assembly GCF_044704955.1). Taxonomy (NCBI): domain Eukaryota; kingdom Metazoa; phylum Chordata; class Chondrichthyes; family Pristiophoridae; genus Pristiophorus; species Pristiophorus japonicus. The sequence continues at coordinate 179,866,151 of NC_091991.1, read as the reverse complement.
AGGGTTAGCTGTTTCGTAGAAGGTCACCACATTGTTAATACAAAAGCAAAATACTGCGGATGTTGGAACCTGAAATAAAAACAGAAAATGCTGGAAATTTCAGCGGGTCAGGCAGCATCTGTGGAGAGAAATAAAGTTAACGTATCTGTTCTTTTCGAACATTCGCCACCACATCGTTAAGCCTGTTATGCTACTGAATCGTTCCAAGCTATGCAAACGACATCTTCCAGATCAGCCAGTTTGCATGAACAGATGCATCTGTATTTGGAGACGTTAAGCTGAGACCCTGTCTACCTGTTCAGATGGTCATTAAAGAACTATGGCACCATTTGAAGGGCGGAGGAATTTTCTGCTGGAGTTCTGGCCAATATTTATCACTCAACCAACACTAGCAAAAACAGATTACCTTCTTACTTCCTCGGTCTCTAAGTTGTCAGACTGCTTGTCCGACATCCAGTTCTGGATGAGCAGAAATTTTCTCCAATTGAATATTAGGAAGACCAAAGCCATTGTTTTTGGTCCCCGCCACAAACTCCGTTCCCTAGCCACTGACTCCATCCCTCTCCCCAACTTCTGTCTGAGGCTGAACCAGACAGTTCCCATACATGGTGTCATATTTGACCCTGAAATGAGCTTTCAACCACATTTCTGCAGCATTGCTAAGACAACCTATTCCCACCTCCGTATCATCACCCATCTCTGCACTTGCCTCAGCTCATTCACTACTGAAGCCCTTAACCATGCCTTTGTTACCTCTAGACTTGACTATTGCAACGCATTCCTGGCTGGCCTCCCATATTCTACCCTAAACCAGAGGTGATCCAAAACACAGCTGCCCATGTCCTAATTCGCACCAAGTCCCGCCCACCCATCACCCCTATGTTCGCTGATCTACATTGTTTTCAAATCCCTCCATGACCTTGCCCCTCCCTATCTCTGTAATCTCCTTCAGTCCCACAACCCCATCGCCCCCCCCCCCCCCCCCCCCCCCGCCCTGAGATGTCTGTGCTCCTCTAATTCTGCCCTCTTGAGCATCCCTGATTATAATCGCTCAACCATTGGTGGCTGTGCCTTCTGTTGCCTAGGCCCTAAGCTCTGGAATTCCCTGCCTAAACCTCTCCGCCTCTTTACCTCCGTTTCCCCCTTCAAGACGCTCCTTAAAAGCTATTGGTCACCTGCTCTAATTTCTCCTTATGCGACTCGGTGTACCTTTTTTAAAAATCTCATAATACATCTATGAAGCGCCTTGGGACATTTCACTACGTTAAAGGCACTATATAAGTACAAATTGTTGTTGCTGGACTTATCTCAATGCTATTTGTAAGACCTTGCTGTGTGTAAATTGTCTGCCACATTACCTATATAACAGTCTGCCATTGTGTTCTGCCCAAGGGTCTCAAGTCTCTCACATGAAATTCTTGAGTCACTTTACTAGGGAAAAATAGCTAAGGTGGTTTCATATTGCCCTCCTCACACCTTTTATAACAACAGTTCCAACACTTCAAAAGTAATTCAAAAGCGAAATACTGCGGATGCTGGAATCTGAAATAAAAACAGAAAATGCTGGAAATCTCAACGGGTCAGGCAGCATCTGTGAAGAGAAACAGTTAACGTTGCAGGTCGATGACCTTTCGTCAGAACTGGCAAAAGTTTGAAATGTAACAGATTCTTAAGGAGGTGCTGGGGCCCTGAAAAGGGGAGGGGAGGAAAGAACAAAAGGGAAGGTCTGTGATTGGGTGGGAGGTAGAAGAGATTTGAGAGACAAAAGGAATGATGGGCCAAATTGAGATGGTAATGGCACAAGTTAGGAAACAAAAGATGAGTCTAGAGAGGGTGTGAAAAGTGTCAAAAGTAATTCATTGCTATTAAATGCTTTGGGACATCTTAAGTATGTGAAAGGTGCTATATAAATGTAGGTTTGTTTCTGAAGCTACTGAAAATCTATAACAAAAGCAAAAAATGTTGGAAACAGTCAACAGTTCAGGCAGCAGCTGTGGAGAGAACAGAGGAATTAATGTTTACAGTGTGGACATGTCATCAAAACTGGAAAGTATTACAGATGAACATTAAAAAGGGAACCGAACAAAAGGAAGGGAAAGGAAAAAAGTACACGTTTGTGGAGAAATAAATTGATTTGACCTGTAAAGCAGGAGATTGTTTAATGGCAGAAGTGATATTAGCATGAGACAATAGCAGGCTTACCGAGAGAAATCAAAGCCATACATAAGATACAGAGAACATGCGAATAGCTGAAGGAGATGTGGAATGAGGCAGGTAGAAATGGAATTGGAATCATAATTTTGATACCTATCTAGTTAAACGAGACTTTGCAAAGGATCCATGTGCAATTATTTTGTCAAAGGCCTAGTGGTATACTTCTCCTAGTTTACAACCGGAACACTGAGGTTGTGATCCAATTTCCAACAAGACTATTCGTGTTCATTAGTTATTTTCTGGCAAGACATAGAACACCTTTGCTAATGCTCAGTTTAGTATTAGGATACCAATCCCAACTGTTCCAAGGTTTTTCCTGCTTATTGGTCTTTTTATTGAACGACATTACTCAGCTCACTATTCATAATCATAAGCAATCACGTTCAGACCCAGCCAAGTAGCTTCCATCTTCATTAACCTTGTAGTAACACCAGGATGTACAACTACTTAGGGGCCACAATTGCGTGCTGCCCCCAAGCTGTGAGGCGGGAATTTTTGTGCCGGGCGCGGAAGTCCCACGACCTACATTTGGCTTGCCGTCCCTGAGAGCAAATGGAGCACAAAATATCGTGCTCCACTTGCTCAGTGGGGTGAGAGCAGGCTGGAAAGACTCCGCGAAGGGCTCAGCACTACTCTAAAGAGGAGGGCCAAGCTGCCGACTCTGTGGGCAGGAAATGGGTTCATCCCTGGACCACCAGGTGCTGTGGCAATAGTCCGGCACACAAGCGAGCGGCCTACAGCCCGGTATGCGCCCCGTGGAGCTGTCGCAGGCATTGCCCATGGCAGTTTCAGAGGCACCACCGAATTTTCGCTCCAGGGTGAAAACGGGTCGCTGCGCATGAAGATGACATCATCATCGCCAGCGCAGGAGAGCAGGGCACTACCGGTTGGAGCGGGTTGCTACCGGTTACTGCCTCTGCAAAACTCCCACGAAAAGTCATTTGTGCCCCGTTAAACGGCCCGAATTTCTCCCCCTTTGAGTTTCAGATTTTCAGAACTCGAGGATTAAACATGTGTTTTACACAATCAGAAAACATCAAGACTAGTTCCACGAGAATGACCAGGAGATCCAGGAGCTAATAAGCCGCAAGCGCAAGGCATTCTTAAACTGGGAACAGCAACACAACTCGAGAGCAAAAAATAAGCTCTACAGACTGCTGAATGCCGAGATCCAACAAAAAACTCACAACCTAAAGAACAGATGGTGGGTGGAAAAAGCGCATGAGATCCAGCAATTAGCTGACAAACATGGCGTGCGTGGATTCTTTAGTGCAATCAAGACCACCTACTGCCCAAGCACCCAAGGTCCTAACCCACTGAGGGCCAAGAACAGAAAAGTACTCATGAAGGACAGAGAAGCAGTCAGTGCCCGCTGGAAAGTGCACTTCGAAGATTTCCTTAGCCGAGACTCTGTCTTCGAGGCGAGTGTCCTCGACTCCATCTCACAGCATGCTACCCGCCACCATCTCAGCACAACCTCAGGAGGTTGAAACGGTCATCCAACAACTGAAGAACAAGAAGCCCTCAGGAGCAAATGGTATCCCCGCTGAAGCACTAAAGCATGGCGGAGAAGCACTACTGGCGCAGACCCATGAACTCATTTCTCTTATTTGGGAGGAGGAAAGCCTGCCACGGGATCTCAGAGATGCTATAATTGTGACCATCTTCAAGAAAGGTGACAAGTCCGATCGCGGTAATTACAGAGGAGTTTCCCTGCTGTCTGCCACAGGGAAAGTCATCGCAAGAATCCTCCTCAATCGCCTTCTCCCTGTGGCTGAAGAGCTCCTCCTAGAGTCGCAATGCGGATTCCGCCCACTAAGGGCACAAGGTACATGATCTTCACTGTGCGTCAAATTCAAGAGAAATGCAGGGAGCAATACCAAACCTTGTACATGGGCGCCTTTGACCTCACAAAGTCCTTCGATACCGTCAACCGTGAGGGATTATGGAGTGTCCTCCTCAAAATCAGCTACCCTCAAAAGTTCATCATCATCCTTCGCCTGCTTCATGATGACATGCAAGCCGTGTTCCTGACCAATGTATCCACCACAGACCCAATACACGTGCGGACCAGGGTCAATGCTCTATCTCACCTTCAATAAGCTCCCCGCTGGAATGCAGCTAATCTACAGAACAAATGGGAAATTGTTCAACATCCGACATCTCCAGTCCAGATCCAAGGTTGTCCCATCCTCTGTCATTGAATTACAGTATGCAGTCTGCGCTTGCGTTGAACGCCAAGCCATTGTCAACACCTTCACCGAAGCATGAGGGTATGGGGCTTACACTAAACATCCGTAAGACAAAGATTCTCTACAAACCTGCCCCCGCCACACAGTACTGTCCCCCAATTATCAAGATCCATGACGAGGCCTTGGACAACGTGGTCCATTTTCCATACCTCAGGAGCCTACTGTCAACAAGGGCAGGTGTCGATGACGAAGCCCAACACTGCCTTCAGTGTGCCAGTGCAGCCTTCGGTCACCTGAGGAAGAAGGTGTTTTAAGACCAGGACCTCAAACCCAGCACCAAGCTCATGGTCTACAGAGCAGTAGTGATCCTTGCCCTCCTATATGGTTCAGAGACATGGACTATGTACAGCAGGCACCACAAAGCACTGGAGAAGTACCACCAACGCTGCCTCCACAAAATCCTGTGAATCCATTGGCAGGATAGGCGCACCAACGTCGGTGTTCTCGCTCAGGCCAATATCCCCAGCATCGAAGCATTGACCACACTCGATCAGATCTGACAGGCCACATCGTCCACATGCCCGATATTAGACTCCCAAAACAAGCACTCTACTCAGAGCTCCTACACAGCAAGTGAGTCCCAGGTGGGCAGAGGAAATGCTTCAAGGACACCCTCAAAGCCCCCTTGAAAAAGTGAAACATCCCCACTGACACTTGGGAATCCCTGGCCCAAGACCACTCAAAGTGGAGGAGAAGTATCCGGGAGGCGCTGAACACCTCGAGTCTCTTCGCCGGGAGCAAGCGGAAGCCAAGCACAAACAGCGGAAGGAGCACACGACAATCCAAGCACCCCACCCACCCGTCCCTTCAACCATCTGCCCCACCTGTGAAAGAGATGGTAGATTATGCAGTAGACTCATCAGTCACCTGAGAACTTATATTAGTATGGAAGCAAATCATACTCGACTCTGAGGGACTGCCTAAGAAGAAGAATTTATCTCTCCCCGATTGGCAGGAAAGTAGCAATAAAGCAGTTAAAATGGTGTGCTCTATTGCCCGATCCATTCCAACCAGTGATTTTAATGCCACCGGTTTTGGCGGCGGATGAGGCTCCCAGTGCACTCCGGCAGGGGCTAATACAGTTGATGCTGTTATGCTGTTGTCTTCAAGGGCAAAGCCACATCTGTTTTACCCAGCCATCTCAGTCAAATCAGGCAGCCACCACATCAATATCAGTGGTGTATAGTTGTAGCAGGGTCATTTACTGATTCAGCACAAGGAGGGGATGGACCTTCTCCATCCTTAGAAGTAGACACCCAAAGTATTCAACTTATTTTCTCCTTCCCCTGAGTAAACAATTAGAAGACAGTTAAGAAGCAAAAGATAGACCACACATTTTCATGAAGGGGAAGCACTGAGGAAAGATACACTCACCTGCTGCCTGCCCATCTAAGACATCCCCCTCACTGGATCATCTCTTTCCCCCCACCCCCAGCTTCACAGTTGGCTCAGCATGGGAACTGGCCAACTAGCTGCCATCCCAGAACTGGCTAGCCGGCAGCATACTAATAAGGTAGTCATAATGGCTCAAGCCTCACGCCGTCATGAACAGGTGGGCGAAGTGACTGCTCCACCGACTTTGCACCCATTTTAGATGCGACTTTAACATTTTCCCTGATATTTAATTGGCAGTACATCAAAGGGATTTAGTTAGAATCCTGTGGGGTTGAGTACATTGATAACAATATTGTTCTGGTACAATAGACCTATTTCATATTAAATATACAATGAACCTTATTTAAAATTAAAATAAATTCCAAAAATATATTTAATATACATATTTTATAGATACCATCACTTAACTGAATCTTCTTCCCTATGCTGTTTTTGTTTGAACCTAGGACTCTCAAGGTTTGAATCCTTTATCTTCCTTGAGAGCATTTAAGAACATAAGAAATAGGAGCAGCAGTAGGCCATACGGCCCCTCGAGCCTGCTCCGCCATTTAATAAGATCATGGCTGATCTGGCCATGGACTCAGCTTCACTTCCCTGCCCGCTCCCCATAACTCCTTATCCCCTTATCGTTTAAGAAACTGCCTATTTCTGTCTTAAATTTATTCAATATCCCAGCTTCCACAGCTCTCTGAAGCAGTGAATTTCACAGATTAACAAACCTCTGAAGAAATTTCTCCTCATCTCAGTTTTAAATGGGCAGCCCCTTATTCTAAGATCATGCCCTCTAGTTCGAGTCTCCCCCCCACCAGTGGGAACATCCTCTCTGCATCCACCTTGTCAAGCCCTCTCATAACCTTATACGTTTTGATAAGATCATCTCTCATTCTTCTGAATTCCAATGAGTAGAGCCCAATCTACTCAACATTTCCTCATAAGTCAACCCCCTCATCTCGGAATCAACCTAGTGAACCTTCTCTGAACTGCCTCCAAAATCCTTTCGTAAATATGGAAACTAAAACTGCACGCAGTATTCCAAGTGTGGCCTCACCAATATCTTATATAGCTGTAGCAAGACTTCCCATCCTCTTTGCAATAAAGGCCTTCCTGATGACTTGCTGTACCTGCATAAGTACCCCCAGGTCCCGCTGTACTATGGCACTTTGCAATCTTTCTCCATTTAAATAATAACTTGCTCTTTGATTTTTTTCTGCCAAAGTGCATGACCTCACACTTTCCAACATTATATTCCATTTGCCAAATTTTTGCTCACTCACTTAGACTATCTATGTCCTTTTGCAGATTTTTTGTGTCCTCCTCACACATTGCTTTTCCTCCCATCTTCGTATCATCAGCAAACTTGGCTACATTACACTTAGTCCCTTCTTCCAAGTCGTTAATATAGATTGTAAATAGTTGGGGTCCCAGCACTGATCTCTGCGGCACCCCACTAGTTACTGGTTGCCAACCAGAGAATGAACCATTTACCCCGATTCTCTGTTTTCTTTTAGTTAGCCAATCCTCTATCCATGCTAATATATTACCCCCATCCCCTTGAACTTTTATCTTGTGCAGTAACCTTTTATGTGGCACCTTGTCAAATGCCTTCTGGAAATCCAAATACACCACATCCACTGGTTCCCCTTTATCCACCTTATTCGTTACATCCTCAAAGAACTCCAGCAAATTTGTCAAACATGACTTCCCCTTCATAAATCCATGTTGACTCTGCCTGACCGAATTTTGCTTTTCCAAATGTCCTGCTACTGCTTCTTTAATAATGGACTCCAACATTTTCCCAACCACAGATGTTAGGCTAACTGGTCTATAGTTTCCTGCTTTTTGTCTGCCTCCTTTTTTTAAATAGGGGCATTACATTTGCAGATTCCCAATGTGATGGGACCTCCCCAGAATCCAGGGAATTTTGGTAAATTACAACCAATGCATCCACAATCCATGCTGCGACTTCTCTTAAGACCCTAGGATGCAAGCCATCAGGTCCAGGGGATTTATCTGCCTTTAGTCCCATTATTTTACTGAGTACCACCTCCTTAGTGATTGTGATTGTGTTAAGTTTCCCCCCCCCGCCCCCCCCATTTCCCCATGACTGTCCACTGTCGGAATATTGTTAGTGTCCTCTACGGTAAAGACTGATGCAAAATATTTGTTCAGAATTTCTGCCATCTCCATGTTCCCCTTTACGAATTCTCCAGTCTTGTCCTCTAAAGGACCAACATTTACTTTAGCCACCCTTTTCCTTTTTATATACCTATTGAAACTCTTGCTATCTGTTTTTATATTTTGTGCTAGTTTACTTTCATAGTCTATGTTCCATTTCTTAATCATTTTTTTAAGTTGTTCTTTGCTGGCTTTTAAAAGCTTCCCAGTCTTCTGTCCTCCCACTTTGCATGCCCTTGTTTTTAATTTGATACCGTACTTTATTTCTTTAGTTAGCCATGGATGGCTATCTTTTCTCTTACACCCTTTCCTCCTCACTGGAATATTTAAGATGTTAATGAAATAAATAAAAATACTGTATTTCATTTAACAATATTTGACCTTTCTAACTTAATATACATTAGAGGTATAAAATGTATGTAATTTTTGTAATTTCTTATTTAAATTTAAAAATTTTCTGAATGGCAGATAGGGTTATTTAAACATAGGCTGACTCCACAGCACTGATGAGGCTGCCTGGAAAAAGCACACAACAGTCTAAGTTGGCAGCAGATTGATTGGGGAGAGACAGCAGCTAAACTCAATTTTCTTGAAAAAATTCATTGCTAGCCATCTTCAAAATGGAGTGCAGAGGGAAACTCAGAAACGGCACAGTGAATATCAAACAATTTTCTTTCCTGTCTTGTTGTAGAGTTCTACCATAATATGGTAGAATTTTTCATTAAGATGGAGAGTGACACAGTTAATTCAGAGACTAGGGTCCTGAACTTGGCTAGGATAGACTGGCAAATGATATTTAAAGGGTTGACGGTGGATAGGCAATGGCAGACATTTAAAGATCACATGGATGAACTTCAACAATTCTACATCCCTGTCTGGAGTAAAAATAAAACGGGGAAGGTAGCTCAACCGTGGCTAACAAGGGAAATTAGAGATAGTGTTAAATCCAAGGAAGAGGCATATAAATTGGCCAGAAAAAGCAGCAAACCTGAGGACTGGGAGAAATTTAGAAGTCAGCAGAGGAAGACAAAGGGTTTAATTAGGAGGGGGAAAATAGAGTATGAGAGTAAGCTTGCAGGGAACATAAAAACTGACTGCAAAAACTTCTATAGATATGTGAAGAGAAAAAGATTAATGAAGACAAATGTCAGTCCCTCAGATTCAGGCGAATTTATAATGGGGAACAAAGAAATGGCAGACCAATTGAACAAAGACACAAATAACCTTCCAGAAATACTAGGGGACCGAGGGTCTAGCGAGAAGGAGGAACTGAAGGAAATCCTTATTAGTCAGGAAATTGTGTTAGGGAAATTGATGAGATTGAATGCCGACAAATCCCCAGGGCCTGATAGTCTGCATCCCAGAGTACTTAAGGAAGTGGCCCTAGAAATAGTGGATGCATTGGTGGTCATTTTCCAACATTATATAGACTCTGGATCAGTTCCTATGGATTGGAGGGTAGCTAATGTAACCCCACCTTTTAAAAAAGGAGGGAGAGAGAAAACAGGGAATTATAGACCGGTTAGCCTGACATCAGTAGTGGGGAAAATGTTGGAATCAATTATTAAAGATGTAATAGCAACGCATTTGGAAAGCAGTGACAGGATCGGTCCAAGTTAGCATGGATTTATGAAAGGGAAATCATGCTCGACAAATCTTCTGGAATTTTTTGAGGATGTAACTAATAGAGTGGACAAGGGAGAACCAGTGGATGTGGTGTATTTGGACTTTCAAAAGGCTTTTGACAAGGTCCCACACAAGAGATTAGTGTGCAAAATTAAAGCACATGGTACTGGGGGTATTGTATTGACGTGGATAGAGAACTGGTTGGCAGACAGGAAGCAAAGAGTAGGAATAAATGGGTAATTTTCAGAATGGCAGGCAGTGACTAGTGGGGTCCCAGCAAGGTTCAGTGCTGGGACCCCAGCTATTTACAATATACATTAATGATTTAGACGAAGGAATTGAATGCAATATCTCCAAGTTTGCAGATGACACGAAGCTGGGTGGCAGTGTGAACTGTGAGGAGGATGCTAAGAGGCTGCAGGGTGACTTGGACAGGTTAGGTGAGTGGGCAAATGTATGGCAGATGCAGTATAATGTAGATGAATGTGAGGTTATCCACTTTGCAGGCAAAAACAGGAAGGCAGAATATTATCTGAATGGTGACAGATTAGGAAAAAGGGGAGGTGCAACGAGGCCTAGGTGTCATGGTACATCAGTCATTGAAAGTTGGCATGCAGGTACAGCAGACGGTGAAGAATACAAATGGCATGTTGGCTTTCATGGTGAGAGGATTTGAGTATAGGAGCAGGGAGGTTTTACTGCTGTTGTACAGGGCCTTGGTGAATACAGTTTTGGTCTCCTAATCTGAGGACGGTCATTCTTGCTATTGAGGGAGTGCAGCGAAGGTTCACCAGACTGATTCCTGGGATGGCAGGACTGACGTATGAAGAAAGACTGAATCGACTAGGCTTATATTCACTGGAATTTAGAAGAATGAGAGGGGATCTCATAGAAACATATAAAATTCTGACGGAATTGGACAGGTTAGATGTAGGAAGAATGTTCCCGATGTTGGAGAAGTCCAGAACCAGGGGTCACAGTCTAAGGATTAGAGATAAGCCATTTAGGACCAAGATGAGGAGAAACTTCTTCACTCAGAGAATTGTGAACCTGTGGAATTCTCTACCACGGAAAGTTGTTGAGTCCAGTTCGTTAGATATATTCAAACGGGAGTTAGATGTGGCCCTTACAGCTAAAGGGATCAAGGGGTATGGAGAGAAAGCATAAATGGGGTACTGAAGTTGCAGGATCAGCCATGATCATATTGAATGATGGTGCAGGCTCAAAAGGCCAAATGGCCTACTCCTGCACCTATTTTCTAGGTTTAATGGAGGGATGGAGCAGAGAGGAATGAGTGCTGTATAAACTGGGAATCTCTACATATGGAACCTCTTCTATTCTGCTACAAAAAACACACTTTGGTAGATACTTTCATTAGATTTGATCCATAGTAAAGCTCAAAAAATTAGCACAATCTCAGAGAATTTTTTTTTTGTTTCTATGGAAACCAAACCAAGATCTTCCACACAACACTGACAAACAGTAGAGATTTTGAATAATATTGCTCCAAAATGTTACATTCTTATTAATGCAAAAAACATGTTACATATTAAGATAAATAATGACTCTAAAATAGTACAGAGTTTTCAGTGTCACGTTGAATTTGAAACAGTGAAGTGCATCAGAGTCTTTCTTACGCCCACTTAATTTCAGAAATTTCCATTATCGTTTTCAGAGCTTGGAAGGTAACTTTAGGCCAGGGAATTAATTTTCCAACTTTAGATTTTCAGATTAAAAACTTCTAGGTAGGAAGACAACATATCACACATTTTAGGTAACAGTTGAGTAGATGTTTTGGGGCAGTCCACCAGAATTGCTGCTGATTTTGATTCTTTATGTAAGAGAGAGCAGCAGATACCTATATCCCTGTGAGTGGCAGTGACAGCACGGTAATGAGACTGGCTGGGAACAAATAGGTCAGCAGGTCCAATTAGAATAGAGCCAGTTGAAATTTTTTCCTGCACTTTGATGGCATCTCAAATAATCTTTGACCCAGTTTGTACAGAAAATGGTCGAAACAAGTGCTCACAGGCTAAGTCTGAAATTTGAAACAATAGGAAACAAAGGATGATATCTGGAATAAAAATAGAAAAATGGGGGATCTGGGTAACGCAGTGGGTTCGACCTCTGGGGCCTGGATTCAAATCCAGCCAGACTGATGGAAATCTCCTCTGCTGCTGGGTGTAAGGGTGCGAGTTAGGACAACCTAAATTCAGTTTATAGTGAGCATGGGTAACTCTCCCTAATTTGGCACTAATTGCCAATTTCCCTCAGAGAGGCAACAGGAAGACTAATGGGCCACAATTTCGCCAACAGTGGTGAGACAGGCGCGGCCGGCATTGGTGGCATGTGGGCAACGCGCTCCCGGCTCCATTCCGCTCTCTCAATACAATTTTCCATTGATTGGGCTTGTTCAACCTGCCCTGCGAGATTGCCAGCCAATTAACAGGAAGCCGGTCTGATGACGTCATTTGGTGGTTTCCTTAAAGGGACCAACTTTTTTTTGACCGTTCTGTCAGTATTCTACAGCATTGAGGTGCTGTAAACATTGATGAGTATTGCATAAAGGTGCACAGCTGCACCCAAGCTCTCCCATGACAACCTCCATATGCTTATGAACGGAGTCACGGCACGCAGGGAGGTTCTCTTCCCTTCCAATGGATGGAAGAGACCTCACCAGGAGACCAACCAAGGACCTGGCTGCAGTGGCGTAAACCTTTCAATGATCTGAGTAGATCACAAAATATTACTGCAAAGCCTCACTCAACCTCATCATGCTGTGCCACTCATCAAATCCCCATCACTGCATTCTCTACCCTACTTCTGCATGTCATTACTTACACCAACTGAACTTGCACCTCCACCCATCCCTCTCTCTCGACATTATCACTTCCTCATCTCACTAGCCACCCCTTACACTCTCACCCTTGTCCAATCATACCAACTAACAACACACAAGGGTAGGCAATGTTCATGTAGAGTTTCTGCTAATGTGTTGTCAAACATTGAAATCTTTATTTTGAACACTGTGTTCTTGGACAGATTTGTGTGCACCTTTGGAAGTGGCTTAGTGAGTTGTAGTGAATGGTCAGACATAAAGGTACCCTGCACAATGATGATGAGTGAGAAAGGAATGGCTTGGGCATTGCAGGGATGCTTTATGGTGCTGGTGTGGGCTGGTGTCAACCTGGCACATCATGTGGCAGTGGAGTATTTGAAATGAACACTCGACACTAGGTTTGCGTTCGAAAGTTCAAGTAGTCTTTATTTTGCACTGGTGGGGAAAGGTCCTGCTCTGGGTCCAGCCAGGACACTGTTCCACTGATTTGTAGTTTCCAACAGCTTTTTATGCACTTAAAACGTACATGCTCAACCTCATGCACGATCCTTTGGCACAATTTGATTAGTTTAAAGCCCGCGTGCACAGTGACTGATTCGTCCACGTCACTTGCCTCTGTTTTCTGCCTAGCTCGCGTATCATTGAGGTACTGCCTCCATAGCCGAATAAGCAAACGCATGACTGATGTGGCCATAATTTGTTATCATTGCTCTGACCCTTGCCTTGGCCAAATGGTATCCTGTTAAAAGGTTCATGTCTGTTCAATTGTTCTGCTTTTCTTCCTTCCTAGGCCCCTTGTGGTTCCCACCTCGGTTAGTTCTTGCAAAGTCAACATGTTATTCTTAACTGCCTATTAAGCGATGTAAAAGCTGATTCACTGTAAATAGCCCTTTAATTCATTTGAGCCCCGAGACCCCTTCTTACCCATATAATTATAGCAGAGCTGGAAATTCCCACTTCAGTCCCCCCTTTTGGTACTTGACCACCCAGCCCAAGAATACCAACCTAATTCCACTTTGTCCTGTGTCCCCTGATTCGTTCTGTGGTGATCAGCCACATGGTTTGGGGGATCCGGGACGTAACCTATGTCTCAGAATATTTCAGGGTACTCGGCTAACAACTTTCGCTGTTCCATAATTAAAGATTTTGCTTTCCTTCTCCGTTGCCTCTTTCTGCATGACATGCATAACCCAATTCCCCATCCGACAGCTAGCCCTAACTGTATGATCACCAATACGTGCGAGGGCATACGAATCCACGGATGGATATTAACATTCATTCCCCAATTCCATACATGTTCCCACCACTGAGTGTCCTTCGAATGCTGTAGGGTAACTTCCAAAATCTCATGATAATGTCCTTTTACTTTCTCAGTGTCCTTTTTCAATTGCGTAAAATGTTTTTCGAGACGGCTAATGTCTTGCCAATTTGGTATCTCATATAGTTCCATTTCATCATCCCATCTTGGGTTGTTTAAAGTGATGGTCTCGACATGTTCCTCTCTTTATGGGAATAGGTATCGATGGACTATTTTGACCACAGCTTTAGGCATAAAACAGAAATTAGGCTATGGGGTCACATATATGACATTACCATGCTTGTACTCATTTTCCTTCGTAGATATGCAGTACGTCCCAACATCCTGGGCTGCCATTTCAATCCCTCCCTGACTAAGGGGTCTGATTTCCAACGTGCAATTAATCCGTCTGAGTGAACCCATACGCTTTACGTTGCCTTCCTTCTATGGGGTGTGTGCACACTATCACATCCAAATATTGCGTGCAGTCATCGATGTGCACCCCTTAGAATGGGCCACTTAGTTTCACCGCATGGGGGACATATATCATGGAATAAAACCCAGGATTGACCTTGTATCTCGCCTATATTCTGTACTGTCCACAGAGGTTCGGCCTCCGCACCCTCTATCTGAGGGATAGCTAGGACCATACCTCTCAATTTCACTTCTATGGTGATACAATTACTTGGGGACAAGAACACCTGTGTTGTCTTGAGAACGTCGCAGAGGGTAATACCGTCCTTAGTCCATTTGGACAACTGCTCATTACTTATCCAGTTGGATATTTTTCCGTGTTTCATGTGGTTTACATTGTATCAATGTTCTCTAGTGACCACGTGCCATACATTGCACATACAAGTTCTTTATGTGTTTCTCGGGTTAGATGATTTAGTCGCACACTTTCTTATTGATAGTTTGGGCATGAGGCTCTCGGATTTCCTCGACTTGTAGCATTTGTCTGGCGACCTTGTCCCGTTTCTGACAACTGCGAAGTCAGATTGTTTCCCTTTAGTAAAAGGATTCTCAAACGTTGGGCTAAGTCTTGAACTGCTATACTGGCTATGTCAAATGTGTTAACAGTTGCCACCCCCACCACATACTGATAATGTGTGTCGGTTGTTGTTAGACAATGGATAACATGAAAACCACACATTGCCTCGTGGTTCATTGTCAGACTATCTCGATCATATGTACCATAAGTATCACCTCCGTGTCTAGCCATTGTGACCCTCTGTTCCCTATTGTACTTGGACCTCAATTGGCCCAATTAACTATCCAAATTCATTATATCTTCCCTTTCGCAATTACATTTTTAACTCCTTTCTTAGTGATATTTATTTGCCTATGCAAATAAATACTAGTGAAACCCACGCCCCAAGTCTCACAGTTTGGACTGGGGTAAAACACATTCCCGTCGCGATGGGACAAGTCAGGTTGGTACTGTACTGATATTACCAGTGTATGGTGCTGACACAATATTCACCCTTTCCTCTTTATACAGATCATACGGGAAAATGCTGTCCCGCAATTACCTTCATGGTGCATTTCCATGTTATCCCATCCCAATTAAACCCGCTTGCAGAGGCTGCATGTTCTACCACGTTGTAGAGGCAAATGAACATGTCCTGAGCTTGAGCGCACCCAATTCAGCCTGGGGCTACACGTGTTTTTCCCATCCACTCGAGTTACATTTCCGGTGTTCATTGTACTAAATTTTCTCAGGCATGATTGGGTAATAACCTGTACCAATCTTCTGACTTGGCACAGAGACTTAATAAGTTGATAAGTGGACATTGTCTTAGGTCTCGATCAGTTACCCAGGAAGAGAGCTTTCCCTCTGCAATATGCTGCAGCTTTCCTTGGGCTTGTTCCACTAACCAAGATCCATACATTACTTCGAGCCATTTCGTTGAAGACTATTTGTTCCCCTTCTATAATCTGGGTTAACCCCTTTTTAGCATTAAACCAGTTGCAACATATTACTCAGGCCTCACCGCCTTCTGCTATGATTCTCCTCAATAGTCTCAGTACCATTCTTGTCAAGGTACGATCAAGCCCATCACTCTCCCTGAATTCAGTGCCGGTTGTACTGGCCCTCTGCCAAAATCCCTTGATCATTCTCCCATGTAGCCACGCTATTTTAGGCTTGCACCACCCAGGTAGTCCCGTTTTGATCAGATTCAATATTACAGGTACGACTTCATGATGCACATCATGGTACAATATCATCCAAGTTGGGATTACCATTAGCCCATTTGTTGGCCCTCGGATGTGTTTATGACAAACAATTCACTTTTCTCACAAATCTGTTTATTCATTGGAGGAGCCTTTGGATGAGTCTTTTTTGAACTCGACTGAGAGTACAACCGCGCTCCCGTCCTTGCACCCTTGATATAATGGATGGTTACATAGAAACATAAAAAATAGGTGCAGAAATAGGCCATTCGACCCTTCGAGCCTGCACCACCATTCAATAAGATCATGGCTGATCATTCCCTCAGTATCCCTTTCCTGCTTTCTCTCCATATCCCTTGATCCCGTAAGAGCCCTATCTAACTCTCTCTTGAATATATCCAATGAACTGGCATCAACAACTCTCTGTGGTAGGGAATTCCACAGGTTAACAACTCTCTGAGTGAAGAAGTTTCTCCTCATCTCAGCCCTAAATGGCCTACCCCTTATGTGACCCTGGTTCTGGACTTCCCCAACATCGGGAACACTCTTCCCGCATCTAACTTGTCCAGTCCCGTCAGAATCTTATGTTTCTATGAGATTCCCTCATATCCTTCTAAACTCCAGTGTATAAAGGCCCAGTCGATCCAGTCTCTTCTCATAGGTCAGTCCTGCCATCCCGGGAATCAGTCTGGTGAACCTTCGCGGCACTCCCTCAATAGCAAGAACGTCCTTCCACAGATTAGGAGACCAAAACTGAACACAGTATTCCAGGTTAGGCCCCACCAAGGCCCTGTACAGCTTCAGTAAGACCTCCCTGCTACTAACCCAATCCCCTAGCTATGAAGGCCAACATACCATTTGCCTTCTTTACTGCCTGCTGTATCTGCATGCCAACTTTCAATGACTGATGAACCATGACACCCAGGTCTCGTTGCACCTCCCCTTTTCCTAATCTGCCGCCATTCAGATAATATTCTGCCTTTGTGTTTTTACCCCCAAAGTGGATAACCTCACATTTATCCACATTACATTGCATCTGCCATGCATTTGCCCACTCACCCTGCAGCCTCTTAGCGTCCTCCTCACAGCTCATACCGCCACCCAGTTTAGTGTCATCTGCAAACTTGGAGATATTACACTCAATTCCTTCATCTAAATCATTAATGTATATTGTAAAGAGCTGGGGTCCCAGCACTGAGCCCTGCGGCACCCCACTAGTCACTGCCTGCCATTCTGAAAAGGACCCGTTTATCCCGACTCTCTGCTTCCTGTATGCCAACCAGTTCTCTATCCATGTCAGTACATTACCCCCAATACCATGTGCTTTGATTTTGCACACCAATCTCTTGTGTGGGACCTTGTCAAAAGCCTTTTGAAAGTCCAAATACACCACATCCACTGGTTCTCCCTTGTCCACTCTACTAATTACATCCTCAAAAAATTCCAGAAGATTTGCCAAGCATGATTTCCCTTTCATAAATCCATGCTGACTTGGACCGATCCTGTCA
Source organism: Pristiophorus japonicus (assembly GCF_044704955.1). Taxonomy (NCBI): domain Eukaryota; kingdom Metazoa; phylum Chordata; class Chondrichthyes; family Pristiophoridae; genus Pristiophorus; species Pristiophorus japonicus. The sequence goes on along the minus strand of NC_091991.1, from coordinate 179,848,670 downwards.
CTGCTTTCCAAATGCGCTGCAATTTCATCTTTAATAATTGATTCCAACATTTTCCCCACTACTGATGTCAGGCTAACTAGTCTATAATTAACCGCTTTCTCTCTCCCTCCTTTTTTAAAAAGTGGTGTTACATTAGCTACCCTCCAGTCCATAGGAACTGATCCAGAGTCGATAGACTGTTGGAAAATGATCACCAATGCATCCGCTATTTCAATGGCCACTTCCTTAAGTACTCTGGGTTGCAGACTATCAGGCTCTGGGGATTTATTGGCCTTCAATCCCATCAATTTCCCGAACACAATTTCCCGTCTAATAAGGATATCCTTCAGTTCCTCCTTCTCACTAGACCCGCTGTCCCCTAATAATAGAAACATAGAAAATAGGAGTAGGCTATTCGGCCCTTCGAGCCTGCACCACCATTCAATAAGATCATGGCTGATCTTTCCCTCAGTACCAGTACTTCCGGAAGGTTATTTGTGTCTTCCTTCGTGGATGTATTTAAGAGGGAGTTGGATATGGCCCTTACGGCTAAAGGGATCAAGGGGTATGGAGGGAAAGCGGGAAAGGGGTACTGAGGTGAAGCATCAGCCATGATCTTATTGAATGGTGGTGCAGGCTCGAAGAGCCGAATAGCCTACTCCCACACCTATTTTCTATGTTTCTAAGACAGAACCAAAGTATTTATTCAACTGGTCTGCCATTTCTTTGTTTTCCTTTATAAATTCACCTCAATCGGACTGCAAGGGACCTATGTTTGTCTTCACTAATCTTTTTCTCTTCACATATCTATAGAAGCTTTTGCAGTCAGTTTTTATGTTCCCGGCAAACTTCCTCTCATACTCTATTTTCCCCCTCCTGATTACCATGCCACTGGAAATGTACCCCTATCCTATATCCTCGGCTGTCCCTAATTCTACCATTCATGATATGTCCCTTACTACATTGTGAGATTGGCGAGGTTTGTGAGGCATGTTTGTGGACAGGAGATCTGGGACCCGAGGAGATTCTTCTAGCTCCCGTGTCCTGTCCACTTCCATTTGGATCATACTGCACCTGATTAGGTGGGGGTATCCCATTAAGCACCCCTTCTTCCTCATCCCCCTGGAGAGGATGAATCCAGCTCCCCATTTTCATAACCGTCCGGTACCTGCTGGTGAACTGAAAAAACTTCATCTGGTTAATATAAAACCATTTAATTCTCCTAGGTAACCAGGCTGCATATACCATGATATTATACAGTCCCTTGTACTGGAGTTCAGAACTTACACCCTGGCATAGTTTTGTTCCATTACCTGGCCCCCCACCTCCCACTCCTGAGATTTACTCGGGGCCAGATGTAGTCGGTTACGATGGTGTGCCCTCCTGATCCCTCAGGTACAAGCCACTAACCCCTTTAAACAACATCGTCTCTTTCTGATGGTCACCTACTGAAAACAAAAGAAACAGAGAATCTCTGCTGATTCTGCTTAAGAGCCCGAGGGGTTAATTTGTAACATGATCCTAAAATTCCTTCTACCCCAGGAACAAATATTCTCTTCAAATTAAGAAAATTTCCAATATTCAAGTTATCGCCCACTGAATTAAAACAGAGTTCACAGCTGCCTGTGAAAGTTAACTTCCTTTGTTTCGAAAGCTGACAAACGCAGGCACCATCAATCAATGTCAACTTTCGTCCCACAGCTTGCAGCCTTTTCAGTTTAATGTCGTTGTGCTTTTCCGCTTAAAATAAACATTCATAAAAACAACTTCCCACAGAAGGGCATTTCATCCGTTTCTCCTGTTACACATTTGTCAGAATTTTTAAAAAACCATACCAATTATTGATGTGAAAAGCGTTATGTTCGGAACTAAAGGCTCTCCACACAATTTACACCAACCAGAATTTTATCATGGTCATAATAAGTCTGATTTTTAATAGGTTAATTAACCTCAGTAATTCTAATCTTAAACTTCCCAATGCCACTTGGAAAAAGGGAAGGAGACACAGCCACACAAAGAAATATGCATTCCCAAAAACTTTAAACACCAAAGAAAAACCAGAACAGTAAGAAACATAATCTTCCCTTTTCTCCTTTTTATTGAGTCATAACTATCCATTATTCCTTTACCAGTTTCAATTTCTGATCCCCATACACTCCACGTGCACTTCTAATTACCTTTTAAATGTGGTGAGGGTTTCTGCCTCTACCACCCTTGCAGGCAGTGAGTTCCAGATCCCCATCACCCTCTGGGTGAAGAGATCTTCTCTAAACCTCCTCCCCTTCTACAATGTCATCCTTTCCATGTGTCCCGATTGGTGCTGTCGCCATCACACCTACTGTCGGTTTATTTTATTGCTTTCTCAGTCAATAGTCTAGTCCGTCCACTTAATTCATAATACACGCAAGTACCTAAAACAAGGGCTTTCTCCTCCTTTTGTTTCTTTTCCGACTCCCACTATTTTCTTTATTCAGCGGGTGGGTCGTCTGGTTTCCAATTTTATTTAATCATTATTTCAATTAGTTTTCAATTTTTGTCTGCTTGGTACCATGTCAGAGACCCCTCTGGTCCCCACTCGAGTTTCTCACTTCCCATGGCTATATGTTGTCAGCAGTACGTCCCTTACTTACTCCTTGCGAGTGAGACTGTTACTTGCAAGCTTCTTGGTTGTCAGAGGTACATCCCTTACTTCCTCTCCCTAAGACCGATACTTGCAACCTATTTGTTGTCAGCGGTATGTCCCTTATGTACTCCTTGCGAGTGAGGCCGTTACTTGCAACCTTCTTGGTTGTCAGCGGTATGTCTCCTGCCAGTTCCTCCCGAGCCGAGACCATTACTTGCAACATATATCAATTATCAATCGCAACATTACACAGACACACTTCTATATAACCGATCGCAATTGTTTCACCCGGGATCTTCCGCTGACGACTTGAAGTCTCGGCCACAGCTACAGATTCGGATCTCTCAGGCAGGTGACACCAGATGGATTTCTGCCCTTGTCCTAACTGCGCGTGGTAATTAAAACATACTCATACCTTTGACATGGCTTCCATCTGCCGGTGTCCGCCACCCACTTGAGATCCTGCTGACAATGCCAATTGAAGTGGAGTATTTGAAATGAACACTCGACACCATTATCTGCGTTCGAAAGTTCAAGTAGTCTTTATTTTGCACTGGTGGGGAAAGGTCCTGCTCTGGGTCCAGCCAGGACACTGTTCCACTGATTTGTAGTTTCCAACAGCTTTTATATACTTAAACATAGATGCTCAACCTCGTGCATGATCCTTTGGCACAATTTGATTAGTTTAAAGCCCGCGTGCAGTGACTAATTGGTCCACTTCACTTGCCTCGGTTTTCTGCCTAGCTCGCGTAACATCGAGATACTGCCTCCATAGTCGAATAAGCAAACGCATGACTGATGTGGCCACAATTTGTTATCGTTGCTCTGACCCTTGCCCTGGTCAGATGGTATCCTGTTAAAAGTTCATGTCTGTTCAATTGTTCTGCTTTTCTTCCTTGCTAGGCCCCTTGTGGTTCCTACCTCGGTTGGTTCTTGCAAAGTCAACATATTATTCTCACCTGCCTTTTAAAGGATCTAAAAGCTGATTCACTGCAAGCAGCCCATTAATTCATTTGATCCCCGAGACCCCTTCTTAACCCTATAATTACAGCAGAGCTCGAAATCCTCACTTCAGGCAGCCAGGATGCACAGCGTAAAGTAAATGTGGCCATGGTGAGGTCAACCCCTGCCTCCTGGGCATCAATGTGGTTGGGTGCTGATGCTCTCTGTCCTGTTCAGCATCAGGTGATTGTGGAAAAGGTTGGTATTGTTGTTGGTGATGCTGGTGTGTTTAGTGATGTTGGTGTTGGGGTTGATCGTGGTGGGATTCTGAGGACCAAGGTAAGATTTTTTCAAGGATGTCGATGCTGCTGCAATAGATGGCAGGTGAGGTTCAGATGACAGAACCTATCTGTCAACGGTGGGAGAGAGGTTGTTCCAAGGAGGTTACAGCGAATAGAGTTCACTGCAAACACTTCCAAACTGCATACAGCTCAAAAGCTTCTTCCAAATCCAGAAGGATTGCGCTTCTGTCATTGGAAAGTGAACAGCTATGAAAAGGTAGCTTGTATACCACCTCTGGAGCTGTCAACTAGCCAAAGTAATGGAGAGTCACTGAGAACCCAACAGTTACCTTGCGTGAAACCCAAAGAACGGCAAACTTGTTAAAATGGTAAGTGCCTGGGTAAAATCCTTTTAAATTACCTCTTAAGCATCTTAATTGAGTGGCCCGCTGTTTAGTGTCGAGTCTTGAGAACCGCACGCAGATCTGACAGTGGACAAACTGACACGGAGGGGGGGGGGATTCAGAGCGGACTTCCACCCCACTGCCAATCAGGGCCGTTTTGAGAGGGGGTCTGCCTCCAAACCCACACTCGCAAGCTGGGAAGATTCCGGCCATGGTGTGGGAAATAGGAAAAATGCCACAGAGGTTGAAGATCAGCCATGATCTTATTGAATGGCAGAGCAGGCTCAAGAGGCCGTATGGCATACTCCTGCTGCTAATTCTTATGTTCTTATTAGTAAGGTTTCAGGCTAAGGCACATTGTTGGGGCAGAGTAGATGGGGCTCTGCGATATCTGTGCTTAATGCTGACATAAGCAGGCTAAAATTCTACTGGGAATTCAGAATAGAGGTAGCGCACTTGTATTGGTGCATTTTCAGCAGGGTGTATTTCAAATTTCCGGTGCGGAGGGGACCATCCCATGCTTGCCAGAGTCCCTTTATTTAAATATTGCTGGTGCACTCCCAGCGCGATTTGAATCATGGAAGCTGGGATGGGATTCCTGGCCAGGAGCACAAATGTGCTGGTGCAGCTCCTTCCTATCAACTTCTGCATATGACTGGATGTCCATTCATGGTAGGTTAAGTATCATATGGCTATATAATCACGATGTGACCATTCATAGGAATGTGATGCAGGAATACATGTGCTCGGGCGGTGTCCATATTTTAAAATAAATGGCTTTGCAGTAACAATTGGTGGATTCCCTGGGCATGCTGCTGCTCAAGTGGAGCTTGCAACTCCTGAGAAGTGTAAGAATTTTGCATGTTTCAATGAAACCACCTTTCATTCTTCTAAACTCGACAGAATATAGGCTCAGTCTACTTAAACTCTCCTCATTGGACAATCCCCCCATCCCAGGAATCACTCTGGTGAATCTTCATTGCACTCCCTCCATGGCAAGCACATTCTTCCTTAGGTAAGGAGACCAAAACTGTACTCAGTACTCCAGGTGTGGTGTTACCAGGGCCTTATATAATTGCCCAAAGTGGAGGAAGAGCATCCGGGAGGGCGTTGAGCATCTTGAGTCCCATTGCCGAGAACAAGCAGAAAACAAGTGTAGACAGTGGAGGGGGCGTGCGTCAACCCAGGCTCCCCAACCACCCTTTCCTTCATCCACTGTCTGCCCCACCTATGACAGAGACTGTAGGTCCCGCATTGGACGCCTCAGTCACCTGAGAACTCATTTTTAGAGTGGAAGCAAGTCATCCTCGACTGTGAGGGACTGCCTATGATGATATAATTGCAGTAAGATATCTTTACTCTTGTACTCAAATCCTCTTGTAGTAAAGACCAACATACCATTTGTTTTCATAATTGCTTGCTGTACCTGCATGTTAACTTTCAGTGATTTGTGTACAAAGACACACAGGCCTCTCTGAACACCAACATTTCCTAAACTTTCACCATTTAAAAAATTCTCTGCTTTTCTATTTTCCTACCAAAGTGGATAACTTCACATTTCTCCTCATTATATTCCATTTGCCATGTTCTTGCCCACTCACTTAGCCTATCTATATCCCCTTGAAGCCTCTTTTCATCCTCACAACTTACATTCTCTTTGTATCATCAGCAAACTTCGATATATTACATTGGGTTGGCTGAGTTAAATAAATACATTGCATTGGTTTCCACATCTGATTCCCAGCAAGGATTTGATATTGAAGACTGGGATCTGGTGGTTGACACTTTTGCTCTCAAGGTATAGTCTGACAAGTTGGATATGAATTAAGGAGGCCCTTTAACCCATTCCAGCTCTTCTACCAGAGAAAAAGCCTACAATTCTTCCATCACAGCATCCAGCTGTTCATCAAATAGCAGGGTTTTTGCCTTCGCTAATCTGCTTGAGAATCGATCCCATGTACTGATAACTCTTTGGATGAAGAACTTGCTGACATCAGTTCTAAATTTGCCTTTTGCTAGTTTGAACTTGTGCCCCTTTCTTTTGCTGTCACGGTTTAATTTTAAGCAATATTCCAGATTTACCTTTTTCTACTGTTTGCTACCAGTGAAGTCTGTTGTCAACTGCCTCCTTTCAAGGCTGAAAGGACCAAGCTTCATCAGTCAGCCCGCTCATAGTTCTGCTGTAAAAAAGCAAGTACTTGACTCGGAGCTCCGACTTAACAGACATCTGAGAACTCATTTTTAATGTGGAAGCAAGTCATCCTCGACGCTGGGGGACTGCCTATGATGATGATGATGAAGTTCTGCTGTGCACCATCTCGGGGCGTGACTGTCTCAGGGACCAAGCCTGGACACAGTAAGTGTGGGTTGAGCAGAGCGCAATGAAGTTTAAGCATGATGTGCTCTATGTTTGCACGCTACTAGTTTAGGAAGGGACGAAGGAATGAATTCGCGTTTGTATCGCACATTGGCTTATCTCCCAGGATGCCCCAAACCATTTTATACCAAATTAATGGTTTATTTAGAAGTGCGGTAACTATTGTTGTGGGGAAAGCGAGCAGACCAACAGCGAATGAAATAGATAATGAGCAGTAAATAGATAATGAGTGAAGTGTGTTTGGTGGGCAGGGGAACTCTTACCTGAGTGGTCGGCCCAGTCAGGCGGCTTCTGCGTGGAAGCAAGTCATCCTCGATACGAGGGACCGCCGAAGAAATGACGGACTGGCCAGGCCAGGCCAGAACTGGACAACGGTGACGGCGCCCACGAGTAAAGGCCCTGCTAATGGCGGAAGTGAACTGTGCCACGGTTACCATTTTACCTCGATTGCAGACCGTCGCGAGTCGGCACAGCGCGGCGGCAGCACTTGCCCCGCAGCCCCGGCCGGGTTTGTGCGCCTGCGCATGCCGCTCGGCAGTTGGCGGGCTTTGCTCGCGTGCCCATGCCGTCCTTTCGGCGCGAGGCTCTCCGCGCAGGCGCACGGCACCCCGGGTCCCAGCAAGTTGTCATGTTCTGAAGTAATATATAGCTGCCCAGATTCGGGAATTTTCTAAAACTTGCCCAAGATACCAAATAGATCACCGTCAGACCGACCCATTGCAGTGAAGAGAGCAGGGATTCGGTTATTTAATGACAACTACCAGGTGAGAAGTGGACAACCGTTTATCCAGCTGTCTATATTGTCCCTGCACAGTAAGCAGATGGGGAGCCCTTACTGATGATATAGAAGTTGTAAGTTATTCTTCTGTCTGCACCAATGATATGGAATTACATAAGCTATACAGCACAGAATCAGGCCACTCGGCCCAACCAGTCCTTGCCGCCGTTTATGTTCCACGCAGCATAACCCTCGTATTCCCTTCTCCATCATACCTCCCCTTAAATGCATCTATAGTATTCGCCTCAACTACTCCATGCAGTAGCGAGTTCCACATTCTCATCACTGTCTGGATAAAGACGTTTCTTCTGAATTCCCTATTTGATTTGTTGGTGATTATCTTATACTGATGGCTTCTAGTTTTGCTCTTCCCCACACGTGGAAACATTATCTACTCTATCAAAACCTTTCATAATTTTAACAATGTTGCAGAACAATTTTTTTTACTTCATCATTGCTCTATGGCAGCTAATATACAGGCATTGCACATTCACCTTAGACTTTAATTGAATGTTTTTGTTTCGTTATCAAATTAATCTCTCAAGTTCCTTATAAATAGTTCCCTTTCTCTTGTAACAGTTTAAATTTATATGCCCTGTGAGGTGATTGTGAAGTTATCAAAAATAACGCATTTATATAGTGCCTTTAAAGTAGGAGAATGTCCGAACTCCCAAGGTATTTCACAGAGGCATAAAAATGGATGCTGAGTCAAAGAAGGCGATAGTAGAGGGGATGACTAAAAGCAGAGAGGTTTTGGGGGGAGAAAGGAGAATTCCTGAGTGTGGTGGTGAGGTGGCTGAAGGCACAGCCACCAATGATGGGATGAAAGGAGGAGGATTACACAAGAATGCTAGAATCAGAGGAATGGGAAGGGTGTAGCGCTCAAGAGGTTACAGAGTTAGGGAGGGCAAAACACAAGGGATTTAAACACAAAGATAATATTTTAAAATCTGAAATGTTGGAACAGGAGCCAACGTAGGTCAGCGAGGACAGGAGTTATGAGTGAATGGAACTTGGTGAGGGATAGAATACAGGAAACATAGATTTGGATGAGCTAAAGATTACAGCGGATGAAGGATTGAAGGCAGACCAGAGCAGCGATGGCAGTGAGAAGGCAGAGTGCCGGGAGCAACTCAACACGGGATTGACGTCAGAAACCAAAAGTGACATTGGCACAAGGGAAGGAATTGATTGGTAAGTAGCTGGTGAGTGTTTTTTTTAAGTTTTAAGTTTATTTCTGCTGGGTTAGTTCTTAGTTTATTAAATGGAGGCATGGCAGGGCAGCTCAGTCCCATGGAGTGCACATCCTGTGCCATGTGGTAAGTCTTGGATGCTTTGCGTAACCAGGACAACCACATGTGCAGGAAGTGTTACCAGCTACAGCAACTTGAGCTCTGGGTTTCGGAGCTTGAGCGGCAGTTGGAGTCACTGCAGTGCATCTGTGAGGCTGAGAACTTTCTGGATAGCACATTTCGAGAGGTGGTCGCTCCACACCTTAACAGTGTGCAGGCAGAGAGAAAGTGGGTGAACGCCAGACAGAAGAGGGGGACCAGGCAGGTAGTGCAGGAGTCCCTTGAGTGCATCTCATTCTCCAACCAAATGGTTCCTCTGGGGAGTGCAGCCAGAGCCAAGTTCACAGAAGCAAGGGTGGCTCAGCTGCACGGCGGGGGGGCGGGGGAGGAAGAAGAGTGGATGAGCAATAGTGGTAGGGGATTTGATAGTTAGGGGAGTAGACAGGCATTTCTGCAGCCATAGACGTGACTCCAGGATGGTATGTTGCCTCCCTGGGGCCAGGGTCAAGGATGTTACCGAGCGGCTGCAGGGCATTCTGGGGAGAAGGTGAACAGCCAGAGGTCATGGTGCATATTGGTACCAATGACATAGGTAGAAACATAGAAACATAGAAAATAGGTGCAGGAGTAGGCCATTCGGCCCTTCGAGCCTGCACCGCCATTCAAGAGGGAATGAGGTCCTGCAGGCAGATTTTAGGGAGCGAGGAGAGAGATTAAAAAGCAGGACCTCAGAAGTAGTAATCTCCGGATTACTTCTGGTGTCACGTGCTGGTGAGTACAGAAATAGGATAGGACAGATGAATGTATGGCTGGAAGGGTGGTGCAGGATGGAGGGCTTTAGATTCCTGAGGCATTGGGACAATTTCTGGGGGAGGTGGGACCTGTAGAAGCTGGATGGGTTGCACCTCAACAGAGCCGGGACCAATTTCCTTGCTAGAGCTGTTGGGGAGGGTTTAAACTAGCTTAGCAGTGGGATGGGAACCTGAGACTAGATTCAATAGGGAGAGAAGCAAAGCTGGAATTGGAAAGCAAAAAAGTAGAAAGTGAATTTGGATTACAGAGGAAACAAGGGCTACATAATAGACACGAAGGAAGCTTGGCAGTGCTAAATGGTATATACTTCAATGCAAGGAGTATAGGGAATAAGACAGATGAGCTGAGAGCACAGATAGACATTTGAGAGTATGATATTAAAAACAATAATGAGACATGGCTGAAAGAAGGGCATGTATGGCAGCTCAACATTCCTGGTTACAGGGTTTTCAGACGGGATAGACAGGGGGGTAAAAAAGGAGGGGGTCACAGTAATGATTAAAGAAACAATTACAGCTTTGAGGAGGGATGGTATGTTGCAAAGATCATCAAATGAGGCCATATGGGTCAAATTGAAGAACAAAAAAGGGGCGATTGCACTGCCCCCAAACAGTCAGAGATAGAAGAGCAAATATGTCGGCAAATTTCTGATGTGCAAAAACTATAGGGCAGTAATAGGGGATTTCAACTACCCTAATATTAACTGCGATAATATTAGTGTGAAAGGTATAGAGGGTGCAGAATTCCTAAAATGTATTCAGGAGAACATTTTTACCCAGAATGTAGCAAGTGTATTAGGGATGGTTTTCTGGACCAATATGTCGAGGAACCAACTAGAGGGCTGGCCATCCCAGACTGGGTGATGTGTAATGCGAAAGGACTAATTAGCAATCATGTTGTCCGAGGCCCCTTGTGGAAGAGTGACCATAATATGGTAGAATTCTTTATTAAGATGGAGAGTGACACAATTAATTCTGAGACTCTGGTCCTCAACTTAAGGAAAGGTAACTTCGATGGTATGAGACGTGAATTGGCTAGAATAGACTGGCGAATGATACTTAAAGGGTTGACGGTGGATAGGCAATGGCAAACATTTAAAGATCACATGGATGAACTTCAACAATTGTACGTCCCTGTCTGGAATAAAAATAAAACTGGGAAGGTGGCTCAACCGTGGCTAACAAGGGAAATTAAGGATAGTGTTAAATCCAAGGAAGAGGCATATAAATTGGTGAGAAAAAGCATCAAACCTGAGGACTGGGAGAAATTTAGAATTCAGCAGAGGAGGACAAAGGGTTTAATTAGGAGGGGGAAAATAGAGTATGAGAGGAAGCTTGCTGTAAACATAAAAACTGACTGTAAAAACTTCTATAGATACGTGAAGAGAAAAGGATTAGTGAAGACAAACATAGGTCCCTTGCAGTCAGATTCAGGTGAATTTATAATGGGGAACAAAGAATGGCAGACCAGAATACTTTGGTTCTGCCTTCACGAAGGAAGGTACAAATAACCTCCCAGAAATACTAGGGGACTGAGGGTCTAGTGAGAAGGAGGAACTGAGGGAATTCCTTATTAGGCGGGAAATTGTGTTCGGGAAATTGATGCGATTGAAGGCCGATAAATCCCCAGGGATTAATCTTAAGGAAGTGGCCCGAGAAATAGTAGATGCATTGGTGGTCATTTTCCAACATTCCACAGACTCTGGATCAGTTCCTATGGATTGGAGGGTAGCTAATGTAACCCCAATTTTAAAAAAAGTGGGGTCAATGAGGGGAGTAGGTTGGATGTCGTGTATATGGATTTAGCAAGGATTTTGATAAGGTCTCACATGGCAGACTGGTCATGAAAGTAAAAGCCCGTGGAATCCTGGGCAAAGTGGCAATTTGGATCCAAAATTGTCTCCGAGGCAGGAAGCAAAGGGTAATGGTTGATGGGTGTTTTTGTGACCGGAAGGCTGTTTCCAGTGGGGTTCTGCAGGGCTCAGTACTAGGTCCCTTGCTTTTTGTGGTATATATCAATGAGTTAGGCTTGAATGTAGGGGTTATGATGAAGAAGTTTGCAGATGACACTAAAATCGGCTGTATGGTTGATAATGAAGAAGAAAGCTGTAGACTGCGGGAAGATATTAATTAACTGGTCATAGGGGCAGAATAGTGGCAAATCGAATTCAAACCAGGGAAGTGTGAGGTAATGCAGTTGGGGAGGGCTAACAAGGCAAGGGAATACACATTGGGGCCAAGTTTCGGCCTGAGTTGCTCCTGTTTTTTTGGAATGGAGTATCTTAGAAATTGCAATTCTCGGCATTTAGTTTGCTCCAGTTCTAGTCAGTTAGAACAGTTTCAGTTTGGAACAGATTTTTTTTTTCAAAAGGGGCGTGTCCGGCCACTTACGCCCATTTTGAAAGTTTAGGCAGTGAAAACATACTCCAAACTAACTCAGAATGGAGTAAGTGTAGATTTTTGTACGCTCAGAAAAATCTTGTCTACACTTAGAAAATCAGGCGTAGGTTACAAATCAGGCGTAGGGAATTGAGGGGGGGGGGGTTAAAGGGAAGTTTACAAACATTAAACACTTCAGTTTTACAAATAAAGAGCCATCATCAATAATAAATGATAAATACATCAATAAATCAACCAATAAATCAATCAAAAAAAATTAATAAAAAATAAAAAAAAAATTAAAATCTATAAATAAAACATTATCTACTTACCGACTGCAGCACCGGGAGGCCTCCAACAGCGTGCTGGGACGCCCCCCCACCCCCCAGTGTGTCTCTATATCTATGTCTGTCTGTGTGTGTCTCTCACTCTCCGTTTGTCAGTGTCTGTGTTTCTAACAGCGAGGGGGGGGGAGGGGGATGGGGTGGGGGGAGGAGGGGTATGGGGGGGGAGGGAGGGAGTAGGGGGTGGGGGGAGGGAGGAGGGAGTGGGGGGGGAGAGGAGAGAGAGGGGGGGCAGAGGAGAGAGAGGGGGGGCAGAGGAGAGAGAGGGAGGGCAGAGGAGAGAGGGGGAGGGCGGCAGAGAGAGGGAGGGAGGGGAGGGGGAAAGAGAGGGAGGGAGGGGAGAGGAGAGGGGAGGAGAGGGGAAGGGGAGGGGGAAGGAGAGGAGAGGGGAAGGAGAGGGGAAGGGGAGGGAGGGAGAGAAGGAGGCTGAACGGCCGGGCCCGAGACTTCGGGCTGGATTTACAGATAGGTGGCGTCGGGGGGGGGGGGGGGGAGAGTCGCGGAGGTCGGGGGGAGTGGGGTCGGGGGGGGGGGGGAGTCGCGGATGTCGAGGGGGGGGGGGAGTCGCGGATGTCGGGGGGGAGTCGCGGATGTCGGGGGGGGGAGTCGCGGATGTCGGTGGGGGGTCAGAGTCGTGGATGTCGGGGGGGGGCGGATGTCGGGGTGGAGGAGTCGCGGATGTCGGGGGGGGGGGGGGGGCGAGTCGCGGAGGTCGGGGGGGGGAGTCGCGGAGGTTGGGTTGTGTCGGGGGGGGGGGGTAGCGGAGGTCGAGTCGCCCAGGTGGGGGAGAGCGGGTGTTGGGTCCAGTCCGGGGAGCGGGAGTCAAGTCGGGTCAGGTTCGGTCGGGTGGGGGGGTGAGCCTTATGCACGCAGCTGCAGTGAGGCCATTCGGCCAGGGCTAGAGGCTGCGTGCTTCGGGCACCTCCCACAGTTTTGGGCGCCTGGAGCTACTGCACATGCGCGCCCACTGTAGCGCGCATGTGCAGAGGTCCTGGCACTGTTTTCAGTGCAGGGACCTGGCTCCACCCCCCACAGCTCGTGCTGCGCCGCGCCCAGCTCCAGAGGACCTGCAGGGAGCCGGAGAATGGGTGAGTTTTTTTAGGCGCACTTTGTGGCACGAAAAACGGGCGTCCAGGTCCTGGCGCGGCCCGAAACTTGGGCCCATTAAATGGTAGCACAGTGAGAAGTGTAGAGGAATAAAGGGACTTGGAGTGAATGTCCACAGAGCCCTGAAGATAGATAAGATGGTTAGGAAGTCATACAGAGTACAGAGTTGGCTAAAGTGGACTGGGAAAATAGATTAAAGTATGGGATGGTGATTAGCAGTGGCAGACATTTAAGCAGATATTTAATGACTCGAAACAAAAATATATCCCAATGAGGATAGACTGTAAGAGAAGGGATAACCATCCGTGGCTAACTAAGGAAATAAGGGATGGTATCAAATTGAAAACAAGGACATACAATGTGGCCAAGACTAGTGGGAGGCCAGAGGATTGGGAAACTTTTACAAGTCAGCGAAGAACAACTCAAAAAATGATAGAGAGGGAAGATAGATTATGAAAGTAAACTAGCATGAAATATAAAAACAGATAGTAAGAGTTTCTACAGGTACACAAAAAGAAAAAAGAGTGGCTAAAGTAAATATTGGTCCCCTAGAGGATGAGATTGGTGAATTAATAATGGAGAGCAGGGAAATGGCAGAGACGTTGAACAAATATTTTGTATCGGTCTTCTCAATCGAAGACACTAAACATCAAGGGGCTATAGGTTGGGAGGAACTTAATATAATCACTAATGAAGTAGTACTAGGTAAAACAATGGGACTAAAGGCGGAGTGTCTTAAATGAGAAAAGAGAAGTAAAGAAGCGGAGAGGTTTAGGGAGGGAATTATAGAGCTAAGGGCCTTGGCAGCTGAAGGTTTGTCCGCCAATCGTGGAGCGATTAAAATCAGTGATGCGCAAGAGGGCAGAGATCTGAGGGTTGGAGGGCTGGAGAAGGTTACAGAGATAGGATGGGGCGAGGCCATGGAGCGATTTGAAAACAATGATGAGCAACATTGAGGCGTAGCTCAACTGGGAGCCACTGTAGGTCAGCAAGCACAGGGGTGATGGGTGAATGGGACTTGGTGCTGTCATGTATCTCACACTACTGTACACAACTGTATCTTACCATGCTATACATGACTGTAACTAGAGATGACCTGTAACCACAAGCTTACCATACCACCAGGGGTGCACTTGCAGGAGACACTGGATACCTGTCCCACACAGGTATATAAAGACAGGTCTCAGGCAAGTGTGGCTGTGGAATAAAGGTGCAGGTCCTGAGTGACCTTGACTTCAGCATGTGCCTCGTGTGAGTCTGTACTGCAGGGACAGGACTTTACAGGTGCGAGTTAGGATATTGCCAGCAGAGTTTTGGATGAGTTTATGGTTATGGAAGGTGGAAGCTGGGAGGTCAGCCAAAAGTGTGCTAAAATAGTCAAGTCTAGAGGTAACATAGGCATCGATGAGGCTTTCAGCAGCAGATGAATTGAGGCAGGAGAGCAGAGTCAGGCGATGTTACAGAGGTGGAAGTAGTCGGTCTTGGTGATGGAGCAGATGTGTGGTCATAAGCTCATCTCGGGGTCAAGTATGACACCAAGATTGCGAACAGTCTGGTTCAGCCTCAGTCAGTTGCCAGGGAGCAGAATGGAGTCAGTGGCTAGAGAATGGAGTTTGTGGTGGGGACCGAAGACTATGGCTTCAGTCTTCCCAGTATTTATTGGGAGGCAATTTCTGCTCATCTAGTATTGGATGTCGGAACATCAATGTGACAAATCAGAGCCAGTTAGACACTAATGAAGCTTTTGGTTAGTCCTCTCAATCTCTCCTTCTTTGGCTCAGTGTTCATTTTCTGGGAAGTGCCTTGGGATGTTCTTTAAAATACTATATAAATGCAAGTTGTTGTGTTGTTAAGCACAAAAATAAGGAGAAAACAGTAAAACAACAAATAATAATGGAGTAGGGATACAAATCACGGGTACAGAATATTAAAATCATCTTCTATTTCCGAGCACACAAAGGAAAATGATACATGATCACGCTGCAAATTATACACTTCCCTAAAATGGTGATATTTGACTCTCCTACATGGTTTTAATAATGTACTATATGTATTACATCATACCTATTATACACTCTCCTTGGTTACACAGTAGTCTGTGACTGGCTAAGCTTGCTCTTTGTTCAATTTTGTGTTATTACTTGAAAAATGATTTTGTTCACACAAGACGTTTCTGAAGAACATCCTAATTAAATATAGACAATCATTTGCAGTGTTCCCCAGATCAAGAGAAAACATTTCCTGTAAATCCTGAACTTTTTTCCTGTATTCCCCTGGTAGTTTTCTTCTCTCTTGTGCCTTTGAGTGAAACTTACAAAAGAAAGGGAGGATTTTTTTTTCTTGATACTTTGCTAAAGTACAACAGTTCCACTTTGTTCAGACTTGTACACATCTTGTTAATCTACTAATGCTATTTTCAAAATGAGTCTTATGATTGAAAAAGTTTGATGATCCCTGCTTATATATCGCCAGGGAGAATGCAAATATCCTAAATGTTTGATGCAAAACTGTAATGTCCCAGATTCACACCTACCAATGAAACACCAAGAAATGCTAATAATCAGAAAATTCATACAGTTGGACAGAATAAGGAGCATTTTGTCTTTTGTTTTCAAAAGGGCTGCTGTGTAATAGTTTCAGGATATGACCCTGCCTCTTGCAGGAGCAGCACTTCTTCCTATTGCAAAATATGCAGCCGTAATTCTTCCTTCACAGTTCCAGCTATCAAATTAAACAATATTTGTCTCAAAGCGAGAGAATGTTGCCCCACGTCGGCGACACAAAAATATACATTTTTCAATTTTAGCTTATTCGACAAAACTGCAAATGCTGGTAATCTGAAATAAAAGCTCAAAATACCTGAGCTACAGAGCAGGCCAGTCAGCATCATAAAGAGAAAAGACAGTTAAGGTGCCTCAGGTGCGTACCTTTCAGTGGATGGATTATTTTACACCCATAATACCTTCAAAACTTCTCATTCTTTTCTGTAACAACTTCAATGATCATTCAAAATAAGGGTTTAAATAACAATTTTAATTACAGGGGGAACCAGTGGATGTGGTGTATTTGGATTTCCAGAAAGCATTCGATAAAGTGCCACATAAGAGGTTACTGCACAAGATAAAAGCTCACTGGGTTGGGGGTATTATATTAGCATGGCTAGACGGTTGGCAAACTAACAGAAACAGAGAGTCGGAATAAATTTGCCGGTTGGTAAACAGTGACTAGTGGGGTGCCGCAGGGATCAGTGCTGGGTCCTCAACTATTTACAATCTATATTAATGACTTGGATGAAGGGAACGAGTGTAATGTAGCCAAGTTTGCTGATGATACAAAAATGGGTGGGAAAGCAAATTGTGAGGATACACAAAATCTGCAAAGTGATATAGAAAGGCTAAGTGAGCAGGCAAAAATTTGGCAGATGGCATATAATGTGGGAAAATGTGAGGTTATCCACTTTGGCAGAAATAATAGAAAAGCAAATTATAATTTAAATGGAGAAAAATTGCAAAGTGCTGCAGTACAGAAAGACCTGGGGGTCCTTGTGCATGAAACACAAAAATTTAGTTTGCAGGTACAGCAAGTAATCAGGAAGGCAAATTGGTCTTTATTGCAAGAAGTCCTGCTACAACTGCACAAGGTATTGATGAGGCCACATCTGGAGTACTGTGTACAGTTTTGGTCTCCATATTTAAGGAAGGATATACTTGCATTGGAGGCTGTTCAGAGAAGGTTCGCTAGGTTGATTCCAGAGATGAGGGGGTTGACTTATGAGGATAGGTTGAGTCGGCTGGGCCTATACACATTGGAGTTCAGAAGAATGATAGGTGATCTTATTGAAACTTATAAGATTATGAAAGGGCTCGACAAGGTGGATGCAGAGAGGATATTTCCACTCATAGGGGAAACTAAAACTAGGGGACATAGTCTTAGAATAAGGGGCCGCCCATTTAAAACTGAGATGAGGAGAAATTTCTTCTCCGAGGGTTGTAAATCTATGGAATTCTCTGCCCCAGAGAGCTGTGGAGGCTGGATCATTGAATATATTTAAGGTGAAGATAGACAGATTTTTGAGCGATAAGGGAGTAAAGGGTTATGGGGAGCGGGCAGGGAAGTGGAGCTGAGTCCATGATCAGATCAGCCATAATCTTATTGAATGGCCAAGCTGGCTTGAGAGGACTACACCTGCTATTTCTTATGTTCTTATTTCACAATATCATAATCAAATTTATCCATTGAACTGTCATTTATGTCTTTTAATTAATGCCTTCATTAAAGATCTTACTTGAAGGCCTTAATTTGTCCCTAAGTATTTACAATGTACCAATGTTCCAGAAAGCAACAATACCATTCAGTAGCTGAATTGTTAGATGTTTTTCATTGTCTTCTAGCAGTTTCTTGCAAATTATTTGAAAAAAAGTTGGAGGAGAAAATTCAAAAGATTTATTCAATTAAAGTTTGTATTGAGTGTTTTAATTCATCTTGAGTTTTTATTTTAAATAAGAACATAAGAACATAGAATTAGGAACAGGAGTAGGCCATCTAGCCCCTCGAGCCTGCTCCGCCATTCAACAAGATCATGGCCGATTTGGCCGTGGACTCGGCTCCACTTACCCGCCCGCTCCCCATAACCCTTAATTCCCTTATTGGTTAAAAATCTATCTATATGTGACTTGAATACATTCAATGAGCTAGCCTCAACTGCTTCCTTGGGCAGAGAATTCCACAGATTCACAACCCTCTGGGAGAAGAAATTCCTTCTCAACTCGGTTTTAAATTGGCTCCCCTGTATTTTGAGGTTGTGCCCCCTAGTTCTAGTCTCCCCGACCAGTGGAAACAACCTCTCTGCCTCTATCTTGTCTATCCCTTTCATTATTTTAAATGTGTCTATAAGATCCCCCCTCATCCTTCTGAACTCCAACGAGTAAAGACCCAGTCTACTCAATCTATCATCATAAGGTAACCCCCTCATCTCCGGAATCAGCCTAGTGAATCGTCTCTGTACCCCCTCCAAGGCTAGTATATCCTTCTTTAAGTAAGGTGACCAAAACTGCACGCAGTACTCCAGGTGCGGCCTCACCAATACCCTGTACAGTTGTAGCAGGATATCAAATAGGGAATTCAGAAGAAACTTATTTATCCAGAGAGTAGTGAGAATGTGAAACTTGCTACCACAGGGAGTAGTTGAGGCGAATAGTATAGATGCATTTAAGGGAAGGCTAGATAAGTAAATGATGGTGAAGGGAATAGAGGGTTATGCTGATAGAGTTAGATGAGGAAGGATGGGAGGAGGCTCGAGTGGAGCATAAACACCGGCATGGACTGGATGGGCCAAATGGTCTGTTGCTGTACTGTATATTCTATGTAAACAAAAATGTACAACAAGATACTTCTATCCTGCCCACATAACTTCTTTGCAGAACTCATCTATGTGTCATGGAGTGGAGAGGTGGGGGGGAGCGGGGTGGTGGTTGTTTCTAGACACAAGAATAGTATTAAAATGGTTTTGACTTAAAATGTAATTGATGATGCACATTATGTGTATGAGTGTAGGATGGAAGATTTTATCTGCAAAAGTCATGAAACACTCAGCAATACCAACAAAGCTGCCCTGCACTTCATATTGATTGTCACTCTGCTATTGAGGGAGAGCAGCTGGGATCAGCTTGCTCTTTGTTTAAACATTTCCATTGTAGGCCACTTAATTTTTGGAGAATGAATAATATAAACTGAACTAGCTTCCTCAGCCATTGTCAATGAGGCATGCAGAAGCAACTAATAATGGAGCAACAGGCAACAGTAACTTACTAAATTCATTGAACAGTGGGTACACCAACACATTAATTAATGGACCAATAGGTTTTGCAAACTAACAAGTTAATGACGCAGCAGGTATGCCAACAAACCAATAAATTAATGATGCAGAGGACAGACTAACAAACCAATAAATTAATGGTGCAGTGGACACACTAACAAACCAATAAATTAATGATGCAGTGGACAGACTAACAAACCAATAAATTAATGGTGCAGTGGACACCAGTGAATTAATACCCCCTTCATATCTTTTCAACAGCTGCTTCCTATTCATGTGGCCATAAACTGGATTTTGGTGATTGCAGTATCAGTGCACTTTTCAAAGTGCTATGAGTGATTATCATCTATTTACCAACTGTAACACTTCGAGTCTCTTTGTCGGGAGCACGCGGAAGCCAAGAACAAACAGCGGAAGGAATATATGACAAATCAAGCACCCCACCCACCCGTCCCTCCAACCACCATCTGCCCCACCGGTGACAGAGACTGTAGATCTTGTATAGGTCTTACCAGTCACCTTAGAACCCATTTTAGTATGGAAGCAAGTCATCCTCGACTCCAGGGGATTGCCTAAGAAGAAGAATATTTCTTTAAAACTAAAGAGCTCTTTAGAAAAAAAAAAGTATAATAACTTTAAGTGCTTCAAGAGGGATTCTTGATTTTTATATTCAGTTTTGGCTTTGCTACTATTCCTCCACCTCCCCCCCACCCCTGTATGTTTCCCTCAAAGAGGCTATGTTTTCTTGAAGTGAAATCAATTGAGAATGAGGAAAGACACTCGGTCTATTTTATTCTGTCTCTCACACACACATGGGTACATGTAATTAGAATGTTTACATTTTCTATTTCTTGCTCTCATGGGCTGATTTTCCCATGGGGCTCATAGAAATGAGCTCAACAGATGGTCTGCGAGGAAAAAATTGTGCTGTGCTTGAAATCAGGACTGTGTTTAAAGTTCCTATATCAGAATACTGGCTTCACTTTATCAAATTTGCTCACGCAAGCCTCATAGTGCCCTTTAACAGGTCTTTAACCTTTCACACTGCCCCTGCAAATATGTCTCATCAGTCACCTTAGAACCTATTTTAGTATGGAAGCAAGTCATCCTCGACTCCAGGGGATTGCCTAAGAAGAAGAATACTCTCTCTGGTGGGATTTTTCTCACCTCGGCGGGTCCTGTGTGGGCGATGTCGGTGGCAGGTCGTGGCCCCACTGCTGGCTCCATCCGCTGCCTAAAATGAACTTGCGTTGATAGGGCTTGTTAAGCCCACCCAGCGCATTTCCCACTCCAATTAGAGCAAGCGGGTCTGGTGACGTCATTCATGACGTGTCATCAGCTGGTTTCCTTAAAGGAACTGTTGCCAATTTTCTTTCGACGTTTATGCTGTCAGTGTTCTACAGCAATGAAGTGCTGCAAACACTGACCATCACTACACAGAGATGCAGGGCTGCACCCAGATTCTTCCATGACTCCCTCCATATGCTTATGGAGGGAGTCACAGCGCGCATCAAATGGACATTAAAAGTTTGCACATGACAGATCGTCACATACCTCAGCCACAAGCTGTTTCTCAGCCCATTTCCAGCACAGATTCTGCAGACTTTCCACTCTCTAACCACTCTCACCTCATTGGAAGAACTCTCTCACCATTGACAGAATGCTTCTGTCATCTCTACTTCACCTGCCATCTATTCCATCAATGTCTTTATACTCTCTCACCTTGGTCCTCAATCCCACCATGATCAGCCCCAACACCATAGGTGGAACAGATCTCCCCAGAAGACCAACACAGCTTGGTTGCACATTGTAGAGGTCACAAGTAGGCATGTGGTCAGGGGGACCTGGGTGCAGTGGCGCAAACCTTTCAATGATCGCATTAGATCACAAAACATTAGTACAAAGCCACACTCACCTTCATTCTCCTGTGCCTCTCATCATATCCCCATTACTCTGCCTTTCCTACCCTATTCCTGCACATCCTTACTCACGCCAACTTACCTTGCACCACCACCCATCCCTCTCTGTCTATCTACATTATCACATCCCCATCTCACTAGCCACCCCTCACACTCGCCCTCATCCTAGTGCAATCATACCAAATAACACATAAGGGTAACTACTTGGGTGTTTTATCCAATGTTCATGGAAAGCTTCTGTTAATGTGCTGTCAAACATTGAAACCTTTATTTCCAACACTTTCCATTCTTGGACAGATTTGTGTGCACCTTTGGAAGTAGCTTAGTGAGTTGCAGTGAATGGCAAGACATAACGGTACCCCCCACAATGGTGGTGAGGGTGTGAAAGGAATGGCTTGGACATTGTAGGGATGCTTTATGATGTTGGTGTGGGGTGGTGCCAACCTGGCACATCATGTAGCAGCCAAAGTTGTACAGCGTCAAATTAAGTAAATCTGACCATGGTGGGGCCATCCCTGGCCTCCCAGGCAGCAATGTGGTTGGGTGCTGATGCCCTGTGTCCTGTGCAACATTAGGTGATTGCAGAGAAGGTTGGTGGTGTTGTTGGTGCTGCTGGTGTTGGGGCAGTTCATGGTGGGATTCTGAAGACCAAGGTGAGAGAGTATAAAGATCACCTACATTGATGGAATAGATGGCAGGTGAAGTAGAGATGACAGAAGCATTCTGTCAGTGGTGAGAGAGTTCTTCCAATGAGGTGAGGGAGGTTAGAGAGTGGAAAGTGGAAAGCCTGCAGAATCCGTGCTGGAAATAGACTGAGAAACAGCTTGTGGCTGAGGTATGTGATGATCTGTCAGGTGGGAACTTTTAATGTCCATTTGAAGCTGTCAAGTAATCAGCTGGAGCAAGGCCATTTAACTCCCGCCTCAGGTTCACAAACATGGACCCCGAGCAGCATGGACCCCGTGGGCGAGCATTTAAAAGGTAAGGTCCCGGACCTGCTGTCAAAAAAAATCTAAATTTCCCACCCGACATGCCACCGATCCCGCGGACCCCCCGGAAAATTCCGGCCTCTATGTCCACTATATCAAAACCTTTCATAATTCTAAAGACCCCTCAGCCTTCTCTTTTCAATTTTGTTCATCCTTTCCTGATGGGTACAACCTCAAAATTCTAGTATCCTGTAAATCTTTTTTGCACCCTCTCTAATGCCTTTATATCCTTTTCATAAATGGCGACCACAACTGTACACATCAATCCAAGTGTGGTCTAACCAAGATTCGATACAAGTTTAGCATAACTTCCCTACTTTCAATTATATCCATCTCGAAATAAATTCGAGTACTTGGTTTGATTTTGTTATGGCCTTATTGACCTGCGTCAAAACTTTTAGTGATTTGTGTATTTGTACTCCCAGATCCCTTTGCTCTTCTATCCCATTTAGATTCTTATTTTCCAAGTAATCTGTGACCTCCTTATTTTTCTTACCAAAATGTAATACCTCACACTTATCTATGTTGAAATTCATTTGCCAATTATATGCCCATTCTGGAAATTTATTAATGTATTCTTGTAATTTGTTGAAGTCCTCCTCAGTATTGACTCCATCCCCCCGCCCCGCACCAACTTGGTGTCGTTCACAAATTAAGACATGGTGTTTTTGATTCCAAAGTCTAAATCATTAATATAAATTATGAACAACGGTGGTCCCAGCACTGATCCTTGTGGGATCCCACTTCAACATCAACTTGTATTTATATAACGCCTTTAACGTAGTAAAACGTCCCAACGCGCTTCAACGTGCTTGTCTTATATAGCGCCTTTACTACGTTAAAGGCGCTATACAAGACAAAAATGAGACAAAATTTATGAGACAAAAATTTGACACCAAGCCGCATAAGAAGAAATTAGGGCAGGTGACCAAAGAGGTTGGTTTTAAGGAGCGTCTTCAAGGAGGAAAGAGAGGTAGAGAAACAGAGAGGTTTAGGCAGGGAATTCCACAGCTTGGGGCCTAGGCAACAGAAGGCACAGCCACCAATGTTTGAGCGATTATAATCAGGGATGCTCAAGAGGGCAGAATTAGAGGAGCGCAGATATCTGGGGTGGGGGGGGGGGGGGGGGGTGCTGAAGGAGATTAGAGATTGGGAGGGGCGAGGCCATGGAGAGATTTGATAACAAGGATGAGAATTTTGAAATTGAGGCATTGTTTAACCGGGTGCCAATGTAGGGCAGCGAGCTCATGGATGATGGGTGAGTGGGACTTGGTGCGAGTTAGGACATGGGCAGCCAAGTTTTGGATCACCTCAAGTTTACGTAGAGTAGAATGTGGGAGGCCAGCCAGGAGTACGTCAGAATAGTCAAGTCTAGAGTTAACAAAGGCATGGATGAGGGTTTCAGCAGGGAGGAGGGATAGTTTGCCTTTGTCACAGTCACAAAGGATGTCATTTGTGACTTTGATGAGAGCTGTTTCGGTACTGTGGCAGGCACAGAAACCAGATTGGAGGGATTCAAACATGGAGTTGCGGGAAAGATAGGCACGGATTTGGGAGGAATGGGAGGTTGGAGATGGGGCATTAGTTTGCAAGCATGGAAGGGTCGAGGGTTGGTTTTATTGAGGAGACGGGTGGTGACGGCAGATTTAAGGGAGGGGGAACAGTACCTGAGGAGAGAGAACTATTAACGAAGTCAGCTAACATGGGAGCCAGAAAATGAAGTTGGGTAGTCAGCGGTTTGGTGGGAATAGGGTCAAGGGAGCAGGAAGTGGGTCTCATGGACAAGATGAGCTCGGAGAGGTCATGAGGGGAGATTGGAGAGAAACTGGAGAAAGATAGGAGGTCAGGGCTCGGGCAGGGGGGATCCTTAAAGGAAGTTTGGCCTGGTGAGCTAGGGGAAAGAATAGAAGAGGCAGAGGCAGCTGAACAGATGGTCTCAGTTTTAGAGATAAAGAAGCCCAGGAGCTCCTCATGCTTATTGTCGGAGGTGAGGGTGGAGACTGGGGAGAGGGGCTTAAGAAGATGGTTCGCAGTGGAGAATAGAATCCAGAATCATTCTTTGCATTCTAGAATGATTCTGGAATAGTGAGCAATTTAGGCCGACGAGACCAGGACCCAACAATGCTTTATGTGGTCCAGCCAGATCTGGTGGTGAATGGCTAAACCAGTTGTCCGTCATATCCGTTCAAGTCTGCATCCCTTGGAATTAAGAGAGCGAAGATGAGGGCCATACCGGGGGAGCGGCCAGGGTTAGAGAGAATAATTGTTTTAATAGGGACTAGGGCATCAAAGGTGGTGGTGAGAGTGTGATTGAGCAGATCGGTAGCTGCAGAAATGTCATGGTGAATGGAGGACCAGTTGGGAGTTCAGATGTGCTGTTGTGAGAGAGTCGGGGGAGAGTATTTTCCAGGGACAGACACAAGGAGGGAGGGATGTGAGTGTTGAGCGATATGAGGAAGTGGTCAGAGATGGCTTTATCTGCGAGGGACATGATAGGAGTAGTGAGGCCACGAGAGATGGCAAGGTCGAGTGGGTGGCTGTGAATAAGGGTTGGGGAGATTACATGGAGGGAGAGATCAAAGGAGGATAGGAGGCTAATGAACCCAGAGGAGAGAGAGCATGATGAATTGAGATGGAGGTTGAAATCACCTGAGG
Organism: Pristiophorus japonicus; assembly: GCF_044704955.1. Taxonomy (NCBI): domain Eukaryota; kingdom Metazoa; phylum Chordata; class Chondrichthyes; family Pristiophoridae; genus Pristiophorus; species Pristiophorus japonicus. The sequence continues at coordinate 179,823,974 of NC_091991.1, read as the reverse complement.
ATGAGAAGTCGTTCGGTGCAGAATCTGAGGGAGGAAAGCAGTGAAGATATATCGGTAATAAAATTCTTATGGTATTTGGGTTTGTGGTAGAGAACGAGAATTTAAAATGAAATGTGAGAGGTGTGCAATAAGGTGAGATACTCAAAGGAGGAGAAGATGCCAGAGAAGTAGGGGGGCAGACCACGGTGTGATTTGCTGATCAGAGCCACACCGCCACCACAGCGGTCTGAGCAAGGTAAGTGGTGGAAGATATAGACAGGCAGGAGGCTTCATTTAAAAGTAACTTAACTTCTAACTTCCTACCTTCTACCATTCTGAATCATTATCCTTACTCTGTGCTTTCTGTCTTGCAGCCAGCTAGCTATCTATTCTGCTACTTGTCCCCTGATTCTACATGCTCTGACCTATTCACTAGTCTATTATGTGGCACTTTATCGAAGGACTTTTGGAAATCTAGATGTATTACATCTACTTTATAAACCTTTTCTACCTTCTCTGTTACCACTTCCATGTATAAGGGCTGGTGCTGTTCCCTGCATTTTTCCTGCAGCTGATGCGCTGTAAAAATCATGTCCGTTGTGCCCCGTAGGGGGCGAAACCTGCACTGTGACTCCGGGAGGAGCTCCTCAGCCACAGGGAGAAGACGGTTGAGGAGGACTCTAGCGACGACTTTCCCAGTGGCTGATAATAGGGAGATTCCTCTGCAGGTGCCGCAGTCGGACTTATCCCCTTTTTTATAGATGGTCACGATCACTGCATCTCTGAGATCTCCTGGCATGCTCTCCTCCCTCCAGATGAGAGAGATGAGGTCATGTATTCGTGCCAACAGTGCCTCTCCGCCATACTTCAGTGTCTCAGTGGGGATTCCATCTGCTCCTGTAAACTTGTTGTTCTTTAGCTGTTTTATGGCTTTTTCTACCTCGTGCAGTGCTGGGGTTTACTGAGGCGGTGGCGGGTAGCATGCTGCAGGATGGAGTCGAGAACACTCGAGACAAAGGCAGAGTCTCGATTGAGGAGATCTTCGAAATGCTCCTTCCAGCGGGCCCCGACTGCCTCGGTGTTCTTGATGAGCGTTTCCCCGTTCTTGGCCATGAGTGGGGTGGGGCCTTGGGGGTTTGGATCTTGACTGTGATGAAGAATCCTCGCACATCATGGCTGTCAGCCAGCTGTTGTATCTCCTGTGCTTTCTCCATCCACCACCTATTCTTTAGGTCCCTTATATAGGCACCAGCCCTTATACATGGCCTTCTTCAACCTTAATAACCTTCAGCCAATGTAACCCCACTTTTTAAAAAAGGAGGGAGAGAGAAAGCAGGGAATTATAGACCGGTCAGCCTGACCTCAGTAGTGGGTAAAATGATGGAATCAATTATTAAGGATGTCATAGCAGCGCATTTGGAAAATGGTGACATGATAGGTCCAAGTCAGCATGGATTTGTGAAAGGGAGATCATGCTTGACAAATCTTCTGGAATTTTTTGAGGATGTTTCCAATAAAGTGGACAAAGGAGTACCAGTTGATGTGGTATATTTGGACTTTCAGAAGGCTTTCGACAAGGTCCCACACAGGAGATTAATGTGCAAAGTTAAAGCACATGGGATTGGGGGTAGTGTGCTGACGTGGATTGAGAACTGGTTGTCAGATAGGAAGCAAAGAGTAGGAGTAAATGGGTACTTTTCGGAATGGCAGGCAGTGACTAGTGGGGTACCGCAGGGTTCTGTGCTGGGGCCCCAGCTGTTTACATTGTACATTAATGATTTAGACGAGGGGATTAAATGTATCTCCAAATTTGCGGATGACACTAAGTTGGGTGGCAGTGTGAGCTGCGAGGAGGATGCTATGAGGCTGCAGAGTGACTTGGATAGGTTAGGTGAGTGGGCAAATGCGTGGCAGATGAAGTATAATGTGGATAAATGTGAGGTTATCCACTTTGGTGGTAAAAACAGAGAGACAGACTATTATCTGAATGGTGACAGATTAGGAAAAGGGAAGGTGCAACGAGACCTGGGTGTCATGGTACATCAGTCATTGAAGGTTGGCATGCAGGTACAGCAGGCGGTTAAGAAAGCAAATGGTATGTTGGCCTTCATAGCGAGGGGATTTGAGTACAGGGGCAGGGAGGTGTTGCTACAGTTGTACAGGGCCTTGGTGAGGCCACACCTGGAGTATTGTGTACAGTTTTGGTCTCCTAACTTGAGGAAGGACATTCTTGCTATTGAGGGAGTGCAGCGAAGATTCACCAGACTGATTCCAGGGATGGTGGGACTGACCTATCAAGAAAGACTGGATCAACTGGGCTTGTATTCACTGGAGTTCAGAAGAGTGAGAGGGGACCTCATAGAAACGTTTAAAATTCTGACGGGTTTGGACAGGTTGGATGCAGGAAGAATGTTCCCAATGTTGGGGAAGTCCAGAACCAGGGGTCACAGTCTAAGGATAAGGGGTAAGCCATTTAGGACCGAGATAAGGAGAAACTTCTTCACCCAGAGAGTGGTGAACCTGTGGAATTCTCTACCACAGAAAGTAGTTGAGGCCAATTCACTAAATATATTCAAAAGGGAGTTAGATGAAGTCCTTACTACTCGGGGGATCAAGGGGTATGGCGTGAAAGCAGGAAGTGGGTACTGAAGTTTCATGTTCAGCCATGAACTCGTTGAATGGCGGTGCAGGCTGGAAGGGCTGAATGGCCTGCTCCTGCACCTATTTTCTATGTTTCTATGTTTACAAAGGCTTTTGACATTGTCAACCGCGAGGGTTTATGGAGCGTCCTCCTCCGTTTCGGATGCCCCCAAAAGTTCGTCACCATCCTCCGCCTGCGTCACGACGACATGCAGGCCATGATCCTTACCAACGGATCCATTACAGACCCAATCCACATCCGGACTGGGGTCAAACAGGGCTGTGTCATCACCCCAACCCTTTTCTCAATCTTCCTCGCTGCCATGCTCCACCTCACAGTCAACAAGTTCCCCGCTGAAGTGGAACTAAACTACAGAACCAGTGGGAACCTGTTCAACCTTCGTCAACTCCAGGCCAGGTCCAAGACCACCCCAATGTCTGTCGTTGAGCTACAGTACGCGGATGAAGCCTGTGTCTGCGCACACACAGAGGCTGAACTCCAGGACATAGTCGACATATTTACTGAGGCGTACAAAAGCATGGGTCTTACGCTAAACATCCATAAGACAAAGGTCCTCCACCAGCCTGTCCTCACCGCACAGCACTCTCCCCGTCATCAAGATCCATGGCGGGGCCCTGGACAACGTGGACCATTTCTCATACCTCGGGAGCCTCTTACCAACAAGAGCAGACATTGATAATGAGATTCAACACCGCCTCCAGTGCACCAGCGCAGCCTTTGGCCGCCTGAGGACAAGAGTGTTTGAAGATCGGGTCCTCAAATTCACCACTAAGCTCATGGTCTACAGGGCTGTAATAATACCCGCCCTCCTGTCTGGCTCAGAGACATGGACCATGTACAGTAGACACCTCAAGTCGCTGGAGAAATACCACCAACGATGTCTCCGCAAGATCCTACAAATCCCCTGGGAGGACGGACACACCAACATTAGCGACCTTGACCAGGCCAACATCCCCAGCATTGAAGCACTGATCACACTTGGATCAGCTCCGCTGGGCAGGTCACATCGTTTGCATGCCAAACACGAGGCTTCCAAAGCAAGCGCTCTACTCGGAACTCCTTCACGGCAAGCGAGCCAAAGGTGGGCAGAGGAAATGTTACAAGGACACCCTCAAAGTCTCCCTAATAAAGTGCAACATCCCCACCAACACCTGGGCGTCCTTGGCCAAAGACCGCCCTATGTGGAGGAAGTGCATCCGGGAGGGCGCTGAGCGCCTCGAGTCTCATCGCCGAGTGCATGCAGAAATCAAATGGAAAGAGCGTGCGGCAAACCAGTCCCACCCACCCTTTCACTCAACGACTATCTGTCCCATTTGTGACGGGGACTGTGGTTCTCGTATTGTACTGTTCAGCCACCTATGGACTCATTTTTAGAGTGGAAGCAAGTCTTCCTCGATTCCGAGGGACTGCCTATGATGATGATGATGATGATACCACTTCAAAAAATTCAATAACATTGGTTAAGCAAGACTTACCCTTTGACTTCATTATCATATTTTTAGTTCTAAATGTTTTTCGATTTATTCCTTTAGTCGGGATTCCAATACTTTTCCTACTACTGATATTTAGCTGACTGGACCATTGTTCCTTGGACATATTCTATCTCCCTTAAATATATCTGTAAGGTTAGCTATCCACCAGTCCACTGACACTACCTTTTTCTAACAAATTATTAAATGTGTGTAATAGTGCCTCTGCTATCTCTTCCCTAGATTCGTTTAAAATGAGTGGATGCAATCAGCCTGGAGCAGAGATTTTATCCTCATTGAGTTTGATTAGTTTATTTTAAATTTCTCATTTTATTTTGAATGCAGTTATATAGGGCTCAAAATTGGCCCGCCGATTTTTGCCGCACTCATCCGAGGTGCGCCGCTTTTGTCCGCCTCCAAGCACGCCGAAAATCTTCCTCCCAACTTTGGCCGTTGTCCGGCATCTCCACGGTGGTTGCGTAATGTGGTCAGTGGATTGGGGGCGGAGCCGGGACATCTGCACATGCACGTTAATGCGTGTGCATGTGCAGTAGCTCCCTGCCCCCAGTGCGCCTGCAGCCTGTGAGAGGGACCCGATGCTCGCAGTTGCCGCCCCTATCCCTGGCCGAGTGGTCTCTGGTCATCCCGCCCCTATCTCTGGCCGAGTGGTCAGATGAAGGTTAGACTTCTATTTTTTTTATTTGTTTTTGATTGCTTATTAGTTTTTGTGCTTTGTTTAGTGCTTTGTAAGTCTTGGTGCTTTAGAATGTACCTACTTGTGCTGATTTCTTAACTCTCCGCAAGGGTTTTCTGTGCGGCCACAAGTGGCCATATACGCTGGCCTAAGCTAGTTTGGAGCAACTATTAGCTGTCCAAAGTGGCTTAAATTGCCAAAACTGGCGTAGGTGGCTGGTAACGTCCCTTTTGAAAAAAACTAAACTAAACTAAAAAAATCCTAACTAACTCACTTACATTGGCGCAAATTGAATGTGCAAAATGGGGATTTTTAAGATACTCCAGAAAAATCAAGTTGCTCCAAGAAAAACTGAGCAACTCCTGGGCAATTTTGGGCCCATAATTTCTACTTGATCCTTCTTCCTGGTAAATACTGAAGCAAAATAATTATTTAATATTTTTACTGTTTCACTATTGCTATGATTTTAGCTGGACCATCCCGGAGTGGGACAATTCCCATCGCGACTTTCCTTTTAAATTGATTTACTTTAGAATATTTTACTATTTTGTTTTCTGTTCTTCGATAATTTAATTTCATAGTTCGTCTTTGCCTTCCTGATTTTTTTTTTACTTCTCTCCTACTCTCTTCGTATTCTCCCTTGTCATGCTCTCCCCTGCCATCCATGTACTTATTGTATGTCCCGTTCTTCCGATTTTTTCCTTATGTCTGTATTCATCCATTGTGTCTCATTAGTGTTTAGCTTGTTCTTGTTTTTTAGTGGATAAATATTTTACTGGGCTCTGTTGAACACCATTTTAAATGTTTCACATTGCTGTTCTACATCTTTGTTTGCAAATATTATTGTCCATTTTATTTTCCTAAATTCTATTCTCAGCCCCTCAAAATCAGCTTTATCATGCTTATGTCCTTCTCAATTATTATCCTGAACCATATTACATTGTCAGTATTTATATTAAGTTTCTTTCCCATCCTGGAATTTCACAGCCACTCATTGCTGCATCACCAGCAATAGGTGCTGCACTACTGTATAATAACTAAAAATAAATTAAGTAAATCGACAAAAATGATATATACTGCCAAATATTACTACCCAGTACCCAACTGTTTCATTCTTCATAAGCTTGCAATGATTATGTTGCTAACCCTACAATGTGGATGTCATCATGTGCCCATAAAAGGTTACTACACAAGATAAGAGCTCACAGGGTGAGTATTAGAATGGATAGAAGATTGACTAACTGACAGAAAAAACAGAGTTGGGATTAATGGGTCATTTTTAGGTTGGCAAACTGTAACTAGTGGGATGCCACAGGGATCAGTGCTGGGGCCTCAACTATTTATAATTTATATTAATGAATTGGATGAAGGGACTGAATGTAATGTGGCCAAATTTGCTGATGAGACAAAGATAGGTGGGAAAGCAAGTTGTGAAGAGGACACAAATAGTCTGCAAAGGGATGTAGATAGGTAGGATAAGTTAAGTGGGCAAAAATTTGGCAGATGGAGTATAATGTGGGAAAATGTGAGGTTATCCACTTAGGTAGGAAAAGGAAAGAGATTACAAAATGCTGTGGTACAGAGGGGGGTCCTTGTAAATGAAACATAAAAAGTTAGCATGCAGGTACGGCAAGTAATTAGGAAGGCAAATGGAATGTTGGCTTTTATTTCAAGGTGGATGGAGTATAAAAGTAGGAAAATCTTGCTACAACTGTACAGGGCATTGGTGAGACCATGCCTAGAGTACTGCTTATAGTTTTGGTCTCCTTATTTAAGGAGGGATATACTTGCATTGGAGGCAGTTCAGAGAAGGTTCACTAGGTTGATTCCTGAGATGAAGGGGTTGTCTTATGAAGAAAGGTTGAGCAGGACAGGCCTATACTCATTGGAGTTTAGAAGAATGAGAGGTGATCTTACTGAAACGTGCAAGATTCTGAGGGGGCTTGACAGGGTAGATGCAGAGAGGATGATTCCCCTCGTGGAGAAATCTAGAACTAGGAGGCATAGTTTCAGAATAAGGGGTCACCCATTTAAAACGGAGATGAGGAGGAATTTCTTCTCTGAGGGTTGTGAATCTTTAGAATTCTCTACTCCAAAGAGCTGTGGAGGCTGGGTTATTGAATATATTTACAGTGGAGATAGACAGATGTTTGAATGATATGGGAGTCAAGGGTTATGGGGAGCGGGCAGGGAAGTGGAGTTGAGGCCAATTTCAGAAAGGCCTTGATCTTATTAAATGGTGGGCCAATTGGCCTACTCCTGCTTCTATTTCTTATATTCTTATATTCTAATAAAACAGATCATATTGACACCAGAGGTCAACACCAAGAATTGTGAGTAAATGGACCTGAATCCAAATAAAACCACCTGTGAAGTTCATGATATATATTATGAGGGCAGGGGGGGGGGGGGGGGGGAGAGGGGGGGGGGCATTATTCTAAGACATGCAATTCAGATTCAGATTTAAATTACAGTTTAATTGTATGAATGCTTTGTTTAGAAATTATATAATGTAAACCCCCACCTGATAAACATAAGAATCCTAACGCCTATGTATTCAAGTATTCTAATCAATGTTCGTATTGTTCTGAATTTCTGGCATGTTTCCCAAATGTTATTGGCCTTTCTCTCACATTAGTCTTCAGAAATATTATGCTACAAGCTTGTTATGTAATTACTCAGGGAAGCTACATTTTATGATCTAGTATGAGCTGTACAATAGGAATTATACATAGATTGGAATTAATCAAGACAAGAGTATCTTATCTTGGCTTGTCCTAGCAATACATTTTAATACTCTATTTACCTTTGTGTCATTTAAAAGAAACTGGGCAATTAAGAGTTACTTTATGTAACGAGGTGCTGCTGTACTTATTCCGGGTCTTACACTTGATCGGCGTGGGCATTCACATCCTAACAATGCCAAACAGTGTGGAAACACACAAGATCGCTCCAAGCAACATATTACAGAAGCAAATGAACAGAATGGAAAACAAGAGCTTTCAATATGACTCATCAGGATTGGTTCAAATAAACTAGTTTCAAAACAGCATTACATTTGTATTGTTTTAATATCACAGTAACAGATACACTATTGAAAACTGTAATTATAAACAATGTGTTCAAATAATAGCAGACTGCACTTCACTACAGAAGGATGTATGAAATATACGCTTTACACATTGTTGTCAAATGTATGGATAGATTCAGTACATTTCTGCTGCTATACATGCAGCATAATATTTTGGATATTGAATCGCATAACATCTTAGAGGGTTATTTTGGGGAAAGGGCAAAAACAGGCGCGAAGTGCTGCACTAATTAAGTGCTGCCTGTTTACAAGTCTGGTTTTAGCCCGCAATTTTGGGGCTAATTGATAATTACCATGATTTAAACGTGCCTGCAGGCGCTAAACTAGACTGCTAGATGTTTAGTACTGAAGTGTTGATTAGGATTAGGAGCAATTTTCATGAAGCGGTATCTGTAGCCTCCACACACACACACACTTCCACTGAAGGTGTGGAGTGTGCTAGCTGGCAGACAATGGTATGTATCAGGATGACTCGGGGACTGAGTGAGAGGGCTCACAGGTTCTCAGAGGGGGCATTGGAGGCCTTGATGGAGGAGATACAGCAGAGGAGTGATGTCCTATACCCACAGAGGGGTAGGTGTGTGTGGGGGCGGGGGGGGGGGGGGGGGCATAGAGGCAAGTAACGCAGTGGATATGGGAGATTGCCAAGGAGATTACAGCCAGGAGCACTGCCCCTAGGACATGGTTCCAGTGCCGCAAAAAAAACCGATTTGACACGAGTGGTCAAGGTAAGATCCCATCTCAAACACTTTTCAATAACTGCATCACCACCAGCATCACAACCTCAACATACTGCATCCTTCACAGGCAATATTCACACCGTAGACACAGCTCACAGCTCTTCAACCATGTGAGGCATCACACACACAAACACCTGCCAAAACATGCATTCATAATCACCACTGTTTTCCTTCCAGGTCAAGATAGCACATAACTGGCGCCAGCAGGATCTGATTGGGGGAGGGGAAGCTCAACTCCATGATCTCACAACCTTAGGGGAGGCAGTGCTAACAGTTATTGGGAGGGGAGTGGCAGATGCTGCGGCCACAGGAAGAGCAGGGGACATATCGCCTAGAAGTATGTGGCCACTCCAGCATCAAACAGGAAATTAGGGGTGCATGCAATAAAGGTGTAGCAGTTATAATGGGTGACTTTAATATGCACATAGATTGGGCTAGCCAAACTGGAAACAATACGGTGGAGGAGGATTTCCTGGAGTGCATAAGGGATGGTTTTCTAGACCAATATGTTGAGGAACCAACTAGGGGGGAGGCCATCTTAGACTGGGTGTTGTGTAATGAGAGAGGATTAATTAGCAATCTCATTGTGCGAGGCCCCTTGGGGAAGAGTGACCATAATATGGTGGAATTCTGCATTAGGATGGAGAATGAAACAGTAATTTCAGAGACCATGGTCCAGAACTTAAAGAAGGGTAACTTTGAAGGTATGAGGCGTGAATTGGCTAGGATAGATTGGCGAATGATACTTAGGGGGTTGACTGTGGATGGGCAGTGGCAGACATTTAGAGACCGCATGGATGAAGTACAACAATTGTACATTCCTGTCTGGCGTAAAAATAAAAAGGGGAAGGTGGCTCAACCGTGGCTATCTAGGGAAATCAGGGATAGTATTAAAGCCAAGGAAGTGGCATACAAATTGGCCAGAAATAGCAGCAAACCTGGGGACTGGGAGAAATTTAGAACTCAGCAGAGGAGGACAAAGGGTTTGATTAGGACAGGGAAAATGGAGTACGAGAAGAAGCTTGCAGGGAACATTAAGGCGGATTGCAAAAGTTTCGATAGGTATGTAAAGAGAAAAAGGTTGGTGAAGACAAACGTAGGTCCCCTGCAGTCAGAATCAGGGGAAGTCATAACGGGGAACAAAGAAATGGCGGACCAATTGAACAAGTACTTTGGTTCGGTATTCACTAAGGAGGATACAAACAACCTTCCGGATATAAAAGGGGTCAGAGGGTCTAGTAAGGAAGGGGAACTGAGGGAAATCTTTATTAGTCGGGAAATTGTGTTGGGGAAATTGATGGGATTGAAGGCCGATAAATCCCCAGGGCCTGATGGACTGCATCCTAGAGTACTTAAGGAGGTGGCCTTGGAAATAGCGGATGCATTGACAGTCATTTTCCAACATTCCATTGACTCTGGATCAGTTCCTATTGAGTGGAGGGTAGCCAATGTAACCCCACTTTTTAAAAAAGGAGGGAGAGAGAAAGCAGGGAATTATAGACCGGTCAGCCTGACCTCAGTAGTGGGTAAAATGATGGAATCAATTATTAAGGATGTCATAGCAGTGCATCTGGAAAATGGTGACATGATAGGTCCAAGTCAGCATGGATTTGTGAAAGGGAAATCATGCTTGACAAATCTTCTGGAATTTTTTGAGGATGTTTCCAGTAAAGTGGACAAAGGAGAACCAGTTGATGTGGTATATTTGGACTTTCAGAAGGCTTTCGACAAGGTCCCACACAAGAGATTAATGTGCAAAGTTAAAGCACATGGGATTGGGGGTAGTGTGCTGACGTGGATTGAGAACTGGTTGTCAGACAGGAAGCAAAGAGTAGGAGTAAACGGGTACTTTTCAGAATGGCAGGCAGTGACTAGTGGAGTGCCGCAAGGTTCTGTGCTGGGGCCCCAGCTGTTTACATTGTACATTAATGATTTCGACGAGGGGATTAAATGCAGTATCTCCAAATTTGCGGATGATACTAAGTTGGGTGGCAGTGTGAGCTGCGAGGAGGATGCTATTAGGCTGCAGAGTGACTTGGATAGGTTAGGTGAGTGGGCAAATGCATGGCAGATGAAGTATAATGTGGATAAATGTGAGGTTATCCACTTTGGTGGTAAAAACAGAGAGACAGACTATTATCTGAATGGTGACAGATTAGGAAAAGGGAAGGTGCAACGAGACCTGGGTGTCATGGTACATCAGTCATTGAAGGTTGGCATGCAGGTACAGTAGGCGGTTAAGAAAGCAAATGGCATGTTGGCCTTCATAGCGAGGGGATTTGAATACAGGGGCAGGGAGGTGTTGCTACAGTTGTACAGGGCCTTGGTGAGGCCACACCTGGAGTATTGTGTACAGTTTTGGTCTCCTAACTTGAGGAAGGACATTCTTGCTATTGAGGGAGTGCAGCGAAGGTTCACCAGACTGATTCCCGGGATGGCGGGACTGACCTATCAAGAAAGATTGGATCAACTGGGCTTGTATTCACTGGAGTTCAGAAGAATGAGAGGGGACCTCATAGAAACGTTTAAAATTCTGACGGGTTTAGACAGGTTAGATGCAGAAAGAATGTTCCCAATGTTGGGGAAGTCCAGAACCAGGGGTCACAGTCTGAGGATAAGGGGTAAGCCATTTAGGACCGAGATGAGGAGAAACTTCTTCACCCAGAGAGTGGTGAACCTGTGGAATTCTCTACCACAGAAAGTAGTTGAGGCCAATTCACTAAATATATTCAAAAGGGAGTTAGATGAAGTCCTTACTACTCGGGGGATCAAGGGTTATGGCGAGAAAGCAGGAAGGGGGTACTGAAGTTTCATGTTCAGCCATGAACTCATTGAATGGCGGTGCAGGCTAGAAGGGCTGAATGGCCTGCTCCTGCACCTATTTTCTATGTTTCTATGCACAACTACTTCTGATTCCTCATCCCCCAAACTTATCCTCACTCACAAGCTCCATATGGTCTCATCACACACATCCTTCTATAGTAGCCATATTTGCTGCACCCTGACCCTTTTAGCTTCATCATTGCAGGCTCCCTGCTCCCCACCCCCTACCTCATGGAGGAAGTGGAAGAGGAAGAAAAGCCACCTCACCCCCCGGAGGAAGAGAGCAAGGAAGAGGGCACTCCGTCAATTCACTACCACTGTCACAGGTACAAGCTAAGAGACTAGTGTTATGTATGTAAAAACTCGACAGACTGAATACCGTAAACTAACACAGGTACAAACCTGGCTCTGCTTTATTCGGGCCCAAAGTGATTACATTACATGATGGCTGGCCTTTTATACCTGGGGCGCACACATGTGCGTACAGCCAAATGACCTCCGAAACTGGCGCCACCTGGTGGCTAGTAACCCCAATCATATATACATGACAATATCCAACCTTTAAAATATTAGTAACAGTCTTTTTACAAACTGAGACGCTCCGGGGCTTTCCGCTCCCGAGTTGATCGTCTCAGTTCAACTCCAGCCTTGGGCGAGCATTCTGAGTCTGTTATGACTGGGGGCTGGGTAACCAATCTGATGGGAATGGCAATGACCATGTCAGGGATTGAAAGTCCAGATTTATTGATGACAGCGGAGTCCTCTGATGACTGAGGGTAGGTTGGTTGGTCACTGATTGTGTCTTCCTCAAACTGTTCCGGTTCATCCGTGCGCCATAGCTTTATCTGATCAACATGTTTCCTGCATGTTTGCCCATTCTTGAGCTTGACGATAAACACTCGGTTATCCTCCTTGGCCGTAACAGTACCAGTGATCCACTTGGGACCTTGACCGTAATTTAGTACATACACAGGATCGTTAACAGAAATGTCGCGTGACACAGCAGCGTGATCATGATACCACTGCTGACTTTGACGTCTGTATTCAACATGGTCATTCAAGTCAGGGTGGACAAGAGAGAGCTTGGTCTTGAGACCTCTCTTCATCAATAGTTCAGCAGGGGGTACCCCAGTAAGCATGTGGGGTCTTGTCCTGTAACTAAGCAATATGCATGACAAGCGAGTCTGCAGTGAACCTTGAGTTACACGTTTCATACTTTGCTTGATGGTTTGGACAGCATGCTCTGCTTGACCATTAGATGCGGGTTTGAATGGTGCTGATCTCGCGTTTGATACCATTGAGTTTCATGAACTCTTGAAACTCCAGACTAGTGAAGCAAGGTCCGTTATCGCTTACAACGATGTTGGGCAGACCCATGAGTGGCAAACATGACACGAAGGCTCTCAATGGTAGCTGTGAATGTACCGGTGCTCGCATCGGGCGTGTTGTGTGTCTGGGTATGCGCGAGACAAGGGAAGGGGCAGGGTTACACTGTGGGTCTGGATGTGATATATTCACACTGAGGGGAAACATATAAAATTCTGACGGGACTGGACAGGTTAGATGCAGGAAGAATGGTCCCGATGTTGGGAAGTCCAGAAGTAGGGGACACAGTCTAAGGATAAGGCGTAAGCCATTTAGGACTGAGATGAGAAGAAACTTCTTCACTCAGAGAGATGTTAACCTGTGGAATTCTCTAACACAGAGAGTTGTTGATGCCAGTTCATTAGATATATTCAAGCGGAAGTTAGATATGGCCATTATAGCTAAAGGGATAAAGGGGTATGGAGAGAAAGCAGGAAAGAGGTACTGAGGTGAATGATCAACCATGATCTTATTGAATGGTGGTGCAGGCTCGAAGGGCCGAATGGTCTACTTCTGGACCTATTTTTCTATGTCTATGTTTCTATGACATGATTATACACTCTATCCACTTGGAATATGCATCAACCACAAATAAAAACATCTTTCCCAGGAAGGGACCTGCAAAGTCGATGTGGATCCTGGACCATGGTTTAGATGGCCACGACCACAGACTCAGCGGTGATTCCGCTGGTGCTTTACTTAGCTGCATGCAGGTGTTGCACGCATGATTCCAGATCAGAGTCAATTCCAGGCCACCATACATGAGACCTGGCAATGGCTTTCATCATGACATGGGATGAATGATATGTCGGTCATGTACACATTTCTCTCTGCCTTTCTTAGGCATAACAACACGATTACCCCACAGTAAATAATCTGACTGAATGGATCCTGCGTCTTTGCAATGGTTGTAAGGTTTGGTCTCATCACCCATTTGCTTGGGTATGACAGACCAATCACCACTAAGGATACAACGTTTCACAACCGATAATATCAGGTCCAGGTTGGTCCAGGTCTTAACTTGTTGAGCCGTGACAGGGGTTCCTTCACTTTCAAAAGCATCCATGACTAACAGTAGGTCTGCAGGTTGTAGTGTCTCCACCTCCGGTGTGGGCAACGACAGACGGCTCAGTGGATGGGCACAATTCTCGGTGCCAGGTCTATGGCGAATGACATAATCATAGGCAGATAATGTCAGCGCCCACCTCTGGATGCGGGACGATACATTGGTATTGATTTCATTGTTTTCGGGGAAACAAAGGTATGAGTGGCTTGTGATCTGTTTCCAGTTCAAACCGAAGACCAAACAGGTACTGATGCATCTTTTTAACCCCATACACACAGGCTAATGCTTCTTTTTCTACCCTGCTGTAGGCTCTTTCCGCCTTTGACAAACTTTTAGAAGCATACGCAACAGGTTGTAGTTTACCCGACTCATTAGTTTGTTGGAGCACGCAACCAACTCCATATGACGAAGGAACACAGGCCAATACTAGACGCTTACACAGATCATGTACCAGCAGCTTGTTAGAGCAAAGCAGATTAATACCTTTCTCAAAAGCTCTGTCTTGAGATGCACCCCAAACCCAGTTGTTGCCTTTTCCTAGCAGCATGTGCAGTGGCTCTAATAAAGTGCTCAATCTAAGTAGTAAATTACCGAAGGAGTTGCGCAGACCAAGGAACGAACGCAGTGCCGTCACATTCTGAGGCTTGGGTGCATTTTTGATGGCCTTGGTTTCTGAGTCCGTAGGCCTGATGCCGTCAGCAGCAATTTTTCTCCCCGGGAATTCGACTTCCGGTGCCATGACGATGCACTTCAAACGTTTCAGTCTGAGCTTCACTTTGTCCAGACAATGTAGAACCTCTTCCAGGTTGTTCAGATGTTCGGTGGTATCACGACCTGTGACCAGGATGTCTCTTGGAACACGACGGTTCTAGGGACGGATTTCAGTAGACTCTCCATGTTCCTCTGAAATATGGCTGCAGCCGAGCGAAATCCGAAAGGACATCTGTTGTAAACAGTCCTTTGAGTGTTGATGCACGCAAGTTTCTTCGATGTCTCGACCAGCTCCTGTGTCATGTAGGCCGACGTCAGATCCAGTTTAGTGAACGATTTCCCCCCGGCTAGCATTGCAAACAGGTCATCAGCCTTTGGTAATGGGTATTCTCTACCACAGAAAGTTGTTGAGGCCAATTCACTAAATATATTCAAAAAGGAGTTAGATGTAGTCCTTACTACTAGGGGGGATCAAGGGGTATGGCAAGAAAGCAGGAATGGGGTACTGAAGTTGCATGTTCAGCCATGAACTCATTGAATGGTGGTGCAGGCTTGAAGGGCCGAATGGCCTACTCCTGCACCTATTTTCTATGTTTCTATGTATTGATCCTATTTTGAAACTCGGTTGATCGTAACCTTGTAACCTCCACAAATCCTGACAGTGCCATCATTCTTCAACACAGGAACAATGGGGCTGGCCCATTCATTAAATTCGACCGGTGATATGGCCCCTTCACGCTGGAGTCTGTCCAGTTCGATTTCGACCTTCTCCCTCATCGTGTACGGAAGCGCCCAAGCTTTATGATGGATGGGTTTTGTATCCGAGTCCATGTGGATCTGCACCTTGGCTCCTGTGAATTTGCCGATGCCTGGTTCAAACAGCGAGGTGAACTTGCTCAGCACTTGAGCACATGGAGTAGCATCCTCCGATGACAACGCTTTGATATCGTTCCAATTCCATTTGATTTTTTCTAGCCAATTCCTGCCGAACAGCGTTGGACCATTGCCTGGAACAATCCATAATGGTAAATCATGAACTGCACCTCATATGACACCTTGACTACTGCACTGCCAATCACCGTTATGAGTTCTTTCTTGTGCGTACGCAACTTGGCATTGACTGGACTCAGCTTAGGCCTCACAGCCTTAGTGTCCCACAGCTTGTTGAATGTCCTCTGGCTCATTATGGATTGACTCACACCCGTGTCCAATTCCATCGGTACCGGCACACTGTTAAGTTTCACATTAATCATTATCGGTTGGCTCTTTGTTAGGAACGAATACAGTCCATACACTTTCTCCTCTGGTATCTCGGATTGCATATCCAGATCCACGCTATGCTGGTCATCATCCTCCACACGGTGTGTTGCAGCATGCTTGCTTAGTTGCAGACGCATGTGCTGGAGATACCCCAGTCTCGAACAGCCTTTACAAATCTACTGTTTAAACCGACACTGATGAGGCCAATGATTGCCCCCACAATGCCAACACGGTGAAATCGGATTAATTCCCGTTGGCAGACTTTGGGCAGCCACAGGTTTTGTATATGCAGTCGTGTAGGCCCTGCCATACTCAGTTCTGCCAAACGATGATACAATCTTGTTTACAGTACTTGCCGTGTTCTAATTTTCCGATGATATCTGCTTTAAGTTTTTGTCCGTCGTCATGCATGCCTGGGCAATCGTGATGGCCTTGCTCAAATCCAGTGTTTCCGCCGCCAGTAACTTACGCAGGATCACCTCGTGGTTGATGCCGATTATAAAGAAGTCCCGCAGCATGTCTCCCAATGCGTTTTCGAACTTACACGGTCCAGCTAGATGTCTTAGGTCGGCAACGAATTCTGACACATCCTGGCCCTCAGAACAAACATGCCTGTAGAATCGATATCGTGAGTGATGATGCCTTCTTCTGGTTTGAGATGGTCATGTACCAGAGCACACAATTCCTTTTTGTCCTTGTCCGTTGGACTTGCAGGCGAGAGAAGATTCTTTATGAGTCCATAGATTTTCGAACCGCAGTGAGGAAGACTGCCCTGTGCCTAACTGCGTCAGTGGGTTCCTCCATTTTGTTGGCCACGTAGTACTGGTCCAGGCGAGCTACAAAATCTGCCCAGTCCTCTCCCTCCATGAATCTCTCCAGAATTCCAATTGTGCCCATTTTTGCATGCGAAGGTTCTTAAGTTATCTCGTCGCCAAATGTTATGTATGTAATAACTCAATCGACTGAATACTGTAAACACAGGTACGAACCTGGCTCTGCTTTATTCGGGCCCAAAGTGATTACATTACATGATGGCTTGCCTTTTATACCTGGGCCACACATACGTGCGTACAGCCCAATGACCTCTGACAGTGGCGCCACCTGGTGGCTAGTAACCCCAAGCATACATCATACATTCATGACTAGCACCACACGTAACTTAGAGGCCAGGGTAGAACACAGATTCTCACAGTGGGATACACCAGGTACTAGTGGGCAGCAACCATGCTGGATGGGACATCACAGATGCCACCTTGCTGGGGGGGGGGGGCGGTAGCTGGTGGCGGGCAGAGGGGTTTCAGTAAGATTGCATACTAGTTCTGCTGCAGAGGATTCAGATGAGGACTGCACAGGGCCAAGCTTCAGAAGGCTGATGGGTTTGACAAGCCAAATGCTTGATGCAATGGACAGCCTGCCTCAAAGCTTATGGGTTATGGCTAGAGGGATGGAGGAGTCTGCCTCAGCTTGGCCCATGTCTTGATGCAGAGCCTGGAACACACCTCTCCAGCATGGAGTGCATGGCCAATTCCATCGAGCGATCTGTGGAGCCCAATGCCAAACAGCTTCTATGGAACAAAAAAGTGTTGCTATGGAAGCCCAAACAGCTTCCATTGCACTACTAGCATCTTCCGTGGAATGGCAAAATGCTCTAATGGAAGCTCAAGCAGCTGCTAAGGAGGCTCTGGGTTCTTTGGTTGAAAGGGGTGCCTGTCCTCCAGCAAATCACTGAGCTGGCTGAACAGACACACCCATGGTAGTGGCGTGGGAATCATGGAGCAGAAACCTACTGGCTTTTTGAATGGCAGCATTCCTGCTCCCTCCCCCACCATTGTCCTTGCAGTCTCCAGTCAGTCAGGCGGCCCGGTCTCTAAGCCCATGCTGAGATGATGCAGTCCGAGGCGGCCATCATGGCCTACAGTCTCTTGTGGGCATTGCAAGAGGACATCCGAACTGCCCTCTTCAGATTGTCAGCAACCATCCACCTCGCATGCTGCTGCCACTCCGGTTGCACTTTCTAGAAGCTCCAGAGTAGGTAAGAGCACTTATACGATAGTCACTAAAGGTAAGCACCAGGTTGAATAGTTTAATATTTGTAAGTGCTGTTTGTTGCATCATGTTTCGTTGTTTGCTTTTGGTATAGATAAACAGTGATTATGGTAATTGTGTAGTGCTGGAATTGGTGGTCTTTTTATTGTGTTCTTCATGGGGAAGGGGTTGAAAGGATTGAGTACAGATCATAGAATCGTAGAAATTTACAGCACGGAAGGAGGTCATTTTGGCTCATTGTGTCCATGCCAGCTGACAAAGAGCTATCCAGCCTAATCCCACTTTCCAGAGAAGCGGTGTGTCCACAGTGCCTGGTCTGCCCTCAAGGCTTCCATAATTAGCACCTGCGAAGAGACGCTCGGTCACCTGACCAGGAAACACGAAGACTGGTTCGACGAGAACAACCAGGAGATCCAGGGGCTAATATGCCTCAAATGCAAGGCATTCTTGGACTGGAAACAGCAACACAACTCGAAGGCAAGAAAGCAGCTCTACAGACTTCTGAAGGCCAACGTCCAACAGAAAACCCGTGACCTAAAGAACAGATGGTGGGTGGAGAAATCACAAAAAATCCAGCAGCTAGCCACCAACTATGACGTACGAGAATTTTTCAGTGCAGTCAAGACGACCTGTGGCCCAAGCACCAACGGTCCTATCCCACTGCTGGCGAAGAACAGAGAGGTGCTCATCAAGGACAGAGAGGCAGTCAGTGCCCGCTGGAAGGAGCACTTCGAGGATCTCCTTAACGGAGACTCCGTCTTCGAGGTGAGTGGCCTCGACTCCATCCCACAGCATGTCACCCACCACCATCTCAGCAAACCTCAGCATGGCACCTGAAGAACAACTAAACTGGGTGGCGGTGTGAGCTGTGAGGAGGACGCTAAGAGGCTGCAGGATGACTTGGACAGGTTAGGTGAGTGGGCAAATGCATGGCAGATGCAGTATAATGTGGATAAATGTGAGGTTATCCACTTTGGTGGCAAAAACACGAAGGCAGAATATTATCTGAATGGCGGCAGATTAGGAAAAGGGGAGGTGTAACAAGACCTGGGTGTCATGGTACATCAGTCAATTGAAGAACAACAAGTCATCAGGAGCAGATGGAATTCCCGCTGAAGCGCTAAAACATGGCGGAGTAACACTACTGGAACAGATTTATGACCTCATCT
The DNA here is from genome assembly GCF_044704955.1 of Pristiophorus japonicus. Taxonomy (NCBI): domain Eukaryota; kingdom Metazoa; phylum Chordata; class Chondrichthyes; family Pristiophoridae; genus Pristiophorus; species Pristiophorus japonicus. Next base: position 179,804,899 of record NC_091991.1, on the reverse strand, counting down.
TTCTTATCTGGAAGGAGGAGATCATGCCAGGAGATCTCAGAGACACTGTAATCGTGACCATCTTCAAGAAAGGTGACAAGTCTGACTGCGGTAACTGCAGAGGAATCTCCCTTCTGTCGACCACCGGGAAAGTCATCGCAAGAATCCTCCTCAATCACCTTCTCCCTGTGGCTGAAGAGCTCCACCCAGAGTCGCAATGCGGATTCCGCCCACTAAGGAGCACAATGGACATGATCTTCACCATGCGGCAGATACAAGAGAAATGCAGGAAACAGCACCAACCCCTGTACATGGCCTCCCTGCTCCTGTACTGAAAACCCCTAGCTATGAAGGCCAACATACCATTTGCCTTCTTCACCGCCTGCTGTACCTGCATGCCAACTTTCAATGACTGATGTACCATGACACCCAGGTCTCGTTGCACCTCCCCTTTTCCTAATCTGCCACCATTCAGATAATATTCTGCCTTTGTGTTTTTGCCACCAAAGTGGATAACCTCACATTTATCCACATTATACTGCATCTGCCATGTATTTTCCCATTCACCTAACCTGTCCAAGTCACCCTGCAGCCTCTTAGTGTCCTCCTCACAGCTCACACCGCCACCCAATTTAGTGTCATCTGCAATCTTGGAGATATTAGATTCAATTCCTTCATCTAAAACATTAATGTATATTATAAAGAGCTGGGGTTCCAGCACTGAGCCCTGCGGCACCGCACTAGTCATTGCCTGCCATTCTGAAAAGGACCCGTTTATCCTGACTCTCTGCTTCCTGTCTGCCAACCAGTGCTCTATCCACGTCAGTACATTACCCCCAATATCATGTGATTTAATTTTACACACCAATCTCTTGTGTGGGACCTTGTCAAAAGCCTTCTGAAAGTCCAAATACATCACATCCACTGGTTCTCCCTATACCAGTTACATCCTCAAAAAATTCCAGAAGATTTGTTAAGCATGATTTCCCTTTCATAAATCCATGCTGACTTGGACCGATCCTGTCACTGCTTTCCAAATGCGCTGCAATTTCATCTTTAATAATTGATTCCAACATTTTCCCCACTACTGACGTCAGGCTAACCGGTCTATAATTACCCGTTTTCTCTCTCCCTCCTTTTTTAAAAAAGTGGTGTTACATTAGCTACCTTCCAGTCCATAGGAACTGATCCAGAGTCGATAGACTGTTGGAAAATGATCACCAATGCATCCACTATTTATAGGGCCACTTCCTTAAGTACTCTGGGATGCAAGTTCTTCTCGATCTTCCTTGCTGCAATGCTCCATCTCACCCTCAACAAGCTCTCCGCTGGAGTGGAGCTAAATTACAGGACAAACGGTAATCTGTTCAACCTTCGTCGCCTCCAGGCCAGATTCAAGACCGTCCCATCCTCTGTCATCGAACTACAGTACATGGACGATGCTTGCGTCTGCGCATATTCAGAGGCTGAACTCCAAGTCATCGTCAACATCTTCATCGAGGCATATGACAGCATAGGCCTTACACTAAACATCCGTAAGACAAAGGTCCTCCACCAACCTGACCCCGCCACATAGCACTGCCCCCCAGTCATCAAGATCCACGGTGCGGCCCTGGACAAGGTGGACCACTTTCCATACCTCGGGAGTCTATTGTCAGCAAGGGCAGACATCGATGACGAGGTTCAACACTGCTTCCAGTAAGACAGCGCAGTCTGTGGCTGCCTGAGGAAGACAGTGTTCGAAGATCAGGCCCTCAAATCTGGCACCAAGCTTATGGTCTATAGGGCAGTAGTGATACCTGCCCTTCTGCATGGCTGAGATGTGAACCATATAAAGTAGACACCTTAAATCGCTGGAGAAATACCACCAGCGATGTCTCCGCAAGATCCTGCAAATCCCCTGAGAGGACAGACGCACCAACGTCAGTGTTCTCGATCAGGCTAACATCCCCAGCATCGAAGCACTGACCACACTCGACCAGCTCCGTTGGACTCCCAAAGCAAACGCTCTACTCGGAACTCCTACATGGCAAGTGAGCCCCAGGTGGGCAGAGGAAACATTTCAAGGACACCCTCAAAGCCTCCTTGATAAAGTGCAACATCCCCACCGACACCTGGGAGTCCCTGGCCAAAGTGGAGGAAGAGCATCCGGGGAGGGTGCTGAGCATCTCGAGTTTCGTCGCTGAGAGCATGCAGAAAACAAGCACAGGCAGCGGAAGGAGCATGCAGCAAACCAGACTCCCCACCCACCCTTTCCTCCAGAAACTTGACAGATCGGAAATGCTGGTTTCCAGCGCGTGCGCATTGCGCGCTGGAAACCGGCATTTCCGATGCCTTCCGGGGTCCGTAGGAACTCCGTATGGACCCAGGAAGGCCGGAATTTCAGGGCCATTATAATACCCCCAACCCCTTGAACTTTTATCTTGTGCAGTAACTTTTTATGTGGCACCTTATCGAATGCCTTCTGGAAATCCAAATACATCACATCCACTGATTCCCCATTATCCACCCTGCTTATTACATCCTCAAACTCCAGTAAATTTGTCAAATATGATTTCCTTTTCATAAAACCATGCGGACTCTGCTTAATTGAATTATGCTTTTCCAAATGTCTTGCTACTGCTTCCTTAATAATGAACGCCAGCATTTTCCAACGACAAATGTTAGGCTAATTGGTCTATAGTTTCCTGCTTTCTGTCTGCCTCCTTTTTAAAATCAGGGTGTTATATTTGCGGTTTTCCAATCCGCTGAAACCTTCCAAGAATCCAGGAAATTTTGGTAGATTATAACCAATGCATCCACTATTGCTGCAGCCACTTCTTTTGGGACCCTAGGATGCAAGCCATCAGGACCAGGGGGCTTGTCTGCCTTTAGTCCCATTATTTTACCGAGTACTCATTCTTTAGTGGTAGTGATTGTATTAAGTTCCTCCCTCAAAATAGCCCCTTGATTATCCACTATTGGGATGTTTTTAACGTGAGGACTGGTACAAAATATTTGTTCAAAGTCTGTGCCATTTCCCTGTTCTCCATTATTAATTTCCCAGTCTCATCCTCTAAGGGACCAACATTTACTTTAACCACTCGTTTCTTTTTTATGTACCTGTAGAAACTCTTACTATCTGTTTTTATATGTCTTGCTAGTTTGCTTTCATAATCTATCTACACTCTCTTATTTTTTTTTAAGTTGTTCTTTGCTGGCTTTTAAAAGTTTCCCAATCCTCTGGCCTCCCACTAGTCTTGGCCACTTTGTATGCTCTTGTTATCAAGGCATTAGAAAATAGTGGCATTCACAACGCTAGTTACGTTAAAAATCAGCAAATAAACACTGCAGTGGACCTTTGAGAGATTCAGCAGGGTAGGTTAGTTATGAGGATAAACATAAGAACATAAGAAATAGGGGCAAGATCACAGCTGATCTACTACCTCAACTCCACATTCCTGCTCTATCCCTAATATCCAAAAATCTGTTAATCCCGGTCTTGAATATACCCAATGGCTGAGCTCCACAGCCCTCTGGGGCAGAGAATTCCAAAGATTCACCACCCTCTGAGTGAAGACATTTCTCCTCATCTCAGACCTAAATGGCCGACCCCTTATTCTGAGACTGTGACCCCACCTATTCTGAGACTGTGACCCATGGTTCTAGACTCTCCAGCCAGGGGAAACATCCTCCCTCCATCTACCCTATCGAGCCCTGTAAGAATTTTGAATGTTTCAATGAGATCACCTCTCATTCTTCTAAACTCTTGAGAATATAGGCTCAGTTTACTCATTGGACAATCCCCCCCATCCCAGGAATCAGTCTGGTGAACCTTCATTGCACTCTCGCTATGGCAAGCATATCCTTCCTTAGGTAAGGAGACCAAAACTGTGCACAATACTCCAGGTGTGGTCTTATCAGGACCCTATATTAATTGCCCGAAGTGGAGAAAGAGCATCCGGGAGGGAACGCGAGTCCCATCACCGAGAACAAGCAGAAACCAAGCATAGTCAGCGGAAGGAGCATGCATCAACCCAGGCTCCCCGACACCCTTTCCTTCAACCATTGTCTGCCCCACCTGTGACAGAGACTGTAGGTCCCGCATTGGACTCCTCAGACACCTGAGAACTCACATTGAGTGGAAGCAGGTCATCCTCGACTCCAAGGGACTGCCTATGATGATGATGATGATGATATAATTGCAGTGACATCTTTACTCTTATACTCAAATCCTTTTGTAATAAAGGCCAACATACCATTAGTTTCCATAATTGCTTGCTGTACCTGCATGTTAACTTTCAATGATTCGTGTACAAGGACACCCAGGCCCCTCTGAACACCAACATTTCCTAATCTCTCACCATTTAAAAAATACTCTGCTTTTCTATTTTCCTACCAAAGTGGATAACTTTACATTTCTCCTCGTTATATTCCATTTGCCATGTTCTTGCCCACTCACTTAGCCTATCTATATCCCCTTGAAGCCTCTTTGCATCTTCACAACTTACATTCCCTTTGTATCATCAGCAAACTTGGATATATTACATTTGGTTGGCTGATGAGTTAAATAAATACATTGCGTTGGTTTCCACATCTGATTCCCAGCAAGGATTTGATACTGAAGACTGGGATCTGGTGGTTGACACTTTTGCTCTCCAGATATAGTCTGACAAGTTGGATATGAATTAAAGAGGACCTTTCACCCATTCCAGCTCCTCTATCAGAGAAAAAGCCTACAGTTCTTTCATCACAGCATCAAGCTGTTTATCAAATAGCAGGGTTTTTGCCTTTGCTAATCTGCTTGAGAATCAATCCCATGTACTGATAACTCTTTGGATGAAGAACTTGCTGACATCAGTTCTAAATTTGTCTTTTTCTAGTTTGAACTTGTTATATGTTGAATAAAGAGTCTGACCAGAGACTGTGAGCTCAAAGTAAGGTGTGACCGTAGTCCTTTATTACAGGTCTCCAGAGGGCCTCTCCAGCCTGTGAGGCCTCCTTATGTACAGGTGCGCCCAAGGGATTGTGGGATCGTTGGGACTCCAGGAGGTGAGCCCTCTGGTGGTTAAACAAGGTATTTACAGGTTTACATATATAACAACACTCCCTCGTGCCCCCGCCCCCCCCCCAAAGTCAAGAGTGTAACTATTTACAATGTGAGTTGATCTGGGGCCTTCCTTTCCCTGGTTGATCGCCTCGGTGCAAATGCTGGTTTTGGTCAATCGTTTGTTGGGCCCTCGCTGGGCTGTTGTGCAGCTGGCCTTACTGGGCTGCCTGGCGTGGTGAATCCTGCTGGGCTCTGCTTCGTGGTCAACTGCTGGGTTGGTTGCCGCTGGTGTGTGTGTTGGAGGGTCAAAAAAGATGGAGTGTATTGTGGGTTGCTCTGGATAGTCCGGGAATCTGAGTTTGGTTTGGTCCAAGTGTTTCCTGTAGGTGAGTCCATTTGAAAGTTTGACCAGAAACACCCTACTCCCCTCTTTGGCTATGACAGTGCTGGGAAGACACTTGGGACCTTGTCCATAGTTCAACACAAATACAGGATCATTAATCTCGATTTCACGTGACACATCTGCGTGATCATGATATGTATTCTGTTTAAGCCGCCTGCTCTCCACCTGTTCGTGTAGATCAGGGTGGACTAATGAGAGCCTTGTCTTAAGTGCCCTTTTCATGAGCAGTTCAACGGGAGGGGGGGGGGGGGGGAGAAGCCCAGTGAGCAAGCAGGACTCAGGATAGGCGAGTCTGCAGTGAGCCTTCAGTTACCCACTTCAAGCCTTGCTTGATGGTTTGCACTGCTCTCTCTGCCTGACCATTGGATGCTGGTTTAAACGGGGCAGATGTGACATGTTTGATCCCATTACAGGTCATGAACTCTTTGAACTCGGCACTGGTGAAGCACGGCCCATTGTCACTCACAAGGACGACCGGCAGGCTGCGTGTGACAAACATGGCCCGCAGGCTTTCAATGGTGGCAGCGGACGTGCTTGCCGACATTATCTCACGTTCAATCCATTTTGGAGTACGCATAGAAACATAGAAAATAGGTGCAGGAGTAGGCCATTTGGCCCTTCTAGCCTGCACTGCCATTCAATGAGTTCATGGCTGAAAATGCAACTTCAGTACCCCATTCCTGCTTTCTTGCCATAACCCTTGATCCCCCTAGTAGTAAGGACTACATCTAACTCCTTTTTGAATATACTTAGTGAATTGTCCTCAACAACTTTCTGTGGTAGAGAATTCCACAGGTTCACCACTCTCTGGGTGAAGAAGTTTCTCCTCATCTCGGTCCTAAATGGCTTACCCCTTATCCTTAGACTGTGACCCCTGGTTCTGGACTTCCCCAACATTGGGAACATTCTTCCTGCATCTAACCTGTCTAACCCCATCAGAATTTTAAATGTTTCTATGAGATCCCCTCTCATTCTTCTGAACTCCAGTGAGTACAAACCCACTTGATCCAGTCTTTCTTGATATGTCAGTCCCGCCATCCTGGGAATCAGTCTGGTGAACCTTCGTTGCATTCCCTCAATAGCAAGAACGTCCTTCCTCAAGTTAGGAGACCAAAACTGAACACAATACTCCAGGGTGTGGCCTCACCAAGGCCCTGTACAACTGTAGCAACACCTCCCTGCCCCTGTACTCAAATCCCCTCGCTATGAAGGCCAACACGCCATTTGCTTTCTTAACCGCCTGCTGTACCTGCATGCCAACCTTCAATGACTGATGTACCATGACACCCAGGTCTCGTTGCACCGCGCCTTTTTCTAATCTGTCACCATTCAGATAATAGTCTGTCTCTCTGTTTTTACCGCCAAAGTGGATAACCTCACATTTATCCATATTATGGCCCCAAGTTTCCACATGATTTGCTCCTGATTTTTAGGAGCAACTGGTGTAAAACGGAGTATCTTAGAAATCGGAATTCTCGTCATTTAGTTTGTTCCAGTTCTAGTCAGTTAGAACAGTTTCACTTTGGAACAGAATTTTTTTTTCAAAAGGGGGCGTGTCCGGCCACTTATGCCTGATTTCAAAGTTTCGTGAGTGAAAACTTACTCCAAACTAACTTAGAATGGAGTAAGTGAAGATTTTTGTACGCTCGAAAAAACCTTGTCTACACTTTAGAAAATCAGGTGTAGGTTACAAATCAGGCGTAGGGAATGGTGGGGGGGGGGGGTGTTTAAAGGGAAATTTACAAACATTAAACACTTCAGTTTTACAAATAAAGAGCCATCATCAATAATAAATGATAAATACATCAATAAATCAACCAATAAATCAATAAAAAAAAATTAATAAGAAATAAAAAAAATTTTAAATCAATAAATAAAACATTTTCTACTTACCGACTGCAGCACCGGGAGCCCTCCAACAGCGTGCTGGGATGCCCCCCTCAGTGTGTCTCTGTCAGTGTCTCTATCTCTCTGTCTGTCTGTGTGTCTCTCATTCTCTGTCTGTCAGTGTCTGTGTTTCTGACAGCGAGGGGAGGGGCAGGAGGGGGGTAGAGGGAGAGAGGGGAGGAGCAGAGGGAGGGAAGGGGAGGGATGGGGAGAAGGGGGAGAGGGAGAAGGGGGAGGGAGGAGAAGGGGATAAAGGGGAGATGGGGGGGGAACGGAGATGGGGGGGGGGGAAAAGAGATTGGGGTGGGAGAAGGAGATTGGGAGGGGGAAGGAGATTGGGGGGGGGGGAAGGAGATTGGGGGGGGGGAAGGAGATTGGGGGGGGGGGGAGGAGAAGGGGGAAGGAGGCTGAACGGGCCGGGCCCGAGACTTCGGGCAGGGCCTGTCCCCAGCACCAGATTTACAGGTAGGTAGCGTTGGGTCGGGTCGGGTGGGTGGTGGGAGGGAGGGAGATTCGGGTCGGGGGGAGGGAGGGAGGGAGGGAGGGAGAGGGAGGTCAGGTCGGGGGGAGGGAGGTCAGGTCGGATCCAGTCCGGAGGCGGTGGGGGGGGGGGGGGGAACGGGTGTCGGGTCCGGTCCGGGGGCGGGGGGCGGGAAGCAGGAGTCGCGTCGGGTCGGGAGGAAGCAGGAGCTAGCCGTGGGAGGAGCCTTATTCACGCAGCCCCAGTGAGGCCACTCGGCCAGGGCTAGGGGCTGCGTGCTTCGGGCCCTTCCCACACAGTTTTGGGCGCCTGGAGCTACTGCACTTGCGTGCCCACTGTAGCGCGCATGTGCAGAGATCCCGGCACTGTTTTCAGCGCAGGGAACTTGCTCCGCCCCCTACAGCTCCTGCTGCGCTGCGCCGAGGGCCAGAGGACCTGCAGGGAGGTGGAAAATACGGAGGCTTTTTTTAGGTGCACTTTGTGGCGCGAAAAACGGGCGTCCAGGTCGGGACTGCGCCGTTCTAGGCACGGCTCGAAACTTGGGCCCCAAACTTCATCTGCCATGCATTTGCCCACTCAACTAACCTATCCAAGTCACTCTGCAGCCTCATAGCATCCTCCTCGCAGCTCACACTGCCACCCAACTTAGTGTCATCCGCAAATTTGGAGATACTACATTTAATCCCCTCGTCTAAATCATTAATGTACAATGTAAACAGCTGGGGCCCCAGCACAGAACCTTGCTGTACCCCACTAGTCACTGCCTGCCATTCTGAAAAGTACCCATTTACTCCTACTTTTTGCTTCCTGTCTGACAACCAGTTCTCAATTCACGTCAGCACACTACCCCCAATCCCATGTGCTTTAACTTTGCACACTAATCTCTTGTGTGGGACCTTGTCGAAAGCCTTCTGGAAGTCCAAATACACCACATCAACTGGTTCTCCCTTGTCCACTCTACTGGAAACATTCTCAAAAATTCCAGAAGATTTGTCAAGTATGATTTCCCTTTCACAAATCCATTTTTTAAAAAATTTTTTCGTTGCCAATCTTTCCAATTCTTTGTCAAATCACAAACGCCAGAGGTCACCTTGCACACATCAAGGATCACTCTGCGCCAATGCTCTTAGCCAAAAGGCCTAGAGCCACTGCACCGTTCCTGGAAGTACTGCAATACCAGGTTCGTGCCATGGAGGTGGATGGGTCAGGCCCCCCACACACCTCCGTGGAGGTGGATGGGTCAATCCACCCCACCCTCCTCCTATTTCCAAAAAGCATAGGAGAACCACCTTCCTGATCCAGGGAGAACCACTTTGGGGTCATGGTTACTCCCCTGTCAGGTCAGTTACGCATGATCTTAGCCAAAAGGCCGAGACTTGGACCTATCATGTCACCTCTTTCCAAATGCGCTGCTATGACATCCTTAATAATTGATTCCATCATTTTACCCACTACTGAGGTCAGGCTGACCGGTCTATAATTCCCTGTTTTCTCTCTCCCTCCTTTTTTAAAAAGTGGGGTTACATTGGCTACCCTCCACTCCATAGGAACTGATCCAGAGTCAATGGAATGTTGGAAAATGACTGTCAATGCATCCGCTATTTCCAAGGCCACCTCCTTAAGTACCTCTGGGATGCAGTCCATCAGGCCCTGGAGATTTATCGGCCTTCAATCCCATCAATTTCCCGACTAATAAGGATTTCCCTCAGTTCCTCCTCCTTACTAGACCCTCTGACCCTTCTTATATCCGGAAGGTTGTTTGTGTCCTCCTTAGTGAATATCGAACCAAAGTACTTGTTCAATTGGTCTGCCATTTCTTTGTTCCCCGTTATGATTTCCCCTGATTCTGACTGCAGGGGCGCTACGTTTACTAACCTTTTTCTCTTTACATATCTATAGAAGCTTTTGCAGTCCATTTTAATGTTCCCTGCAAGCTTCCTCTCGTACTCTATTTTCCCTGCCCTAATCAAACCCTTTGTCCTCCTCTGCTGAGTTCTAAATTTCTCCCAGTCCCCAGGTTCGCTGCTATTTCTGCCCAATTTGTAAGCCACTTCCTTGGCTTTAATACTATCCCTGATTTCCCTTGATAGCCACGGTTGAGCCATCTTCCCTTTTTTATTTTTACACCAGACAGGGATGTACAATTGTTGTAGTTCATCCATGCGGTCTCTAAATGTCTTCCATTGCCCATCCACTGTCAACCCCTTAAGTATCATTCGCCAATCTATCCTAGCCAATTCACGCCTCATATCTTCAAAGTTACCCTTCTTTAAGTTCTGGACCATGGTCTCTGAATTAACTGTTTCATTCTCCATCCCAATATAGAATTCCACCATATTATGGTCACTCTTCCCCAAGGGGACTCGCACAACGAGATTGCTAATTAATCCTCTCTCATTACACATCTACAACCACTAGGAACATTTTTCCCAAGAACGGGCCTGCATGGTCGACATTGACCTTAGACCATGGTTTGGAGCGGCAAAACCATAAACTTAGTAGCGCCTCCCTGGGTGCATTGCTTAACTGTGAACATGTGTTACATTTGTGCATGCAGGACTTTAAGTCTGCATCGATACCGGGCCACCACACGAGGGATCTGGCTATCGCTTTCATTATTACAATGACTGGGTGGATACTGTGGTGATCACTAATGAAAGTGTCCCTGCCCTTTTTTGGTACCACTGCCCGATTACCCCATAGAAGGCAGTCTGCCTGTATAGACATTTCATCTCTGCGCCGCTGGTACGGATTTATTTCTTCCTGCATTTCTAACAGGACACTAGACCAACTCCCGTAGAGCACACAGTTTTTTACTAAGGACAGTAAGGGGTCCTGGCTCGTCCAGGTTCTAATCTGTCGGGCGGTAACAGACGATTGCTCATTCTCGAATGCTTCCTTTACCATAATTAAATCTGCAGGCTGTGCCATCTCCACCCCTGTGGTGGGCAATGACAGCCGACTGAGAGCATCAGCACAGTTTTCTATGCCTGAACTGTGGCGGATGGCGTAGTTGTATGCGGACAACATGAGCGCCCATCTCTGGATGCAGATCGATGCATTCGTATTTATCCCCTTACTTTCAGAAAAGAAGGATATCAGTGGCTTATGGTGGGTTTCTAATTCAAATTTGAGCCCAAACAGATATTGATACATTTTCTTTACCCCATAAACACACGCTAACACTTCTTTTTCAATCATGCTGTTGGCCCTCTCAGCCTTGGACAGATTTCTGGATAAGCAACCAGTTGCAATTTCCCAGATTCATTACCTTGTTGCAATACACACCTGACACCATATGACGATGCATCACATGCTAGTGCCAAACGCTTACATGGATCATGCAACACAAGCAATTTGTTTGAGCATAACTGTTTTCTAGTTTTTATAAAGGCATTTTGTTGGCTTTTACCCCATATCCATTCATCTCCTTTATGCAGTAAAAAGTGCAGTGGTTCTAACAGTGTGCTAAGATCCGGTAAGAAGTTACCAAAGTAGTTCAGGAGTCCTAGAAACGACCGCAGCTCCGTCACGTTCTGTGGTCTCGGTGCGTTCTTGATTGCCTCCGTCTTCGAATCGGTGGGCCTGATGCCATCTACCGCGATTCTTCTCCCCAGGAACTCCACTTCAGGCGCCAGGAAAACACACTTCGAGCGTTTTAACCTGAGCCCCACGCGATTAAGCCGACTAAGAACCTCCTCCAGGTTCTGCAGATGCTCGACCTGTAACCAAAATGTCGTCCTGGAAGACCATGGTGCGCGGGACTGACTTCAGCAAGCTTTCCATGTTGCTCTGGAATATCGCCGCGGCTGATCGAATCCCAAATGGGCATCTGTTGTAAATAAAAAGAGACCTTTGTGCGTGTTAATGCAGGTGAGGCCCTTCGATGATTCCTCCAGCTCCTGCGTCATGTAGGCCGGGTCAAATACAGTTTTGTGTACGTTTTTCCTCCCGCCAGCGTCGCAAATAGGTCGTCTGCCTTTGGTAGTGGGTATTGATCCTGCAGGCAGAAACGATTGATAGTTACTTTGTAATCACCACAGATTCTGACGGTGCCGTCTTCCTTGAGGACTGGAACAATCGGACTGGACCACTCGTTGAATTTGATCAGCGAAATGATGCCCTCTCATTGCAGCCGGTGCAGCTCGATCTCCACCCTCTCTCTCATCATGTATGGTACCGCTCTCGCCTTGTGATGGATGGGTCGCGCCGCCGAAATCAGGTGGATCTGCACTTTTGCTCCTTGGAACTTTCTGATTCCTGTTTCGAACAGCGAGGGGAACTTGTTTAGGACCTGCACACATGCAGTGTCGTCGATGGACGAGAGCGCTCGGATGTCGTCCCAGTTCCAGCATATCTTTCCCAGCCAGCTCCTGCCGAGCAGCATGGGGCCATCGCCCGGTACCAACCAGAGTGGTAACTTGTGCACCGCTCCATCGTAGGAGATTTTTACAGTAGCACTGCCGATTACGGGAATCAGTTCCTTTGTGTACGTTCTCAGTTTAGTACTAGGGGGAGTCAGGACTGGCTTTGAGACCTTGCTGCACCACAATTTATCAAAAGTCTTTTTGCTCATTATGGACTGGCTCGCGTCAGTGTCCAGCTCCATTGACACCGGGTGTCCATTTAATTCAACCTTCAGAATTATCAGGGGACACTTTGTGGTAAATGTGTGCACCTCATATACCTCTGCCTCCTCGGTCTGAGGCTCTGGTTCGTCGTGATCCACCGTGGATCTGTCCTCCTCTGCAACATGGTGGTTTGCAGGATTAGCAGCTCGCCTGCACATACGTTGGAGGTGTCCCATTGTTCCACAGCCCTTGCAAACGTATCCTTTGAAGCGGCATGAATGGAAACGATGATCACCCCCGCAAAGGCAACAACATGTTAATGGCCTTGCATTCACCACCCTTGATGGTGGACTCTGAGACATCTGCGGACGTGCAGCTGCAGGCATGTGAGGCCTGCCCTGTATGTTACGATTCAAAAACAACATTACTTTGTTCACAGTACTTGCAGCAGCACTCCGTGTGCTGAGAGATTTGTTTGGTATTGTCACTGGTGGCGATGAATGCCTGGGCTATCGCTATGGTTTTACTCAAGGTTGGGGTCTCTACAGTCAAAAGTTTGCAAAGTATTACTTCATGGCCAATGCCAAGTACAAAGAAGTCCCGGAGCATGTGCTCCAAGTGTCCTTCAAATTCGTAATGTCCTGCAAGGCGCCTTAGCTCGCCACTTCCTGGCCTTCAGACCTTTTGTACGTGTAGAACCTGTACCTCGCCATCAGAACGCTTTCTTTCGGGTTTAGATGCTCCTGGACCAGTGTGCACAAATTAGCATACAACTTCTCTGTGGGTTTCACTGGAGCAAGCAGATTTTTCACAAGGCCATACGTTGGTGCCCCACAAACGATGAGGAGGATCGCCATTCATTTGGCAGCGTTCAGTTCTCCTTCCAGCTCACTGGCCACGAAGTACTGAACGAGACTCTTCCCGAAGGTTTCCCAATGATCGCCCTCCGAAAATTTCTCCAGGATGCCCACTGTTCTCTGCATCGTTGCGGTGGGGTTCGTCATCTGTATCTCGTCGCCAGTTGTTATATATTGAATAACGAGTCTGACCAGATACTGTGAACTCAAAGTAAGGTGTGACTGTAGTCTTTTATTACAGGTCTACAGAGTGCCTCTCCAGCCTGTGAGGCCTCCTTATGTACATGTGCTCCGAAGGGATTGTGGGATCCCTTGGGACTCCAGGAGGTGAGCCCTCTGGTGGTTAAACAAGGTATTTACAGGTTTACATATACAACAGAACTTGTGCCAGTTTCTTTCGCTGTCATGGTTTAATTTGAAGCAATATTCCAGACTTACCGTTTTATATTGTTTGCTATCATACATCAGTCAGTGAAGTCTGTTGTTAATTGCCTCCTTTCAAGGCTGAAAGGACCAAGCTTGAGTGATTCTTCATCAGTGAGCCTTCTCATAGTTCTGTTGTAAAAAAACAAGCGCTCTACTCGGAGCTCTGATTTAACAAATATCTGAGAACTCATTTTTAATGTGGAAGCAAGTCATCCTCGACGCTGGGGGACTGCCTATGATGATGATGATGATGTTCTGCTGTGCACCATCTCGGGGCGTGACTGTCTCAGGGACCAAGCCTGGACACAGTAAGTGTGGGTTGAGCAGAGCGCAATGAAGTTTAAGCATGATGTGCTCTATGTTTGCACGCTACTAGTTTAGGAAGGGACGAAGGAATGAATTCGCGTTTGTATCGCACATTGGCTTATCTCCCAGGATGCCTCAAACCATTTTATACCAAATTAATGGTTTATTTAGAAGTGCGGTAACTATTGTTGTGGGGAAAGCGAGCAGACCAACAGCGAATGAAATAGATAATGAGCAGTAAATAGATAATGAGTGAAGTGTGTTTGGTGGGCAGGGGAACTCTTACCTGAGTGGTCGGCCCAGTCAGGCGGCTTCTGCGTGGAAGCAAGTCATCCTCGATACGAGGGACCGCCGAAGAAATGACGGACTGGCCAGGCCAGGCCAGAACTGGACAACGGTGACGGCGCCCACGAGTAAAGGCCCTGCTAATGGCGGAAGTGAACTGTGCCACGGTTACCATTTTACCTCGATTGCAGACCGTCGCGAGTCGGCACAGCGCGGCGGCAGCACTTGCCCCGCAGCCCCGGCCGGGTTTGTGCGCCTGCGCATGCCGCTCGGCAGTTGGCGGGCTTTGCTCGCGTGCCCATGCCGTCCTTTCGGCGCGAGGCTCTCCGCGCAGGCGCACGGCACCCCGGGTCCCAGCAAGCTGTCATGTTCTGAAGTAATATATAGCTGCCCAGATTCGGGAATTTTCTAAAACTTGCCCAAGATACCAAATAGATCACCGTCAGACCGACCCATTGCAGTGAAGAGAGCAGGGATTCGGTTATTTAATGACAACTACCAGGTGAGAAGTGGACAACCGTTTATCCAGCTGTCTATATTGTCCCTGCACAGTAAGCAGATGGGGAGCCCTTACTGATGATATAGAAGTTGTAAGTTATTCTTCTGTCTGCACCAATGATATGGAATTACATAAGCTATACAGCACAGAATCAGGCCACTCGGCCCAACCAGTCCTTGCCGCCGTTTATGTTCCACGCAGCATAACCCTCGTATTCCCTTCTCCATCATACCTCCCCTTAAATGCATCTATAGTATTCGCCTCAACTACTCCATGCAGTAGCGAGTTCCACATTCTCATCACTGTCTGGATAAAGACGTTTCTTCTGAATTCCCTATTTGATTTGTTGGTGATTATCTTATACTGATGGCTTCTAGTTTTGCTCTTCCCCACACGTGGAAACATTATCTACTCTATCAAAACCTTTCATAATTTTAACAATGTTGCAGAACAATTTTTTTTACTTCATCATTGCTCTATGGCAGCTAATATACAGGCATTGCACATTCAGCTTAGACTTTAATTGGATGTTTTTGTTTCGTTATCAAATTAATCTCTCAAGTTCCTTATAAATAGTTCCCTTTCTCTTGTAACAGTTTAAATTTATATGCCCTGTGAGGTGATTGTGAAGTTATCAAAAATAACGCATTTATATAGTGCCTTTAAAGTAGGAGAATGTCCGAACTCCCAAGGTATTTCACAGAGGCATAAAAATGGATGCTGAGTCAAAGAAGGCGATAGTAGAGGGGATGACTAAAAGCAGAGAGGTTTTGGGGGGAGAAAGGAGAATTCCTGAGTGTGGTGGTGAGGTGGCTGAAGGCACAGCCACCAATGATGGGATGAAAGGAGGAGGATTACACAAGAATGCTGGAATCAGAGGAATGGGAAGGGTGTAGCGCTCAAGAGGTTACAGAGTTAGGGAGGGCGAAACACAAGGGATTTAAACACAAAGATAATATTTTAAAATCTGAAATGTTGGAACAGGAGCCAACGTAGGTCAGCGAGGACAGGAGTTATGAGTGAATGGAACTTGGTGAGGGATAGAATACAGGAAACATAGATTTGGATGAGCTAAAGATTACAGCGGATGAAGGATTGAAGGCAGACCAGAGCAGCGATGGCAGTGAGAAGGCAGAGTGCCGGGAGCAACTCAACACGGGATTGACGTCAGAAACCAAAAGTGACATTGGCACAAGGGAAGGAATTGATTGGTAAGTAGCTGGTGAGTGTTTTTTTTAAGTTTTAAGTTTATTTCTGCTGGGTTAGTTCTTAGTCTATTAAATAGAGACATGGCAGCGCAGCTCAGTCCCATGGAGTGCACATCCTGTGCCATGTGAAAAGTCTTGGACGATATGCGTAACCAGGACAACCACATGTGCAGGAAGTGTTACCAGCTACAGAAACTTGAGCTCTGGGTTTCGGAGCTTGAGCGGCAGTTGGAATCACTGCAGTGCATCAGCTTCGTGGATAGCACATTTCTAGAGGTGGTCACGCCATAGCTTAACAGTGTGCAGGCAGAGAGGAAGTGGGTGAACGCCAGACAGAAGAGGCAGGACCAGTGCAGGAGTCCCCTGACTGCATCTCCTTCTCCAACCAGATGGTTCTTCTGGAGAGTGCAGCCGGAACCAAGTTCACTGCACCGCGGGTGGCTCAGCTGCACGGTGGGGGGAAGGAAGAAGAGTGGAAGAGCAATAATGGTAGGGGATTCAATAGTTAGGGGAGCAGACAGGCGTTTCTGCAGCCACAGATGTGACTTCAGGAGGGTATTTTGCCTCCCTGGTGCCAGGGTCAAGGATGTCACCGAGCGGCTGCAGGGCATTCTGGGGAGAGGATGAGCAGTGAGAGGTCGTGGTGCATATTGGTACCAATGACATAGGTAGAAAGAGGGAATGAGGTCCTGCAGGCAGATTTTAGGGAGCGAGGAGAGAGATTAAAAAGCAGGACCTCAGAGGTAGTAATCTCTGGATTACTCCCGGTGCCACATGCTGGTGAGTACAGAAATAGGAGGATAGAACAGATGAATGTGTGGCTGGAAGAATGGTGCAGGATGGAGGCCTTTAGATTCCTGTGGCATTGGGACCATTTGTGGGGAAGGTGGGACCTGTACAAGCTGGATGGATTGTTCCTCAACAGAGCCAAGACCAATTTCCTCGCGGGTGGGGTTTGCTAGTGTTGTTGGGTTTAACCAATTTTGGTAGTGGGATGGGAACCTGAGACTAGATTCAATAGGGAGAGAAGCAAAGCTGGAATTGGAAAGCAAAAAAGTAGAAAGTGAATTTGGATTACAGAGGAAACAAGGGCTACATAATAGACACGAAGGAAGCTTGGCAGTGCTAAATGGTATATACTTCAATGCAAGGAGTAGAGGGAATAAGGCAGATGAGCTGAGAGCACAGATAGACATTTGAGAGTATGATATTAAAACCAATAATGAGACATGGCTGAAAGAAGGGCATGTATGGCAGCTCAACATTCCTGGTTACCGGGTTTTCAGACGGGATAGACAGGGGGGTAAAAAAGGAGGGGGGTCACAGTAATGATTAAAGAAACAATTACAGCTTTGAGGAGGGATGGTATGTTGCAAAGATCATCAAATGAGGCCATATGGGTCAAATTGAAGAACAAAAAAGGGGCGATTGCACTGCTGGGAGTGTACTATATGCCCCCAAACAGTCAGAGATAGAAGAGCAAATATGTCGGCAAATTTCTGATGTGCAAAAACTATAGGGCAGTAATAGGGGATTTCAACTACCCTAATATTAACTGTGATAATATTAGTGTGAAAGGTATAGAGGGTGCAGAATTCCTAAAATGTATTCAGGAGAACATTTTTACCCAGAATGTAGCAAGTGTATTAGGGATGGTTTTCTGGACCAATATGTCGAGGAACCAACTAGAGGGCTGGCCATCCCAGACTGGGTGATGTGTAATGAGAAAGGACTAATTAGCAATCATGTTGTGCGAGGCCCCTTGTGGAAGAGTGACCATAATATGGTAGAATTCTTTATTAAGATGGAGAGTGACACAGTTAATTCAGAGACTCTGGTCCTCAACTTAAGGAAAGGTAACTTCGATGGTATGAGACGTGAATTGGCTAGAATAGACTGGCGAATGATACTTAAAGGGTTGACGGTGGATAGGCAATGGCAAACATTTAAAGATCACATGGATGAACTTCAACAATTGTACGTCCCTGTCTGGAATAAAAATAAAACTGGGAAGGTGGCTCAACCGTGGCTAACAAGGGAAATTAAGGATAGTGTTAAATCCAAGGAAGAGGCATATAAATTGGTGAGAAAAAGCAATAAAGGGTTTTCAGACAGGATAGAGAGGGGAGTAAAGCAGGAGGGGGCCACAGACATGATTAAAAAAAACAATTACAGCTTTGAGGAGGGATGGTATGTTGCAAGGATCATCAAATGAGGCCATATGGGTCAAATTGAAGAACAAAAAAGGAGCAATCGCACTGCTGGGAGTGTACTATATGCCCCTAAACAGTCAGAGAGAAATAGAAGAGCAAATATGTCGGCACATTTCTGAGAATGCAAAAACTATAGGCCAGTAATAGTAGGGGATTTCAACGACCCTAATATTAACTGCGATAAAATTAGTGTGAAAGGTATAGAGGGTATGGAATTCCTAAAATGAATTCATGAGAACATTTTTACCCAGTAGGTAGCAAGCCCAACAAGGGAGGGGGTGATTCTGGACTTAGTTCTGGGGAATGAAGCTGGGCAGGTGGAAGGTGTATCAGTGGGAGAGCATTTTGCTGCTAGTGGTAATAATTCAGTTAGATTTAGGGTAGTTATGGAAAAGGACAAAGATAGACCAGGAATAAAGGTTCTCAATTGGGGAAATGATCATTTTGATAATCTGAGAGGTGATTTAGCCGTAGTGGACTGGAAACAGCTACTTGAAGGTAAATCAGTGTCAGAGCAGTGGGAGGCATTCAAGGAGGAGATATGGAGAGTTCAGAGCAAGTATATTCCCTTAAAGAAAAAGGGTGGGACTAACAAATCTGGAGCTCCCTGGATGTCAAGGGACATACAGGGTTGGATAAACAAAAAAAGGGAGGTTTATGATAGATACTGAGGGCTAAATACTGCAGAAACTCGAGAGGAGTATAAGTGCAGGGGTGAAATTAAAAAGGAAATTAGGAAAGCAAAGGGAGAGCATGAAATCAATTTGGCAAGTAAATCAAGGATGTTTTCTAAATACATTAAGAGCAAAAGGATAACTAAAGAAAGGGTAAGGTCTATTAGAGACCATAAAGGTGATCTGTGTGTGGAGGCGGAAGACTTGGGTATGGTTCTTAATGAATACTTTGCATCTGTTTTCACAAAAGATAGGGGTGATGCAGACATTGCAATGAGGGAGGAGAATTGTGACATATTAAATGAAATAAACGTAGTGAGAGAGGAAGTATTAAGGGGTTTAGCATCTTTGAAAGTGGATAAATTCCCAGGCCCAGATGAAATGTATCCCGGGCTATTAAGAGAAGCAAAAAAGAAAATAGCAGAGGCTCTTACCATCATTTTCCAATCTTCTCTGGCTACGGGTATGGTGCCGGAGGACTGGAGGACTGCTAATGTGGTACCTTTGTTTAAAAAGGGAAAAAGTGATAGACCGAGTAATTACAGGCCAGTCAGGTGGTGGGAAAATTATTGGAAATAATTCTGAGCAACAGGATAAATCTTCATTTAGAAATTAATCAAGGATAGTCAGCATGGATTTGTTAAGGGAAGGTCATGTCTGACTAACTTGATTTAATTTTTTGAGGAGGTAACACGGAGGGTCAATGAGGGTAGTAGGTTGGATGTAGTTTATATGGATTTAGCAAGGCTTTTGATAAGGTCCCACATGGCAGATTGGTCATGAAAGTAAAAGCCCGTGGAATCCTGGGCAAAGTGGCAATTTGGATCCAAGATTGTCTCAGAGGCAGGAAGCAAAGGGTAATGGTTGATCCGTGTTTTTGTGACTGGAAGGCTGTTTTCAGTCGGGTTCTGCAGGGCTCAGTACTAGGTCTCTTGCTTTTTGTGGTATATATCAATGAGTTAGGCTTGAATGTAGGGGGTATGATTAAGAAGTTTGCAGATGATACTAAAATCGGCTGTATGGTTGATAATGAAGAAGAAAGCTGTAGACTGCAGGAAGATATCAATGAACTAGTCAGGTGGGCAGAACGTAGCAAATGAAATTCAATCCAGAGAAATGTGAGATAATGCATTTGGGGAGGGCTAACAAGGCAAGGGAATACACATTAAATGGTAGCACACTGAGAAGTGTAGAGAAATAAAGGGACCTTGGAGTGAATGTCCACAGATCCCTGAAGATAGATAAGGTAGGCTAGGAAAGCAAACTGAATATAGAGTTGGCTAAAGTGGACTGGGAAAATGGATTAAAGTATGGGGCGGTTGATGAGCAGTGACAGACATTTAAGGAGATATTTTATAACTCGCAACAAAAATATATCCCAATGAGAAGGAAAAACTATAAGAGCATCCGTGGCTAACTAAGGAAATAAGGGATGGTATCAAATTGAAAACAAGGGCATACAATGTGGCCAAGACTAATGGGAAGCCAGCAAAGAACAACTAAAAAAAAAATGATGGAGAGGGAGGATAGATTATGAAAGTAAACTAGCACAAAATATAAAAACAGATAGTAAGAGTTTCTACAGGTACATAAAAAGGAAACGAGTGGCTTAAGTAAATGCCAGATGATGAAACTGGGGAATTAATAATGGAGAACAGACAGAGCCGTTGAACAAATATTTTGTATCAGCTTCATGGTAGAAGCCACTAAAACCATCCCAATAGTGGATAATCAAGGGGCTATAGGGAGCGAGGAACCTAATGCAGTCACTATAACTAAAGAGGTAGTGCTCGGTAAAATAATGGGACTGAAGGCGGACAAGTCCCCTGGACCTGATGGCTTACATCCTAGGGTCTTAAAAGAAGTGGCTGCAGAGATAGTGGATGCATAAGTTATAATCTGCCAACATTCCCTGGATTCTGGGGCGGTCGCAGCAGATTGGAAAACCACAAATGTAACACTTGTATTTAAAAAAATGAGGCAGACAAAAAGCAGGAAACTATAGACCAGTTAGCCTAAAATCTGTCGTTGGGAAAATGCAGGAGTCCATTATTAAGGAAGCAGTAGCGGAACATTTGGAAAAGCATAATTCAATCAAGCAGAGTCAGCATGGTTTTATGAAAGGGAAATCATGTTTGACAAATTTGCTGGAGTTCTTTGAGGATGTAATGAGCAGGATGGATAAGGGGGAAGCAGTGGATGTGGTATATTTGGATTTCAAAAGGCATTCGATAAGGTGCCACATAAAGGCCCCAAGTTTCGGCCCGCGCCGAAAACGACGCACCTCCGAGCTGGACGCCTGTTCTTCGCGCCTAAAAGTGCGCTAGAAAAAAACTTTGATATTCTCCGGCTCCTCGGAGCTCGATCTCAGCTTGGCGCGGCGCGCTCTTCACAACGGGGGGCGGAGCCAAACACTCGTGCCGATTCTGTAAGTAGTGGGAGGCGGGTCCAATTTAAATGAGCCAATGTGGTGCCGGCAACCCTGCGCGTTGGAGCGTGCGCGCACGCGCAGTGTCAAACAAACATTGGCACTCGGCCATTTTTAAAAGGACTCGGCTGCCGTGGAGCCACTGACGCTGCCCCTTAAGCGTGGCCGAATGGCCTCAACCCCCTTGAAAACTGCGTGCGTCCGGTGTTGATCCTTCGGCTGCCAGCCAGCTACTGACGCCGCTCCTATCCCATGGCCGAATGGCCTCAGCCCCCTTGAAAAGTTGCGTGCGTCCGGTGTTGCTCCTTCGGCTGCTGGCCAGCCACTGACGCCGCTCCTATCCCATGGCTGAATGGCTTCAACCCCCTTGAAAAGCTGCATGCCTCCAGTGTTGATCCTTCGGCTGCTGGCCAGCCACTAACAGAATGAAGACCTGCCTGCAGCACAGCAGCTCAGCTCGAAGGCTGCTTGCTGCCGCTGTTGGGGCTGCCGTCGAGACACTAACGCCACACCTCTGCCTGTCTCCAACATGAAAGGCCTGCCTGAAGCACAGCAGCTCGAAGGCTGTTGATGTTTCACACAGGTAGGAACATGGTTTATTTAATCTTTGCTTTGCTTATAAATTTTTATTCAGGTTGGATTTATTTGTATAATATTTGTATAAGTATAACTAAGGATTGATTGTAGAATTTAATGACTTCCCTTCCCCCACCGCCTCCCCCCCCCCCCCCCCCCCCCCCACCTCGTTCCCTACGCCTAATTTGTAACCTACGCCTGATTTTCTAAAGTTGAGACAAGGTTTTTTCGGGCGTACAAAAATCTTCACTTACTCCATTCTAAGTTAGTTTGGAGTAAGTTTTCACTGCCGAAACTTTGAAAACAGGCGTAAGTGGCCGGACACGCCCCCTTTTGAAAAATAAATTCTGTTCCAAAGTGAAACTGTTCTAACTGACTAGAACTGGAGAAAACTAAATGCCGAGAATTTGAATTTCTAAGATACTCCGTTCTACCAGTTGCTCCAAAAAATCAGGAGCAACTGAGGCCGAAACTTGGGCCCAAAAGGTTACTGCACAAGATAAAAGTTTACAGCGTTGGGGGTATTACTTTAGCATGGATAGAGGATTGGCTACCTAACAGAAAACAGAGAGTTGCGATAAATGGGTCATTTTTCAGTTGGCAAACAGTGACTAGTGGAGTGCCACAGGGATCAGTGCTGGGTCCTCAACTATTTACAATCTATATTAATGACTTCGATGAAGGGACCGAGTGTAATGTAGCCAAGTTTGCTGATGATACAAAGATGGGTGGGAAAGCAAATTGTGAGGAGGACACAAAAAATCTGCAAAGGGATATAGACAGGCTAAGTGAGTGAGCAAAAATTTGGCAGATGGCATATAATGTGGGAAAATGTGAGGTTATCCACTTTAGCAACAAAAATAGAAAAGCAAATTATAATTTAAATGGAGAAAAAGTGTTGCAGTACAGAGAGACCTGGGGGTCCTTGTGAACGAAACACAAAAAGTTAGTATGCAGGTACAGCAAGTAATCAGGAAGGCAAATGGAATGTTGGCCTTTATTGCATGGGGGATAGAGTATAAAAACAGAAAAGTCGTGCTACAACTGTACAGGGTATTGGTGAGACCACACTTGGAGTACTGCATACAGTTTTGGTCTCCGTATTTAAGGAAGGATAAACTTGCATTGGAGGCTGTAAAAAGAAGGTTCATTAGGTTGATTCCAGAGATGAGGGGGTTGACTTATGAGGATAAGGTGAGTAGGTTGGGCCTATACACATTGGAATGCCGAAGACTGAGAGATGATCTATCAAAACATATAAGATAATGAGGGGTCTCGACAAGGTGGATGCAGACAGGATATTTCCACTCATGGGGGAATCTATAACTAGGGGGCATAGTTTCAGAATAAGGGTCCGCCCATTTAAAGCTGAAATGAGGAGGGATTTCTTCTCTGAGGGTTGTAAATCTATGGAATTCTCTGCCCTAGAAACTGAGGAGGCTGGGTCCTTGAATATATTTAAGGTGGAGATAGACAGATTTTTGAGCGATAAGGGAGTAAAGGGTTATGGGGAGCGGGCAGAGAAGTGGAGTTGAGTCCATGATCAGATCAGCTATGATCTTATTAAATGGTGGAGCAGGCTCGATGGGCCAAAATGGCTTACTCCTGCTCCTATTTCTTATGTTCTTGCTTTTATTAGCAAGGAGGCAAAGAATACAAGAGCAAGGAGGTTATACTTGAACTGTATAAAACACTAGTTAGGCCACAGTTGGAGTACTGCGTGCAGCTCTGGTCACCACATTACAGGAAAGATGTGATTGCACTAGAGAGGGTACAGAGCAGATTTACGAGGATGTTGCCTGGACTGGAGAATATTAGCTATGAGGAAAGATTGGAAAGTTTGTTTTCTTTGGAACAGAGGAGGCTGAAGGGAGACCTTACTGAGGTGTATAAAACATTGAAGGGTCGAGATAGGGGAGGTGCAACAAGACCTTGGTGTCATGGTTCATCAGTCATTGAAAGTTGGCATGCAGGTACAACAGGCGGTGAAGAAGGCAAATGGTATGTTGGCCTTCATAGCTAGGGGTTTTGAGTATAGGAGCAGGGAGGGTCTTACTGCAATTGTACAGGGCCTTGGTGAAGCCTCACCTGGAACATTGTGTTCAGTTTTGGTCTCCTAATCTGAAGAAGGACGTACTTGCTATTGAGGGAGTGCAGCGAAGGTTCACCAGACTGATTCCCGGGATGGCTGGACTGATATATGAGAAGAGACTGGATCGACTGGGCCTGTATTCACTGGAGTTTAGAAGGATGAGAGAGCATCTCATAGAAACATATAAAATTCTGACGGGACTGGATAGGTTAGATGCAAGAAGAATGTTCACGATGTTGGGGAGGTCCAGAACCAGGGGACACAGTCTAAGGATAAGGGATAAGCCATTTAGGACTGAGATGAGGAGAAACTTCTTCACTCAGAGAGTTGTTAACCTGTGGAATTCTCTACCGCAGAGAGTTGTTGATGCCAGTTTGTTGGATATATTCAAGAGGGAGTTAGATATGGCCCTTATGGCAAAAGGGATCAAGGGGTATAGAGAGAAAGCAGGAAAGGGGTACTGAGGTGAATGATTAGCCATGATCTTATTGAATGGTGGTGCAGGCTCGAAGGGCCGAATGGCCTACTCCTGCACCTATCTTCTATATTTTATAGAGTGGATAGGACGTACTTATTTCCCTCAGCCGAGAGGTCAACAACCAGGGGGCAGAAATTTAAAGTAATTGGTAGCAGGTTTAGAGGGGATTTGAGGGGATATTTCTTCACCCAAAGGCTGGCTGGTGTCTGGAACTCACTTCCTGAAAGGGTGGTCGAGGCAGAAACTCTCACCACATTTAGGGCCCAAGTTCCGGCCTCAGTTGCTCCTGATTTTTTGGAGCAACTGGTGTAGAACGGAGTATCTTAGAAATTCAAATTCTCGGCATTTAGTTTGCTCCAGTTCTAGTCAGTTAGAACAGTTTCACTTTGGAACAGAATTTTATTTTCAAAAGGGGGCGTGTCCGGCCACTTATGCCTGTTTTCAAAGTTTCGGCAGTGAAAACTTACTCCAAACTAACTTAGAATGGAGTAAGTGAAGATTTTTGTAAGCTCGAAAAAAACCTTGTCTACACTTTAGAAAATCAGACGTAGGTTACAAATCAGGCGTAGGGAATGGGGGGGGGGGGGTTTAAAGGGAAGTTTACAAGCATTAAACACTTCAGTTTTACAAATAAAGAGCCATCGGCAATAATAAATTATAAAAACATCAATAAATCAACCAATAAATCAATCAAAAAAATGAATGAATACTTTTTAAAAAATCAATAACTAAAACATTTTCTACTTACTGACTGCAGCACCGGGAGCCCTCCATCAGCGTGCTGGGATGCCCCCCCTTCCCCCCTCCCCAGTGTGTCTCTGTCAGTGTCTCTATCTCTCTGTCTGTCTGTCTGTGTGTGTCTCTCACTCTGTCTGTCAGTGTCTGTGTTTCTGACAGCGGGAGGAGGGGGTAGAGGGAGAGGGGGGGCAGGGGGAGGGAGGCAGAGCGGGGGGAGGGATGGGGAGAAGGGGGAGGGAAGGGGGAGAAGAGGGGGAGGAGAAGGGGAAGGGGCGAGGAGGAGAAAGGGAAAGGGGGGAGGAGAAGGGGAATGGGGGGGAGGGAGAAGGGGAAAGAGGAGGGGGGGAGAAGGAGAAGGAGGGGGGAGAAGGAGAAGGAGGGGGGGAGAAGGAGAAGGAGTGGGGGAAGGGGAAGGAGGGGGGGAGAAGGGGAAGGAAGGGGGGGAGAAGGAGAGGGGGGAAGGGGAAGGAGAGGGGGGAAGGGGAAGGAGAAGAGGGAGAAAGGAAAAGGAGAAGGGGAGAAAGGAGAAGGGGGGAAGGAAGGAGAAGAGGGAGAAAGGAAAAGGAGAAGGGGGAAGGAGAAAGGGAGGGGGGAGAAGGGGAAGGAGAGGGGAGAGAGGAGATGGGGAAAAGGAGAAGGGGGAAAGGGGGAAGGAGAAGGGGAATGGGGGGAGAGGAGAAGGGGAAAGAGGAGGGGGAATTGGGGGAGAGGAGAAGGGGAAAGAGGTGGGGGGGGAGAAGGGGAAGGAGAGGGGGGAAGGGGAAGGAGAGGGGGAAGGGGAAGGAGAGCGGGGGAAAGGAGAAGAAGGGGGGAAGGAGAAGGGGGTGGGGAAAGGAAAAGGGGGGAAAAGGAGAAGGGGGAAGGAGAGGTGGGGGGGAAGGAGAAGGGGGGGGAGGCTGAATGGGCTGGGCCCGGCCAGGCCCAAGACTTCGGGCAGGGCCCGTCCCCAGCACCAGATTCACAGGTAGGTGGCGTTGGGTCGGGTTGGGGGGTGCGCGGTTCAGGGGGGGGGGGGGGGCGGTGGGAGGTCGGTTTGGTTCGGGTTGGGGGAGGGAGGTCAGGTTGGGTCGGGTCCGGTCCAGGTGTGAGCGCGGTTTGGGTCGGGGGGATGGTGGGAGGGAAGGAGGTTCGTTCGGTTCGGGTCGGGAGGGAGGGAGGGAGGTCAGGTCGGGTGGGTGGGGAGGGGGCAGCGCGGGTCGGGTCCGGTACGGTCCGGGAGCGGGGGGGGGTACGGGGGGGAAGCGGGAGTCGGGTTGGGGTCCGGTCCAGGGGTGGGGTGGGGGGGGGTCGGGATCGCGGGTCGGGCGGGTGGTGGGAGGGAGGTTGGTTCGGGTCGGGGGGAGGGAGGGAGAGGGAAGTCAGGTCGGGTGGGGGGGGTGGGGAGAGCGCGGGTCGGGTCCAGTCCGGGGGTTCGGATCCGGTCCGGTTCGGGGGGGGGGGGAAGCGGGAGTCGGGTCGGGGTCAGGTCCGGTCCGGGGGTGGGGGGGAAGCGGGAGTCGAGTCGGGTCGGGAGGAAGCAGGAGCTGGGCGTGGGAGACAGCCTTGTGCACGCAGCCCCAGTGAGGCCATTCGGCCAGGGCTAGGGGCTGCGTGCTTCAGGCCCCTCCCACACAATTTTGGGCGCTACTGCACATGCGCGCCCACTGTAGCGCGCATGTGCAGAGGTCCCGGCACTGTTTTCAGCGCAGGGACGTAGCTTCGCCCCACACAGCTCATGCTGCGCCGCGCCCGACTTAAGAGGACCAGCAGGGAGCCGGAGAATCTGTAAGTTTTTTTTAGGCGCACTTTGCGGCGCGAAAAACGGGTGTCCAGGTCAACTTGGGCCCATAAAAAGTTCTTGAATGTGCACTTGAAGTGCCATAACCTACAGGGCTACGGACCAAGAGCTGGAAAATGGAAAATGGGATTAGGCTGGATAGCTCTTTGTTGGCCGGCATGGACACGCTGAGCCAATTGACCTCCTTCTGTGCTGTATATTTCTATGATTCTCTGGTTATGACAGCATTGGAGTAGTTGAGTCTGGAGGTGTCAACCACATGGATGGGGTTTTTGGTGGCAAATTGTCCGATGTTGGGGTAGAAGCAGGTGATGTTGCAGAGGTGGAAGTAGACAGTCTTTATGGTGAGGATATGAAGTTGGAAGCTCGGCATGGGGTCAAATAGGATGCCGGGGTTGTGAACAATCTGATTGCGGAGGAGGATTGGAATCAGTAGCATGGGTACAGAGTTTGTGGTGGGGCCAAAGATGATAGCTTCAGTCTTCCCAATGTTTAGCTGGAGGAAATTGCAGCTCGTCCACAACTGGATGTTAAACAAACCGTCTGACAGTACAGAGACAATGGCGTGATCGAGATTAATGATGGAGAGGTTGTGCTGGGTACCATCAGTGTACAATTAGTGGGTGATCCCATGTTTGCAGATAATTACCCCAAAGGGCAGCATGTAGTTCAAGCTTCAGATGACTGATGAAGTACTGGCAGCGCTTTCTGAGATATTAACTTAGATGAGAGTTCTCATAGCTATTCTTCAGCACCATGAGATTTAATATCAGTAATGAAGGACATAGTCATTAAATTTATTTACAAGAATTTATGAGTAAACAAAAGCTAAAGAATAGAAACAGAAACATAGAAAATAGGTGCAGGAGTAGGCCATTTGGCCCTTCTAGCCTGCACCGCCATTCAATGAGTTCATGGCTGAACATGCAACTTCAGTACCCCATTCCTGCTTTCTCGCCATACCCCTTGATCCCCCTAGTAGTAAGGACTACATCTAACTCCTTTTTGAATATATTTAGTGAATTGGCCTCAACAACTTTCTGTGGTAGAGAATTCCACAGGTTCACCACTCTCTGGGTGAAGAAGTTTCTCCTCATCTCGGTCCTAAATGGCTTACCCCTTATCCTTAGACTGTGACCCTTGGTTCTGGACTTCCCCAACATTGGGAACATTCTTCCTGCATCTAATCTGGCTAAACCCGTCAGAATTTTAAACGTTTCTATGAGGTCCCCTCTCATTTTTCTGAACTCCAGTGAATACAAGCCCAGTTGATCCAATCTTTCTTGATATGTCAGTCCCGCCATCCCGGGAATCAGTCTGGTGAACCTTCGCTGCACTCCCTCAATAGCAAGAATGTCCTTCCTCAAGTTAGGAGACCAAAACTGTACACAATACTCCAGTTGTGGCCTCACCAAGGCCCTGTACAACTGTAATAACACCTCCCTGCCCCTGTACTCAAATCCCCTTGCTATGAAGGCCAACATGCCAGTTGCTTTCTTAACCACCTGCTGTACCTGCATGCCAACCTTCAATGACTGATGTACCATGACACCCAGGTCGCGTTGCACCTCCCCTTTTCCTAATCTGTCACCATTCAGATAATAGTCTGTGTCTCTGTTTGGGCCCAAAGTGGATAACCTCACATTTATCCACATTATACTTCATCTGCCATGCATTTGCCCACTCACCTAACCTATCCAGTCACTCTGCCACCCAACTTAGTGTCATCCGCAAATTTGGAGATACTACATTTAATCCCCTCATCTAAATCATTAATGTACAATGTAAACAGCTGGGGCCCAGCACAGAACCTTGCGGTACCCCACTAGTCACTGCCTGCCATTCTGAAAAGTACCCATTTACTCCTACTCTTTGCTTCCTGTCTGACAACCAGTTCTCAATCCACGTCAGCACACTACCCCCACTCCCATGTGCTTTAACTTTGCACATTAATCTCTTGTGTGGGACCTTGTCGAAAGCCTTCTGAAAGTCCAAATACACCACATCAACTGGTTCTCCCTTGTCCACTCTACTGGAAACATCCTCAAAAAATTCTAGAAGATTTGTCAAGCATGATTTCCCTTTCACAAATCCATGCTGACTTGGACCTATCATGTCACCTCTTTCCAAATGCGCTGCTATGACATCCTTAATAATTGATTCCATAATTTTACCCACTACCGATGTCAGGTCTATAATTCCCTGTTTTCTCCCTCCTTTTTTAAAAAGTGGGGTTACATTAGCTACCCTCCACTCCATAGGAACTGATCCAGAGTCTATGGAATGTTGGAAAATGACTGTCATTGCATCTGCTATTTCCAAGGCCACCTCCTTAAGTACTCTGGGATGCAGACCATCAGGCCCTGGGGATTTATCGGCTTTCAATCCCATCAATTTCCCCAACACAATTTCCCGACTAATAAGGATTTCCCTCAGTTCCTCCTCCTTACTAGATCCTTTGACCCCTTTTGTATCCGTAAGGTTATTTGTGTCCTCCTTGGTGAATACCGAACTAAAGTACTTGTTCAATTGGTCTGCCATTTCTTTGTTCCCTGTTATGACTTCCCCTGATTCTGACTGCAGGGGCCCTATGTTTGTCTTTACTAAACTTTTTCTCTTTACATATCTATAGAAGCTTTTGCAGTCCGTCTTAATGTTCCCTGCAAGCTTCCTCTCGTAGTCTTATTTTCCCTGCCCTAATCAAACCCTTTGTCCTCCTCTGCTGAGTTCTAAATTTCTCCCAGTCCCCGGGTTCGCTGCTATTTCTGGCCAATTTGTTTGCCACTTCCTTGGCTTTAACACTATCCCTGATTTCCCTTGATAGCCACGGTTGAGCCACCTTCCCTTTTTTATTTTTATACCAGACATGGATGTACAATTGTTGTAGTTCATCCATGCGGTCTCTAAATGTCTGCCATTGCCCATCCACTGTCAACCCCTTAAGTATCATTCGCCAATCTATCCTAGCCAATTCATGCCTCATACCTTCAAAGTTACCCTTCTTTAAGTTCTGGACCATGGTCTCTGAATTAACTGTTTAATTCTCCATCCTAATGTAGAATTCCACCATATTATGGTCACTCTTCCCCAAGGGGCCTCGCACAATGAGATTGCTAATTAATCCTCTCTCATTACACAACACCCAGTCTAAGATGGCCTCCCCCCTAGTTGGTTCGTCGACGTATTGGTCTAGAAAACCATCCCTTATGCACTCCAGGAAATCCTCCTCCACCGTATTGCTTCCAGTTTGCTTAGCCCAGTCTATATGCATATTAATGTCACCCATGATAACTGCTGCACCTTTATTGCATGCACCCCTAATTTCCTGTTTGATGCCTTCCCCAACAACACTACTACTGTTTGGAGGTCTGTACACAACTCCCACTAACGTTTTTTGCCCTTTGGTGTTCTGCAGCTCTACCCATACAGATTTCACATCATCCAAGCTAATGTCCTTCCTAACTATTGCATTAATCTCCTCTTTAACCAGCAATGCTACCCCACCTTCTTTTCCTGTTATTCTATCCTTCCTGAATGTTGAATATCCTTGGATGTTGAGTTCCCAGCCCTGATCATCATGGAACTACGTCTCTGTAATCCCAATCACATCATATCTGTTAACATCTATTTGCACAATTAATTCATCCACCTTATTACGGATACTCCTTGCATTAAGACAGAAAGCCTTCAGGCTTGTTTTTTTAACACCCTTTGTCCTTTTAGAATTATGATGTAGTGTGGCCCTTTTTGTTTCTTGCCTTTATTTATTCGGCCTTCCACTATTGCTTTTTACCTTTCTACCATCTGTTTCTGGCTTCATATTACTTCGCCCTGTCTCGCTGCATAGGTTCCCATCCCCCTGCCATATTAGTTTAAACACTCCCGAACTGCATTAGCAAATGTTACCCCCAGGACATCAGTTCCAGTCCTGCTCGAGTGCAAACCGTCCCTTTTGTACAGGTCCCACTTACCCCAGAACTGGTTTCAATGTCCCAGGAATTTGAATCCCTCTCTCTTGCACCACTGCTCAAGCCACGTATTTATTCTAATTATCCTGCTCCCTCTACTCTGATTAGCATGTAACACTGGTAGCAATCCAGAGATTAATACCTTTGAGGTCCTACTTTTTAATTTAACTCCTAGCTCCCTAAATTCAGCTTGTAGGACCTCTTCCCACTTGGATGAAATACAACAATTGTACATTCCTGTCTAGCGTAAAAATAAAAAAGGGAAGGTGGCTCAACCATGGCTATCAAGGGAAATCAGGGATAGTATTAAAGCCAAGGAAGTGGCATACAAATTGGCCAGAAATAGCAGCGAACCCGGGGACTGGGAGAAATTTAGAACTCAGCAGAGGAGGACAAAGGCCTTGGAAATAGCGGATGCATTGACAGTCATTTTCCAACATTCCATTGACTCTGGATCAGTTCCTATGGAGTGGAGGGTAGCCAATGTAACCCCACTTTTTAAAAAAGGAGGGAAAGAGAAAACAGGGAATTATAGACCGGTCAGCCTGACCTCAGTAGTGGGTAAAATGATGGAATCAATTATTAAGGATGTCATAGCAGCACATTTGGAAGGAGGTGACATGATAGGTCCAAGTCAGCATGGATTTGTGAAAGGGAAATCATGCTTGACAAATCTTCTGGAATTTTTTGAGGATGTTTCCAGTAGAGTGGACAAGGGAGAACCAGTTGATGGGGTGTATTTGGACTTTCAGAAGGCTTTCGACAAGGTCCCACACAAGAGATTAATGTGCAAAGTTAAAGCACATGGGATTGGGGGTAGTGTGCTGACATGGATTGAGAACTGGTTGTCAGACAGGAAGCAAAGAGTAGGAGTAAATGGGTACTTTTCAGAATGGCAGGCAGTGACTAGTGGGGTACCGCAAGGTTCTGTGCTGGGCCTCAGCTGTTTACACTGTACATTAATGATTTAGACGAGGGGATTAAATGTAGTATCTCCAAATTTGCGGATTATACTAATTTGGGTGGCAGTGTGAGCTGCGAGGAGGATGCTATGAGGCTGCAGAGTGACTTGGATAGGTTAGGTGAGTGGGCAAATGCATGGCAAATGCATGGCAGATGAAGTATAATGTGGATAAATGTGAGGTTATCCACTTTGGTGGTAAAAACAGAGTGACAGACTATTATCTGAATGGTGACAGATTAGGAAAAGGAGAGGTGCAACGAGACCTGGGTGTCATGGTACATCAGTCATTAAAGGTTGGCATGCAGGTACAGCAGGCGTTTCAGAAAGCAAATGGCATGTTGGCCTTCATAGCGAGGGGATTTGAGTACAGGGATAGGGAGGTGTTCCTACAGTTGTACAGGGCCTTGGTGAGGCCACACCTGGAGTATTGTGTACAGTTTTGGTCTCCTAACTTGAGGAAGGACATTCTTGCTATTGAGGGGGTGCAGCGAAGGTTCATCAGACTGATTCCCGGGATGGCGGGACTGACATATCAAGAAAGACTGGATCAACTGGGCTTGTATTCACTGGAGTTCAGAAGAATGAGAGGGAACCTCATAGAAACGTTTAAAATTCCCAATGTTGGGGAAGTCCAGAACCAGGGGTCACAGTCTAAGGATAAGGGGTAAGCCACTTAGGACCAAGATGAGGAGAAACTTCTTCACCCAGAGAGTGGTGAACCTGTGGAATTCTCTACCACAGAAAGTTGTTGAGGCCAATTCACTAAATATATTCAAAAGGGAGTTAGATGAAGTCCTTACTACTAGGGGGATCAAGGGGTATGGTGAGAAAGCAGGAAGGGGGTACTGAAGTTGAATGTTCAGCCATGAACTCATTGAATGGCGGTGCAGGCTAGAAGTGCCAAATGGCCTACTCCTGCACCTATTTTTCTATGTTTCTATGTTTCTTACTTATATCGTTGGTACCTACATGTACCACGACAACTTGCTGTTTACCCTCCCTCTCCAGAATGCTCTGCAGCCGCTCCGAGACATCCTTGACCCTTGCACCAGGGAGGCAACATACCATCTTGGAGTCTCGGTTGCGGCTGCAGAAACACCTATCTATTCCCCTTACAATAGAGCCCCCTATCACTATAGCTCTCTCAGTCTTTTTCCCGCCCTTCTGTGCAACAGAGCCACCCATGGTGCCATGAACCTGGCTGCTGGTGCCTTTCCCTGGTAAGTCATCTCTCCCAACAGTATCCAAAACGGTATATCTGTTTTGGAGGGAGATGACTGCAGGGGACTCCTGCACTACCTTTCTGCTCTTGCCTTGTCTCTTGGTCACCCATTCACTATCTGTCCTAACCCTTACCTGCGGTGTGACCAACTCACTAAATGTGCTATCCACAACATTCTCAGCATCGCGCATGCTCCAGAGTGAGTCCATCTGCAGCTCCAGTGCCGTAATGCGGTATGTCAGGAGCTGCAGCTGGACACACTTCCCGCACACATAGTAGTCTGACTTCCCACATAGCACAGGAGAAGCATGGCACGGGTCCGAGCTCTCCTGCCATGACTTAACCCTTAAATTAATTTACTTACTAAAATTTACTTAAACACCAAATTGCTACTTAGTAGTTCGCTGCCAAGTAAACCAATCTAAAAGTCAGTCTAAAAGAGAGTTATACTTAGCAGGCGAACAGCAAACCACTTACCAGCTTGGAGCATAGTAATGCAATGCTTGACATCTACAATACTTCAAACAGTCCTGAATATAATAAAAAGTTCAAGCTTTTAGTGTTCTTTCCACAATTTTTTAACTGACCCTTAGAATAACATATTGTGGGCACTTCAGCTCCATGATGCCTCTCCCACTGCTGCTGCATAGCTAAGAATAATTAAAAACTGGAGAACAGGAAAAAACAGTGTCATTTATGCTATTCTGAACAAGTTGGAACACCTCAGATAAAACAAAAAAATCACTAAAAATTACATAACTATGGTGAAAAAAGTTAACAATGAAAGCAACATAATACTAAAATATTGCAAAAAAATACAATGTATGTGACAATATAAAAGATCCTTTCCACATGGAGCTTCCTTTGCTCTGATTCCAAATTTCTATCTTTCCTCCTTTCTTGGATGAATTGCGCAATGGGAAATTTGATGTGGGACCTAACTTGAATAAAAGTCACTTTAATGAGATTTTTACTTGCCAGCAGTGCAGCCTAATTTTCTCTTTCCAAATAGTGCCGTGGAAAATTAGGGATCGTGAAATCGGATATCTGATTTTCCAACCTGTGACCACTGTCAATGAGACTCTGAGCTCCTGACAGAGCGTTGTACAATCAGGGCTTTTAAAATAGTTTCAGGCCAAGACCACAGTTGTGTAAATGCATCATGGAAGCTTCTTAATTTACCTCAGTATGAACCCAATATTAATTTCACAACAGTCTGTCTTCGAGCTGCAAACAACATATATCTATGCTTTAAATAGCGCAATGTTCCTGATCTTATAATATATTGCATCTTCTGACTTGACATGAGTAATGCCAGAATTGAGAATTGAGTCCTGAAATTTTTGGGTTTTGGGGAATGTAATTTCAGCACAGTGGGAATGGAGGACAGGAAATTTGGGCAGAACTCATTTCCACTCTTTTCTGGCGCAATGGGAAATTCTGACGGAGAAGGGCAATTGCTTTTTCCACCTTACCCTGCCCTCCCATCATTTTTGGATGTGGGACTGGTGGGATGCCCAGTTCCCCTAAAATCCCACCAGTTGCATCTATTGTAGAACCATAAGTAAGTACTATAGCATGAAGCAGGCATTCTTGCTTTCTTGCTCTACAAGGGTCATAAGTGTGCCCCACATTGCCATATCCAAACAGTAATTATTCCAAGAGAGGTGAATTACCAGGAGAACCACTGAGAGAGCAACCTCGTTAAAATTTCAAACATTTGGAACTTAGATCAGGCCAGCTTGTGCCTGCCCTCCCTCTCCTGTCCACTGTAGAATTGGCAAAGTAATGAGAATTCTGGAATGTCTAGCCACTGTGTTCTATACTTATTATTCTTTACCTTGTGGGTCTCCCAACACTAAGTGGCGCTGTTGTGCCTTCAAATGTTCTCTCAATTTCATCCACAGCCAGCTGTCCTACCACAAACTGCAAGTTGCGTTGCAATTTCTGACTTAGGGCAAGAAATTCGGTAGATTAGTGCCTCCCGTTAGCGCCTGGGTGGGGGTTAGCGAACGGGTGCGGTGAATGCAGTGATGCCTGCGAACGTTAATGCCGATTTAGCACTTGGGCCTCTAGTGCCTCACAGATCGTGATGTCATAAAGTGCCCAGCGCTCCGATATCGCCTCAGATGTAAAATTGACTCTCCCCTGCTGTATCACCTCGCGCCGACAATGGCAGTAAGAGGAAGTGTTGTGAACTTGGCTGGCCGCTTGGAGAGCGGTAATTAAAGAGAATGGTTTTCAGCTAGCGCAACCGTTATTATTTGTACTAGCCTGGTGCCTGCGCAAAGTTTTTCATGTTTCAGTGGTGCAAGATGTCCAAGTCCTCCACTATGTGAGAGTGTTTGGAGCTGTAATGGCAGTCACACAGTACGCCTTGCAAAACAGAACTGCCGACAACTAGCTTGTGCAGCATCATTGGCTCTTCCCTTTAAGCAAGGGAAGCAGCCTCTCATGCCGTTATCAACGCGCTCAAAATTGTTTAGCACTCTGCTGTTACCTCTCCGCTCTCAGACTTTAGCACCCTAAGAGAAGTGATTAGCGCTTGACTGAAAGCTTCACTTCCCTCTTGGAGCGCTAAAACTGAGTATCACTGGAGGAGAGAATGATTAGCGCCTGGCGCTGCTTTTTCAACTTTTCAAAATTTAGCTCCCCGGTTTGGAATTTCTAACCCTTTGAGTTTTAATCTTTTAAATTAACTTTTAGTAAATTTGGGGCTTCTTTTTGAGGCCCCATTTATTTAATTAATTGTTTAGTGGCAAACCCATTTTGCACGCCAGGGATGCCTGCTAGCCTGGCCCACTGAGCTGTGTATTTATTAGTTTTGGGAATGCCTGACTGGCTGAGCTGCAAGCTTATGCATTTATTTAATTAACTCTGGGGATGTCTGCCAACCCATACAGCTCTGATTTTATTTATTCCATTTATTAACTTAAAGAATACCTACTGACCCCCTGAGCCTCAACTTTCTTTTATTTTAATTTATCAGTTCTCAGGATGCCTGTCTACCCGCCAAAGGCTTTTAACTTTAATTAATTTGGGAAAGCTAGTATTTTTAACCCTTGGGTGCTAATTACCAACCTGCTAAAGACTGTTGTTTTCATTAATTAATTTGGGTGAATCCTGCTCCTTGAGACTGAAGGTGACTTTCTGCCTGCCTTTGCCCATCTTACTCTGTTCTCCTTTAGCTCCCTCGCCCCACTATCTCTCTGTTTTTCCATATACATTCCTTGTCATTTCTAATTATTCACTCTAAATTCCTTCTTACTTTTTTGATCTAATTGGCTCTATTGCTTCTATTTATGTATTTTTCTATCCACTTCAGCCCTGCCCTTTCTATGTTCTTCTACATTGCAACAGTAACTATACTTCAAAAGTACTTAATTAGCTGTGGTTGTGAAATGCGCTATATAAATGCAAGTCCTTCCTTCTGTGTCTCCTTTAGCCCTGTTCTTTCTGTCTCTTCCATGGCCATGTAGGTCCTCATCTCTTTCCAGTTCTTCCCATCCATTCATCCATCCTATTCAGCTCCTCTTCATTTATATTTATTTCAAATTGTTACCCTTACCTGTCGCCCATTGTACACTCTGCCTTTGTCAATTCCCTCAATCTGCAATAACCACTTCTCCACAGATACCAATTACCATCCACATACCCACTGTCTCCCCAGTCTCCATTACCAATCTCTTAGCTATTCTTTTCCCGATAATAGCCCCAAAGCCCACTAGCCATCATCCAAACGTTTTACCCCGTCAGCTGACATCTCCCCGGTACTCGCTACTTAACCTTTCAATACACATTATGCCCATGCCTTTCCCCTCATACTAAGTACTCCCTCCCCAGTACTCACTACCCATTCCCTCAACTACTCATTATGCCCATACCCATTCTTGCTCTACCCAAATGAATTTTACTATTCGAGGCTACTCACCTTATTTACTCACTTTTCTAATGGCCCAAATACTTGCTATCCATGTTACTTAATACCCACTCAATACCACTCCCTACCATTTCTCTACTCAGTAATCTACCTCAACCATCCCTCTACCACAGTACTTCCCTTCCCCCAATTGCTCACTTGTCTGCCCATGCTATCCTGTAACAGACCTCACTTTCCCAGTCCCCTAAACTACTCCCACGCCACCTCGCAAATCACCAAGCCCACACGCCTTCCCGAACACCATATCCTCTCATTTACCTTCATCAACATCACCAATGTCCAACACTTTTCCCGTCCTGTTTCCATCATGTTTGCCTGTCACCTTTAAAAACTTATTTATGCATTTAGCTCTCATTGAATTCTCCTGTTGCTCACTGCAAGACAGGTAGTGCTGTGGTACCATCTGCTTGAGGACTGAGAAAATTGAGCTTCTTGCCCGATGTTGTCTTTGGTCTTTCCCCACTGCCTGCTGCTGCTTCATCACCATCATGTCCATAATCGATGTCCTGGGGGAGTGTTTGCTCGTGCTGTTGGGGAGGGTTTAAACTAATATGGCAGGGGGATGGGAATCTATGCAGGGAGACAGAGGGAAGTAAAATGGGGGCAGAAGCAAAAGGTAGAAAGGAGATAAGGAAAAGTGGAGAAATCAAAGGCAAAAATAAAAAAGGGCCGCATTGCAACATAATTCTAAAAGGACAAAGAGTGTTAAAAAAACAAGCCTGAAGGCTCTGTGTCTCAATGCGAGTAGCATTCGTAATAAGTTGGATGAATTATCTGTGCAGATAGCTGTTAACGGATATGATGTAATTGGGATTACGGAGACATGGCTCCAGGGTGACCAAGGCTGGGAACTCAACATCCAGGGGTATTCAATATTCAGGAAGGATAGACATAAAGGAAAAGGAGGTGGGGTAGCGTTGCTGGTTAAAGAGATTAACGCAATAGGAAGGAAGAACATTAGCTTGATTGATGTGGAATCCGTATGGGTAGAGATGCGGTACATCAAAGGGCAGAAAAAGCTCGTGGGAGTTGTGTACAGACCACCAAACACAGTAGTAGTGAGGTTGGGGATGGCAGCAAACAGGAAATTAGGGATGCGTGCAATAAAGGTTATCATGGATGATTTAATCTATATACAGATTGGGCTAACCAAACTGGTAGCAATACGGTGGAGGAGGATTTCCTGGAGTGTATAAGGGATGGAACCAACTAGAGAACTGGCCATCCTAGACCGGGTGTTGTGTAATGAGAGAGGATTAATTATCAATCTTGTTGTGCAAGGCCCCTTGGGAAAGAGTGACCATAATATGGTAGAATTCTTCATTAAGATGGAGAGTGACACAGTTAATTCAGAGACTAGGGTCCTGAACTTAAAGAAAGGTAACTTCGATGGTATGAGACGTGAATTGGCTAGGATAGACTGGTGAATGATACTTAAAGGGTTGACGGTGGAGGCAATGGCAAACATTTAAAGATCACATGGATGAACTTCAACAATTGTACATCCCTGTCTGGTGTTAAAAAAAATGGGGAAGGTGGCTCAACCGTGGCTAGCAAGGGAAATTAGGGATAGTGTTAAATCCAAGGAAGAGGCATATAAATAGGCCAGAAAAAGCAGCAAACCTGAGGACTGGGAGAAATTTAGAATTCAGTAGAGGAGGACAAAGGGTTTAATTAGGAGGGGAAAATAGAGTATGAGAGTAGGCTTGCACGGAACATAAAAACTGACTGCAAAAGCTTTTATAGATATATGAAGAGAAAAAGACTAGTGAAGACAAATGTAGGTCCCTTGCATTCAGAATCAGGTGAATTTATAATGGGGAACAAAAAAATGGCAGACCAAGTGAACAAATACTTTGGTTCTGTCTTCACGGAGGAAGACACAAATAACCTTCCGGAAATACTAGGGGACCGAGGGTCTAGTGAGAAGGAGGAACTGAAGGAAATCCTTATTAGTCAGGAAATTGTGTTAGGGAAATTGATGGGATTGAAGGCCGATAAATCTCCAGGGCCTGATAGTCTGTATCCCAGAGTACTTAAGGAAATGGCCCTAGAAATAGTGGATGCATTGGTGGTCATTTTCCAACATTCTATCGACTCTGGATCAATTCCTATTGATTGGAGGGTAGCTAATGTAATCCCACTTTTTAAAAAAGGAGGGAGAGAGAAAACGGGGAATTATAGACCGGTTAACCTGACATCGGAAGTGGGGAAAATGTTGGAATCAATTAATAAAGATGTAATAGCAGCGCATTTGGAAAGCAGTGACAGGATCAGTCCAAGTCAGCGTGGATTTATGAAAGGGAAATCGTACTTGACAAATCTTCTCGAATTTTTTGAGGATGTAACTAGTAGGGCCCAAGTTTCCACATGTTTTGCGCCTGATTTTTAGGAGCAACTGGTGGAGAACGGACTATCCTAGAAATCGCAATTCTCCACATTTTTTTTTCTGCAGTTCTAGTCAGGTAGAACAGTTCCACTTTGGAACTGAATTTTTTCTTCAAAAGGGGGCGTGTAAAGTTTCCACAGTGAAAACGTACTCCAAACTAACTTAGAATGGAGCAAGTGAAGATTTTTGAAGAACTGAAAAAACCTTGTCTACACATTTAAAAAATCAGGCGCAGGTTACAAATTAGGCGTCGGGAACGAGGGGGGTGGGGGAGCGGGGGGGGGAGGGAAGTCATTAAATTCTATAATCAATCCTTATTTATACTTATACAAATATTATACAAATAAATCCAACCTGAATAAAAATTTATAAGCAAAGAAAAGATTAAATAAACCATCTTCCTACCTGTGTGAAAGTGCTTCAGCCAGGGAGAATGCTGCGGGGGGGGGGGGGGGGAGGAGGCAGCCGTTCGTTCCCGCGGGGGGGGGGGAGGAGGAAGCCGTTCGTTCCCGCGGGGGGGGGGGAGGAAGCCGTTCGTTCCCGCGGGGGGGGGGGGGGAGAGAGGGAAACGGCTGCCTCAACTTTCTGAAGCTTCCTGCAGCCTTCTCAGTGCTGCAAGAAGCCTCAGTGCTGATGGCAATGTGCTTTTATTTAAAAATGTTCAAAAATTAAACAGCTACAAAGAACTACAAAAATGGCCGAGTGCCAATGTTTCCTTCACACTGCGCGTGCGCGAACGCTCGAACGCGCACGCGCAGGGTTGCCGGCAGGAAAAAAACTAATTTAAATGGTACCCGCCCCCTCCCACTTACAAAACCGGCGCGAGTGGTCGGCTCCGCCCCCCTGGGCGCCGCGCCAAGCAGACATGGAGCTGCAGGGCGCTCCAGAATCGCGCGTTTTTTTTATCGTGTGGAAACTTGGGCCAGTAGAGTGGACAAGGGAGAACCAGTGGATGTGCTGCATTTGGATTTTCAGAATGCTTTTGACAAGGTCCCATACAAGAGATTCGTGTGCAAAATTGAAGCACATGGTATTGGGGGTATTGTATTGACGTGGATAGAGAACTGGTTGGCAGACAGGAAGCAAAGAGTAGGAATAAATGGGTCCTTTTCAGAATGGCAGGCAGTGACTAGTGGGGTACCGCAAGGTTCAGTGCTGGGACCCCAGCTATTTACAATATACATTAATGATTTAAATGAAGAAATTGAATGTAATATCTCCAAGTTTGCAGATGACACTAAGCTGGGTGGCAGTGTGAGCTGTGAAGAGGATGTTAAGAGGCAGGGTGACTTGGACAGGTTAGGTGAGTGGGCAAATGCATGGCAGATGCAGTATAATGTAGATAAATGTGAGGTTATCCACTTTGGTGGCAAAAACATGAAGGCAGAATATTATCTGAATGGTGACAGATTAGGAAAAGGGGAGGTGCAACGAGACCTGGGTGTCATGGTACATCAGTCATTGAAAGTTGACATGCATGTACAGCAGACGGTGAAGAAGGCAAATGGCATGTTGGCCTTCATAGCGAGAGGATTTGAGTATAGAAACATAGAAAATAGGTGCAGGAGTAGGCTATTCGGCCCTTCGAGCCTGCACCGCCATTCAATGAGTTCATGGCTGAACATGCAACTTCAGTACCCCATTCCTGCTTTCTCGCCATCCCCTTAGTAGTAAGGACTACATCTAACTCCTTTTTGAATATATTTAGTGAATTGGCCTCAATAACTTTCTGTGGTAGAGAATTCCACAGGTTCACCACTCTCTGGGTGAAGAAGTTTCTCCTCATCTCGGTCCTAAATGGCTTACCCCTTATCCTTAGACTGTGACCCCTGGTTCTGGACTTCCCCAACATTGGGAATATTCTTCCTGCATCTAACCTGTCTAAACCCGTCAGAATTTTAAACGTTTCTATGAGATCTCCTCTCATTCTTCTGAACTCCAGTGAATACAAGCCCAGTTAATCCAGTCTTTCTTGATATGTCAGTCCCACCATCCTGGGAATCAGTCTGGTGAACCTTCGCTGCACTCCCTCAATAGCAAGAATGTCCTTCCTCAAGTTAGGAGACCAAAACTGTACACAATATTCCAGGTGTGGCCTCACCAAGGCCCTGTACAACTGTAGTAACACATCCCTGCCCCTGTACTCAAATCCCCTCGCTATGAAGGCCAACATGCCATTTGCTTTCTTAACCGCCTGCTGTACCTGAATGCCAACCTTCAATGACTGATGTACCATGACACCCAGGTCTCGTTGCACCTCCCCTTTTCCTAATCTGTCACCAGGAGCAGGGAGGTCTTACTGCAGTTGTACAGGGTCGTGGTGAGGCTACACCTTGAATATTGTGTATGGTTTTGGTCTCCTAATCTGAGGAAGGACATTCTTGCTATTGAGGGAGTGCAGCGAAGGAATCACTAGACTGATTCCCGGGAAGGCAGGACTGACATATGAAGAAAGGATGGATCGACTAGGCATATATTCACTCGAATTTAGAAGAATGAGAGGGGATCTCATAGAAACATATAACATTTTGACGGGATTGGACAGATTAGATGTAGGAAGAATGTTCCCGC
The DNA here is from genome assembly GCF_044704955.1 of Pristiophorus japonicus. NCBI lineage: Eukaryota > Metazoa > Chordata > Chondrichthyes > Pristiophoridae > Pristiophorus > Pristiophorus japonicus. The sequence goes on along the minus strand of NC_091991.1, from coordinate 179,762,938 downwards.
TGTTGGGGAAGTCCAGAACCAGGGGTCACAATCTAAGGATAAGGGCTAAGCCATTTAGGATTGAGATGAGGAGAAACCTCTTCACTCAGAGAATTGTGAACCTATGCAATTCTCTACCACAGAAAGTTGTTGTGACCAGTTCGTTAGTATTCAAAAGGGAGTTAGATGTGGCCGTTACGGCTAAAGGGATCAAGGGGTATGGAGAGAAAGCAGGAATGGGGTACTGAAGTTGCATGATCAGCCATGATCATATTGAATGGTGGTGCAGGCTCAAAGGGCCGAATGGCCTACTCCTGCATCTATTTTCTATGTTTCAATGTTTCTATCCTTTGAAATGAGTATAATAGAAGAATAGGCTTTTGGGGGAAACAATGGAATCCTTGTTTTGATCCCCTGAAATAGGTTGGGAAATGTTGTCTGTGTAGATTCCAAAAAGGGCCAGAGGGAAACCAAAAAAAATTAAAAATTGAGCTGCATAGTTAAATATATATAATAATCAAAATCACTGATTTATGGTATTCATGCAAAAATGGACATCTCGATCCAGAAAATTCACACTACGAAAAATGCAAATTGATTTATACAATCACTATGAATCTGTGGCTTCAGTAATATATTGTATGTTACATGGGATTCATATGGCCAATGACACGGAAGATCTGCTAATATTGTAGAAACTGTGGGGCCAAGTTTCGGCCTGTTTTTTTTTTTGAGCAACTGGTTGAGAATGGAGTATCTTAGAAATTGCAATTCTCGGCATTTAGTTTGCTCCAGTTCTAGTCAGTTAGAACAGTTTCAGTTTGGAACAGATTTTTTTTTTCAAAAGGGGGCGTGTCCGGCCACTTACGTCCGTTTTGAAAGTTTAGGCAGTGAAAACATACTCCAAACTAACTTAGAATGGAGTAAGTGTAGATTTTTGTATGCTCAGAAAAACCTTGTCTCCACTTTAGAAAATCAGGCGTAGGGAATGGGGGGGGGCGGAGGTTTAAAGGGAAGTTTACAAACATTAAACACTTCCGTTTTACAAATAAAGAGCCATCATCAATAATAAATGATAAATACATTAATAAATCAAACAATAAATCAATCAAAAAAAATTAATAAAAAATAAAATAAATTAAAAAATCAATAAATAAAACATTTTCTACTTACCGACTGCAGCACCGGGAGTCCTCCAACAGCGTGCTGGGACGGCCCCCCCAGTGTGTCTCTGCCAGTGTCTCTATCTCTGTCTGTCTGTGTGTGTATCTCTCACTCTCTGACTGTCAGTGTCTGTGTTTCTGACAGCGAGGGGAGGGGGGTGGGGGGGAGAGGGGGATGAGGGAGGTAGAGGGGGGTGGGGGGGAGGAGGGGTGGGGGGAGGAGGAGGAGGAGGAGGAGGAGGAGGAGGAGAGGGGGGGAGAAGAAGAAGGAGGAGGAGAGGGGGGGGAAGAAGAAGAAGGAGGAGAGGGGGGGAGAAGGAGGAGGAGGGTGGGGGAGAAGGAGAGAGGGGGAGGGCAGGAGGAGGAGGAGGAGGCGGGGAGGAGAAGGGGGGAAGGAGAGAGGGGAGGGAGGGAAGGAGAAGGGAGGAGGCAGGAAGGGAGAAGGAGGCTGAACAGGCCGGGCCCAAGACTTCGGGCTGGATTTACAGGTAGGTTCCGGGGGGGGCGGGGGTCGTCGCGGAGGCCGGGTCGCCAGGAGGGGTCGCGGAGGTCGGGTCGCCGGTGGGGGGGAAGCGGAGCTCGGGTGGGGGGGCAGGGGGGAGCGGAGGTCGGGTCGCCGGGGGAGGGGGGGGCGGGCGGGAGCGGAGGTCGGGTCGCCGGGGCGGGGGGGAGCGGAGGTCGGGTCAGGTCGGGGGGGGGTGAAGGTCGGGGCGGGGGGGGGGCGTGGAGCGGGAGTCAAGTCGGGTCCGGTCGGGAGGGAGCTGGGCGTGGGATTTGAGCCTTATCCACGCAGCCCCAGTGAGGCCATTCGGCCAGGGCGCCTGGAGCTACTGCACATGCACGCCCACTGTAGCGCGCATGTGCAGAGGCCCCGGCACTGTTTTCAGCGCAGGGACCTGGCTCCGCCCCCCCACAGCTCATGCTGCGCCGCGCCCAGCTCCAGATCTGCAGGGAGCCGGAGAATAGGTGAGTTTTTTTTAGGCGCACTTTGTGGCGCGAAAAACGGGCGTCCAGGTCCGGGCTGCGCCATTCTAGGTGCGGCCCGAAACTTGGGCCCTGTGGCTCTGAAATGTTGGGCTTGGGAGGGCAGTACCAAACTGTAAGTCGGATGGGGAGGGGTGGAATTTGGGGTAGAATCTAGTTCTGCCTGTTCTCTCTCCCTTTTTCTTAAATTGTATAATTCCAATGGGAGGAAGTGATGTCGTCAAACGGGTAAGACTGTGGGATGACACCCCACCAGAAATCCTACCAGTTCCGCCTTTATTAAAGCTATGGTAAAAATGCCTTCCTGACAGCGGCATACCTACTTTAACAATGTGGCAGTCGGGATCTAATGCTGGTTTCCTTGCGACAATCAAAAACTATTAGGAAAGTGGCAGTGGAGCATTTTTAGCACTTTAGTATTTCCAAAATTGTAAATGATGGGCATAGAAATAGAAAGAGGGTGCCCTCAGCAGTGATGCTGACATTAGTATTTTTCAAATCGCAGTGGGAAGCTGACAGTAGTGCCACCCTCTGGTGAAATTTTATTAAAATGTAATACAGTGTTATAATTGATAATTCCACCAAATTTTTCTTTCCTCTCTTGAAGCTGGGATCACATGCTGGGATACAGCTCTATATCATATACAGTAATGGCTAGGGAGAAAATGGTATATTGTAATAATTTGTTCACTTTACTGAGATCGATGCATCGGTTACATCATAATTTACCAACATTTTCACTTAGATAGAAAGGTGACATTTCTGTCTTTACTAATTCTAAAGTTAGCAATGATGATAATTTCACCTGTGCCAGATTCACAAATGGCAGCAATATAGATTCATACAAATATATCCTCTGGATGTGACAACACAGATACTGAATCAAACTTATCAAGCACTTTTCATTTAGATTCTAAAGTTCCTTCTTTGTTGATCATTTCAGAATTAGACGGATTTTCATGTCTCCAAGCAAAAATCTAGAAATAGAAGAAAAAATATAATTTATTGGTTTTAGCTTTTTCGTTCTTTTATTGTGACATTTTAATATTATCACATTAAAACAATCATTTATGCTGCTATGTTGTCCAAACCATTTCATACAGTAGTGTTTAAAAAACACAAATTGAGTATTCTGTTAAATATTTCTTTATGCAATGTTTACAGCCTCTGATCTTTAGAAGAATAGTTAAGAGGTTGGATTCTGACATTGTTGTGATGCAAAACCTTTTATTCCATTGCCTTTCCATTCTTTTTATAATCAGTCTTATGGATGCTTACCACAATAGGCTAGGGTGAATATGACATTGTAAAAAACACATTCCTTCGGGTATCTTTAGATCTTGGAAGTCTTGAAGAAGGCATACAATATTACATTTGTCATCATAAATTAAATTTAATTGAACTAAGTCCCTATGTTGCTGCATCTGAGAGTCACTGACTACATCCTCAATGTGTTGATGACAATCCGTGCATGTTGGAGTCCATTTCAAGCATTCTGTTGCCCAGCATATTCTGCATCTCAGAAGCAATCAACCTCTGTTCTATGATTCAGAAGTGCAGCATCAACATTCCTTCTTTCACTGCACCTGTCGCCATTAGTCTTTTGGACCTAATCAGCAGCAGCACCGAGAAGGCAGCAGTTAAGAACAGCGGAAGACCAAAGCAGCTTGGAATTAAGCGGCGGCAGCACCGAGAAGGCAGCAGATAAAAACAACGGGAGACTAAGGCAGTGCGGATCTAAGCGGCGGCAGCACCTCCAACAATTTCAACAGCAACAAAAAATTAGTGACTTCACAGGACAGCAGGTTGGTGATTAGTTGGTGAGTATTAATGTTTTTTTTCTCTCTAACCTAGGACAGTGGTTTAAACTGCGAGCAGTAAACTATAACGTATTTATTAAATTTATAACTTAACTAGTTAAACTACTTAATATAACTATAAAGAGTCATTGAATAAAGACTTTAAATAAATAAATAAATAAATAAATAAATAAAATAAGGTTAGACCAAGACATGGCAGAGCAGGTTGTGTGTCTGGACTGCAGTATGTGGGAGACTGTCCCAGGCGAACTCGTCTGCAGGAGACGTCTCTGTCTCGAATCTCTCCAGCTCAGAGTCAGTGAGCTGGAGTATGAGTTGGAGACACTCCGACACATAAGGGAGGGGGAGGAGTATCTGGGCAGTTTGCTCTAGACTTCAGTCACACCTTGTGGAAAGGTGCAGGATCATAATGGCATTCGTATGATCAAGGTCCTCGTGGAAAGGATAAATAGGGCAGTCACAAGTAACTGTAAATGGGGGGAGGACTCGGGGGGGGGGGGGGGGGGAAATTGCAGTACAAAGAGTAGTTCAAAAACAAATGAAAGGGACGAGAGTAGAGTAGCAGTCAAAATTCGGGATCTGGAATATTAGGTCCTTCATTGAAACGCCTGTGAACTCATTCCTTTTTGGCGTGGAAGCAAGTCATCCTCATTTCGAGGGACTGCCTATGATGATGATGAGTCAGAAATTGTGCTTTAGGCACTACAGGTAAAGGGAAAACTAAAAGATATACAGCAATTAAACCAGGAGAGAAAACTAAGTAACATGTGAGTAAAACATCAGAGCTGAAGGACAGGCTAGGATCTGTGGCCCACATAAGCATTCTTTATACAAACACACGGAGTTCAGTTTTGGTCTCCTAATCTGAGGAAGGACATTCTTGCTATTGAGGGAGTGCAGCGAAGGTTCACCAGACTAATTCCAGGGATGGCTGGACTGTCATGAGGAGAGACTGGATCAACTGGGCCTTTATTCACTGGAGTTTAGAAGGATGAGAGGGGATCTCATAGAAACGTATAAGATTCTGACGGGACTGGACAGGTTAGATGCGGGAAGAATGTTCCGATATTGGGGAAGTCCAGAACCAGGGGACATAGTCTTAGGGTAAGTGGTAGGCCATTTAGGACTGAGATGAGGAGAAACTTCTTCATTCAGAGAGTTGTTAACCTGTGGAATTCCTTGCCGCAGAGAGTTGTTGATGCCAGTTCATTGGATATATTCAAGAGGGATTTAGATATGGGCCTTACGGCTAAGGGGATCAAGGGTATGGAGAGAAAGCAGGAAAGGGGTACTGAGGGAATGATCAGCCATGATCTTATTGAATGGCGGTGAAGGGCCGAATGGCCTACTCCTGCACCTATTTTCTATGTTTCTATAAGGAATAAATTGACATGGTAGCCATTACTGAGACATGGCTGCAAGACAATCAGGACTGGGAACTAAATATACTGAGTTATAAGGTGTACAGTAGGGGAAATGGCAGAGGGGGAGGAGTAGCCTAAGTGATTAAGGATTAAACCACTTTAATGATGAGAGGATTTAAAGAGAGGTAAGCAGCTAGTGGAGGCTTTATGGATTGAATTAAGAAATAAGAAAGGATCTAAGACTGTAGTGGGTAGCAGCTCTGAAGTGCTAGATTGTATAAATGCAGAGATGAGACAAACATGTAGCAAAGGCAGAGTGGTTTTAATGGAAGATTTTAACTTTTATATCGATTGGGAAAAGCAGGGTACTACCTGTCAGAAAGGTAGTGAATTTCTTGTGTGTGTCCAGGATTTCTACAACAATATGTCCTCGTGACATCAAGGGGCAAGCCATATTAGATTGAGTAATGAGCCAGACTTAGTTAACAACCTAAATGTGCGTAAATATTTATCCAATAGTGATCATAACATGAGTTATGAGTTCAACATAGCGTTTGAAAGGGAGCAACACGAAACAGCTACTAAGATTCTAGATTTAGATAAGGCCGACTTCAATAGGATGAGGCAGAGACTGGGTAAACTGGGCAAATCTGTTAATGGGTAAAATGTCAGAAGATCACTGGGAGATGTTTAAAAAAGAATTTAATGTGATACAGAAGCAGTTTATACCCCTGAGGGGCAAGAGCTACACTTGCCAAAAAAAACAGCCACAAACTAAAGAGGGAAGGGACAACATAAAACTAAAGGAAAAGACATACAAAAATGCAAAAAATAGCACATATCATGGCGAATGGGAAAGATACAGAGAATAGCACTGGGTCACAAAAATGATAATAAGAGCTACAAAAAAGGAGTATGAAAAGAAACTTGCAAGGAATATCAAAATCAATATGAAGAATTTTTACAGTTACATTAGGAAAAAGAGAGTGGTCAGGAGAAATGTTGGCCCCTTAAAAACTGAAAGTGATATTATCAATGACAATGGGGAAATGGTGGACATGTTGAATAATTACTTTGCATCAGTATTTACAGTAGAAGAAGAGGATAGCATGCTGGAAATCCCAAAGAAACTAATATTGAATCGGGAACAGAGACTCAATAAAATTAATGTAATTAAATTGACCTTAATGAAGAAAAGAATGGCACTAAAGGGTGACAAACCTCCAGGGCCTGATGGTCCCCATTCCAAGGTTTTAAAGGAAGGAGCCGAGCACATTGAACATAAGAACATAACAAATAGGAGCAGGAGTAGGACATTTGGCCTCTCGAGCCTGCTCCGTGATTCAATAAGATCATGGCTGATCTGATCATGGGCTCAGCTTCTCTATCCTGCCCATTCCCCATAACCCTTGACTCTTTTATCACTCAAAAATCTGTCTATCTCCACCTTAAATATATTCAATGACCCAGCCTCCACAGCTCTCTGGAGTAGAGAATTCCAAAAATTCACGACCCTCTGGGAGAAGAAATTCCTCCTCATTTCCGTTTTAAACAGGCGATTCCTTATTCTGAAACTATGCCCCCTAGTTCTAGACTTCCCCACGAGGGGAAACATCCTCTCTACCCTGTCAAGCCTCCTCAGAATCTTATACATTTCAATAAGACCACCTCTCATTCTTCTAAACGCCAATGAGTATAGGACCAACCTGCTCAACCTTTCTTCATAAGACAACCCCTTTATCTCAGAAATCAACCCAGTGAACCTTCTCTGAACAGCCTCCAATGCAAGTATATCCCTCCTTAAATGAGGAGACCAAAACTGTACGCAGTACTCCAGGTGTGGTCTCACCAATGCCCTGTACAGTTGTAGCAGGATTTCCCTACTTTTATGCTCTATCCCCCTTGCAATAAAGGCTAACATTCCATTTGCCTTCCTAATTACTTGCTGTACCTTCATGCTAGCTTTTTGTGCTTCATGTACAAGGATCCCCAGATCCCTCTGTATCTCAGCATTTTGTAATCTCTCCCCATTTAAATAATAATTTGCTTTTTTATTTTTCCTACCAAAGTGGATCACCTCACATTTTACCACATTGCTCACTCACTTAACCTATCGACATCCCTTTGCAGATTCTTTGCGACCTTCTCACAACTTGCTTGCCCATCTATTTTTGTATCATCAGCAAATTTGGCTAAATTACACTCGGTCCCTTCATCCAAGTCATTAATATAGATTGTAAATAGTTGAGGCCCCAGCACTGATCCCTGTGGCACCCCACTAGTTACAGTTTTCCAACCTGAAAATGACCTTGCGTCAATATTTGCAATTGCAGAGGCCCTAACTATAATCTTCCAAAGTTCTCCAGATTCAGGAACTGTTCCTTTAGATTGAAAAATTGTGCATGCCACTCCGCTTTTTAAGAATAGCGAGAGAGAGAAACCAGGGAATTATAGACCAGTTAGCCTCACATCTGTTGTCGGGAAACTGCTAGAGTCTAAAATTAAGGATATGGTAACTGAACAGATGAACAGAGAGAGCCAGCATGGTATTTGTGAAAGGTAGGTCATCTCTGACAAACCTGATTGTTTTTTGAAGAGGTGACTAAAGTAGTGGACAGAGGAATGTCTATGGATGTTATTTATATGGACTTTCAGAAGGCATTTGATACAGTTCCACATAAGAGATTGTTGTCTAAGTTAGAAGCCCACGGAATTGAGTTCAAATTATTGACCTGGTTAGGAAATTGACTGAGCGGCAGGAGACAGAGAGTAGAGATAATGGATAGGTACTCAAATTGGCAGGATGTGACTAGTGGTGTCCTGCAAGGATTGTGTTGGGGTCTCAACGATTCACAATATTTATTAATGACTTAGATGATGGAATAGAAAGTCATGTATTGAAATTTGCCAATAACACAAAGCTAGACGGCATTATAGGCAGTGTAGATGAAAGCATAAAATTACAAAGGAATATTGATAGATTAAGTGACTGAGCAAAACTCTGGCAAATGGATTTCAATGTAAGCAAACGTGAGGTCATCCACTTTGAATCTAAAAAGAATAGAACAGGTTACTTTCTAAATGGTCTTCTCCTTCTTAGGCAGTCCCCTGGAGTTGAGGATGTCTTGTTTACACGTTAAAATGAGTTCTAAGGTGAGACCAATGAGGGACCTATAGTCTGTCACAGGTGAGGCAGACGGTGGTTGGAGGGATGGGTGGATGAGATGTTTGATTTGTCGTTTGCTCCTTCCGCTTTTTGTACTTGGCTTCTGCGTGCTCCCAGCGAAGAGATTCGAAGTGTTCGGTGCCTTCTAGGATGCTTCTCCTCCACTTTGAGCGGTCTTGGTGGAGATGTTGCATTTTTTCTGCCCCCTGGGGCTTGCCTGCCATGATGTAGCTCGGAGTAGAGTGCTTGTTTCGGGAGTCTAACATCGGGCATGTGGACAATGTGGGCCGCCCACCGGAGCTGGCCAATTAATTTGCAGGATTTTGCGGAGGTACTTCTCCAGTGCATTGAGGTGCCTGCTGTACATAGTCCATGTCTCTGAAGCATATAGGAGGGTGGGTATCACTACTGCTATGTACACCATGAGCTTGGTGCCGGGTTTGAGATCCTGGTCTTCAAACACTCTTTTCCTTGGGCGGCCGAAGGCTGCACTGGCACACTGAAGGCAGTGTCTGCCCTTACTGATAGTAGGTTCCCAAGGTACATTGTCCAAGGTCTCATCGCGGATCTTGATAACCGGGGAGCAATACTGTGTGGCGGGGGCAGGTTGGTTGAGGACCTTTGTCTGACTGATGTTTAATATGAGGCCCAGACCCTTGTATGCTTCAGTGCAGGTATCAATGATGGTTTGGAGTTCGGACTCCAAGTGTGCACAAACGCAAGCATCATCTGCATATTGTAATTCAATGACAGAGGTTGGAGCAACCCTGGATCTGGACTGGAGGTATCGGAGGTTGAACAATTTCCTGCTTGTCCTGTCATTTAACTCTACTCCAGCAGGGAGCTTGTTAAGGGTGAGATGAAGCATTGCAGTGAGGAAGATTGAGAAGAGCATTGATGCAATGACATAGCCTTGCTTGACCACGATCTGCACTTGTATTGGGTCTGTGATGGATCCGTTGGTAAGAATCACGGCTTGCATCCAAGAAAAATGCAGGGAGCAGCATCAACCTCTGTACATGGCTTTCTTTGACCTTACGCAGGCCTTCGACTTTGTCAACCACGAGGGATTATGGAGTGTCCTTCTCAAATTCGGCTGTCCTCAAAAATTTGTCACAATCCTCCACCTGCTTCACGATTACATACAAGCCATGATTCTTTCTAAATGGTAAAAAGCTAAAAACAGTGGATGTCCAAAGATACTTGGGGGTTCAGTTACATAGATTATTAAAATGTCATGAACAGGTACAGAAAATAATCAAAAAGGCTAATGGAATGCTGGCCTTTTTATCTAGAGGACTAAAGTACAAGGGGGTAAGCTGCAGCTGTACAAAGCCCTGGTTAGACCACACCTGGAGTACTGTGAGCAGTTCTGGGCATCACACCTTAGGAAGGATATATTGGAGGGAGTGCAGTTTAGATTTACCAGAATGATACCCTGACTTTAAGGCGAGGAGGGATTACACAAATTAGGGTTGTTTTCCTGCAATTTAGAAGGTTAAGAGGGGATCTGATCAAAGTTTTCAGGATATTAAGGGGAACTGATAGGGTAGATAAAGAGAATCTTTTTCCACTGGTTGGGATTCTAGGACTAGTAGGCATAGTCTAAAAATCAAGCCATAATTTTCAGGAGTGAAATTAAGAAACACTTCTACACACAAAGGGTAGTAGAAGTTTGGAACTCTATTTTGCAAATGGCAATTGATGTTAGATCAATTGTTAATTTTCAATCAAAGATTGATAGTTTTTAGTTCACCAACGGTATTAAGGGATATGGGCCAAAGGCAAGTATACAGTTAGATCGCAGATCAGCCATGATCTCATTGAATGGCGGATCAGGCTCAAAGGGCTGACTGGCTTACCCCTGTTCCTATGTTCTCCAGTGTATTTCCTGGTGAATTTGTCCTGAAGTTTGTAAATTTTAAGCTCTTTCAGCCTCTTTCAAACTTCCTAGGCCCAGAGGCTGCATCCAGATTGATGCAAAAATGCTGCTCCTTATTGGTCTAAATGCACAAACCAGAAAGCAGCTTTTCTAAGTTTAAACAACTCAAGGAAGTTTTTGTTGTACACAAGAGTGCAAACAGAAGAAGGGAATTGTGGACTGTGTTGAAGGAGATCATAGGATGGATTCAGCCCAGGGGTCACATCGTGCGTGCATAATGCCAAGTCAGAGCCAGAACTTTATTTGGAGCTCATTAATGAATTTTTTTCTAATCCTCTAATCCATATCTTTTTGAATGTAGGGTGCACAAAAATGCATACAAGCTTCTAAATGTCACCATACCAATGAATTATACATGAATATTTAGCCATATTGACAATATTTTCATATTGATTGGAGCCTTTCAGTAAATAGTAAATAATCACCACCAAAATCCTTTCTCTTTTCAATTGTTTACGTTTTCAATTCAGTTGTGCTCTACCCGTTATATAGCCACCATAAAATCCACCTGCTATTCTTCAGACAATCTGTTTAGATCCATGGAATGCTATTAATTTCCCTTACAAAAGTCACCTAACCATGTAGCCTGTTAATGAGAGAGACCAAGTGGGACTGCCACTTCTTTCAAAGAGCAGGGAGGAACTTTGATAGTCAAGTCATGGTGCTACACTATTGCAGCTCCTCAAGTTTGCATAAGAGTGGCAGAGGCCACCCTCTTAACTGGGGAGTAGAGCACCATATGAGGAGAACTATAAAGAGTGAAAATAAGTTTAAAAGATAGTCAAGCTTTGTGTTTCATCATATTTGCTCTAATATTCCTGAAGGCCAATATAATTGAACTCACTTTGAATTGTGGACTTCGCACTTTGTGTGCAAAGTAACTTGAATAGGCTGCAATACTGTGCTTCGAAGGATAGGCAGAGATTGTGCGAATAGGTAGTTTACCAACGTGGGATATATCAGTCCTCCCCAACCATCCCATTCTTGTTTAAATATTAGCCAACAGGAAGCATTCCTTTTTTTCCTTTGTGTATATGTTTGCACGTAGTACTTATTGGTGATACTGCCTCATACTCTTTTTGTGTTAAGTAAGATGGACTTAATAAATTGTGTTACCTGATTAAAATTCCTACTACCATTACTCCAATCATTGGTCCCACCCAGTAGACCCAATGATAGTCCCAGTAGTTGGCCACCACTGCTGGTCCAAAAGCTCGGGCAGGATTCATACATGGCCCAGACAAACCACCACTGAAAATAACAAACAATAAGGGTCATATTATTTGCTGTGATACAAATCTTATTTTCAATCATTATTAATCCTGGTCTCAATTTTATATTAGCACAAATGCTTTACATCCAAAGACTAGCTTGATAGAATACACCATGTATTTTTATTAATTACTGCAACTAACATATTTATAAAATATTATTAATGAAAGATTCATATTCAGAGTAAATCCCCATCTGAAATTACTAATTGCAAAATGTTTAACTTCTGACCAGTAATTAAAATGACTAAAGTCTTTAAAATTGATAGTTTCAAGTTTTTTCCATCACTCTTACTGGGTGGTTCCCTGGCAAACACATGAATTCAACCTTATAATTTGTCCATTCTGATGCTGTCCAGTGAAGCAGCTTAATGAATAAAAAGAAAGCAGTATATGTTTGAAAATGGCATTACCTTTATAAATCTGCAGTAAAGTTGCAATATATATTTTCCTCTGATAGATGGATCGGAGGTAAGGAATTATATTATTGCTGTTTCAAAATTCCTAGAGTCAATATTAACATATTAATGTTTTCACACTGGCAATCTATCCTTTAATTTATTTTTGTTCTGGGCTGCAATCGGCTGAAATCTGGGGAGAATCACCACCAGAAGTAGCTTGACCATTATTTTCCTCCATCAGGATCAATTAAGTATCCAGAATAGATTCTTAGCAGTATCTCCACTTTTCAGTGAGAGTCTGCCACTACAGGGGAGGGAACTGTTGTGGTGCTGAAATGGGCAGGGCCAATTTTAAAGATGGCAGAAGCACCCTATATGTGCCTGCTCAAAATTTTTAATTTGCTGTGAATGTCCTCAGGAACAAAGGGGTTCGGAGTGGGAGAGGTGGCCAAAACTTCTATCTTGCAGCCAAACAACTCATCCTGTTCCCAGAAAAATTGTTAATTATGGGTCCTAGCACTTTAAATAATGATCCATTAACTGTTAAATCAAACTTTTTTGTACAATTGCACACACATCTGATTTTATGTAATAACCTGTATCAAACTGATCTGAACAGAATTTCTAAATTGTGATATGACTTTGACCTTCAGTTGGCAATTAAACATTTCAAATGCAGGCTTAAAATTAGTAGAGATAGTGAGCGTGCTGGTTGGTTAAGTCATTCCAAAATGAATAGTGTACAAGAAATCATTAACAGTTCCTTAGTAAATGCTGCTGGTCTTCTGATCTCCAAAAACGTTTGTCATTTAGATGAATTTAAGGAGGGAAAGATGTGACTTTTGATTAGTAACACTTTAACATTTTTGAATAATTTGCAATTTTACAGTGCCACCCATCTTGGAGATGCAGCTGGAGTGGCTCAAGTAATTAAATCATAACACCACTTACCTTGAAGGCCAAGCTTGGAGAACTCAATCAGAAGTAAGTAAAATGAATAAGTAAATTTAATTATGACAGACAGGTGCTATGCAAATAGCATGACAGGTGGAAGCAATCAAGTGTTACTTGAGAGGAAGTGTATGCATATGTAAAACTTTCATCATCATAGGCAGTCCCTCGAAATCAAGGAAGACTTGCTTCCACTCTAAAAGTGAGTTCTCAGGTGACTGTACAGTCCAATACGGAAATTACAGTCTCTAACAGGTGGAGCAGACAATGGTTGAAGGAAAGGGTGGATGGGGAGCCTGGTTTGCCACACGCTCCTTCCGCTGTTTGCGCTTGATTTCTGCTTGCTTTTGACGCCGAGACTCGAGGTGCTCAGCGCCCTCCCGGATGCTCTTCCTCCACTTTGGGTGGTCTTTGGCCAGGGATTCCCAGGTGCCGGTGGGGATGTTACACTTTATCAAGGAAGCTTTGAGGGTGTCCTTAAAGCGTTTCCTCTGCCCACCTGGGGCTTGCTTGCTGTGTAGGAGTTCCAAGTAGAGCACTTGCTTAGGGGGTCTTGTGTCAGGCATGCGGATGATGTGGCCCGCCCAACGGAGTTCACTGGTCCATACCCCACATCCATCAGCTTCACGATTGTAAGGCTCTCTAGGGCGCTCCACTGACCATCCACACCCATGGCCATCCGAGACCATCCGAGGCTTCAATGTCCTGAGCTAGGGAAAGGGAAATTAGCACACGTTCTAACTTCTGCTTGCTGTACATTGAGAACTGTTGGTAAGTGCATACATGGATATCAAAGAACTGGCAATTCAGCGTCCCATTGGCCCACTCAGCTTCCCTTCGGCCCACCTGAAATCGGCAACTCGGCATCCCTTCGGCCCGCTTGGAACTCATGGTGCGGGTAATGGCGGTGGCCTTCCTGTCCTCTCCAGCGAATGTAAAACTTTAACATATTACTCGCAGATCTCTCAAGGCATTCCTCACGGTGAGTCGAAGGATACATTGTATTATAACAATAGATATGTTGTTGACAATGCCTTGTGAAAACTGTGAAAATGTTACAGGAAATAAATGTGCACTGTAAGCAGATGCTTTAATCTATTTTGGTGGATCTCATGTGGCATTGCTTGTGGTAACATGGATATTTTCCTGGGGTCTAGGAATAATGGAGTTAGTTCCATGATAAGAGAATACTGAGAAAAGGCTCTGGGAGCAAGATGAAAGTCTTGGGGAGGTGAGCTATGGGGTTTCTATTTCCGAGATAGAGCAATGCTGCGAGCACTGGGAAGGTTCTGGGATCTGGGGTGGCTGGAAGGAGACCGTGTGGTCTAGAAACAATGGCGGCAGATCTGTGATCCGAGAACACTGGGAGAATGATCTGGGAATGCGAGGAACTGGTGGGAGGGAGATTCTGGGAGAACTGGTGACAGGGGCATGAGGGCATTGGGAGGGACATGGTCTGGAATTTTTGAGGGAGAGGAGACCATGTATTGATTGGGGAAGGACACGTACTGGTGTGGGGAGAACACTGACTTGCAACATGGTAATGGGAGGAGTGGGGGACCTGGTGATTGGAAAGAGGCTTTGGGCATGTTGAGAAATGTTTAGCTGCTTTCATTGCTCTGGATTTATATATCCTCTACTTCTTCAGTTCTGATTTGCTGCAATTTTACTTTACAACAATCAACAAAGTGTGATGGAAATGTGTGACAAGGAAAGTGTTACAGGAAATAAGTGTCACATTTCCAGGAAGTGTGAAGGAAGGATCTGGAATATTAGGTCCTTCATTGAAACACCTGTGAACTCATCCCTTTTCGACGTGGAAGCAAGTCATCCTCGTTTCAAGGGACTGCCTATGATGAAGTATGCACAAAATGTTAAAGTATCACCAGTGGAACACCTGTTGTTTTGCACATAGTAAATTGGAAAATATGGCCTATCTGACTTGTCCTTGTGTTGACATTTTTCTCTCAGTCTCTCCTCTCTCGTTTCCTTCTGTCTCTTCCCCTTCTAGTTATCTTTCCTAGCATTTCGACTGATTTGTGGAGAAAAGATAATATAGCATCACATAGTGGTGTTACAGGAAGCCATGATGAGTCATAAAATTAACATTGGAAATCCAGTAAGATAGTCACTTCCTGGCATTACAGATACAAAAAAAACACATTATCAGTGAGAATGATCATTTAAAATCTCTACCTACCCATTGTGCAAATTATAAAGTGCAAAGAACATCTTAATACTATGTACAGCAGCTCGAATGTTGTTATTTCAGTCCAGTTTCTAATCCATACCTAATCCTTAGTTGATCACATACAATTTATTTTCTTGAAGTTTCAATAAAAAACAGGAACTTGCATTTATATATCACCTTTTTGCTTATCTTTCCCCAGCATTTAGACTGATTTGTGGAGTGAAGTTAATACAGCATCACATAGTGGTGTTACGGGGAGCCATGACATGAAATCCAATTAGAACGTCATCTCCTGGCAGTACAGGGAAATGTAACAGGTAAATGTAACAGGCAAGTATGGACATTTTAATATGGGAATTCAAATGGGTAATTTTATATTGCAGTTTTCAACAAACTCTGTTACTCTGTCCAGAATTTTAATATATAGATTTAGATAGATAAATGTAGATACATATAGATAGATTAATAAGTCTATATGGCCACTCTTACCCAGCCAAGATATCCACTGTAACAGTAAAGCCAACGCAGAATGGTGCCAAAGGAGTTGTGCTTTTCTGATTAATAGCTCCCATGCAGACTGCTAATACAAGAAAGGTTGTTATGATTATCTCACAGATAATAGCTCTTGCAACATGTTCGACTTTTTGAATAGCTGTGAATGCTGCTCCAGTTGCATTGAAAAAGTTTCCATCTTGTGTAACAACCTTAAAACAAAACAAAACTTTTTAACAATCATCTTTGGTGGTTATGAAACAGTTAAGCTTTTTTTGTCTAGTTAGAGTACTTTGTACTGTTCTAAACTTTTTTGGGGCTTTTTTAATAATTGATAGTTGTGCAATCATAAATGAGTGAAAAAGCTGTAACATTTGACTATTCCCAGAACTTCCAATTGTATTAACTGTTCATTGGATTGGAAATGTTTGACGGAGTAATCTTTTAGGCAAAGAGGAGAAGACCATTGCTTCATTTTGCCTATCCTTCCACACCTCCCATCTAGTACCTTACTTCATTTTAATAGCTCTGTATCCCCTTTCCTAACAGGAATGCATCCATTATTTTTAAAACTCTGCTTTGGTTTTCTGTTCCACCATCTCTGCTGGTAATCTGTTATCTCTGGAAAAACATCACAACATATGTGAATAAACATATCAAAAGAAAGGCTAAAATGCATGAATGATATTGCAACAGGCAACATAATCCCAATGGCACCTTCCTATTCCATAATATTTTGAATTCTTATTTAATATTTAACGTATTTCTATATAAAACGAAATCTAAAATTTATGTTCAGTATTTATCCCAGTCACATGGATGGCTGAAGAACCCCTTGCATTCCATCTTCATTTTATTCTAATGATTTGAAATACCTCTTGTATCCAAACTCTCCATGAGATCTGCCCTTTCATTAGCTGTTTTTATCTTCAGCATTAAAAGGCTATTGAAAGTTATGAGAAATAAAGTGGGTTATAAAGTCTGTGACTTTCGAGACAGTTTGATGGTGGAAATGTTTCGCTCTGGTCCTGTAAAACAGGGAAATATAGAATAATACAAAAGCAAAATACTACAGATGGTAGAAATCTGAAATAAATACAGAAAATGCTGGAAATACTCAGCAAGTCAGGCAGCATCTGTAGAGAGAGAAACAGAATCATTGTTTCAGGTCGATGACCTTACATGAGGGAAATATCCAGGTTTTGGGGTTGTCTGCATTCGTATGTTTTTTTCATTTCACGGGGCCCAGCTCCCCGCTTTCCTCTCTGACCTCCTATTGCTCCACACTGCTGTGGGCAGGACTTCTTGTAAATTAAACTATTGTGAACTATTGTGAACTATTGTAAACTATTATCACCCTTCTATTCCTTCAAACACCAGCAGTTAGGAATCAGGAGCGGATCTGGGAAGGGAGGAGAGTGATTGTAGAAATAGCGGCTGTGATTTTGCTGACCTCGTTGGCAGGTCCCGACCCTGCTGCTTGCTCCATCCAGCTGTCTGAAATGAATTTACCTTGATTGGGCTTGTTAATCCCACCCATCTCATTTCCCAGCTAATTAGAGGAAACGGGACTGATGACGGTTTCCTTAAAGGGCCCAAGTCCAAATTTATTTTGACATTTGTGCTGTCAGTGTTCTACAGCATTGAGGTGCTGCAAACACTGACAATCGCTGCACAGAGATGCTTGGCCGCACCCTGGCTCTTCCATGACTCCCTCCATATGCTTATGGACTGAGTCACTGCATGCAGGGAGGTCCTCTTCCCTTCCCATGGGCGGAAGAGACCTCCCCAGGAGATCAACACAGCCTGGTTGCACATTTCAGAGGAAGGCACAAGCAGAGATATGGTCAGGAGGACCTGGGTGCAGTGCCACAAACATTTCAATGATCTCAGTAGTTTATCAAGTGAAGTAAATCTGTCCATGGTGAGGCCATCCCTAGCCTTCCATGGAGCAGTGTGCTCGGATGCTGAAGGCCTGTGTCCTGTGTAGTACTAGTTGATTGCAGAGAAGGTTGGTGGTGCTTTGGTGCTGCTGGTGTTGAGGCTGATCGTGGTAGGATTCTGAGAACCAAGGTAAGAGAATATAAAGTGCACCCACACTGATAGAATAGATGGCAGGTGAAGTTGAGATCTTCTTTCGTATGGTTATAGCAAAGCAAATGAAATGTCAGTATCTAACTTGGATTTCCAAGCCAAAGCTTCTAGTGTAACAGCGTGGATATCTTGTAGGATGTCTGCAAATTTCCTCTGAGAGCAGTGCTCAATGATGTGCTCCAGGGTCTGATAGGAGCCCCACAGTCACATGATGGGGATGCTTTAATCTTGTTGGTTGTCCACTGTTTGCGAGGAAGGTTTGATCCTTCAGGTTGTACTGTGAGGTCCTCTATAAGGAATCCATTCCATATGTCACAGTTCTTCCAAGCATTTCGCCATAGGTCATCAAGGCTGAGGGGAGATCACTGAAGGGCTTTGGCGATGGTCCAAAATAGCCTTCTAGATTTGAGACCTTGGTGGTAGGTTGTTCAAGTCGGCCTGGATCGGCATGTCTTTGCTGGTGTAGTGATTGTATTCTCTGGAGACTGCATATTCGCGGTGTAGGTGTGGTGGTGCGATGTTTGCAAGCACGGGCAGCCAAGATGTTGGTGTCGATAAAAGCGTACCGATGATATCAAAAAAAGGGCAAATCAAAAAAAGCCTGAAATCATGGGACAGTTAGAGGAGCAGTTTGGAGCGTGAGACTGGAGCTGTAGGCAAATCAAAAAATGCTAGCCACCGCAGCAGCAGAATCAATAATCCGGAGGTCAGGACCGGCGAGGTTCGGAGGTCGGGAGCGGAGAGGAGAGGAGAGGATGGACGAGGCACGGAAGAGCAGAGAGGTCAAAGATCAGAAGTGGATCAGCGTGGACAAGACCAAGGGAAGGTGTAGCATGGGCCAATAGTGATGTCGTGAGGTCATGAGGCTCACATTGCGTATTATGAATTCCATGGAGAGAGAGGTCCTGTGGGAAGGAGGACAGTAGGAGTATGTTTGAGTTTGTGTGTATGTATTGGCACATGTAGCGGAGCCTGGTCTCCAGTTGTCTTGGATCCCTTTGCCACTGGACCAAGACCTTGCTTCGTGAAACCCGTGTGGTGTCTGGTGTGCAACGGCCACCCCACATTAAAAGAATTCATACACAGGCATCTTCCACCGTTTTCGTGTGGAAGCAAGTCATCCTTGACCCCGAGGGCTGCCTATGATGATGATGATGACCAGTAATAATTCTCATAGTAGAATTCAGCTGGACATCAACGGACTTTACATGCGGACTTGATAGCCATGCCGGAGAGCAGTACTCTGTTGTAGAGTGCTGCTGTACGGAGGGTTTGAACGTCTGCTCTCAATGTGGATCCAGCGAGTTTCTGGATCAAATTGACACTACCCTTTAGTTTCTTCCCAAGGTTCTGGAGATGTTGTCTATATGACAGGGTATGATCAAGCATTACTCTTAAATAGGAGGGTTTTTTTGGCATGGTTTACCTTTGCACCACAAAAGGAGACTTTCATAGCTTGGTTTGCTTGATGGGTGTTGAGGGGGAATGTTGAGGTGATGGTCTTTTGCGGCTTGGCCAAAGTTGCCATCGGTGGAAGTAGGTCTCCATCCTCTGTAAATCACTGGTCAGGGTCTCTTCGGTGATGAACAGATTCATGTTTTGCATGGCCAAGGCAATGTCATCAGCATATACGAACTTGCGGGACTCGGTTTCGGGCCGGTCACTGGTGTAAACATTGAATAATATGGATGCCAGGACAGAACCCTGTGGGGAGTCCCTTGTTCAATGTCCTATATCTGCTCTTCAGAGTGCCAAAGTACACACGGAAGCGTCAGTCGTTAAGCATGGAATTGAGAAGATGGATCGTTGTTCTGCAGGGTAAAATGGTGGAGAGCTGGAAAAGCAGTCCATGCTTCCATTCTGTGTCATGCTGCTGAGTGCTACGGCAGTCTTGAGCTGGCGCTGGAAGCCTGCTTCAATATTCGTTGTTAAAGTTACCACTTGGTCGCAGCAGTTATGGCCGCTCCGGATCCCACTTGCTCCTTCGGAATTGTTGGCTATAACAAGTGCAAAGTAAGGTGATTGGGTGGTAGCTGGAGGCTTCACAAGCATTCTTCCCCTGCTTCAAGAGAGCAATTATTTTAGTACCTCAGAGAAGAAGGAGGTCAACCATCTCTTTGCTTTGGGTCCCCATGCTTTTAAGAATTCTGGGTAAATACCATCTGGGCCAACAGGTTTTCCAGATTTGGTTGTCGACAAGGCTATGTTTAGCTCATCCAAGGTGAATGGATCAGGCATAGTTGATGATCTTGGTGCCGTCAAGTTTGTCGAAAGCTGCTGCTTCACCTGGCGTCGAAATTCTTTGTCCACCGGAGCCTTTGATATTTGTATCAAGTCGGATGCAGTGGCGTGGAATGGGTGGGAAAAGTATCAGCATGAATTGAGGGAGGACATTGAACATGTCTTCATGAACTGAGGGAAAAGAATGCCAGTGTGAACTAAGCAGAGGGGAAGAAAAGTGTCACCTTTTGTGAACATTTGTGAAATGTTTGTGCATTGCTCTGCTAGTATCTAAACTACACCATTTCTTTAAACTCTCTACTCCTTTGTGAACCATCTCTCTTAATGACCTAGTCCACTGTAACAAATGCTTTAGTCCCTCGTGATTAGAAAAGTTTTAAATATTATTCATCCCATTGTAATATTTTCAGACTCCATTTCTACTAAATTGAACAAAAATATTTGCCTCTCCTCTCTTTGCTTAGGATTATAATTTCTGTTGAGGTATTCTTCAAAATTAGTTTGAATTTGAGTCAGTTAAATATTTGGCTATGTTAGATTATAACTACAAAGGTGATTTTCTAATTAAGTAGGTGTTACTTTAGCTTGTACTTCTATTAATTGTCTTACTTTAGAAATTACATTTCACTTGACCAACCTTTGTGAGTGCTGCTCCAATCATTCCACCACATAGCTGTGCAGTCCAGTAGGGAATAAGTAGAATAATATTAAGTCCACCAATTAAATATGCTCCGAAGGACACTGCTGGATTAAAATGGCCACCACTGAAAAAAATGGAAAGATGTCATTGTCAATGTAATCATTTGAAAAATTACAAAACTGATAAGATGTCTGTACATGATACCCAAATAATAATTCCAATTCTATTCCATTTAACTTCCTAACCTCGTGGTATTAAAACATTAAATGCATAGTTAGGGAGGTGCAGATGCATTTGTTGCTTTGCTGGTGTCTGGTACAGTAGCACTAGTTGTAAGACTGCTTTCTCCTGTGGCATGATGTGATTGTGCTCTGGAGTATGGATGGTCTTGGTTAATTAAAGCACAAGAACATAAGAAAGTCAGCATTGAGAAGACAGTCCTATTGAATCAAATTGCTATAGTACTGTAACTCTCCCATCGTGGTATCCAACAATATCTTGAGGAACCCTAATGTTTTTCCATCTACCATTGCCAGATGTTTTCATACATTCTGTTTGTTGTATGATTATGGCTTATACTTTTTCAACCAATGTGTAATACTTTCCTTTTATCACTGTTAATGTGCATCTGCCTTGTGTCTGCTCATTTCCATAATTGATCTAAATTCTTCTGCAAACCTTTAGCTATATCCTTTATCTCTACTGCTCTCATTTAAGTTTCTTCAGTAAATTTGAAAAATATACAATTCTTTTCTAGTAGACTTTTACATATTATAAACCACAAGGATGGGTGGGATTATGATTAAAGCACTGACCCTTGCACAGTCTGCTCAACATGTTGGAGCTGGCTCGAGGGGCCAAGTGGCCTACACCTGCTCCTATTTCTTATGTTATGTTCTTATGTCCTACTCTCAGACCTCTCACAACACTTTCCCATTTTTATTCTTGTACAGTCCATGTTCTATCCTATATTTATATTGCTTTAAGTTTAATCAGAAGCTTTTCACATGAAACTTTTATCAAAATCTTTCTGAAAATGTCATCAAATAATTTTGCTATTGGAATAAGAATTGCTGGGGTCCAGATGAGTAGCAACAAAATGGTTTGTGAAGCATTCTTTTGTTGCGTATTTCTAATAAAATCCTTAGCACCTACTTTGAGAACATGGTTATAATTTCACGAGAAATACAGAAGATCTTCAACACAATTATGATACCGTTATATACAGATGAACTCTTATCCCCATCATGTTAAAATATAAGTGCCTTTCAATAGTTTGGGAGAGGGATCCTGGGGAACATGAGTGGCACCTTGTAATAGTTAAGACTTCACTTTTCACCAATACTAGGCACTGTTTCCCCTGAGTGAATGATCCTTTAACAGAGGAACTCTTCCATTTACCTGGCCCGGCAGTAAAATAAGAGAAACTTCCCTCCAAAATGACATACATTGGGTAGTAGCCTCAAACCTCAATAAGATCCTCCAACTTATTCGGACATTTAAGACTAAAGCACAGCAATAATTAATGGATTGCAAATGGGAGAGTAGGTCAGTAACCTGCTGAAAAATAATAATGGGGAATATACATAAGAACATAAGAAATAGAAGCAGGAGTAGGCCATACGGCCCCTTGAGCCTGCTCAGCCATTCAATAAGATCATGGCTGATCTGATCATGGACTCAGCTCCACTTCCCCATCTGCTCCCCATAACCCCTTATCATTTAAGAAACTGTCTATTTCTGTCTTAAATTTATTCAATGTCCCAGCTTCCACAGCTCTCTGAGGCAGCGAATTCTACAGATTTACAACCCTCTGAGTGAAGAAATTTCTCCTCATCTCTGTTTTAAATGGGCGACCCCTTATTCTAAGATCATGCCCTCTGATACGTCCTTACTATACAGTATAAATGCACACGAGGCCCATGCTTGAGAGAAGGTCAGTCTGTGACCTGTCCTTTAGTCCATAGCACTCAAGTGAAGAATGTGGGTGGAGTTTCCCCTTTTATACCTGAAGGTCCAGGTTAGGAGTGTCTCCCACCTAGTGGTCATTGTTCTCAGTGTACAACTTAGGTCAGATTATACATGGGTTACAATGCTGGTTGAATACATGACATCACTTCCCCCCAAAGTCTTATTGGGATCACAGGTTGAGTCTCACTGGTGGTTTATACTCTCTTGTAGAGCGCCTGAGTTGGGGCTCCGGTTGTTGGGCGCTGGCCTGAGTGTCTGTTGTTTGCAGTGCCTCAGGCCTATCCAGACTGCCCACATTGATTGGGCTCTCCTCCCTTTGGTTCCGGTGTTCAGTCACCTGTGGTGGAGTAAACTCTACATCGTGTCCTTCCTCTGCTTCTTCTATGGGGTTGCTGAACCTCCTTTTTGTTTGATCCACATGTTTGCGGCAGATTTATCCATTGGTAAGTTTAACTACCAGAATCCTATTAGTGCCTGCGAGCCATTTGGGCCCTGCAGCATAGTTGAGGACAAAAACAGGATCATTTACATCAATAGATCGCCCCCTCGCATTCCTGTCATGGTAGTCATATTGTGGCTGGCGCCTGCTCTCGACAATTTATTTCATGGTTGGGTGTATAAGGGATAGCCGGGTTTTGAGCGTACTTTTCATTAGCAGCTCTGCGGGTGGAACCCCTATGAGCGAGTGTGGTCAGGATCTATAGGCCAACAGGAGGCATGATAAGTGGGTTTGTAGGGAACCCCCTTGGATTCTGAGTATTCCCTGTTTGATTATCTGCACTGGTCGTTCTGCCTGGCCGTTTGAGGCCGGCTTGAACAATGCCGTTCTGACATGGTTAATTCCATTGCCTGCCATAAAGTCCTGGAATTCAGTGCTTGTGAAGCACGGGCCATTGTCGCTGACCAAGACGTCCGGTAGACCGTGGGTGGCGAACATTGCCCGTAGACTTCCTACCGTGGCAGAGGCTGTGCTTGAATTTAAAATGACACACTCGATCCATTTGGAGTAGGCGTCTACTACAACCAAAAACATTTTTCCCATGAAAGGACCTGCGTAGTCCACATGGATGTGTGACCAAGGCTTGGCGGGCCATGGCCAGGGGCTAAGGGGGGCTTCCCTGGGCGCATTGCCCAGCTGGGCACACGTGTTGCACTTGCGAACACAAAGTTCCAGATCTGCGTCTATCCCTGGCCACCAAACGTGTGACCTGGCAATTGCCTTCATCATGACAATGCCCGGGTGCTCATTGTGGAGTTCTCTGATGAACACCTCTCTGCCCATCTGGGACATGACTACACGGTTTCCCCACAGTAGGCAATCGGCCTGAATCGAGAGTTCATCCTTGCACCTGTGAAATGGTTTAAATTCCTCAGGGCATGCCCTGTACATGGCTGCCCAGTCCCCATTCAGGACACATTTCTTGACTAGAGACAATAGTAGGTCTCTATTAGTCCAGACTTTAATCTGACGGGCTGTCACGGGTGAGCCTTCGCTTCCGAAAGCTTCAACAGCCATGACCATCTCAGCAGCATGCTCGGTAGCCCCTTCAGTGGTGGCTAGTGGGAGCCTGCTGAGTGCATCGGCGCAGTTTTCGGTGCCCGGTCTGTGCCGAATTGTAGTCATAGGCGGCTAACGTGAGTGCCCACCTCTGTATGCGAGTCGATGCGTTTGCATTTATGGCCTTGTTGTCGGCCAAAAGAGATGTTAGGGGGTTTGTGATCTGTCTCCAGCTCAAATTTCCTGCCAAACACGTACTGGTGCATTTTCTTTACGGCATATACACATGCGAGCGCCTCCTTTTCTACCATCCCGTAACCCCTTTCTGCCTGAGACAGACTTCTGGAGGCATAAGCTACCGGCTGTAACTGACCCTTGACATTGACATGCTGCAACACACACCCGACACCATAGGACGACGCATCGCACGTTAACACAAGTTTCTTACATGGGTCAAATTGCGTTAACAGATTGTTGGAACATAACAAATTGTGTGCTCTATTAAAAGCTCTTTCTTGGCTGTCCCCCCAGACCCATTCGTGACCTTTGCGTAGGAGCATGTGTAGCGGCTCTAGCAGCATGCTCAATTTGGGAAGAAAGTTACCAAAATAGTTCAGGAGCCCCAGGAATGAACACAGCTCCGTCGTGTTACAGGGTCTGGGTGCTCTCTGGATCGCTTCCGTCTTGGACACAGTAGGGCTGATCCCGTCTGCTGCTACCCTCATCCCCAGAAATTCTACCTCTGGAGCTAGGAAGACGCACTTCGCCTTTTTCAGTCACAGCCCTACCCGGTCCAGTCTGCGTAGCACCTCCTCCAGGTTGTGGAGGTGTTCTTCAGTTTAGTAACCCGTGATGAGGATGTCGTCCTGAAAAACCACCGTCCCTGGAATCGACTTGAGGAGGCGTTCCATATTTCGTTGGAAGATCGCGGCAGCCGAGCGAATCCCGAACGGACATCTGTTGTACTCAAACAACCCATTGAGTGCCGTGATAGTGGTCAGCTTCTTCGACTCACTCGCCAGCTCCTGGGTCATGTAAGCTGAGGTCAGGTCCAATTTTGAAAAAAGTTTGCCACCGGATAGCGTCGCAAAGAGGTCCTCCGCTCTCAGTAGCGGGTACTGGTCTTGGAGTGACACCCGATTGATGGTGGCCTTGTAATCGCCACATATCCTGACCGACCCATCCGCCTTGAGCACCAGCACAATCGGGCTTGCCCAGTCACTGAATTCGACTGGCGAGATGATGCCTTCCCTCAGCAGGCGGTCCAATTCGCCTTCTATCTTTTCCCGCATCACATATGGCACTGCTCTGGCCTTGTGGTGTCTGGCCTGGCGTCCGGGTTTATGTGAATCACTACCTTGGCCCCCGTGAAAGTGCCAATGCCGGGTTGAAATAATGAGTCAAATTTGTCCAGGATCTGTGAGCATGATACTCACTCCACAGAGGAAATTGCATTGACATCGCCCCATTTCCAGTTCATGACAGCAAGTCAACTCCTCCCCAGTAGTGCGGGACTGTCCCCCGGGACAACCCAGAGTGGCAACCTGTTCTCCGAATCTTTGTGGGTCACGACTACCGTGGCGCTGCCTAGTACCGGAATGATCTCCTTTGTCTATGTCCGTAGCTGTGCGTCAATTGGCAATAATTTTGGCCTCCTGGCCTTGGACGCCCACAACCTTTTGAACTGTTTGATACCCATCAGGGACTGGCTGGCCCCCGTGTCTAGCTCATTGATACTGGGATGCCATTGAGGAGCACTTTCATCATTATCGGTGGCGTCCTGGTGTATGAACTGTATACATGCTCCACATGAACTCGCTGAACTTCAGCTTCCAGCGATTTCCCCCAGCGTTTATTTCTGCAATTTCTGCAGGTATTTTGCTCATCTCTGCAAACTCCGGCTGAGTGTGTGCCTCCACGCCTTCAACATGAGCTGCTGTTTGAAACAAAAGGTCCCTTGCCAGTCGATCGTCCCTGACTGCCCCTGTTATTGTCCGTGAGTGTGCCATTAACAGGTGTTGATGGCCCCATTACTGGCCGCATTGTCCCTTGCAATGGCGTGAATCACCGTTCAGCTTGCCATTGTCTCTGTCGAACTCCCCCTCTGGGTTCGACTACATGTTGGTGCATGCCTGACTGCCCTTGTCTGCCTGGAGAACTGTGTGTTGCTTTAACAATGTTGAATCTCTGTCCCAACCATTCCTTAACACAGTACCTCTCGTCTGTTCTGCTCGTGGTCATGCTCGCGTGGTTTAAATCCCAGTTTCTCGTCGCCATTGATACGTCCTTACTATACAGTATAAATGCACACGAGGCCCATGCTTGAGAGAAGGTCAGTCTGTGACCTGTCCTTTATTCCATAGCACTCAAGTGAAGAAGGTGGGTGGAGCTTCGCCTTTTATACCTGAAGATCCAGGTTAGGAGTGTCTCCCACCTAGTGGTCATTGTTCTCACAGTGTACAACTTTGGTCAGATTATACATGGGTTACAATGCTGGTTGAATACATGACACCCTCTAGTTCTAGTCTCCCCCATCAGTGGGAACATCCTCTCTGCATCCACCTTGTCAAGCCCCCTCATAATCTTAGTCGTTTCAATAAGATCACCTCTCATTCTTCTGAATTCCAATGAGCAGAGGCCCAACCTACTCAACCTTTCCTCATAAGTCAACCCCCTCATCCCCGGAATCAACCGAGTGAACCTTCTCTGAACTGCTTCCAAAGCAAGTATATCCTTTCGTAAATATGGAAACCAAAACTGCACGCAGTATTCCAGGTATGGCCTCACTAATACCTTATATAGCTGTAGTAAGACTTCCCTGCTTTTATACTCCATCCTCTTTGCAATAAAGACCAAGATACTATTGGCCTTCCTGATCACTTGCTGTACCTGCATACTATCCTTTTGTGTTTCATGCACAAGTACCCCCAGGTCCCGATGTACTGCGGCACTTTGCAATCTTTCTCCATTTAAATAATAACTTGCTCTTGTATTTGTTTTGCCAAAATGCATGACCTCACACTTTCCAACATTATACTCCATCTGCCAAATTTTTGCCCACTCACTTAGCCTGTCTATGTTCTTTTGCAGATTTTTGTGTCCTCCTCACACATTGCTTTTCCTCCATACAGTGCCACTATGATTGTCTAACCAGAGTTTATAACATTTATAAAATCACACCCGAAACCTCTGCAAAGTATGAAACCAAAGAAGTAAATGGCCATTTGGGGAACGCGCCCTTTAATTTCCTTTCCTTGCAACAGGTACGACATTTAAATAGAGTCCTACCGAAGGAAGCAAATTGAATTTTAACATAGTTTTGGAATAATGTTGTTTGTTAAATTTTAAACTGCTTTCCTCAATTAAAAGCGCTATATCAATGTGAGTTGTTTTAACATTGAAAATACCCCCGCTTCTTTCTATATAAATGAATCGTTTATGTGCCGATTTTTAACCTAATTACTGAATTCGAATCAGTAAAGGCATTATTTCTTTTGGTGGTAATTTAGTAATCATCAAAACTGCAAACTTACCTAATATTCCCGAGGATGGCAATGATGAGCCCCAGCGCCAAACCTTGAGCCAAGGCTGGCTGAAGACGTCCAGTTCCCTCCACGTTTTCCACCACCGATAAACAGCCGAAGAAGATAAAGAGTGCTGACCCCAGCAGCTCGACCACGCAGGGCTGGATGTACCGCTCGTACAGTGTGCATTTCGAGAGCATTTCAGAGGGTTCGGTGCCTGGATTGTCCGCACCTTCCTTCACTGACATGCTGCTGAATCCCAGTTCGTCCTCCGATATTGTGAAAAGAACTGTACAGCAAACACAGATAGAGTAATCGGCTATTCGAGTTTCGTGTGAGTAATTAACTATGCACTTACGAAATTAATCCCTCCTTGCAATAAGCATTCTCCATAGTAACAGTGCTGCTATAAAAGCAGAATATACTCCGAGCACGACAGAGATTGAAGCCTCAGTAACCCTGTGTGTTCATTGATTTCACTCGATCGCAAGTAAAATCAATTGCAAAATACAGCATAATTTTTTTTTTTAAGTGTTTTTATTTCTACCCACCAGCCTCCCTATTTTCATAATCACATTTATGGTGTGTCTATCATATTTTCTTTCCAATAGATTATAAATTATCTGCCCGTTTGCTCCATTGCACGGAATAAAGCTTTAATTTAATTTCACATATCCCAGTTACTATCACACTGAAGGAAAGATGACATGATGGAGAATGCAATATTTTTCTCACACATGACCCAAAATCTATACTATCAAAGAAAGGATTTCAGTAGAGATTTTTAAGAGTGTTTGTTATCTACAATCAAAAATATATTGTCTGTAACTTGCTACGCAGCTGCTTAAACGTTTCCCCGAAGGTTAAACAGTGGAAACTAATCCTTATCAGCATTACTTATATTGAACTTTAATACTTTAGCTGAGAAAAGTGCTGAATCTTCTATTGATGCATATAATCAAAATTCTACGAACCCACCTTATTTTATTCTTTTTCGATAGAATCTGTCTTCTCCCCCTCCCCAACCTTTGGTGTATTTTGGCACATTTCACCCCTCCCCTCTCTATTTGTGCCGGTATCTTTCAACCTACACCCCTCAGTTCATTCTGACACTATCCACCCCTCCCCCTCAGTTTATGTAGTTACCTTTCACTCCCGTCCCACACTCTGGGCCCAAGTTTCCACATGATTTGCGCCTGATTTTTAGGAGCAACTGGTGGAGAATGGACTATCTTAGAAATCGCAATTCTCCACATTTTTTTTTCTGCAGTTCTAGTCAGGTAGAACAGTTCTACTTTGGAACAGAATTTTTTCTTCAAAAGGGGGCGTGTCCGGCCACTGACACCTGATTTGAAAGTTTCCACAGTGAAAACGTACTCCAAACTAACTTAGAATGGAGCAAGTGAAGATTTTTGTAGAACTGAAAAAACCTGTTCTACACATTAAAAAATCAGGCGCAGGTTACAAATTAGGCGTCCAGAACGAGGTGGGTGGGAGGGGGGGGGGAAGGGAAGTCATTAAATTCTACAATAAATCCTTAGTTATACTTATACAAATATTATACAAATAAATCCAACCTGAATAAACATTTATAAGCAAAGAAAAGATTAAATAAACCATGTTCCTACCTGTGTGAAAGTCCTTCAGGCAGGCCTTTAGGAAGCGGTTTGCCGTTGGGACCGAAGGCTGAAGGCGGGCAGGGCCCGTCCCCAGCACTAGAGGTAGGTGGCGTTGTGTCGGGTCGGGGAGAGAGGTTCGGTTCGGGTCGGCGGGGGAGGGAGGGAGGGAGAGGGAGGGAGGGAGGGAGGGAGAGAGAGAGGGAGAGGGAGGGAGAGAGAGGGGGAGGGAGGGAGAGAGAGGGGGGAGGGAGGTCAGGTCGGGGAGGGGGAGGTCAGGTTGGATCCAGTCCGGGGGCGAGAGTAGAGTCTGGTCGAGTTGGGTGGGAGCGGGAGTGGCAGCGGCAGACGCAGACGGGTCGAGTCGGGTCCGGTCCGGTCGGGGGGGGCGGAAGCAGGAGCGGCGGGGAAGTAGGCGGAGCCGCAACAGGCGGGTCGAGTCGGGTCCGGTCGGGGTGGGGAAGCAGGAGCGGCAGCTCGTCTTCTCTGAGGAGCAGTTCCTTCAGCTGCTCAGGGTGGGGATGCACTGGAGGACGGGCAGGGTGCTTGATCTTGGAGCTGGAGACGTAGAGGTTACTAAAACCATCAGCCCCCATTTTGACGAGGTCTATGTGACTGAAGTGTCTCCCACCATGAAGTGGCAACTTAAAAAGAAACAGTAGAGTTCTAGGTCGGGTCGGGTCGGGTCCGGTCCGGGGGCAGGGGGGTGGAAAGCAGGAGCTGGAGTCGGCAGGAAGCAGGAGCTGGCCGTGGGAGGAGCCTTATTCACGCAGCCCCAGTGAGGCCATTCGGCCAGGGCTAGGGGCTGCGTGCTTCGGGCCCCTCCCACACAGTTTCGGGCGCCTGGAGCTACTGCACTTGCGTGCCCACTGTAGCGCGCATGTGCAGAGCTCCCGGCACTGTTTTCGGTGCAGGGTCCTAACTCCGCCCCCTACAGCTCCTGCTGCGCTGCGTCGAGGGCCAGAGGACCTGCAGGGAGGTGGAGAATACGGAGGGTTTTTTTAGGCGCACTTTGTGGCGCAAAAAACGGGCGCCCAGCTCGGAGGGGCGCCCGTTATTTATCGTGTGGAAACTTGGGCCCTCTGTTTCTATAGTCACTCTCCTCTCCCAGATCCACTCCTGCGTATAAGGTGGCCAAGGTTAGTGGCAAACGAGAAGATTCGGAAAATTTTAAACGACAACAAAGAATGACTAAGAAAGCAATAAAGAAAGGAAAGACAGATTACGAAAGTAAACTTGCGCAAAACATAAAAACAGATAGTAAAAGCTTTTACCGATATATAAAACGGAAGAGAGTGACTAAAGTAAATGTTGGTCCCTTAGAAGATGAGAAGGGGGATTTAATAATGGGAAATGTGGAAATGGCTGCGATTTTAAACAATTATTTTGCTCCGGTTTTCACAGTGGAAGACACAAAAACCATGCCAAAAATTGCTGGTCACGGGAATGTGGGAAGGGAGGACCTTGAGACAATCACTATCACTAGGGGGGTAGTGCTGGACAGGCTAATGGGACTCAAGGTAGACAAGTCCCCTGGTCCTGATGAAATGCATCCCAGGGTATTAAAAGAGATGGCGGAAGTTATAGCAGATGCATTCGTTATAATCTACCAAAATTCTCTGGACTTTGGGGAGGTACCATCAGATTGGAAAGCAGCTAATGTAACGCCTCTGTTTTTAAAAAAAGGGGGCAGGTAACTATAGGCCGGTTAGTTTAACATCTGTAGTGGGGAAAATGCTTGAAGCTATCATTAAGGAAGAAATAGTAGGACATCTAGATAGGAATAGTGCAATCAAGCCGACGCAACATGGATTCATGAAGGGGAAATCATGTTTAACTAATTTACTGGAATTCTTTGAGGATATAACGAGCATGGTGGATAGAGGTGAACTGATGGATGTGGTGTATTTAGATTTCCAAAAGGCATTCGATAAGGTGCCACACAAAAGGTTACTGCAGAAGATAGAGGTTCGTGGAGTCAGAGGAAATGTATTAGCATGGATCGAGAATTGGTTGGCTAACAGAAAGCAGAGAGTCGGGATAAATGGGTCCTTTTCGGGTTGGAAATCGGTGGTTAGTGGTGTGCCAAGGGATCGGTGCTGGGACCGCAACTGTTTACAATATACATAGATGACCTGGAAGAGGGGACACAGTGTAGTGTAACAAAATTTGCAGATGACACAAAGATTAGTGGGAAAACGGGTTGTGTAGAGGACACAGAGAGGCTGCAAAGAGATTTAGATAGATTAAGCGAATGGGCTAAGGTTTGGCAGATGGAATACAATGTTGGAAAATGTGAGGTCATCCACCTTGGAAAAAAAAAGTAAAAGGGAATATTATTTGAATGGGGAGAATTTACAACATGCTGTGGTGCAGAGGGACCTGGGGGTCCTTGTGCATGAATCCCAAAAAGTTAGTTTGCAGGTGCAGCAGGTAATCGGGAAGGCGAATGGAATGTTGGCCTTCATTGCGAGAGGGATGGAGTACAAAAGCAGGGAGGTCCTGCTGCAACTGTATAAGGTATTGGTGAGGCCGCACCTGGAGTACTGCGTGCAGTTTTGGTCACCTTACTTAAGGAAGGATATACTAGCCTTGGAGGGGGTACAGAGATGATTCACTCGGCTGATTCCGGAGATGAGGGGGTTAACTTATGATGATAGATTGAGTAGACTGGGTCTTTACTCGTTGGAGTTCAGAAGGATGAGGGGTGATCTTATAGAAACATTTAAAATAATGAAAGGGACAGACAAGATAGAGGCAGAGAGGTTGTTTCCACTGGTCGGGGAGACTAGAACTAGGGGGCACAGCCTCAAAATACGGGTGAGACCATTTAAAACTGAGTTGAGAAGGAATTTCTTCTCCCAGAGGGTTGTGAATCTGTGGAATTCTCTGCCCAAGGAAGCAGTTGAGGCTAGCTCATTGAATGTATTCAAATCACAGATATAGATTTTTAACCAATAAGAGAATTAAGGGTTATGGGGAACGGGCGGGTAAGTGGAGCTGAGTCCACGGCCAGATCAGCCATGATCTTTTTGAATGGTGGAGCAGGCTCGAGGGGCTAGATGGCCTACTCCAATTCCTAATTCTTATGTTCTTATGTACGTTCCTACCTGATGGTGTTCGAAGTGATGGAAGGGTGGTGTGGTTGGGAATTTTCATGATCGTTTAAGGGACAAGAAGTTCTGCCCACAGCAGCGTGGAGCAACAGGAGGCCAGAGTGAAAAGCGGGCCATGGTGTTCATTTCAGCAGCCCCTTGAAATGTAAAAAAAACATACACAAATGCAGACAACCCAAACAGGATATTTCCCTGTTCTACAGGATCAGAGAGAAACATTTCCATGCCTCAAACTGGTCTCAAAAGGGGGCTAGATATTAATTTCATTAGAGCCGCCTCTTAGTGCCCGAGCAGGACGCTAACAGGGTGCTAATGCCTTATGGACCAGGCGCAGCAATTTTAGCGCCAGCCGTGAACTTCAGTATGGTTTTAGAGATGGCGCAAACTTAGCGCCTGGCCCTGTAGCGCCACTGAAACTGTGATGTCAATGAATGTGCAATGCCCCGTTAGCGCCCGGAAGCAAAATTCAGTTCGTTCGCCAGACTTACTGCCTGGCGCTAATCACGCCACAAAAAGCTGGTGTTCAGAACGCAATCTTCTCCCGGGGCGCTACTCCATGGGATCTGCAGGATTCATATGCATTGATAGATCTGCGCCGGAACTTGGTTATCGCTCTGAAGTTACCGCCCCGCTATCGCCCTTAGAGAAGTGTGCACTGCTGCTTTTAGCACGCCACTTTCCACTTGGGGCACTAAAACTGAATATCGCGATCGCCGGCGCTAATTATCGGCAGGTGCTAAACTTACTGACCAAGCGATGTGAACGTCTCAAAAGGTCGATAATTTTTCCCCACAAACACTTTATAACCCACTTTATCTCTCATAACTTTCAATAGCTTTTTAACGCTAAAGATAAAAATGGTTAATAAAAGGGCAGACTTCCTGGAATGTATAGGTAAAGAGTTTGGGTCCAAGAAGTATTTCAAATCATTGGAACAAAACGAAGATGGAATTTAAGGGGTTCTTCAACCATCCATGTGACTGGGATAAATACTGAACATAAATTTTAGTAAATATTCATAAGAATTCAAGATATTCTCGAATAGGAAAATATCATTGGGACTATGTTGCCTGTTGCAATATCAT
The DNA here is from genome assembly GCF_044704955.1 of Pristiophorus japonicus. Classification (NCBI taxonomy): domain Eukaryota; kingdom Metazoa; phylum Chordata; class Chondrichthyes; family Pristiophoridae; genus Pristiophorus; species Pristiophorus japonicus. The sequence goes on along the minus strand of NC_091991.1, from coordinate 179,729,429 downwards.
TCATGCAATTTAGCCTTTCTTTTGAAATGTTTATTCACACACGTTATTAAAGTCGTGTTACATCAGCTCTGGTGTTTTTCAGAGGAAACAGATTACCAGCAGAGGTGGTGGAACAGAAAACCAAAGCAGAGTTTTAAAAATAATGGATGCATTCCTGTTAGGAAAGAACATAAGAACATAAAAAATAGGAGCAGGCATAGGCCATTCGGCCCCTCGAGCCTGCTCCACCATTCAATAAGATCATGACTGATCTTCCAACTCAACTCCACTTTCCTGCATTATCCCCATATCCCTTGATTCCCTTGATATCCAAAAATCTATTGATCTTTGTCTTGAATATACTCAATGACTGAGCATCTATAGGCCTCTGGGGAAGAGAATTCCAAAAATTCACTACTCCCTGAGTGAAGACATTTCTCCTGATCTCAAATCCTCTTGTAATAAAGGCCAACATACCATTTGCTTTCTTAATTGCTTGCTGTACCTGCATGTTAACTTTCAGTGATTCGTGTACAAGGACACCCAGGTCCCTCTGAACACCAACATTTCCCACTCTTACAATTTAAAAAAAAAACTCTGCTTTTCTATTTTTCTTACCAAAGTGGATAACTTCACATTCTCCACATTATATTGCATTTGCCATGTTCTTGCCCACTCACTTAGCTTGTCTATATCTCCTTGAAGCCTCTTTGCATTTTCCTCACAACTTCTATTCTCACCTAGCTTTGTATCATCAGCAAACTTGGATATTGTTATGTCTATAAATGCATTTATGAATGACTCCACGAGGCAATGTGTTGTACTCAAACTGTAGTGACCTTGGTCCTTTATTCGTAACTCCAGAGTGAGGCACAAGCATGGTGGGCAACCTTTTATACTGGGCGCTGCACACCTATGCAGGTGACCCTCGGGTCTCCCACTGCAGTGCCTACTGGTAGACAGCCTCTGCCACAAGGGCAGGAAACCCAGGTCTCCACCAGTTGCACTCTCTAGTGGTGCCAGCATAGTATATACACAGTGTAAACCTTATTGATAGTACATCAGGTAATGAGTCTCCATCTTATGCAACTATACAGTAACGACACAAAGTGTATATCTATAGTCTGCATATATAACATCACTCTCCCCAAGTTCTTTGTGCTGATTACCTTTGCACTATGTGCTCTGGCTTAGCTCTCCCCAGACTTAAGTGCCAATAGCCCTTGCACCTTGGCTATGCTTTGGCTTGGCTCTCTCCCTGTTCAGCCCCAAGTCCTTTTGCCACAACGTTGGGTAGTGGTTACCAGTTTGGATGGTTTGATGATGCAGTGGAGGTTCCAGTGGGTTCTGGGTGTGATCCGTGTGTGTGTCCATGGCTACATACACCCATTTCCCCCCTCCCCGCCCCCCCCCACAGCGAGATCATGCAGCAGGCCCGTTACATTAACATACAGGATCAGACACACTGCAAGTACAAAGAAAGGAAGTTACAGTTTGTATTGTGACACCTTGGTTCAGTGACTTACATTCATTACGTTTTGCGGTCGTGCGCCAGGATTGGGTAGATTGCATTCATGGTTCAGTCATGGTAAATACTGAGGTAGCAGTACAGGTATGCGAGGATGCAGGTTCCAGAGCAACCGGACGGGGTCTTAGTCTTCTGATAGCGGCACTGCGCCCCATGCTAGCGGGGTGGGCTTGGTTCCCTCACCTTGCCAGGACTTGGGGCCTTTGCCGTTGCCTAGTGATGGGCAGAGCCTCAGATGTGTGTGGCCTCCCTGTCCTCCTTTGAGGGCTGCAAAATCTTCTGCCTGCTCTCTAACAGTGTTGGGAACCTGGCTGTTCCAGGTCCCGTTTGGGGAACTCGGTTCTGACCTTTCACTCCCGGACATGGCCGAGGTAGCGACTGGGTCTTGGGGCTGCACCCGTCTCCACTCGGGGGGTGGGCAACGGCGGCCGACTGCGCATATTGCCGCCGTTTTCGTTTCCAGGTCCGTGGCGAATAGTGCCATTGGGTGCCTGCAGTGTGGGATAGACCTGGGACTGGGTATCAGGATCAGTGCCTTCACCCTCCTGAGGTTGCTGGCTTATAACTTGTGGGGACACCTGGAGCAGGGCATTAGGATCAGTGCCTTTACCCTCCCGAATTCGCTCGCTTGCTACTTTTGGGGCACTCTATTCCCGACAACTTGCAACAACATTTTGTTCTTTACATTAGCACTGGTACCAACATCTTGCAACGACATTTTGTTCACAATCTTAATCGGTTCGTTACATTGATTGCCATGCATACAATGTCTCTAAGTTCAGTTGGTTGCAGGTCTTCTTTAAGAGAACTCTGCTGGCTTTACACCAATCAAATCCTTTGTTCGACACCACATGTTGGTTCCTCAGCATTGCACCTCATGATATGGCCGTGGCCATCTTTCTTTTCAGCCACATTGCACCTCGCTGCAGCAGGTACGCCACCTTGCCTCTGTCCTCGAGGTCGACTGCCTTGCTCCTTCTCTCCCGCGATTCTGCTACAAAAGCTGGAAGAGTGCCTGTGAATTCGATCTTCCTCCCCAGGAGTCCTGCCACTGGAGCTGGGAAGGTACTTTTAGGTCATTCCAGTCGGATCATTGCCACGCAGTCGTGATAGACGGTCTCTGCCTCAGGTGCTGCGCTGGTCTGTTCTCTGGTGCCTGGCCCAAGCGAAGGTGAGGTTTTGCTCTGCTGAGCACGGGGGACATCGATTGCTGGAGTGAAGTGGTCGTCCCATTTCCACTGGAGCTTCTCCATCCATCTTCTTCCGAGTAGCATTGGACCATCAGCTGCAACAATCCACAGAGGTAACTTGTGTACCACGCCATTATGGATTACACTTATATTCGCACTACCAAGGACTGGGATCAGCTCCTTGGTGTAGGTGCACAACTTTTCCTGTACTGGAACCAGCTCGGTCATTTTTCGTTCCATAGCCTCTCAAAGGCATCACTGACTGGCTCGCTCCCGTGTCTACTTCCATGAAGACTGGAACACCGTTTATCTCGACTTCCATCTTCACTGGAGGATAATACACTTTGTTTAGGAGCTGAGTTGCCTCTCTGGCCAAATCATCACACTCTTCGCTGGATTCAAAGTCATCTACCAACTCCTCTGCTAGACAGTGAGTCGTATTTCTTTTACACATACGCTGGAGGTGGCCCTTCATGTTACAGGCTTTGCATACGTAGTCAGCAAACCGACACTGGTAAGCCCTATGGTTTCCTCCGCAACGCCAACATGATGCTACTCAATTAGTATCCCTAGGCAGACTCTGAGTTCTGGAACCCTGAGGTCTGTGCTCTCTGCCCTGGGCAGAGCCACATTCTACAGTCTTGCCTGTGAAAGGCGGCATTCTGTGTACAGTACTTGCTGGGTTTGAGTCCACAGGATGAATAATTTGCTTGTTGCTGCAGGTTGAGGTCATGAATGCTTGACTAATGCTGATGGCCTTCTGCAGGTTGACTGTGGTGTCGGCAGATAATAGCTTGTGAAGGAGGTCCTCGTGGCCAATTCCCATAACGAAGATGTCTCGCAATGCTTCGTTGACATGCGTGCCGAAATCACACGGTGCCGCAAGTCTCCTGAGATCATCAGCATATTTTGCAATCTCCTGGCCTTCAGGTCTGCGGTGAGTGTAGAATCTGTGCCTGGCCGTGAGGATGCTCTGTTTTGGTTTTAGTTGGTCGCGAATTAGTTCAGTCAGTTCATCATATGTCTTATCCTTGGCCTTCGTGGGTGCCAGCAAGTCCCTGATGAGGCGATAGACCTCGGGCCCATAACTGGTCAGCGGTATAGCCTTGCGCTTTTCCGCCAATGTCTCCGCCAATGTGGTAATTTTCCAACATTCTATAGACTCTGGATCAGTTCCTATGGATTAGAGGGTAGCTAATGTAACCCCACTTTTTAAAAAAGGAGAGAGAAAACAGGGAATTATAGACCAGTTAGCCAGACATCGGTAGTGGGGAAAATGTTGGAATCAATTATTAAAGACGTAATAGCAGTGCATTTGGAAAGCAGTGACAAAATAAGTCCAAGTCAGCATGGATTTATGAAAGGGAAATCATGCTTGACAAATCTAGAATTTTTTGAGGATGTAACTAGTAGACTGGACAAGGGAGAACCAGTGAGTGTGGTGTATTTGGACTTTCAAAAGGCTTTTGACAAGGTCCCACACGAGATTAGTGTGCAAAATTAAAGCACATGGTATTGGGGGTAATGTATTGACGTGAATAGGGAACTGGTTGGCAGACAGGAAGCAAAGAGTAGGAATAAACGGGTCCTTTTCAGAATGGCAGGCAGTGACAAGTGGGGTACCGCAAGGTTCAGTGCTGGGCCCCCAACTATTTACAATATATATTAATGATTTGGACGAAGGAATTGAATGTAACATCTCCAATTTTGCAGATGACACTAAGCTGGGTGGCAGTGTGAGCTGTGAGGAGGATGCTAAGAGGCTGCAGGGTGACTTGGACAGGATAGGTGAGTGGGCAACCGCATGGCAGATGCAGTATAATGTAGATAAATGTGAGGTTATCCACTTTGGTGGCAAAAACAGGAAGGCAAAATATTATCTGAATGGTGACAGATTAGAAAAAGGGGAGGTGCAACGAGACCTGGGTGTCATGGTACATCAGTCATTGAAAGTTGGCATGCAGGTACAGCAGGCGGTGAAGAAAGCAAATGGCATGTTGGCCTTCATAACGAGAGGATTTGAGTATAGGAGTAGGGAGGTCTTATTGCAGTTGTACAGGGCCTTGGTGAGGCCACACCTTGAATATTATGTACAGTTTTGGTCTCCTAATCTGAGGAAGGACATTCATGCTATTGAGGGAGTGCAGCGAAGGTTCACCAGACTGATTCCCGAGATGGCAGGACTGACATATGAAGAAAGACTGGATCGACTAGGCTTATATTCACTGGAATTTAGAAGAATGAGAGGGGATCTCATAGAAACATATAAAATTCTGACGGGATTGGACAGGTTAGATTCAGGTGAGGGCCTTCAATGATTCCTCCAGTTCCTGCGTCATGTAGGCTGAAGTCAGATCCAGCTTCGTGAACGTCTTTCCTCCCGTCAGCACTGCAAAGAGGTCGTCGGCCTTTGGTAGTGGGTACTGGCCTGCAGGGAGAAACAATTGATAGTTACTTTGTAATCGTCACAGATTCTGACGGTGCCATCTCCCTTGAGGACTGGGACAATAGGACTGGCTGACTCGTTGAACTCAATCGGTGAAATTATGTCCTCTCTTTGCAGCCGGTCTAGCTCAATCTCTACGCTTTCTCTCATCATGTACGGTACTGCTCTTGCCTTTTGATGGATGGGTCATGCCCACGGAATTAGGATCTGCACTTTTCCTCCTTGGAATTTCCCAATGCCTGGTTTGAACAGCGAAAGAAATTTATTTAAGACCTGAGCACACGAAGTGTCGTCAGTGGGCGATAGCGCTCGGACGTCGTCTCAGTTCCAGCGTATCTTTCCCAGCCAGCTCCTGCCGAGCAGCGTGGGACCATTGCCCGGTACCACCCAGAGTGGTAGCTTGTGCACCGCTCCATCGTAGGAGACCTTTACGGTAGCACTGCCGATTACAGGAATCAGTTCTTTAGTTTCGTGCGAACTGGAGTTTGGACTAGCCTTGAGGCCTTGTTGCACCACAACCTTTCGAAAGTCTTTTTGCCCATGATGGACTGGCTCGCGCCCGTGTCCAGCTCCATTGACACCGGGAGTCCATTTAGTTCAACATTCAGCATTATCGGGGGACAATTCGTGGTGAATGTGTGCACCCCATGTACCTCTGCCACCTCTATCTGAGGCTCTGGTTTGACGTGATCCTCCGTGGATCTGTCCTCCTCCGCAACATGATGGTTTGCAGGTTTAACAGGCTTTGCAGCTCGCCTGCACACACGTTGGAGGTGTCCCATTGTTCCATAGCCCTTGCAAACGTACTCTTTGAATCGGCATGAATGGAAACGATGATCACCCTCGCAGCGCCAACAAGGTGTTAATAGCCTTGCATTCATCACCCTTGATGGTGGACTCTGAGTCATCTGCGGACGTGCAGCTCCAGGTATGTGTGACCTGCCCTATACGTTACGATTCAAAAACAACATCACTTTGTTCACAGTACTTGTAGCAGCATTTGTGTGCTGAGAGATTTGCTTCGTATTGTCACTGGTGGAAATGAACACCTGGGTTATCGCTATGGCCTTATTCAAGGTTGGAGTCTCTACAGTCAAAAGTTTGCGAACTTTGGTTTCGTGGCCAATGCCAAGTACGAAAACATCTCTGAGCATGTGCTCCAAATGTCCTTCAAATTCGCACGGCGTCTTAGCTCGGTGACATAACTCGCCACTTTCTGGCCTTCAGACCTTTTGTAGGTGTAGAACCGGTACCTCGCCATCAGAACGCTTTCCTTCGGGTTCAAATGTTCTCGGACCAGTATGCACAAATCGTCGTATGATTTTTCCGTGGGTTTTGCTGGAATGAGCAGATTCTTCATGTGGCCATACGTTGATGCCCCACAGACGGTGAGGAGGATCGCCCTTCGTTTGGCAGCGCTCGCTTTCCCATCTAGCTCGAGTCGCTCCACAAAAGTTTCCCAATCATCTCCCTCCGAAAATTTGTTCAGGATACCCATTGTTCTCTGCATCTTTGGGTTCGCTATCTGTATCTTGTCGCCAGTTGTGTATGGAGAAAGAGTCAGACTGAACACTGTGAGCTCAAAGTAAAGTGTGACAGTCTTTTATTGCAGGTTCCAGAGTGCCTCTCCAACCTGTGAAGCCTTCTTAAATACCTGTGCTCCCAAGGGATTATGGGATTACTTGGGACTCCAGGGGATGAGCCCTCTGGTGGCTGTACAAAGTAAATACAAGTCCACATATATAACACGAAGTATTTGCTTAATTTCTCTGCCATTTCCTTATTCCCCATTATAATTTCTCCTTTCTCAGCCTATAAGGGAACCACATTTACTTTCACTAATCTTTTCCTTTTAACATACCTGTAGAAACTTTTACAGTCTGTTGTTATGTCTCTCGCTAGATTACTCTCATATTCTATTTTCCCTTTCTTGATCAATTTCGTGGTCCTCCTTTGCTGAATTCTAAAATTGCCCCCATCCTCACGCTTGCTGCTCATTTTGGCAATAGTATTGATCTAATACTATTTTTAACTTTTCTTGTCAGCCATGGTTGGACCACTTTTCCTGTGGGGTTCTTGTGCCTTAAAGGAATGTATATTTGTTGTAAATTATGTATTAATTCTTTAAGTGCTGGCCATTGCTCGTCTACCGTCATACCTTTTAATGTAGTTTCCCAATCTACCTTTGCGAACTCGCCCCTCGTACCTACGTAGTTTGCTTTGTTTAGATTTAAGACCTTAGTTTCAGATTTAACTAAGTCACTTTCAAACTTGATATAAAATTATATCATATTATGGTCACTCTTCCCTAAGGGGATATAGAGCTATTAGAATCAGGTAATGAACTCGATGGGAAATGTGGAAGAATAGACAAAATGAACCAATGGTCTTCCCTTTGCCTAAAATGTTACCCTGTCAAACATTTCCAATCCAATGAACAGTCAACAGAAATGGAAGTTCTTGGAATAGTTAAATGTCACAGGTTTTTCACTCATTTATGATTGTATAACTATCAATTATTAAAAGGCTCAAAAAAAAGTTAAGAACAGAAATCTATACAAAATTCTCTAACTAGACAAAAAAAGCTTAACTGTTTCATAACCATTGAAGAAGATTGTTAAAAATAATTTTTGTTTTGTTTTAAGGTTGTTACACAAGATAGAATAGAATCATAGAATGGTTACAGCACAGAAGAAAGCCATTCAGTCCGTCGAGCCCGGCCGGCTCTCTGCAAGAGCACTTCTGCTAGTCCCACTTTCCTGTCCTTTCCCCGTAGCCATGCAAATTTTTTCCCTTCAGGTACTTATCCAATTCCCTTTAGAAAGTCACAATTGAATCTGCCTCCACCACCCTTTCAGGCAGTGAATTCCAGATCCTAACCTGTGTTTTAAAAAAAAAAGTTTTTCCTCAGGTCGCCTTTGGTACTTCTGCCAATCACCTTAAATCTGTGTCCTCTGGTTCTCGACCCTTCTGCCAATAGGAACAGTTTCTCTCTATCTACTCTGTCTTGACCCCTCGTGATTTTGAACACCTCTATCAAATCTCCTGTCAACCTTCTCTGCTCTAAAGAGAATAGCCCCAGCTTCTCCAGTCTATCCACGTAACTGAAATCCCTCATCCCTGGCACCATTCTTCGAAATCTTTTCTGCTCTCTCTCTAAGGCCTTCACATCCTTCCTAAAGTGCGGTGCCCAGGATTGGACACAATATTCTAGCTGAGACCAAACCAATAATTTATATAGGTTCATCATAATTTCTTTGCTTTTGTACTCGATGCTTGTCTTAATGAAGCCCATGATCTTGTATGCTTTTATAACCGCTTTCTCAACCTGCCCTGCCACCTTCAACAATTTGCGCACATATACCCCCAGTCTCTCTGTTCATGCATCCCCTTTAGGATTGTACCCTTTAGTATATATTGCCTCTCCTTGTTCTTCCTACCAAAATTTATCACTTCGCACTTATCTGTGTTAAATTTCATCTGCCACGTGTCCACCCATTCCACCAGCCTGTCTATCTTCTTGAAGACTATTACTATTCTCCTCACTGTTCACTATACTTCCAAGTTTTGTGTCATCTGCCAATTTTGAAATTGTACCCTGTACACACAAGTTTAAGTGTTACTAGTACCGACCCCTGGGGAACACCACTGTGTACTTTCCTCCAGTCTGAAAAATAATCGTTTGCCCTTGCTGTCACTTAGCCAATTTCATATCCATGTTGCCACTGTCCCTTTTATTCCATGGGTTTCAACATTGCTAGTAAGCCTATTATGTGGCACTTTTTCAAACATTTTTTGGAAGTCCATGTACACCACATCAGCTGCGTTACCCTCATCAACCCTCTCCATTACCTCATCAAAAAATGCAATCAAGTTAGTTAAACATGATTTTCCTTAAATCCGTACTTTCTTTAATTAATCCATACTTGTCCAAGTGACTGTTAATTTTGTCAATTTTTGAATGCAACTGGAGCAGCATTCACTGCTATTCAAAAAATTAACATATTGTAACCGCTATTATCTGAGGTAATCACAACCTTTCTTGTACTAGCAGTCTGCATGGGAGCTATTAATCAGACAAACAGAACTCTGTTGGCACCATTTTGCATTGGGTTTGCTTTTGCTGTAAATATCTTAGGTAGGTAAGAGTGCCCATATAGAGTTATTCATCTGTCTATATCTACATTTATCTATCTAAATCTATATAATATATTCAAACTCTGGACAGAGTAACACAGCTTGTTGAAAACTGCAATGTAAAAATTACCCATGCGAATTCCCATGTTAAAATCCCCATACTAGCCTGTTACATTTACCTGTTACATTTCCCTGTAATGCCAGGAGGTGACGTTCTAATTGTATTTCCTGTCATGGCTCCCCGTAACACCACCGCTGTATTAGCTTTTCTCCAAAAATCATTAAAATGCTAGAGAAAGATAGGCAGAAAGATGCTATATAAATGCAAGTTGCTGTTATTTATTGATGCTTCAATGAAACTGATTAGACTGTTAAATTTTACGTCAACGAAGGAGTAGCTTTGATGAGGTCTCATAGAAATTATAGAATGGTATCAGCACGGAAGAAAGCCATTCGGTCCGTTGAGCCTGTGCCGACTCTTTGCTAGTCCCACTGCCCTGCCCTTTCCCCATATCCAACCTTATCCAACTCCCTTTTGAAAGATAAAATTGAGTTTGCCTCCACCACCCTTTCAGGCAATTAATTCCAGATCTTAACCACTCGCTGCGTAAAAAAGTTTTTTCTTATGTTGCCTTTGATTCTTTTGCCAATCACCTTAAATCTGTGTGCTCTGGTTCTCGATGGCAACAGTTTCTCTCTATCTACTCTGACCAGATCCCTCATGATTTTGAACACCTCTGTCAAATCCCCTCTCAATCTTCTTTGCTCCAACGAGAACAACCCCAGCTTCTCCAGTCTATCAACATAATCAACTGGGCTTATCCAATCTTTGTCCTAATGGAGGAGGGCAGTATAATATATATATAATATATATAATATATATATATATATATAGAGGAAACAAAAAACAAACTCATAAACATATTATTACGATTGATGAGGATGGGGAACTTTGGTGTTTTCAATAAGTGCAAGATTCTGGTTTTAGTAGAAGCTTTGGCATGTGCTACAAAATAATTCTATGCTCCGTGCATAAACTGAGGACAAAATGGGACCTTTGACCAGGCAGCACAGCCAGTTTATCTACTTCTGCTGTGTTGTGTAATATACCCACTGTGTTTTTTTCTAATTAAAACTTTACGGCATAAGAGAGTGATATGTGGAATGACAACAAACCTACACGTCTGGTTATGTGACAGCTTTAACACCATTATTCACAGTTCCACAATGTATGGGCCACAGGTGAAGCACATGAAACAATTTTTATTCTCGATAGGGATCATTGTTTTGAAACTAACAGCTAGCATAAACAGCATACTGAATTTCAGAATTCAAAGTAGAAAGAGCGGTGACTGATACAATAAAGAGTGTTGTCGAATAAATATTCAATGCGAGAAGTGACCCCGTAACTCAGGAATAAATGAAGTGGTGAGTGGGTTGTGGAAGCTCACTCACTAAATACTTATGGTACTGAACAAACCTCTGCTGGATACTCCGCTAAGAAAGTTTCACATTTTAAAACTATACTGCAAGTTCATACAACCTTTAAAAATGTTAAATATTACATGGTATTAAATATTACATGAAATAAAATTAAGAAATATTGGTGAATCACAGCATGCCATTTCAGCATCTGAAAGAACCTTTTGATCAAAGATCTTGGCCTAAAACTATAATCTTTTTTCCTCTTCCAGATGTTGTAAATTTCCACCATTCTGTGTTTTTCTTTCTTATTTTCAGCATTCAGAGTTAGGCACGTTGTCCTCAGGTCTCATTCAGTTATGATGGAGTAATGAAAATCAAAAAACCAGGGGCTGGGGGCAGGCCTGAATATTCCTCAATAAGATACTTAGAAGCTAAAGATTTCCCATAAGATTGTTAAACTATGGAATAATTGTGATTGATTAAGTCCAATTAAGTCATTTATTAGCTGAGATTTGTCAGGAAATTGCCCAGGTCAATGCATGAGGTGTGTCACAGCCATTTGCTCATTGACAGTGAGCTCAATCTGGTGAGTGCTATCAAAGTGATGTCTCAGTGATACTGAACCATAACAGAATTACAACTTGCGTGATCATTAGTAAGACTCATTAAGGTTCAGGTAATGGCTGGAAGTCATGAATATGTGAAATTGTAATTAGTATGTTGTAGTTATCGTCTTATTGTGTGATTGGCTGTGGGAAATAATGTTGGACAGATTATACCAGTGACAACAGTGGAGAGCAGCAAGAGTGGTTTGGGTATTAGGAGCAGTGGAGGCCCGAGAGCATGGAGAGAGAGAAAAACAAAAACAAAAAACAAAAATCAAGGAGGGGTGTCACAGGACAGCAGGTAGGTGCCTGGTTGGTGAGTATCACTGTTGTCTTTTCTTCCCTCTAAATAAGGGCAGAGAGGTATACTAAAAACCTTAGTTAATAATCTAATAAACAGAGGCATGGTAGGGCAGCTCAGTCCCGTGGAATACACATCCTATGCCATGTGGGAAGTCATGTATGCTTCTCGTGGTCTGGATGACCACGTGTGTGGGAAGTGTCGCCAGCTATAGCAGCTCAAGCTCTGGGTTTCGGAGCACGAGCAGCAGCTGGCATCACTGCAGTGCATCCGCGAGGCTGAGAACTTCGTGGATAACATGTTTTAGGAGCTGGTCACCCTGCAGCTTAAGAGTGCAGGCAGAGAGGGAATGGGTGACCACTGTTGTGTACACATAAATAATTGACAAACTGAGCCAGGAGAAATGTAACTTAACTGTGCTTTTATACAACCCAAAATGGTGTCCCCAAACGAGCATGAACCAGCATGAGTACAGCAACTGTGAATCCCGCAGGGTCCTAATGGCCATCCTGTGAGCTGCAACAAACAAATAGAATATGAACACAACATATTTCCCCCCTTTTTAAAACCACAGTCTATGTACAGACAAAGTCCTTGAGATAGCCAGAACATAAGAACATAAGAATTAGGAAGAGGAGTAGGCCCTCGAGCCTGCTCCGCCATTCAATAAGATCATGGCTGATCTGGCCGTGGACTCAGCTCCACTTACCTGCCCTCTCCCCATAACCCTTAATTCCCTTATTGGTTAAAAATCTATCTATCTGTGACTTGAATACATTCAATGAGCTAGCCTCAACTGCTTCCTTGGGCAGAGAATTCTGCAGATTCGCAACCCTCTGGGAGAAGAAATTCCTTCTCAACTCGGTTTTAAATTGGCTCCCCCGTATTTTGAGGCTGTGCCCCCTAGTTCTAGTCTCCCCGACCAGTGGAAACAACATCTCTGCCTCCATCTTGTCTATCCCTTTTATGATTTTAAATGTTTCTATAAGATCACCTCTCATCCTTCTGAACTCCAATGAGTAAAGACCCAGTCTACTCAATCTATCAACATAAGGTAACCCCCTCATCTCCGGAATCAGCCTAGTGAATCGTCTCTATACCCCCTCCAAAGCCAGTATATCCTTCCTTAAGTAAGGTGACCAAAACTGCACGCAGTACTCTAGGTGCGGCCTCACCAATACCCTATACAGTTGCAGCAGGACCTCCCTGCTTTTGTATTCCATCCCTCTCGCAATGAAGGCCAACATTCCATTCGCCTTCCTGATTACCTGCTGCACCTGCAAACTAGCTTTTTGGGATTCATGCACAAGGAACCCCAGGTCCCTCTGCACCTCAGCATGTTGTAATTTCTCCCCATTCAAATAATATTTTCTTTTACTGTTTTTTTTTCCAAGGTGGATGATCTCACACTTTCCAACATTGTATTCCATCTGCCAAACCTTAGCCCATTCGCTTAACCTATCCAAATCTCTTTGCAGCCTCTCTGTGTCCTCTACACAACCCGCTTTCCCACTAATCTTAGTGTCATCTGCAAATTTTGTTACACTACACTCTGTCCCCTCTTCCAGGTCATCTATGTGTATTGTAAACAGTTGCGGTCCCAGCACCGATCCCTGTGGCACACCACTAACCACCGATTTCCAACCCGAAAAGGACCCATTTATCCCGACTCTGCTTTCTGTTCGCCAACCAATTCTCTATCCATGCTAATACATTTCTTCTGACTCCGCGTACCTCTATCTTCTGCAGTAACCTTTTGTGTGGCACCTTATCGAATGCCTTTTGGAAATCTAAATACACCACATCCATCGGTACACCTCTATCCACCATGCACGTTATATCCTCAAAGAATTCTAGTAAATTAGTTAAACATGATTTCCCCTTCATGAATCCAATGCTGCGTCTGCTTGATTGCACTATTCCTATCTAGATGTCCCGCTATTTCTTCCTTAATGATAGTTTCAAGCATTTTCCCAACTACAGATGTTAAACTAACCGGCCTATAGTTACCTGCCTTTTGTCTGCCCCCTTTTTTAAACAGAGGCGTTACATGAGCTGCTTTCCAATCCGCTGGTACCTCCCCAGAGTCCAGAGAATTTTGGTAGATTATAACGAATGCATCTGCTATAACTTCCGCCATCTCTTTTAATACCCTGGGATGCATTTCATCAGGACCAGGGGACTTGTCTACCTTGAGTCCCATTAGCCTGTCCAGCACTACCCCCCTAGTGATAGTGATTGTCTCAAGTCCTCCCTTCCCACATTCCTGTGACCAGCAATTTTTGGCATGGTTTTTGTGTCTTCCACTGTGAAGACCGAAGCAAAATAATTGTTTACGGTCTCAGCCATTTCCACATTTCCCATTCTTAAATCCCCCTTCTTATCTTCTAAGGGACCAACATTTACTTTAGTCACTCTTTTCCGTTTTATATATCTGTAAACGCTTTTACTATCTGTTTTTATGTTTTGCACAAGTTTACCTTCGTAATCTATCTTTCCTTTCTTTATTGCTTTTTTAGTCATTCTTTGCTGTTGTTTAAAATTTTCCCAATCCTCTAGTTTCCCACTAACCTTGGCCACCTTATACGCATTGGTCTTTGGTTTGATACTCTCCTTTATTTCCTTGGTTATCCATGGCTGGTTATCCCTTCTCTTACTGCCCTTCCTTTTCACTGGAATATATTTTTGTTGCGCACTATGAAAGAGCTCCTTAAAAGTCCTCCACTGTTCCTCAATTGTGTCACCGTTTAGTCTGTGTTCCCAGTCTACTTTAGCCAACTCTGCCCTCATCCCACTGTAGTCCCCTTTGTTTAAGCATAGTACACTCGTTTCTGACACAACTTCCTCACCCTCAATCTGTATTACAAATTCAACCATACTGTGATCACTCATTCCGAGAGGATCTTTTACTAGGAGATCGTTTATTTTTCCTGTCTCATTACACAGGACCAGATCTAAGATAGCTTGCTCCCTTGTAGATTCTGTAACATGCTGTTCTACGAAACAATCCCGTATGCATTCTATGAATTCCTCCTCCAGGCTACCCCCTGCGATTTGAGTTGACCAATCGATATGTAGGTTAAAATCCCCCATGACTACTGCCGTTCCTTTTTCACATGCCTCCATTATTCCCTTGATTATTGCCCGCCCCACCGTGAAGTTATTATTTGGGGGCCTATAAAATACGCCCACCAGTGACTTTTTCCCCTTACTATCTCTAATCTCCACCCACAATGATTCAACATTTTGTTCATTAGAGCCAATATCGTCTCTCACAACTGCCCTGATATCATCCTTTATTAACAGAGCTACCCAACCTCCTTTCCCTTCTTGTCTATCTTTCCGAATCATCAGATACCCCTGTATGTTTAATTCCCAGTCTTGGTCACCCTGCAACCATGTTTCTGTAATGGCCACCAAATCATACCCATTTGTAATGATTTGTGCCGTCAACTCATTTACTTTATTTCGAATGCTGCGTGCATTTTGGTAGAGTGTTTTAATCCTAGTTTTTAAACCATGATTTTTAGTTTTGCCCCCTCCTGCAGTCTCTTTATATTCAGTGGCCCTTTTTGTTTTTTGCCTTGGGTTTCTCTGCCCTCCACTTTTACTGTGCTGTGTTCTGATACGCTGAGACCGGCGTGGAGCTTGCGGTATTTGCTCTCGGTTTTGATTGGGACACAGAATGGTGCCTCTGTTCCATCCTGCTGGTATCTTCGCGCTAGGTTTGGCTGTGGGTTTGAGAATGTCCAGTAGCCAGCGAAGATTCTGCCCAATCATGAGCTCAGCGGGTGTCTTCTCCGTTAGCGAGTGCTTTGTTGAACAGTATGTGCGGAGAATGGTTTGAACTGCTTCGTCGAATGTTTTGGCCTGCTGCGAGGTTGGCTTTCAAACCTCTTTGATGACACGGTTAAATCGCTCAACACCTCCGTTGCTTTGAGGATTGTACCGAGCAGTAAGGCGATGCTCGATAGCATGACGAATGAGCAAATCGATGAACTGGTTGGACACAAACTGTGATCCATTGTCAGTGATTATGACCTCTGGGAAACCCCACTTCATGGGCATACACTGCAGAATAGTGAAGATTGTTGATGAGGTCACCGAACTTGTAGCGATTTCTGGCCATTTGGAATGCAGGTCATGTACTACAACAAGGAAATGCTAGTGCTGTGGAGCTGCTTCAACTGGACCGAAGATATCCGACTGAAGTTGTTGCCATGGTCTGTGTGGCCATAGAATGGCTTCATTGGCGCTGGTCAGATGTTTGTGGCCTTTTCGCTCAGACTGCATGCTTTGCCATGTGAGACAGACTCCTCGATGCGAATGTCAATCCCAAGCCACCATATTGGATCGCGACATCTCTGCTTCATGTGGACAATGCCAGGGTATCCATCGTGTGCCAATGAGAGAACGCGCTGTTAGAGCAATAATTCCCAAGTCACTTTATCACCACGAGCTAGGCAGCCATCGGTCCAAACGGAAAATTCATCACGAAGTCTGTGGAATGTTTTCAGCTCTTCCAGAATTTGCTTAGGCCACTCAGTCTGGAGGACGTGGCACACATGCTGGAGCGTAGCATCATGCTGTGATTCGGTTTTGAGTTCGTTGCAGGAGACAAGGTTTCTGATGGACTGAGTGATGATCGATGTGACATATGTGTCGTCGTCTATGAACAAGTCAGCACCAGAGTCCGAAGTAGGTGTCGGGCATCTGAGCATGTCGGCTACGTGTTTGCAACTGCCCGCGATGTACTGTACATCAAAGTTATACTGATGAAGGCGATCTGACCATCGGCTGATTCGTATTGGTCTGTGCCCAGATCCAGTTGTAGCGTAGTTAGCGCTTGGCGATCTGTACGGAGGGTAAATTTCCTGCCATAGAGATAGATATGCCAGCGTTCACGTGTAGATGCAAGCAAGTGCTTCACGTTCCCCTGTAGAGTATTTACGTTCTGCAGACGAGAGCGTGCGAGAGGCGAAGGCGACTGAGTGTTCCAGGCTGTCAATCCATTGCGAGAGCACAGCACCCAAGGTGTGCCTGATGCATCCGTGGTGACACACGTAGTGACATTCGGATCGAAGTGCGCGAGGATAGGAGGGGAATGTGATTTTCTCCTTAAGCGCGGTGAATGCCTGAGCCTGGGAATCTGTCCATTCCCAAGGGACGTCCTTGTGCAGCAACTTGCGAAGTGGTTCGGCAATGTGCGCGTAGTGCGGGACAAACTTCAGATAGAAGTTGTAAGTGCTGAGGAATGATGAAAGTTCTTTGACGTCGGTAGCCTCCTGCATTTGCTGGATCACATCAATGCTGTCACCTTGTGCTGTGACTCTATAGTCCAGAAAGTTTATTTCTCCAGCAGCGAATGTACACTTATCGGCATTAAGTGTAATGTTATGTGTAGCAAGTCTAGCCATAACTGCGTGAAGTGGCTGGTCATGTTCTTCCATTGTCCATCCATGGACGACGATATCGTCAAACAGATTGAGGGCTCTCTCTATGCCTGCTAGCATAGTAGTGACAATCTTCTGAAATGCACTTGGTGCAGAAGATAGTCCGTAGGGCATGCGTCGATACTGATACAGACCATCGTGTGTCGTGAATGCTGTGAGCGGTTTGCTGTCCTCCGCTAGGGGTATTTGCAGGTAACTGCGGCGCATGTCGAGTTTCGTAAAGACTATTGAGCCATGGAATTCTGAAGACAGTTCGTCGATGGTAGGAAGAGGGTACTTGTCGGGGATGATGGTTTTGTTGACCTCTTTCAGGTCGATGCATAGGTGGATCTCCCCATTTTTATGTCAAGCAATGACTAAGTTCGAGATCCAGGGTGAGGAGTCGATTTTCTCAATGATTCCCTGAGATTCGAGTCGTGTTAATTCTGCGGATACGTGGTCGCGAACCGCTAATGGGAGACGACGAAGTCACTGCGCAACCGGTTTGACGGAAGGGTCAACGCGGGGATGATGGCAGAATTTTGTTGTCACTCTAAACCCCGTGAAGATTGAGGGATACTACTTATCAAAGTCCACTCTGAACCCAAGCTTGTCAAAAAGGTCAACACCCAGGAGGCTTTGTCCCTTCGCGACATAAAAGGAGTCGAGAGTTCGGCGAGTCGGGATGTCCTGTGAAGTCGGAAAGTCCGGGAGTTCGGAGAGTCCGAGAGGTCGGTGAGTTTGGGAGGCCACAGAGGTCGGTCAGGTGAGTTGGTAAATATCTCACTTTTCTCTATTTCTTTTTAATTTAGATTTTAAACTAGATAAGTCTAACTAGAGGGATGGCAGGGCAGCTCAGTCCCGTGGAGTGCACATACTGTGGCATATGGGAAGTCTTGGACGCTCCGCGCAGCCTAGACAACCATGTGTGCAGGAAGTGTCTCCAGCTTCAATTACTTGAGCTCCACATTTCGGAGCTGGAGCAGCGGATGGAGTCAATACGGTGCATCCGCGAGGCTGAGAGCTACGTGGATAGCACGTTTCAGGAGGTGGTCACCCCGCAGCTTAAAGGCGTGCACGCAGAGGGGAAGTGGGTGACCACCAGATGTAGTAAGAACACGAGGCAGGTAGTGCAGGAGTCCACCCGGGAGTCCATCTCACGTTCAAACCGATAGTTCATTTTTGAGTATCGGTAAGAACGATGGTGCCTCTGGGGAGTGCAGCCAGAGCCAATTCCAAGGCACCACAGGTGGCTCAGCTGCACAGGGGAGAGGGACGAAGAATAAAAGTGCACTAGTGATAGGGGATTCTATAGTTAGAGCACTTCTGCGGCCGTAGACGTGACTTCTGAATGGTTTGGTGCCTCTCTGGTGCCAGGGTCAAGGATGTCACAGAGCGGACGCAGAGAATTCTGGGGGGGTGGAGGGGGGAGAGTAAACAGCTAGATCTCGTGGTTTATATCGGGACCACGACATAGGTAAAAAGAGGGATGAGAATAAGAACATAAGAAATAGGAGCAGGAGTAGCCCATACGGCCCCTCGAGCCTGCTCCGCCATTTAATACGATCATGGCTGATCTGATCATCGACTCAGGTCCACTTCCCTGCCTGTTCCCCATAACCCCTTATTCCCTTAATGGTTAAGAAACTGTCTATCTGTGTCTTAAATTTATTCAATGTCCTGACTTCCTTCCACAGCTCTCTTGAGGCAACAAATTCCACAGATTTACAACCCTCTAAGGGAAGAAAGTTATCCTCATCTCTGTTTTAAATGGGCGGCCCCTTATTCTAAGATCATGCCCCCTAGTTCTAGTCTGCCCCATCAGTGGAAATATCCTCTCTGCATCCACCTTGTCAAGCCCCCTCATAATCTTATATATTTCGATAAGATCACCTCTCATTCTTCTGAATTCCAATGAGTAGAGGCCCAACCTACTCAATCTTTCCTCAAAAGTCAACCCCTTCATCCCTGAAATCAACTTGGTGAACCTTCTCTGAACTGCCTCCAAAGCAAGTATATCCTTTCGTAAATATGGAAACCAAAACTGCATGCAGTATTCCAGGTGTGGCCTCACCAATACCCTGTATAGCTTGGAAGACTTTCCTGCTTTTATACTCCATCCCCCTTGCAATAAAGGCTAAGATTCCATTGGCCTTCCTGATCACTTGCTATACTTGCATACTATCTTTTTGTGTTTCATGTGCAAGTACCCCCAGGTCCCGCTGTACTGCAGCACTTTGCAATCTCTCTCCATTTAAATAATAACTTGCTCTTTGATTTTTTTTCTGCCAAAGTGCATGACCTCACACATTCGAACATTATACTACATCTGCCAAATTTTTGCCCACTCCTGTCTATGCCTGTCTATGTCCTTTTGCAGATTTTATGTGTCCTCCTCATACATTACTTTTCCTCCCATCTTTGTATCATCAGCAAACTTGGCTAAGTTGAGGCAAATAACATGGATGCTTTCAAAGTACATAAGAGAAAAAGGAATACAGTAGTAAGATATACTAAAAGGCTGAGATGAGGTAGATGGAATGGGAGGAAACTTGTGTGGAGTGTAAACACTAGCACAGATTAGTTGGGCCTGGTTTTGTGCTGTGTATTCTATGTAATAACTTCAACCACCCTTTCAGGCAGTGAGTACCTGACCCCCACCACCCTCTGGTTGAAGAAATTTCCCCTCAAATCCCCTCTAAACCGCCTATCAATTACTTTAAATCTGTGTCCCCTGGTTGTTGACCCCTCTGCTAAGGGAAATAGGTCCTTCCTAGCCTCTCTATCTCAGCCCCACATAATTTTATATACCTCAATAAGATCTCCCCTCAGCCTCCTCTGTTCCAAAGAAAACAAACCCAATCTATCCTCATAGCTAAAATTCTCCAGTTCAGGCAACATCCTTGTAAATCTCCTCTGTACCCTTTCCAGTGCAATCACATCTTTCCTGTAATGTGGTGACCAGAACTGCATGCAGTACTCTAGCTGTGGCCTAACTAGTGTTTTATACAGTTCAAGCATAACCTCCCTGCTTTTGTATTCTATGCCTCGGCTAATAAATGTAAGTATTCCATATGCCTTCTTAACCATCTTATCTATCTGGACTGCTACCTTCAGGGATCTGTGGACTTGCACTCCAAGGTCCCTTTGTTCCTCTACACTTCTCAGTGTGCCACCATTTAATGTGTATTTCCTTGCCTTGTTAGCCCTCCCCAAGTACATTACCTCACACTTCTCTGGATTGAATTCCATTTGCCACTGTTCTGACCAGTTCATTGATATCTTCCTGCAGTTTACAGCTTTATTGTTTATTAGTAAGCACACAGCCAATTTTAGTATCATCTGCAAACTTCTTAACCATACCCCTTCAGTCACATCTATATACCACAAAAAGCAAGGGACCCAGTACTGAGCCCTGCAGAACCCCACTGGAAACATCCTTCCAGTCACAAAAACACCCATCAAGCATCACCCTTTGCTTCCTGCCTCGGAGCCAATTGTGGATCCACTTTGCCCTGGATCCTATAGGCTTTTACTTTCATGACAAGTCTGCCATGTGGGACCTTATCAAAAGCTTTGCTAAAATCCATATACGCTATATCAAATACACTACTCTCATCGACCCTCCTTGTTACCTAGCAAAAAATTCAATCAAGTTAGCCAGACACGACCTTCCCTTAATAGATCCATGCTGACTGTCCTTAATTAATCCATGTCTTTCTAAATGAAGATTTATCCTGTCCTTCAGAACATTTTCCAATAATTTTCCCACCAATGAGGTTAGGCTGACTGACCTGTAATTACTCGGTCTATCCCTTTCTCCCTTTTTAAACAAGGGTACACGTTAGCAGTCCTCTGGCACCACACCTGTAGCCAGAGAGGATTGGAAAATAATGGTCAGAGGCTCTACTATTTCCTCTTTTGCTTCTCTGAACAGTTGGTGGGATACATTTCATCCGTGCCTAGGGATTTATCCACTTTCAAAGTTGCTAAACCCCTTCATACTTCCTCTCTCACTTTATTTCATCTAATATTTCACACTCCTTTTCTTCGATTTCAATGTCTGCATCACCCCTCTCATGTGAAAACAGATGCAAAGTATTCATTAAGAACCATACCCATGTTTTCTGCCTCCTTTACGGTCTCTAATATTATCTTTATGGTATTGTAATGGTTGTTTTTTTTTAGATGTGGAGTCTATTACTTTTTTAAGTCACTATATCTGATCAGTTACTTAATACAGTTTATTTTATATTTTTGCTTTAGCTTTATGATTTCTGGAGACAATTTAAAAATATATTTTTTTTTCCCAAGTGTGGTCCATGGGCTTCAGCAGAACCTCATTGTGTGTCCATTCTTCATTAATGTGCTTAAGACAATGAGTGCATCACAAGTAATTTTGCTTGAGTTCAGCAATGATGTTCCTCGTGTTTGAATACTGTGACGGCGTTCAGATGTGAAAAATATGAATAGTCTTTTGGGCAACCATCTGTCGAACTGTACTCTAAGCATGTGTATAGCCCTTAAGGGAGGAGAGAAAATTTAAGCTATAGGAAAAAAGAGGGCTCACTGATCCCATTCAGATTGCTTGGTCAGTTTACGTTCATAACCAAGCTAGCCATAGATGCAACAAGTCTTCCTCATGGCGCTCCTCTCTTTGCCAATAACTTCAGTGTTGATCAGTGCAGCTGGTATTTAATATTCTCCTTACATAACATATTCCAAAAGCATCCAGCTTCTGTTGCTGTACTTTTGCCAAGATCCAGCTCTTGGCATTACACATCAGAAGTGTGTGGTCATGCATTTGGGGTGGGCTAACAAGGCAAGGGTATACACATTAAATGGTAGCACACTGAGAAGTGTAGAGGAACAAAGGGACCTTAGAGTGCCTGTCCACGAGCCTCATATACTCTTTTTCACATCCCAAGGTAAATCAAATCCTCCCGAACAATGGTTTAGAAACATAGAAACATAGAAAATAGGTGTAGGAGTAGGCCATTCGGCCCTTCGAGCCGACACCACCATTCAGTAATATCATGGCTGATTATTCACCTCAGTACCCCTTTCCTGCTTTCTCTCCATACCCCTTTAACCGTAAGGGCCATATCTAACTCCCTCTTGAATATATCCAATGAACTTGCATCAACAACTCTCTGCGGTAGGGAATTCCACAGGTTAACAACTCTCTGAGTGAAGAAGTTTCTCCTCATCTCCGTCCAAAATGGCTTACCCCATATCCTTAGACTATGTCCCCTGGTTCTGGACTTCCCCAACATCGGAAACATTCTTCCTGCATCTAACCTGTCCAGTCCCGTCAGAATTTTACATGTTTCTATGAGATCCCCTCTCATCCTTCTAAACTCCAGTGAATACAGGCCCAGTCATAAGAACACAAGAATTAGGAACAGGAGTAGGCCATCGAGCCCCTCGAGCCTGCTCCGCCATTCAATAAGATCATGGCTGATCTGGTCGTGGACTCAGCTCCACTTTCCCGCCCTCTCCCCGTAACCCTTAATTCCCTTATTGCTTAAAAATCTATCTATCTTTGACTTGAAAACATTCAATGAGCCAGCCTCAACTGCTTCCTTGGGCAGAGAATTTCATTCACAACCCTCTGGGAGAAGAAATTCTTTCTCAACTCGGTTTTAAATTGGCTCCTCCGTATTTTGAGGCTGTGCCCCCTAGTTCTAGTCTCCCCCACCAATGGAAACAACCTCTCTGCCTCTATCTTGTCTATCCCTTTCATGATTTTAAATGTTTCTATAAGATCACCCCTCATCCTTCTGAACTCCAAGGAGTAAAGACCCAGTCTACTCAATCTATCATCATAAGGTAACCCCCTCATTTCTCGAATCAGCCTAGTGAATCGTCTCTGTACCCCTTCCAAAGCTAGTATACCCTTCCTTAAGTAAGGTGACCAAAACTGCACGCAGTACTCCAGGTGCGGCCTTACCAATACCTTATACAGTTGCAGCAACACCTCCCTGCTTTTGTACTCCATCCCTTTCACAATGAAGGCCAACACTCCATTTGCCTTTCTGATTACCTGCTGCACCTGCAAACTAACCTTTTGGGATTCATGGGTCCCTCTGCACCACAGCATGTTGTAATTTCTCCCCCTTCAAATAATATTCCCTTTTACTGTTTTTTTTCCCAAGGTGGATGACCTCACACTTTCTGACATTGTATTCCATCTGCCAAACCTTAGCCCATTCGCTTAACCTATCCAAATCTCCTTGTAGCCTCTCTGAGTCCTCTACACAACCCGCTTTCCCACTAATCTTAGTGTCATCTGCAAATTTTGTTGCACTACACTCTGTCCCCTCCTCTAGGTCATCTATGTATATTGTAAACAGTTGTGGTCCCAGCACTGATCCCTGTGGCTCACCACTAACCACTGATTTCCAACCGGAAAAGGACCCATTTATCCCGACTCTCTGCTTTCTGTTCGCCAGCCAATTCTCTATCCATGCTAATACATTTCCTCTGACTCCGCGTACCTTTATCTTCTGCAGTAACCTTTTGTGTGGCACCTTATCGAATGCCTTTTGGAAATCTAAATACACCACATCCATCGGTACACCTCTATCCACCATGCTCGTTATATCCTCAAAGAATTCCAGTAAGTTAGTTAAACATGATTTCCCTTTCATGAATCCATGCTGCGTCTGCTTGATTGCACTATTCCTATCCAGATGTCCCGCTATTTCTTCCTTAATGATAGTTTCAAGCATTTTCCCCACTACAGATGTTAAACTAACCGGCCTATAGTTACCTGCCTTTTGCCTGCCCCCTTTTTTAAACAGAGGCGTTACATTAACTGCTCTCCAATCCGCTGGTACATCCCCAGAGTCCAGAGAATTTTGGTAGATTATAACAAATGCATCTGCTATAACTTCTGCCATCTCTTTTAATACCCTGGGATGCATTTCATCAGGACCAGGGGACTTGTCTACCTTCAATCCCATTAGTCTGTCCAGCCTAGTGATAGTGATCATCTCAAGGTCCTCCCTTCCCACATTCCTATGACTAGAAATCTTTGGCATGGTTTTTGTGTCTTCCACTGTGAAGATGGAAGCAAAATAATTATTTACGGTCTCAGCCATTTCCACATTTCCCATTATTAAATCCCCCTTTTCATCTTCTAAGGGACCAACATTTACTTTAGTCACTCTTTTCCGTTTTATATATCTGTAAAAGCTTTTACTATCTGTTTTTATGTTTTGCGCAAGTTTACCTTCGTAATCTATCTTCCCTTTCTTTATTGCTTTTTTAGTCATTCTTTGCTGTTGCTTAAAATCTTCCCAATCCTCTAGTTTCCCACTAACCTTGGCCACCTTATACGCATTGGTCTTTGATTTGATACTTTCCTTTATTTCCTTGGTTATCCACGGCTGGTTATCTCTTCTCTTGCCGCCCTTCTTTTTCACTGGAATATATTTTTGTTGCACATTATGAAAGAGCTCCTTAAAAGTCCTCTACTGTTCCTCAATTGTGCCACCGTTTAGTCCTTGTTTCCAGTCTACTTTAGCCAACTCTGCCCTCATCCCACTGTAGTCCCCTTTGTTTAAGCATAGTACGCTCGTTTCTGACACAACTTCCTCACCCTCAATCTGTATTACAAATTCAACCATATTGTGATCACTCATTCCGAGAGGATCTTTTACGAGGAGATTGTTTATTTTTCCTGTCTCATTACACAGGACCAGATCCAAAATGGCTTGCTCCCTTGTAGGCTCTGTTACATACTGTTCTAAGAAACAATCCCGTATGCATTCTATGAATTCCTCCTCCAGGCTACCCCATGCGATTTGATTTGACCAATCGATATGTAGGTTAAAATCCCCCATAACTACTGCCGTTCCTTTTTCACATGCCTCCATTATTCCCTTGATTATTGCCCGCCCCACCATGAAGTTATTATTTGGGGGCCTATAAACTACGCCGACCAGTGACTTTTTCCCCTTACTATCTCTAATCTCCACCCATAATGATTCAACATTTTGTTCATTGGAGCCAATATCATCCCTCACAACTGCCCTGATATCATCCCTTATTAACAGAGCTACCCCACCTCCCTTCCCTTCCTGCCTATCTTTCCGAATCGTCAGATACCCCTGTACGTTTAATTCCCAGTCCTGGCCACCTTGCAACCATGTCTCTGTAATGGCCACCAAATCATACCCATTTGTAATGATTTGTGCCGTCAACTCATTTACTTTATTTCTAATGCTGCGTGCATTTAGGTAGAGTGTTTTCATCCTAGTTTTTAAACCATGATTTTTAGTTTTTACCCCTCCTGCAGCCCTTTTATATTCAGTGGCCCTTTTTGTTTCTTGCCTTTGGTTTCTCTGCCCTCCACTTTTACTCATCTCTTTTCTGTCTTTTGTTTTTGTCTCCTTTTTGTTTCCCTCTGTCTCCCTGTATTGGTTCCCATCCCCCTGCCATATTAGTTTAACTCCTCACCAACAGCACTAGCAAACACTCCCCCTAGGACATTGGTTCCGTTCCTGCCCAAGTGCAGACCGTCCAGTTTGTACTGGTCCCACCTCCCCCAGAACCTGTTCCAATGCCTCACGAATTTGAATCCCTCCCTGCTGCACCACTGCTCAAGCCACGTATTCATCTGTGCTATCCTGCGATTCCTACTCTGACTAGCACGTGGCACTGGTCGTAATCCCGAGATTACTACTTTTGAGGTCCTACTTTTTAATTTAACTCCTAGCTCCTTAAATTCGTCTCGTAGGACCTTATCCCTATGATCCAGTCTCTCCTCATATGTCAGTCCTGTCATCCCGGGAATCAGTCTGGTAAACCTTCGCTGCACTCCTTCAATGGCAAGAACGTCCTTCCTCAGATTAGGAGACCAAAACTGAACACAATATTCCAGGTGAGGCCTCACTAAGGCCCTGTACAACTGCAGTAAGACCTCCCTGCTCCTAGACTCAAATCCCCTAACAATGAAGACCAACATACCATTTGCCGCCTTCACCGCCTGCTGTACCTGCATGCCAACTTTCAATGACTGCTGTACCATGACACCCAGGTCTCGTTGCACCTCCCCTTTTCCTAATCTGCCGCCATTCGGATAATCTGCCTTCGTGTTTTTGCCACCAAAGTGGATAACATCACATTTATCCACATTATACTGCATCTGCCACATGTTTGCCCACTCACCTAACCTGTCCAAGTCACCCTGCAGCCTTTTAGCGTCCTCCTCACAGCTCACACCGCCACCCAGCTTAGTGTCATCTGCAAACTTGGAGATATTACACTCAATTCCCTCATCCAAATCATTAATGTATATTGTAAATAGCTGGGGTCCCAGTACTGAGCCCTGCGGCACCCCACTAGTCACTGCCTGCCATTCTGAAAAGGACCTGTTTATCCTGACTCTCTGCTTCCTGTCTGCCAACCAGTTCTCTATCCACGTCAGTACATTACCCCCAATACCATGTGCTTTAATTTTTCACACCAATCTCTTGTGTGGGACCTTGTTAAAAGCCTTTTGAAAGTCCAAATACACCACATCCACTGGTTCTCCTTTGTCCATTCTACCAGTTACATTCTCAAAAAATTCTAGCCGATTTGTCAAGCAGGATCTCCCTTTCATAAATCCATGCTGACTTGGACCGATCCTGTCACTGCTTTCCAAATGCACTGCTATTTCATCTTTAATAATTGATTCCAACATTTTCCTCACTACTGATGCCAGGCTAACTGGTCTATAATTACCCATTTTCTCTCTCCCTCCTTTCTTAAAAAGTGGTGTTCATTAGCTACCCTCCAGTCCATAGGAACCGATCCAGATTCGATAGACTGTTGGAAAATGATCACCAGTGCATCCACTATTTCTAGGGCTACTTCCTTAAGTAGTCTGCATCCCAGAGTATCAGGTCCCGGGGATTTATTGGCCTTCAATCCCATCAATTTCCCTAACACAATTTCCCGCCTAATAAGGATTTCCTTCAGTTCCTTCAGTCCCACTAGACCCTCAGTCCCCTAGTATTTCCAGAAGGTTATTTGTGTCTTCCTTCGTGAAGACAGAACCAAAGTATTTGTTTAACTGGTCCGCCATTTCTTTGTTCCCGATTATAAATTCACCTGAATCTGACTGCAAGGGATCTACGTTTGTTTTCACTAATCTTTTTCTCTTCACATATTTATAGAAGCTTTTGCAGTCAGTTTTTATGTTCCCAGCAAGCTTCCTCTCATACTCTATTTTCCCCTCTGCTGTATTACACAATTCTCCCAGTTCTCAGGTTTGCTGCTTTTTCTGGCCAATTTATATGCCTCTTCCTTAGATTTAACACTATCCCTAATTTCCCTTGTTAGCCACGGTTGAGCCACCTTCCCCATTTTATTTTTACTCCAGACAGGGATGTAAAATTGTTGAAGTTCATCCATGTGATCTTTAAATGTTTGCCATTGCCTATCCACTGTCAACCCTTTAAGTATCACTCGCCAGTCTATTCTAGCCAATTCACGTCTCATACCATCGAAGTTACCTTTCCTTAAGTTCAGGACCTTAGTCTCTGAATTAACTGTGTCACTCTCCATCTTAATAAAGAATTCTATCATATTATGGTCACTCTTCCCAAAGGGGCTTCGCACAACAAGATTGTCAATTAGTCCTTTCTCATTACACATCACCCAATCTAGGATGGCCAGCCCTCTAGTTGGTTCCTCGACATATTGGTCTAGGAAACCATCCCTATATGTCATGAAATCCTCCTCCACCTCATTGCTACCAGTTTGGTTAGTCCAATCAATATGTAGATTAAAGTCGGCCATAATAACTGCTGTACCTTTATTGCACGCATCCCTAATTTCTTGTTTGATGCTGGCCCCAACCTCATTACTACTGTTTGGTGGTCTGTACACAACTCCCACTAGCGTTTTCTGCCCTTTGGTATTCCGTAGCTCCATCCATACCGATTCCACATCATCCAAGCTAATGTCCCTCCTTACTATTGCATTAATTTCCTCTTTAACCAGCAATGTCACCGCACCTCCTTTTCCTTTCTATCTGTCGTTCCTAAATGTTGAATACCCCTGGATGTTGAGTTCCCAGCCTTGGTCACCCTGGAGCCATGTCTCCGTGATGCCAATTACTTCATATCTGTTAACTGCTATCTGTGCAGTTAATTCGTCCACCTTATTCCGAATACTCCTCGCATTGAGGCACAGAGCCTTCAGGCTTGTCTTATTAACATCCTTTGCCCCTTTAGAATTTTGCTGTAATGTGGCCCTTTTTGCTTTTTTGCCTTGGGTTTCTCTGCCCTCCACTTTTCTTTTCTTCTTTCTATCTGTTGCTTCTGTCCCCATTCTACTTCCCTCTGTCTCCCTGCATAGGTTCCCATCCCCCTGCCATATTAGTTTAACCCCTCCCCAACAGCACGAGCAAACACTCCCCCGAGGACATTGGTTCCGGTCCTGTCCATCTGGCAAAACACTTTCAACAACAATGAGGTAATTCTTCACCTCTTATCACATCACCCTTCATTGGCTGGGTGCATAACTTCTCAGGCAGATTAACAGATCCATCATTTCCACCTCTTTATCGTGCCTACCTTCTTTTTCATGCTCTTATGCTCATCTGTGTACTACAGGCATAATCCTGATTTTGAGCCTCATGGCATGCTGCATTTATTGCCCATTCCTAACCGCCCTGACAAGCTGGTGAGCATTTCTCCAATTCTGCTTCATAGTAATTGTTTGTACAAATGCGTGGCTTGTCAGGTCACTTCAAGCATGTCCAGAATTGTATGTAAGCCAGACCTAGTAGGGCTGTGCAAGTTCCTTTTCTGCAGAACATTAGTAAATCAGTTGGGTTTAAAAAGGACTGTCCTTTAAAATGAAGCAGGCCTCCCACTACAGCTCCAGGGTGGGCAGCTTGAGCATCCCTGTGGTAACTTTCAAAATCATTTTTCTGATGTTGGCCCATAAATGACCAGATTTATTGAATTCAATTTCATAACGTGCCATGGTGGAATTTGAACTCATGGCCTCTGAATTGCTAGCCTACCGGGGGGGCAGATAGGGCAGGGGCCTAGAGTGGCGCCCATACAGGGTCGGATTAAGGGTAAACAGTATTGACATAAGCAAGAATGGAACAAAGCCGCAAGGGCACAGGTGCATGTTATTTTCGACTTGATGTAAACAGACTCTCACTGCCCTTTTTCTAGAGATGCATTCTACACACAAATCGGGGGTGAAAATAAGGAAAGAGCACCAGCTACGCAAGGAGCAAGAGACGAGAAGTAGCTAAACTGCTTAAACTAGCTAATTTTTTCCAACTAAAAACTCAAGATCATGAAGATGAAGAGCAAGACGACACTGTGTACTTAACTTCAATAACAAAACCACTAGTGGTACCGGATGCAGAGTTGGCCGAGTTGGAGCTCCAAGTCCAAAAAGTTGAAGATGATGTAAACCAATTGCCGCATACTGAGCTGAAAGAGGTGCAACTTCCGAGTGACATTGAGCCGTGGGGAAGAGACAGAGAGTCCGAATTTGTTGAAACACAAGTTCCGCCTGTTTTTCGGCGGTCCCCGGGCGGTGCGTCATTTTTTACTGCCCAGTACCACTGAGGCCGAGTGGGCAGGAGTTTCATCTCACTTTTCTCGGCAGTAGCGGGAGCCGAGTGCAGCGGGCGGTGGCCGGCGGAGGAGGCCTTTTGACTCGGGATTCTTTGGCATCTGAGTTATGTGCATGCTCGCGAGGCTGTCAAGCTCTGCCCCGAGAAGCCAGAGACTGCCAACCTCAGATCGCTGTGCAGGGGGGGGGCACTTGAGAGAGACTAAACATTTTTATTATTGTTCATCAATAAAGAAGTAAATAAGGCTTTATTAGACCATTTATATTATTGCCTAACACTAGAAAATACTACAATCCATTTAACAATACATCAAACTGTGGGGAATTATAAAAATCTGTGTAATATCTAACAAACCTGTCAGCTCTGTGTATGTACTGTCCAATTAAGATCCACTTAAAAGCACCTTCTCCAGGACGGTATGCAGTTCTTGCAGTATGTCATGAAACTTGCACTTTTGGGTGGTATGTGGGTGGTCTACATGGGCGGGCGGTGTATGTCATTCATGAAACTTCCGCCGGGCGGTATGTCTGTGGTATGTATCTGTTTTTTGACAAAACTTATGTTTTTGGGCGGTAAGCGGGTGGTAGGTCGATGAATTTCGGGCCCAATATCTCAGAAGATATGCAAAGCTATTGGACTGTAAAAGGTAGTGAGGACTGCCAAAACTGTGATAGACTTCCAAAACTCCGGCCAAGGAAGGATGTTGCCGACAGTGCTCGAAGTCCTTCACACGTTGAGGTAAGGGCGAAGGAGCACCGAGAGATTGTAGAGGGGCGTGATCGGGGCCCAGGAGAGTCGTGAGTTCGGGACTCATAAGAGGCGAGGGCCCAGGGGCAGCATAGGCCAGCCCACTCTACGATATGTGTGCGCACTAGGTCTGTGCAGCAGAGCTGGTCTCCAGTCGTCTTGGTTAACCCTTGCCACTGGACCAAGACCTAGCTCTGTCAAGCCCGTGTGATGGCTGGTGTGCAACGGCCAACACACGTTAAAAAAATCCACACACAGGCATCTTCCACCCTTCAGGATGTAGTTCAGGACCTGGAATATTAGGTCCTTCATTGAAACGCCTGCGAACTCATCCTTTTTTGGTGTGGAAGCAAGTCATCCTCATTTCAAGGGACTGCCTATGATGATGATGCACCCGCTGACAGGGGAACATGTGGAGTGAACGTGGCTCTGTTATTCACCTTCAAATGGTAGAGTATACTTCTTTGCTTGTAAGATCACAGTACAAACAAGTTGCCATGACTGGAAGCCTGGAGATGAGAGGATTTTAGCTCACGAAAACAGCCACCAGCATACAGAAGCCATGGTAGTAATGTGCACTAGACAAGCAGACACTGATTGTGTGGATGGTCATATTGTCTTCCAGTTTGAAAATGAACGGCAATACTGGCGCAAGGTACTAGAGCAGGCTGTGTGATAACATTTCTCTGTGAACGAGGTCTTTCATTGTGAGGCAGAGACAAAATCGTTGGATCTCCAAGTAATGGTAAGTATTTGGGTGTGTTGGAGGTTCTCGCAAACTACGATGCATTTCTTGCTGAACACATCAAGTGATTCACTAACAAAGGCAAGAGGCATACTTCATACTGGTCTTCCACGACTTGTGAAGAACTGATTGCCACCTGTCAGACCAAAGTACTTGAGACAATTATCCAGGAATTGAAATCAGCGAAGTACTATTCAATATCTGTTGATTCAATACCAGATGTCACCTCTGATCAGCTGACATTTGTCATCCGCTATGTTCTACCGACTGGTCCTGAGGAAAGGTTCCAAAAGTTCTTGCCGATTAATTAGTCCCAAAGAATTAGCGACCTAAAGAATAGAAGGCGGGTTGTGAAAACACAGGAGATTCAGCAGCTGGCCGACAGCCATGATGTGCGAGGATTCTTCACCGCAGTCAAGGCCACCGACAGCCCAAGCATCCAAGGCCCCAACCCACCGCTGGCCAAGAACGGGGAGACACTCATCAAGGACACCGAGGCAGTCAGGACCCGCTGGAAGGAGCACGTCGAAGAGCTCCTTAACCGAGACTCTGCCTTTGACTCGAGTGTCCTCGACTCCATCCCGCAGCATGCTACCCGCCACCATCTCAGCAAAACTCCAGCCCTGCACGAGGTAGAAAAGGCCATCCACCAGCTCAAGAACAACAAGGCAACAGGAGCGGATTGAATCCCCGCTGAGGCACTAAAGTATGATGGAGAGGCACAATTGGCACGAATGCATGACCTCATCTCCCTCATCTGGAAGGAGGAGAGTATGCCGGGAGATCTGAGATGCAGTAATCGTGACCATCTTTAAAAAAGGGGATAAGTCCGACTGCGGCAACTACAGAGGAATCTCCCTGTTAACAGCCACTGGGAAAGTTGTCGCTAGAATCCTCCTCAACCGTCTTCTCCCTGTGGCTGAGGAGCTCCTCCCGGAATCACAGTGTGGATTTCGTCCACTACGGGGTAAAATGTTCATGATTTTTACGGCGTGACAGCTGCAAAAAAAATGCAGGGAAAAGCACCAACCCTTGTACAGTCTTCTTTGACCTCACAAAGGCCTTTGACACTCAACCACGAGGTTCAATGGAGCGTCCTCCATTTCAGCTGCCCTCAAAAGTTTGTCACCATCCTCCGCCTGCTCCACGGCATGCAAGCAGTGATCCTGACCAATGGATCCATCACAGACCCAATCCACGTATGGACCATGGTCAAGCAGGGCTGAGTCATCGCACTAACCCTCTTCTCGATCTTCCTCGCTGCAATGCTCCACTTCACACTCAACAAGCTCCCCACTGGAGTGGAACTAAACTATAGAACTAGTGGGAACCTGTTTAACCTTCGTCGTTTCCAGGCCAGATCCAAGACAGTCCCAAGCTCTGTCGTCGAACTACAGTAAAAACATAGAAAATAGGTGCAGGAGTAGGCCATTCGGCCCTTCTAGCCTGCACCACCATTCAATGAGTTCATGGCTGAACATGCAACTTCATTACCCCATTCCTGCTTTCTCGCCATACCCCTTGATTCCCCCTAATAGTAAGGACTTCATTAACTCCTTTTTGAATATATTTAGTGAATTGGCCTCAACAACTTTCTGTGGTAGAGAATTCCACAGGTTCACCACTCTCTGGGTGAAGAAGTTTCTCCTCATCTCGGTCCTAAATGGCTTACCCCTTATCCTTAGACTGTGACCCCTGGTTCTGGACTTCCCCAACATTGGGAACATTCTTCCTGCATCTAACCTGTCGAAACCCATCAGAATTTTAAACGTTTCTATGAGGTCCCCTCTCATTCTTCTGAACTCCAGTGAATACAAGCCCAGTTGATCCAGTCTTTCTTGATAGGTCAGTCCCGCCATCCCGGGAATCAGTCTGGTGAACCTTCGCTGCACTCCCTCAATAGCAAGAACGTCCTTCCTCAGATTAGGAGACCAAAACTGAACACAATATTCCAGGTGAGGCCTCACCAAGGCTCTGTACAACTGCAGTAAAACCTCCCTGCTCCTATACTCAAATCCTCGAGCTATGAAGGCCAACATGCCATTTGCCTTCTTCACCACCTGCTGTACCTACATGCCAAACTTCAATGACTGATGTACCATGACACCCAGGTCTCGTTGCACCTCCCCTTTTCCTAATCTATCACCATTCAGATAATATTCTGTCTTCCTGTTTTTGCCACCAAAGTGGATAACCTCACATTTATCCACATTATACTGCATCTGCCCACTCACCTAACCTGTCCAAGTCACCCTGCAGCCTCTTAGCATCCTCCTCACAGTTCACACTGCCACCCAGCTTAGTGTCATCTGTAAACTTGGAGATATTACATTCAATTCCTTCTTTTAAATCATTGATGTATATTGTAAATAGCTGGGGACCAGCACTGAACCCTGCGGGACCCTATTGGTCCCTGCCTGCCATTCTGAAAAGGACCCGTTTATTCCGACTCTCTGCTTCCTGTCTGCCAACCAGTTCTCTATCCACGTCAGTACATTACCTCCAATACCATGTGCTTTAATTTTGCACACCATTCTCTTGTGTGGGACCTTGTCAAAAGCCTTTTGAAAGTCCAAATACACCACATCCACTGGTTCTCCCTTGTCCAATCTACTAGTTACATCCTCAAAAAATTCTAGCCGATTTGTCAAGCATGATTTCTCTTTCATAAATCCATGCTGACTTGGACCGATCCCGTCACTGCTTTACAAATGCGCTGCTATTTCATCTTTAATAATTGATTTCCAACATTTTCCCCATCACCGATGTCAGACTAACCGGTCTATAATTCCTTGTTTTCTCTCTCCCTCCTTTTTTAAAAAGTGGTGATGCATTAGCTACACTCCAGTCCATAGGAACTAATCCACAGTCAACAGAATGTTGGAAAATGATCACCAATGCATCCACTATTTCTAGGGCCACTTTCTTAAGTGCTCTGGGATGCAGACTATCAGGCCCTGGGGATTTATCGGCCTTCAATTCCATCAATTTCCCTAACACAATTTTCTGACTAATAAGGATTTCCTTCAGTTCCTCCTTTTCGTTAGAATCTGGAGAAATACCACCAACGATGTCTCACAAGATCCTGCAAATCCCCTGGGAGGACAGGCGCACCAACATTAGCATCCTCAATCAGGCCAACATCCCCAGCATTGAAGCACTGACCACACTCGGCCAGCTCCGTTGAGCGGGCCACATTATTCGCATGCCCGACACAAGACTCCCAAAGCAAGCGCTCTACTCTGAACTCCTACACGGCAAGCGAGCCCAAGGTGAGCAGAGGAAACGTTTCAAGGACACTCTCAAAGCCTCCTTGATAAAATGCAACATCCCCACCGACACCTGGAAGTCCCTAGCCAAAGTGCACCCTAAGTAGAGAAAGTGCATCCGGGAGGGCGCTGAGCACCTCGAGTCCCGTCGCCTAGAGCATGCAGAAAACAAGCGCAGGCAGTGGAAGGAGCGTGCGGCAAATCAGTCTCACCCACCCTTACCTTCAACGACTGTCTATCCTACCTGTGACAGAGACTGTAATTCCCGTATTGGACTGTTCAGTCACCTAAGAATTCACTTTTAGAGTGGAAGCAAGTCTTCCTCAACTTCGAGGGACTGCCTATGATGATGATACTGGATAAGTAATAGCAGAAAGAATACTGGCTTTTCTGGATGAGAACAGGATCAACATACAAAATTGTCGCGGCCAATCTTATGATATTGCTTCAAATATAAGTGGGAAATACATTGGTGTCCAAACTATCATCAAAGAGCAAGGCCCATATTTGACGTTTATACCATGCGCAGCACACTCACTCAACCTTGTGGGGAAAAACAGTGCCAAATGCACCCCAGTGATCATCAGATTTTTTGACATTGTACAATTTTCACTCTGCATCGATGTATCACTGGTGACTGCTTTATGAAAAACTAAAGTCTTTAGGGCTATCTGTCGTCAAGCAGCTTTCTGCTACTCGATGGTCAGCAAGGTATGAAGCAGTGTCAGCCCTGCTCAAAGGTTACACTCCCATATGCGAAGTGTTGGAATCCATGGCAATTGATGTGAAACACAAAGTTGAATGCCAAAATGAAGCTCAGTTGATCCTTGATAAACTCGCCAAACTGGATTCAGCTATTCTCATTGTTATTTGGAACACAGTCTTCAAGCGCTTTTATCTGACCAATCTCTCGCTGCAAGAGACCGGCTTGAATCTGAATGTCATGGTGTCCTTATTTGAGTTCCTTGTTGATTTTATCAAAACCCAGCGGACAGAGTTTGAGAACTTCGAAGACTTAGGGAATTAAGCAATGTGGCCACAACGAGTCATCATCATCATAGGCAGTCCCTCAAAACGAGGATGACTTGCTTCCACGTCAAAAAGGGATGAGTTCACATGCGTTTCAATGAAGGACATAATATTCCAGGTCCAGAACTACATATTGAAGGGTAGAAGATGCCTGTGCATGGATTTTTTTTAACGTGTGGTGGCTGTTGCACACCAGCCACCACATGGGCTTAACAGAGATAGGTCTACAATTCAGCTCAGAGATGCATCCGGGTATGTAACAGCCACTGTGACGATGGAGAAGCTGAAAATAATGTGCTGCCACCCAAGGATAAATTCAAAACTGAAGTGTTCCTTGTCATCATTGATCAACTAATCAGTACCTTGAAACACCGCCTTGACGCAGACAAGGAAATCAACTGCAAGTTTAGATTCCTGTCTGAGCTAGCCACTCTCGACTCATGAGATAAAGCAAGCCGCAGCATATCTTGTCCGCTCCTATCCCAAAGATCTGGAACCTATGATTGAAAATGAATTCATCCAGTTTTCTAGCTTGGTGGCATCCTCAAGAGCTTCAAACCTCAATTTGTGTCAAACAAACTAAGTCAGGGGAGCTGAGAATGTATCAATTCCTCCATACACACACCCTCACCCAAACCTTTTCTAACATTGAAATAGCTCTTCGGCTATATCTGTCGATGATGGTATCAAATTGCAGTGGTGAGTAGTCCTTCTCTAAACTAAAACGCATCAAGGATGAGGGCAGGAACCGAATGGGATAAGATCGACTTAATAGTCTTTTAATCATGAGCATCGAGAGCAAAGTACTGAGAGGAGTTGACTTCTCAAATCATTGACAAGTTTAGCCAACAAAAATCTAGGAAGAGACCAATGTAATGTTATACTTGTAGTTGCCTCTGTGGAGAAAATGGAACACAAATGACAAATGATGGTCTTTCAAAAAAAAAAATCGTGCTGTCTTGGTCCTAAATTGTTGTCATTGTCGATTTAGTTTCAAAATGTAAGGATTTTTTACTGCAGGTTGTGAATGGGAGTAGAGGGCCCATGGCCAGGCTATTACCCAGATCTTGAGGCACCCTTAATCTGTCCCTGGACCCTACACTAACTAATTCATATGTTCAGCACCCAGCTCTCAATCATCACCATAACGGCAACCAACAATCCACCTTAAATGCTAGCATCATCCTCGAACGCCCAAGTTTCATGAGCACATTCCTGAATAGAATACAGGGATACTTGGATGGAAGGCTATTGTGGGGAAAATTAGAAGGACTTCAGAAAAGAATGTGGATGTGCTGACTAGATCTTCTTACTGAAACAGTGCTTGGAAAATACTGGAAATGCAGAAAAGATAAGTGTCTGTTTCATAGGGGTTGAATTTCCACACTTTCTTCCAATTGACCACTATAACTTTGGCAGAAGATCCATGGAAACGGCAGAGAAACATCGTAAATACTGTTTAGACAGATCTTCTGCCGAAATTACAGCTGAATGTTGGGAAAAATCCCGTGGAAATTCAACTTCATGGTCTACAAGCAGCTATGATAATGTATTAGTGTGATAGAATGGTACCTGGGAGTTGCTGGAACAATCACCCCACTGCTAAGTATGTTTATGAAGGAACAAAATCCTGAAGAAGAAATGTCAGATTAGTTCCAAGTGAAGACATGAATACAGCAGGACTGCAGTCCATCAGCCGGTTTGTTCAAAACTTTTATGGACCATGAGTGAGGTGGTGATGCTTGCATTTATCCACAGATGCTGCCTGAATTGGTGTATTTCCAGCATTTTCTATTTTTATTTCTTGCATTTATAAAACTACTTGCCAAGTCTCAGAAATTACTCAAACATTTCACATACAATGAGTTTTTAAAATGGTACGTGTGGATCGAAGAAAGTTAACCAATATCCTAGGAGAACTTCCTGCTCTTCGAATAGTTCCATGTGATCTTTTTCATCCAATGAAACAAAAAGATGGTAGGGGAATTTTAACTCCTGGGTAGAAAGCCAGTAGGATGCACCCTGGAGCTGCAGTGGGAGGCCTGCTCCATTTTAACAAATGCACCTTTTTAACATTCCCAGCCACTTGATACTTGAGATGGGTGTTCCAGAGGCAGCTCACCGGTTTGTGCCCCTAGACCTAAGTCTGTATCATTTACTGAGAAGT
The DNA here is from genome assembly GCF_044704955.1 of Pristiophorus japonicus. NCBI lineage: Eukaryota > Metazoa > Chordata > Chondrichthyes > Pristiophoridae > Pristiophorus > Pristiophorus japonicus. Next base: position 179,691,828 of record NC_091991.1, on the reverse strand, counting down.
TAAATGGCCCTGATTCCTGGGGCATACCACCATTAATAACCTAACAATCTAAAATATCCTCCAATCATTACTCTTTTTTTTAATAATTTAACCAACTTCCTATCCATGCTGCCACATTCCTTTAAATACCATGCACCCTAATTTTATCAATAAGCTTCCTATAGGGTACCTTATAAATAGTGCCTACAGTGCCACAAATACTGATTGATCACTCATGAAGCAATTAGTAATGAAGTGATCACAATGTAATAAATACATTAGTGAAGGATTGACCAAACTTATGCAGTAAATTAGTCAGTTATTGTCTATTATCAGATTAATTTACCAGAAAGGTATCAGTAACCATCTAATTACATTGCTGTCAGTATTGACTGGACTGCCTTGGTTTATATATCCATTCATGTATTCAGTTTGGATATATTCCAAATAGAATTTCTCATTTAAATAATCAATAACAATACTGTGTAAAAAAAAATACCTATTAACAACTGCAGCATTTGTGGCAAATTGTACTTGTGTATTGATGATTATAAAGACAACTTATGATACCAGCAAACTTCTGTTTTGGTGAACATATCAACCTCAACTGAAATGTTTTTTTCAAAATTAAATACAACAAATCAGTCCTTTTAATGCCAAACAAGTGATTTGTTAATCTGACATACATTACAGGCCGCAAGTTCACAAAATGATGTAATATCAGCCTTTTCTGTTGCTTATACACAGTAACAAACAGCAACATTTAATCACAAAGGCACTGTCCTGTTATGGTTTCAGTGGATTTCCTTTTTCATGCAAATTGATTGCAGAATTCATCGTTTCAGACTTGAAGTAGCTTCTCAATGGAAATCAAATGTTCCCAAACATAATGTCACCGATACCTAAAAACAGAGAGAGGACATTTGCATTACATGTGGGAGTACAGTGGGTAGTAATTGAGGATGGGTATTTTGCTGAAGGGCAGATTGCATATCAAATTTGTCCGTCCTTAATTTCAACCCACTGTACTCCCACATGTTCATTTTTCTCCATTCAGTCACACCTTAGAGGGAATTTCATCATTGGGACCACTGCTAAAAATAAATATTAACTTGTTTGTTTAAGTTACTTTGATGAGATGATCAGCAAACTGCACATAGAAATGATAAGATGGAAATAAACCATTCTGCCCAACCAGTCTGCTGGTGCTTATCCTTCACACCAGCAGTAGTCCTAATCCCATCCTGTTTCCTATATCCCTTCATCCCACTTTCACTCAACCACCCAACTGTCGACATGGACTCTGCTTCAATCACTAACTCTGATAGTGTAAAACAAAATTTCTCCAAGTCTGAAATCTCTTACATGTGTGTCACAATCACCAAAAGCAACTTCTAGGCTTATGGGTTTGTAATTTGTTTCATCCTGTTTGATTTGTTATCTTAGACTTCATACCATACAACTTTCTGATCCCGTTTTTGCCAGTGATTTCGAACCAGTTGTCTGATGTGTTAGAATAGTAGAAAGTGACTTATCTGCCCTTCTCTCCCTGCATAGGAGGTGTGGGTTACCTCGGTTTTCCCACCTTCAAGGGAAATGGCGTGCATCTTTTCCAAGATGGTGGACTGGAACTCGAGTGTAGTATCATAGGGCTAAACTCACGTTACCTTAGAGTCTATCCACATACAAGTTTCTTTTTCAACCTGAGCATCTATAGGGTGACATATAGATATAGGTTTCTATAGGTATATAAAAAAGGGAAAGAAAAGTGTCTCGAATAAATGTTGGTCCCGTAGAGGACGAGACCGGGGAATTAGTAATGGGGAACATGGAGACGGCAGAAACTCTGAACAAATATTTTGTATCAGTCTTTACGGTAGAGGACACTATTAATATTCCAACAGTGGATAGTCAAGGGGCTATAGGGGGGAACTTAACACAATCACAATTACTAAGGAGTTGGTACTCAGTAAGATAATGGGACTGGAGACAGATAAATCCCCTGGACCCAATGGCTTGCATCCTAGGGTCTTAAGAGAAGTAGCGGCAGGGATAGTAGATGCATTAGTTGTAATTTAGAAACATAGAAACATAGAAAATAGGTGCAGGAGCAGGCCATTCAGCCCTTCTAGCCTGCACCGCCATTCAATGAGTTCATGGCTGAACATGAAACTTCAGTACCCCATAGAAACATAGAAAACATTCCTTGGATTCTGGGGATTCTGGGGAGGTTCCAGCAAATTGGAAAACTGCAAATGTAACGCCCCTATTTAAAAAAGGAGGCAGACAAAAAGCAGGAAACTATAGACCAGTTAGCCTAACATCTGTGAATCTGTGGTTGGGAAGATGTTAGAATCCATTATTAAAGAAGCAATAGCCAGACATTTGGAAAAACAAAATTCGGTCAGGCAGAGTCAGCATGAATTTATGAAGGGGAAGTTATGTTTTGACAAATTTGCTAGAATACTTTGAGGATGTAATGAACAGGGTGGATAAAAGGGAACCAGTGGATGTGGTGTATTTGGACTTCCAGAAGGCATTTGACAAGGTGCCACATTAAAGGTTACTGCACAAGATAAAAGTTCACGGGGTTGGGGGTCATATACTAGCAAGGATAGAGGATTGGCTAACAAACAGAAAAGAGAGAGTAGGGATCAATGGTTTATTATCGGGTTGGCAATCAGTAACCAGTGGTGTGCCGCAGGGATCAGTGCTGGGACTCCAACTATTTACAATCTATATTAACGATTTGGAGGAAGGGACCGAGTGTAACGTAGCCAAGTTTGCCGACGATACAAAAATGGGAGGAAAAGCAATGTGCGAGGAAAACACACAATCTGCAAAAGGACATAGACAGGCTGAGTGAGTGGGCAAAACTTTGGCAGATGGAGTATAATGTTGGAAAGTGTGAGGGCATGCACTTTGGCAGAAAAAAAAAATCAAAGAGCAAGTTATTATTTAAATGGAGAAAGATTGCAAAGTGCTGCAGTACAGCGGGACCTGTGGGTCCTTGCGCATGAAACACAAAAGGTAGTATGCAGGTACAAGTGATCAGGAAGGCCAATGGAATCTTGGCCTTTATTGCAAAGGGGATGGAGTATAAAAGCAGGGAAGTCTTGCTACAATTATACAGGGTATTGGTGAGACCACACCTGGAATACTGCATGCAGTTTTGGTTTCCATATTTACAAAAGGATATACTTGCTTTGGAGGCAGTTCAGAGAAGGTTGACAAGGTTGATTCCAGGGATGAGGGGGTTGACTTATGAGGAAAGGTTGAGTAGGTTGGGCCTCTGCTCATTGGAATGCAGAAGAATGAGAGGTGATCTTATCGAAACGTATAAGATTATGAGGGGGCTTGACAAGGTGGATGCAGAGAGGATGTTTCCACTGATGGGGGAAACTAGAACTAGAGGGCATAATCTTAGAATAAGGGGCCGCTCATTTAAAACTGAGACGAGGAGAAATTTCTTCTCTCAGAAGGTTGTGGATCTGTGGAATTCGCTGCCTCAGAGAACTGTGGAAGCTGGGACATTGAATAAATTTAAGACAAAACTAGACAGTTTCTTAAACGATAAGGGAATAAGGGATTATGGAGAGCGGGCAGGGAAGTGGACCCGAGTCCATGATCGGATCAGCCACGATCGTATTAAATGGCGGAGCAGGCTCGAGGGGCCGCATGGTCGACTCCTGCTCCTAGTTCTTATGTTCTTATAATGCAAAACATGAAATGATTACCAAAGTCATCACTATCCTTTGTGGCCCAGCAGATGCAATAATGTTGCAGTAGTTGCTGCAAAAGCTCCTTCTCATCCAAGAATTCAAGAAGTTCTATCCTAGAGGAAACCAATGAATAAAGATTAGAGGGAGGAGTTTCAGGAAAAAGAATCTCAAATTGACTGAAGGGATGAGCTAGCCCATGATATACAGTACTCTTGCATTGCCACTGGATCTACAGCTTGCGATAGCGATAGTGGCAATATCTAGTGCCAGCCCTCCAGAAAAAGAAAAAGTTCAGGAAATTCTCATCTGATTAGGTCACAAAAAGCAGCTATATTAAGCCTTCAATAAAAAAAAACAAATAATCATTTAAAATCAGGGAATTAATTTAGTAAATTTTATTCTCCTATATTCCTGCGTTTGTGGCCTTTCCACTTAGAGTTACATTAATTATTCTGACTGGCATGACAATTGCCACTACTCATTTAGATCCGTGTTCCAAAGTCATTCAGAGAAACGTAGACCGACAAAATGGGCTATACAAACTGATTTCACCATCACCCTGTCACATAGCAAACTCATACATTGCTTTAATTTGTAATGTTAGCAGCAAAGAAATCCTACTGAAAATCACAAACACAAATTAAATGTACCTCTGAACATCTGCTTGTGGCAAACTGTTATAAATAGTCATCATGTCCATAGCATTCGCATGATTCCAGCCATTCAAAAGAAACCGATCTTTCTGTGGAGGAATAAGCCCAAACACAGTTTGAAACTAGAAGCAATCACAGACTGTACTTATAAAGCGGTTCAATATTTAGGAACCAGTGGCTGCAGTGCTGTTTGAAATTCAATTTAAATACAAGAAAAAGAACATTTGTATTTACTTAGCACCTTCTCATGCCACTGAAATGTCTCGAAGTGCTTCATTTGTTTTTGGAGTGCAATGATTGTTGTTATGTAGACAAACTGAAGCCATTCACCAGAAACATTCAACAAACAACAGTAAGATGAATAACCACTTAATCTGATTTTGGCTGTTGGTTGAAGGAGGAATGTTGGCCAGGAGACAGGGAGAACTTCTTACTATTGTTTGAATAATGGCAGGAGATCTTTAATATCTACCTGAATAGGCAGATGGAACCTTGCTTTAACATCTCATCCAAAGGCAGCCCCTCACGGCCTCATCCAAAGGATGTCACTGCTGACAATACTACTCAGTGGAATGTCAGCCTACATTAAGCACTCAAGTCCTGGTGTGAGCTTAAATCCACAACCCATTGACTCAGAGATGACAGTGCTACTAACTGAACAAGCTGACTACTTAGTTACTATTTTTGCATGGTTTCAAAATGTAAAATATATTTTATGTATCTATAGTTATTGTTTAACAAGTATTTTACATATTACACAGGAGATAGAGAAACAGGCCATTCGGCCCAACCAGTTCACGCCGACGTTTATGCTCCACTCGAGCCTCCTCCCGTCTTTCCTCATCAGACTCAATCAGCATAAGCCACTATTTCCTTCTCCCTCAAATGCTTATCTAGCCTCCCCTTAAATGCATCTATATTATTCGCTTCAACCACTCTCTGGGGCCAAGTTTCGGCCTGAGTTGCTCCTGTTTTTTGGAGCAACTAGTTTAGAATGGAGTTTCTTAGAAATTGAAATTCTCAACATTTAGTTTGCTCCAGTTCTAGTCAGTTAGAACAGTTTCAGTTTGGAACAGATTTTTTTTTTCCAAAAGGGGGCGTGTCCGGCCACTTACGCCCGTTTTGAAAGTTTAGGCAGTGAAAACGTACTCCAAACTAACTTAGAATGGAGTAAGTGTAGATTTTTGTACGCTCAGAAAAACCTTGTCAACAATTAGAAAATCAGGCGTAGTTTACAAATCAGGCGTAGGGAATGGGGGGGGGTTTAAAGGGAAGTTTACAAACATTAAACACTTCAGTTTTACAAATAAAGAGCCACCATCAATAATAAATAATAAATACATCAATAAATAAACCAATAAATCAATCCAAAAAAAATTAATAAAAAATTTAAAAAAAATTAAAAATCAATAAAACAAAACATTTTCTACTCACCGACTGCAGCACCGGGAGTCCTCCAACAGCGTGCTGGGACGGGCCCCCCCCCCCCCCACCGAGTGTGTCTCTATCTCTCTGTCTGTCAGTGTCTGTGTTTCTGACAGCGAGGGGAGGGGGAGAAGGGGGATGGGAGAGGGAGGGGGATGGGAGAGGGGGGGGGAGGAGAGGGGAGGGAGGGAAGGGGGAGGAGAGGGGAGGGAGGGAAGGAGGGGGGGAGGTAGGGAAGGAGAGGGGGGAGGTAGGGAAGGAGAGGGGGGAGGTAGGGAAGGAGGGGGGAGGGAGGGGGGGGAGGGAGGGAGAGAGGAGGGAGGGAGGGAAGGAGAGAGGAGGGAGGGAGGGAGGGAAGGAGAGAGGAGGGAGGGAGGGAGGGAAAGAGAGAGGAGGGAGGGAGGGAAGGAGAGAGGAGGGAGGGAAGGAGAGAGGAGGGAGGGAGGGAGGGAAGGAGGGAGGAGGGAGGGAGGGAGGGAAAGAGAGAGGAGGGAGGGAGGGAAAGAGAGGGGAGGGAGGGAGGGAGGGAAAGAGAGAGGAGGGAGGGAGGGAGGGAAAGAGAGGGGAGGGAGGGAGGGAGGGAGGGAGGGAGGGAGGGAGGGAGGGAAAGAGAGAGGAGAGGGAGGGAGGGAAAGAGAGAGGAGGGAGGGAGGGAAAGAGAGAGGAGGGAGGGAGGGAGGGAAAGAGAGAGGAGGGAGGGAGGGAGGGAAAGAGAGAGGAGGGAGGGAGGGAGGGAAAGAGAGAGGAGGGAGGGAGGGAGGGAAAGAGAGAGGAGGGAGGGAGGGAGGGAAAGAGAGAGGAGGGAGGGAGGGAGGGAAAGAGAGAGGAGGGAGGGAGGGAGGGAAAGAGAGAGGAGGGAGGGAGGGAGGGAAAGAGAGAGGAGGGAGGGAGGGAGGGAAAGAGAGGAGGGAGGGAGGGAGGGAAAGAGAGGAGGGAGGGAGGGAGGGAAAGAGAGAGGAGGGAGGGAGGGAGGGAAAGAGAGAGGAGGGAGGGAGGGAGGGAAAGAGCGAGGAGGGAGGGAGGGAGGGAAAGAGAGAGGAGGGAGGGAGGGAGGGAAAGAGAGAGGAGGGAGGGAGGGAGGGAAAGAGAGAGGAGGGAGGGAGGGAGGGAAAGAGAGAGGAGGGAGGGAGGGAGGGAAAGAGAGAGGAGGGAGGGAAAGAGAGAGGAGGGAGGGAGGAAGGGAAAGAGAGAGGAGGGAGGGAGGAAGGGAAAGAGAGAGGAGGGAGGGAGGGAGGGAAAGAGAGGAGGGAGGGAGGGAAGGAAAGAGAGAGGAGGGAGGGAGGGAGGGAAAGAGAGAGGAGGGAGGGAGGGAAAGAGAGAGGAGGGAGGGAGGGAGCGAAAGAGAGAGGAGGGAGGGAGGGAGCGAGCGAAAGAGAGAGGAGGGAGGGAGGGAGGGAGGGAGCGAAAGAGAGAGGAGGGAGGGAGGGAAGGAAAGAGAGAGGAGGAAAGAGAAGGAGGCTAAACGGCCAGGCTCAAGACTTCGGGCTGGATTTACATGTAGGTGGCGTCGTGTCGGGGGGGGGGGGGGGGGAGAAGAGAGAGAGAGAGTCGCGGAGGGGTGGGGGGGGGGGCGGTAGGTGGCGGAGGTCGGGTCGCCGGGTGGGGAGTTGGGAGAGTGGAGGTCGGGTCGCCGGGGTGGGGAGAACGGGGGTCGGGTCCGGCCCGGCCCGGGAGTCAAGTCGGGTCGGGTGGGAGGAGCCTTATCCACACAGCCCCAGTGAGGCCATTCGGCCAGGGCTAGGGGCTGCGTGCTTCGGGCCCCTCCCACAGTTTTGGCCGCCTGGAACTACTGCACATGCGCGCTACGGCACTGTTTTCAGCGCAGGGACCTGGTTCCGCCCCCCACAGCTCATGCTGCGCCGCGTCCAGCTCCAGATCTGCAGGGAGCCGGAGAATAGGTGAGTTTTTTTTAGGCGCACTTTGTGGCGCGAAAAATGGGTGTCCAGGTCCGGCGCGGCCCGAAACTTGGGCCCTCTGTGGTAGCGAGTTCCACATTCTCACCACTCTGGGTAAAGAAGTTTCTTCTAAATTCCCCATTTGATTTCTTGGTGACTATCTTATATTGATAGCCTCTAGTTTTACCCTTCCCCACAAGTGGAAATACTCTCTTTGTATTTATTCTAACAAAACCTTTCATAATTTTAAAGACCTCTATTAGGTCACCCTCAGCCTTCTCTTTTCAAGAGAAAAAGAGACCCAGCCTGTTCATCCATTCCTACATAAGAATTAGGAACAGGAGTAGGCCATCTAGCCCCTCGAGCCTGCTCCGCCATTCAACAAGATCATGGCTGATCTTGCCGTGGACTCAGCTCCACTTACCCGCCCGCTCCCCATAACCCCAAATTCCCTTATTGGTTAAAAATCTATCTATCTGTGACTTGAATACATTCAATGAGCTAGCCTCAACTGCTTCCTTGGGCAGAGAATTCCACAGATTCACAACCCTCTGGGAGAAGAAATTCCTTCTCAACTCGGTTTTAAATTGGCTCCCCAGTATTTTGAGGCTGTGCCCCCTAGTTCTAGTCTCCCCGACCAGTGGAAATAACATCTCTGCCTCCATCTTGTCTATCCCTTTCATTATTTTAAATGTTTCTATAAGATCACCCCTCATCCTTCTGAACTCCAACGAGTAAAGACCCAGTCTACCCAATCTATCATCATAAAGTAACCCCCTCATCTCCGGAATCAGCCTAGTGAATCATCTCTGTACCCCCTTCCAAAGCCAGTATATCCTTCCTTAAGGTGACCAAACTGCACGCAGTACTCCAGGTGCGGCCTTACCAATACCCTGTACAGTTGCAGCAGAACCTCCCTGCTTTTGTATTCCATCCCTCTCGCAATGAAGGCCAACATTCCATTCGCCTTCCTGATTACCTGCTGCACCTGCAAATTAACTTTTTGGGATTCATGCACAAGGACCCCCAGGTCCCTCTGCACATCAGCATGTTGTAATTTCTCCCCATTCAAATAATATTCCCTTTTACTGTTTCTCCCCCCGCCCAAGGTGGATGACCTCACATTTTCCAACATTGTATTCCATCTGCCAAACCTTAGCCCATTCGCTTAACCTATCTAAATCTCTTTGCAGCCTCTTTGTGTCCTCTACACAACCTGCTTTCCCACTAACCTTTGTGTCATCTGCAAATTTTGTTACACTATACTGTGTTCCCACTTCCAGGTCATCTATGTATATTGTAAACAGTTGCGGTCCCAGCACCGATCCCTGTGGCACACCACTAACCACAGATTGCCAACCTGAAAAGGACCCATTTATCCCGACTCTCTGCTTTCTGTTAGTTAGCCAATTCTCTATCCATGCTAACGCATTTCCTCTGACTCCGCGTACCATTATCTTCTGCAGTAACCTTTTGTGTGGCACCTTATCGAATGTCTTTTGGAAATCCAAATACACATCCATCGGTACACCTCTATCCACCATGCTCGTTATATCCTCAAAGAATTCCAGTAAATTAGTTAAACATGATTTCTGCTTCATGAATCCATGTTGCGTCTGCTTGATTGCACTATTCCTATCTAGATGTCCCGCTATTTCTTCCTTAAATGATAGCTTCAAGCATTTTCCCCACTACAGATGTTAAACTAATCGGCCTATAGTTACCTGCCTTTTGTCTGCCCCCTTTTTTAAAAAAACAGGCGTTACATTAGCTGCTTTCCAATCCGATGGTACCTCCCCAGAGTCCAGAGAATTTTGGTAGATTATAACGAATTGCATCTGATATAACTTCCGCCATCTCTTTTAATACCCTGGGATGCATTTCATCAGGACCAGGGGACTTGTCTACCTTGAGTCCCATTAGCCTGTCCAGCACTACCCCGCTAGTGATAGTCTCAAGGTCCTCCCTTCCCACATTCCCGTGACCAGCAATGTTTGGCATGGTTTTTGTGTCTTCCACTGTGAAGACCAAAGCAAAATAATTGTTTAAGGACTCAGCCATTTCCACATTTCCCATTATTAAATCCCCCTTCTTATCTTCTAAGGGACCAACATTTACTTTAGTCACTCTTTTTCGTTTTATATATCGATAAAGCTTTTACTATCTGTTTTTATGTTTTGCGCAAGTTTACTTTCATAATTTATCTTTCCTTTCTTTATTGCTTTCTTAGTCATTCTTTGCTGTCGTTTAAAATTTTCCCAATCTTCTATTTTCCCACTAACCTTGGCCACCTTATACGCATTGGTTTTTAATTTGATACTCTCCTTTATTTCCTTGGTTATTCACGGCTGGTTATCCCTTCTCTTACCGCCCTTCTTTTTCACTGGAATATATTTTTGTTGAGCACTATGAAAGAGCTCCTTAAAAGTCCTCCACTGTTCCTCAATTGTGCCACCATTTAGTCCTTGTTTCCAGTCTACTTTAGCCAACTCTGCCCTCATCCCACTGTAGTCCCCTTTGTTTAAGCATAGTACGCCCGTTTGAGACACTACTTTCTCACCCTCAATCTGTATTCCAAATTCAACCATACTGTGATCACTCATTCCGAGGATCTTTTACTAGGAGATCGTTTATTATTCCTGTCTCATTACACAGGACCAGATCTAAGATTGCTTGCTCCCTTGTAGGTTCTGTAACATACTGTTCTAAGAAACAAACCCGTATGCATTCTATGAATTCCCCCTCAAGGCTACCCCGTGCGATTTGATTTGTCCAATCGATATGTAGGTTAAAATCCCCCAGGATTACTGCTGTTCCTTTTTCACATGCCTCCATTATTCCCTTGATTATTGTCCGCCCCACCGTGAAGATATTATTTGGGGGCCTATAAACTACACCCACCAGTGACTTTTTCCCCTTACTATCTCTAATCTCCACCCACAATGATTCAAAATTTTGTTCATTAGAGCCAGTATCGTCTCTCACAACTGCCCTGATATCATCCTTTATTAACAGAGCTAACCCCACCTCCTTTCCCTTCTTGTCTATCTTTCCAAATTGTCAGATACCCTTGTTAGGTAGAACCTTGCATTTCTGGTATCATCCTTGTAAATCTTTTACGTAGTGCCGCTGTATCCTTCTTATAATATGGCGACCAGAACTGTACGCAGTACTCCAAGTATGGTCTAAGCAAGGTTCGATACAAATTTAGCATAACTTCTCGACTTTACAATTCAATCCTTCTAGAAATAAACCCTCATGCTTGGTTTGCCTTTTTATGGCCTTATTAACTAATCTGTGTCTCTACTTTTAGTGATTTGTACTCCAAGATCCCTTTGCTCTTCTACCCCATTTAAAGTCATATGTTCCAAGTAATATTACATTTCTTCCCAAAATGTAATACCTCATATCTATCTGTGTTGAACTTCATGTGCCAATTATATTCCCATTCTGCAAGTTTATTAATGTCCTCCTGTAATTTGTTGCAGTCCTCCTCAGTATTGACTATCCCCCCCACCCAATAATTTGGTGTCACCGCAAATTTAAAAATTTTGTTTTTGATGCTAAAGACTAAATCGTTAATATAAATGGTGAACAACAGTGGTCCCAGAACTGATCCTTGTGGAACACCACTTCCCACCTTCTGCAACTCTGAATAGCCACCCTTTACCCCTACTCTCTGCTTTCTGTCTTGAAGCCAGCTAGTTATCCACTTTGCTACTCGTCCCCTGACTCCGCATTCTCGGACTTTATTCATTAGTCTATTATGTGGAACCTTATCGAAGGTCTTTTGAAAATCTAGATAAATTACATCTACTGCATTATCCTTGTCTACTCTCCCTGTTATTCCTTCAAACAAAAGGTTGGTCAAACAAAACTTTACCTTTTAAAATCCATACTGACTATTCATTATTTTATTTTTGGTTTCTAGATGTTCTTCTATTTTTCCTTTAGTCAGGATTCCATTATTTTTCCTACCACCGATGTTAAGCTAACTGGTCTATAGTTCCCTGGTCATGTTCTATCTCCCTTCTTAAATATAGGTATTATGTTAGCTATCCGCCAGTCCTCTGGCACTACACCTCTTTCTAACAAATGATTAAATATGCGCAGTAATGCCTGTGCTATGTCTTCCCTAGATTCTTTTAAAATGTGCAAATGTAATCCGTCCAGACCAGGGGTTTTATCCTCTTTGAGTTTGATTAGTTTATTTAATATCCCTCCTCTTTATTTTAACTGCAGTTATCTCATTTCTAATCTCATCACCTGATGTCATGTCCACCTGGTAAATACCAAAGCAAAGTCATTATTTAATATTTCCGCTATCTCTCTATCGCCGTCTGTGATATTATCCTGTCCATCCCTTAGTGGCTCTATTCCCATCCCAACTTTCCTTTTGTTAAGTGCCTGTAAAATATTTTACAGTATTATTTTATGTTCCTTGGTAATTTAATTTCATAGTTCCTTTTTTTTGTTCCTAATTTTTTTTTGACTTCTCTCAATCACTTCGTATTCTCCCTTGTCATGCTCTCCCCTGCTGTCCATGTACTTAGTGTATGCCTGTTTCCTTACCTTCAGTTTTTCTCATGTCTTTATTCATCCATGGTGTCTCATTAGTGTTTAGCTTGTTCTTGTTTTTTAGCGGAATATTTTTTTCCTGGAGTCTGTTGAATATCGTTTAAAACATTTTCCACTGCTGTTCTACATCACTGTTTGCCAATATTGCTGTCCATTTTATTTTCCCAAGTTCTATTCTCAGCCCTCAATCAGCTTTTCTCCAATCTATTACCCTGGTCTTCAGCATACTTGTGTCATTCTCAATTATTATCTTAAAGTATATTATATTATGGTCACTATTGCCTCGATGTTCCCCTACTTTTACTTCTTTTATCTACTCTGGTTCATTCCTCATTACTAGATGCAATAGTGAATCCTTCCATGTTGGGCTTCTTGCACATTGGATTAGAAAGGAGACCTGTACACATTGCAGGAACTTCATTCACTTTTCCCCTTTACCTACCTCATCTGGCCAATTAAATCAGGGTAGTTAAAATCCCCCATGATTATAATTCTATGTTTTCTACTTATTTCCCTAATTTGCTTGCATATTTTTTGCTCCACCTCCCTTCCACTGTTCGGTAGCCTGTAGACTACCCCTATTAGTGTGATTGATTCTTTAATATATTTTATCTCTAGCCACATGGATTCCATTTTTGTCTTGTTGATAGCTGCGTCACTTTATTCTACTGACAATATGTTATCCCTAATAAGTACAGCTACTCCACCTCCCTTTTTTCCTTATCTATCTTTTCTAAATATGTTTTACCCTGCAATGTTTAATTCCCAGTCCTGATTTTTCTGTAGCCATGTCTCAGTAATCCCTATGTCTGGTTCCTTGCAACATATTGTTGCCTGCAGTTCCAATGTTTTATTATGGACACTGTGTGCATTGCTGTACAGACAGTTTAACTCATTTTTAATAGCAGTTCCTTTCACTATGTTTAACCATCTTTTTACACTCTTGTTCTATAACTCTATTTATTCCCTGGCCATCAATGTCCTCCCTTACTGTATTCTTTCCTATGCTCTTCTTTCCTGTTTTGTTTATATTTAGGTTGGTTTCAATTTTTGTAGATCCTGCCCCCTGTTTTACTAGTTTAAAGTCTTTGCCACCTCCCTATTTACCCTTCCACTAGGACACGGGTCCCACCCTGTTTCAGGTGGAACCTGTCCCATCGGTACAGTTCCTTTCTGTCCCAGTACTGCTGCATGTGTCCCATGAAAAGGAACCTCTCTTTCCCACACCAGCCCTTTAGCCATGTGTTCAACAGTATTTGACGATGAAAAGAAAATCAAAAATTGCAATTTTAAAAAAAACGATTGAGAAAGAATATGAATAACTGCGATTGTGACAAGTACAGTATACACAACCTGCGTCTCCAGAGTTTGACAGATATCTACTCCGGCAAGGTTACACTGCCGTCGCTGCAAGTTTTCTATCATCACCTGGCCAAAACGATCAGTCATGTTCACCTGAAAAATGTGCAATCAGTAGAATGTTCCCAATATTCAATAGACTGAAAGATCTCTTACAGGTGATGCTGTGTGGGGTATGTAGAGCTGCTCAGGGGAAAAAGCCAGTGATCTGTTAAAGCCGAAATTCCACACACACAAAAAATTTGGATAGCATTTCACACGTAAAAATGACAAAATGTTACTGCTCCAAAAAAGTTATATAATTGTGAGTGTTTTTACATAGGCAAACACAGCAGCCTCCTGTGCCAGCAATTTCCCAAAGCAGCAAATAGATAAATAATAAGTTAATTTGACTTTAGATGGCATTGGTTAAAGGAAAAATGTTGATAGGATATCAGAACTCCTTGCTCTTAATTAACACATGCTGCAATAAGACTAACTCCATGTGCCCTCAATTATCTCAATGCTTCCACTGGTGAAAGACACTACAGAAACACTACAAGTGCCTTGAAATAAAAAACACAACTAATGTTAGATAAAGTTGTTAAATTTAAAATGTAGCCTTAAATAAGGTTTATTACAGGTGTTATTTTTCACAACTTTACACAGCTCGTATGGCATATTTGTAACCTCTCCATCAAATTATAACAACATTATTGAATTAAAGTTATCCAAAGTCAGTTTTTTTTTTAAGTCAGAAAAAGACATGCCCCATCACAAGTGTGTATAAGTAAAACACTGCTTGGGAAAATTAAAATGGGTTTTACCTGCTCGTAATTGATAAACATGGCAGTATTAAAAGTACTTGAAGCCCACTTTATTAATTCTGCAGATTGCTCAGGTGTGATGTAGACGAGAACACATTCTGCCATTAGCAATGTTGGTAATCTACAAGAAAAATAATAGAAGGTTACATGCTAGATATTTTTGAACTTCATAATATACTCCATACTCATAACATTCTCAATTAGAACATTACCTTAGTTATAAATCCCCAAGGGCTCAAAATTTAGATGATGGGCATCTAGATGGTGATTATGAAGCAGCGTGCGGAAAACCAGACTCCCCACCCAGCTTTTCCTTCAACCACTGTCTGTCCCACCTGTGACAGAGACTGTAATTCCCATATTAGACTGTTCAGTCACCTGAGAACTCACTCTTAGAGTGGAAGCAAGTCTTCTTCGATTTCAAGGGACTGCCTATGATGTTGATGATGATGATTATGAGCACAAAGAGTGCTTGGGATATTTGCCAAACAGGACAATTAATTGTTCCCCTACCTGCTTATGCATCAATAAGAAAAAATATCCAAGTATAGAGTACAGAATAAGGAGTATATAACCCTTTTCCTCTGTTAATGCTGCCCTGTGTTCAGATATTTAGGGAATGCCTTGAGAGGTAGGGGAGAATAAAAATATTTAGGGAATGCCATAAGAGGTAGGGGAGGATAAAAAATGTTTTAAAATAAAGAGTGGTCAGAATATGGAATGTTCAGCCAGAATTCAATTTTAATCCAAATTCATGAATTCTTTTAAAAGGAAATAGATGGTTATTTGAAGAAATGGAGTATTAAAGTGTACAGGGTGTCAGCAGGAAAATGGAATTACAGTGTGCGGCTCATATGGCGAATAACGTTGGTGCAAACTTGAAAGGCTGAACTGCTGGTTTCCGTGCTGTAACATTCTAGGATTACTAGTGGAACCAACAGACCAATTTCAGAGCACACAAAAGCTGGGGCTAACGAAAAGTAGTGACAGGTTAACAAGTCCATAAAAAAAAAAACAAGCTCTACATTTCATTTCTGGAGGAATAGAACTGAAAAGCAGAGAAGTTATGTATAGAACCTTGTTTAAACCACATTTGTAGTAGTGTTAACAGGCAATGTCTATCTCCAGGAGCATGAGTCTAACCTCTACCCTTTGACATTCAACGGTATTACGAGTGCCGATTCCCCACCATCAACATCGTGGGGGTCACCATTGACCATAAACTTAACTGGAACAGCCACATAAATATTGTGGCAACAAGAGCAGGCCAGAGGCTGGGTATTCTGCAGCGAGTGTCTCACCCCGACTCCTCGAAGCCTTTCCGCCATCTACAAGGCATAAGTCGGGAGTGCGATGGAATACTCTCCACTTACCTTGATGAGCGCAGCTCCAACAACACTCAAGAAGTTCGGCACCATCCAAGACAAAGCAGCCCGCTTGATCAGCGCCCCAGTTATCACCTTAAACATTGACACCCTCCACCACACTGTGGCTGCAGTATGTACCATCTACAAGATGCACTGCAGCAACTTGCCAAGGCTTCTTTGGCAGCACCTCCCTAACCCGCGGCCGCTAACATCTAGAAGGACAAGGGCAGCAGGCGCATGGGAACATCATCACCTGCAACTCCCCTCCACATTACACACCATCCTGACTTGGAAATATATTGCCATTCCTTCATAGTCGCTGGGTCAAAATCTTGGAACTCCCTCCTTAACAGCACTGTGGGAGTACCTTCACCACATGGATTGCAGTGGTTCAAGAATGTGGCTCACCATCACCTTTTCAAAGGCAATTAGGGATGGGCAATAAATGATGGCCTTGCCAATGATACCCACATCCCATGAATGAATAAAAGGCTGAACAGAAAAGAGAAGGCTAAGGGGTGAATTGCTAGAGGTCTTTAAGATAATGAAAGGATTTGAAACTATTACAAGATCAGTTAGTGGTACTTAGGAGGTACATGGGGCAGGAGAGAAGTAGAAATGTGGGCTTAGAGTGGGAAGGAGAATGAATTAAAATCAGAAGCATGGATTCAGGAAGGATGGGGATTGGAGAAAAGGGCATAGAATAAAGGAGGTGGTAATCTGAGACAATTGAAGAGTGAAGATAGAATGGAAGAGGCATAAATGAATATTAAAAAACACAATGCTGTTAATTTTTAATTAAGAAATCAATCTTTGGTTTTATTACTGTGCCAGGTAGGGTTATAAACACTGTAGTCTTAGAAAGCATCATCACTTGAGTCCAGAATTTGCAGTTACAAGTACTTGAAAACAAAATCCGTACCAATACATAAGAGGAAGGGGTATGGTAGTGGAGGTAAGCAACATTATCAGGAGTAATCCTTACTCTACAAATGGGATTACATTATTAAGGAAAGTATTCTATATACTCATTAAACAAAAAAAGTGTAAGCAGCATTCATTTTGGAATCGTAGAAATTTACAGCACAGAAGGCGGCCATTCAGCCCACCGTGCCTTCGCTGGTCGAAAAAGAGCTATCCAGCCTAATCCCACTTTCCAGCTCTTGGTCTGTAGCCTTGCAGTTTATGGCACTTCAAGTGCATATCCATGTATTTTTTAAATGTGATGAGGGTTTCTGCCTCTACCACCCTTTCAGGCAGTGAGTTCCAGACCCCCATCACCCTCTGGGTGAAAAAGGTTCCCAACTCCTCTCTAATCCTTCTACCAATTATTTTAAATTTATGTGCCCTGATTATTGACCCTTCTGTGAAGGGAAGTAGGTCCTTCCTAGCCACTCTATCTAGGCCCCTCATAATTTTATACTTCTCAATTAAGTCTCCCCTCAGCCTCCTCTGTTCCAAAGAAAACAGCCACAGCCTATCCAATCTTTCCTCATAGCTAAAAATTCTCCAGTCCTGGTAACATCCTCATAAATCTCCTCTAACACCTCTAGTGCAATCACATCTTTCCTGTAATGTGACCAGAACTGTACTCAGTACGCTAGCTGTGGACCAACTAGTGTTTTATACAGTGCTAGCATAACATCTCTGTTCTTATATTCTATGCCTTGGCTAATAAAGGAAAGCATCCCGTATGCCTTCTTAACCACCTTATCTACCTGTCCGGCTACTTTCAGGGATCTGTGGACATGCACTCCAAGATCCCTCTGTTCCTCTACATTCTTCAGTATCCTACCATTTATTGAGTATTTCCTTGCTTTGTTAGCCCTCCCCAAATGCATTACATCACACTTCTCTGGATTGAATTCCATTTATCACTTTTCTGCTCACCTGACCAATCCATTTATATTTTCCTGCAATCTACAACTATCTTCCTCACTATCAACCACACTGCCAATTGTTGTATCATAAGAACTTAAGAAATAGGAACAGGAGTAGGTCGTACGGCCCCTCGAGCCTGCTCCGCCATTCAATGGCTGATCTGATCATTGACTCAGCTCCACTTCCCTGCCGGCTCCCCATAACCCCTTATCGTTTAAGAAACTGTCTATTTCTGTCTTAAATTTATTCAATGTCCCAGCTTCCACAGATCTCTGAGGCAGTGAATTCACAGATTTACAACCCTCAGAAGAAATTTCTCCTCATCTCTGTTTTAAATGGGCGGCCCCTTATTCTAAGATCATGCCCCCTAATTCTAGTCTCCCCCATTAGTGGAAACATCCTCTCTGCATCCACCTTGTCAACTCGCCTCATAATCTTATATGTTTCAATAAGATCACCTCTCATTATTCGGAATTACAATGAGTAGAGGCCCAACCTACTCAACCTTTCCTCATAAGTCAACCCCCTCATCCCCGGAATCAACTTAGTGAACCTTCTCTGAACTGCCTCCAAAGCAAGTATATCCTTTCGTAAATATGGAAACCAAAACTGCACGCAATAATCCAAGTGTGGTCTCACCAATACCTTATATAGCTGTAGTAAGACTTCCCTGCTTTTATACTCCATCCCCTTTGCAATAAAGGCCAATATACAATTGGCCTTCCTGATCACTTGCTGTACCTGCATACTATCCTTTTGTGTTTCATGCACAAGTACCCCCAGGTCCCATTGTACTGCAGCACTTAGCAATCTCTCTCCATTTAAATAATAACTTGCTCTTTGATTTTTTTTCTGCAAAAGTGCATGACCTCACACTTTCCAACATTATACTCCATTTGCCAAATTTTTACCCACTCACTTAGCCTGTCTATGTCCTTTTGCAGATTTTGTGTGTTTTCCTCACACATTGCTTTTCCTCCCATCTTTGTATCGTCAGCAAACTTGGCTACGTTACACTCAGCCCCTTCTTCCAAGTCATTAATATAGATTGTAAATAGTTGGGGTCCCAGCACTGATCCCTGCGGCACTCCACTAGTTACTGGTTGCCAACCAGAGAATGAACCATTTATCCCTACTCTGTTTCCTGTTAGTTAGCCAATCCTCGATCCATGCAACTATATTACCCCCAACCCAGTGAACTTTTATCTTGTGCAGTAACCTTTTATGTGGCACCTTGTCAAATGCCTTCTGGAAATCCAAATACACATTGACTGGTTCCCCTTTATCCACCCTGTTCGTTACATCCTCAAAGAACTCCAGCAAATTTGTCAAACATGACTTCCCCTTCATAAATCCATGCTGACTCTGCCTGACCCAATTTTGTTTTTCCAAATGTCCTGCTACTGCTTCTTTAATAATAGACTTCAACATTTGCTCAAACATAGATGTTAGGCTAATCATCTGCAAACTTCTTAATCATACCCCTACATTCAAGTCTAAATCATTGATATATACCACAAAAAGCAAGGGACACAGTACTGAGCCCTGTAGAACCCCACTGGAAACAGCCTTCGAGTGACAAAAACACCAGTCAACCATTACCCTTTGCATCCTGCCACTAAGCCATTTTTGTATCCAAAATGCCACTTTCGCTTGGATCCCATGGGCTTTTACTTTTTTGACCAACCTGCCATGTGGGACGTTGTCAAAGGCCTTGTTAAAATCCATGCAAACTGCTGCTAATATAGCTGTAATATTTCATAGTAAAGAGAGTTACTTTGGGCCCAAGTTTCGGCATCTGGTGAAAACGGCGCACCTCCGAGACTTGCCTGGGCTCGAAGATGCGGCGGAATATTCTGCATCAATTCTCAGGTCTTCCTGGACCCTGGCGTGGAGTGGCGTGGCGAGCGTAGTCTCCCTGGGGAGGAGACTGCCTGCAGGGGGGCGGGGCTAGGGATCATGCCGCCTACTCAGAGCCGGCAGCGTGGCCCATGCGCACCTGCGCAATGGCTCAGGAGAGTGTTGTGGGTACCGGGGGGGGGAGAAAGAGAGCGTGGGTGCCGGGGGGGGGGGGAGAAAGAGAGCGTGGGTGCCGGGGGGGGGGGGAGAAAGAGAGCGTGGGTGCCGGGGGGCAGAGCATGGGTACCGGGAGGGGGTGGGTACTGGGGGGGGTGGGTACTGGGGGGGGTGGGTACTGGGGGAGGGGGGGGGGGGGAGGGAGGGAGAAAGAAAGAGAGCGTGGGTGCCGGGGGGGGCAGAGCGTGGCAACAGGGATGGAGGGGGGAACGTGGGTTGGGGGGAACGTGGGTTGGGGGGCACTCAATGAATGAAGGGCCGGTAGGAGGAGAGAGCAGGGGTGCCTCCTTCCAGCCTCTACCCCACCCCACCCCCCCCAACACACACACACGCCCCCCCCCCCCAACACACACACACGCCCCTCCCACACACACACACGCGCCCCTCCCACACACACACACACGCCCCTCCCACACACACACACACGCCCCTCCCACACACACACACACGCCCCTCCCACACACACACACGCACGCCCCTCCCACACACACACACGCGCGCCTCTCCCACACACACACGCGCGCCCCTCCCACACACACACACGCGCGCCCCTCCCACACACACACGCGCCCCTCCCACACACACACGCGCCCCTCCCACACACACACGCGCCCCTCCCACACACACACGCGCCCCTCCCACACACACACACGCGCCCCTCACACACACACACGCGCCCCTCACACACACACACACGCTCCTCCCACACACACACACACGCGCCCCTCCCACACACACACACGCGCCCCTCCCACACACACACACGCGCCCCTCCCACACACACACACGCGCCCCTCCCACACACACACACGCGCCCCTCCCACACACACACACGCGCCCCTCCCACACACACACACGCGCCCCTCCCACACACACACACGCGCCCCTCCCACACACACACACGCGCCCCTCCCACACACACACACGCGCCCCTCCCACACACACACACGCGCCCCTCCCACACACACACACGCGCCCCTCCCACACACACACACGCGCCCCTCCCACACACACACACACGCGCCCCTCCCACACACACACACACGCGCCCCTCCCACACACACACACACGCGCCCCTCCCACACACACACACACGCGCCCCTCCCACACACACACACACTCACGCACCCCTCCCACACACTCACGCGCACACACACACTCCCGCACCCCCCCCCACCCCACACACACACACACACACACACTGCTCCAAAATTGAACAAAATATCCTCCTTTAAGAGACTTCTTAAAACCTAAATCTTTGACCAAGCTTTTGGTCACCTATCCTAACTTCTCCTTATATGGCTCGGTGTCAATTTTTTTTTGTTTTATAATATTCCTGTGAAGCACCTTGGGACATTTTACTATGTTCAAGGCGCTATATAAATACAAGTTGCTCTTGTTGTTAAATGTATTCTGTACTGAAGTT
The DNA here is from genome assembly GCF_044704955.1 of Pristiophorus japonicus. Classification (NCBI taxonomy): domain Eukaryota; kingdom Metazoa; phylum Chordata; class Chondrichthyes; family Pristiophoridae; genus Pristiophorus; species Pristiophorus japonicus. The sequence continues at coordinate 179,670,661 of NC_091991.1, read as the reverse complement.
TGTATGAAAAGTGTGTTTGTGAGTTAAAATGACTTACGCAATCTGCTTAACTTTCAGAATTATATAATAGATTTTAAAAATTCAACATGTTCTGGCAGTAAACTGCTGGACTCTCACCTAATTAAATACAAAGGCTATATTTACACACAAAAAAATAACCGTTTAAATTTAAGGCCTCTGGCAGAATTTTACTATCCTTCAAGACAACAATATCATTAAAAATGCGCTGGAGGAAAAGTAATTTGTCTTGGAACTTCTGGAAGCAAAAATGGGTTGAGTTTCGAACTTGATCCCAATTCTCACGAGTCCCACTGAACATTTACAGGAATCTTAAAAATTTTCAGGCATCTCAATGTTGATAGCCTATACTTTTATTATTATATCGTGTCTAACAAATGAAAGTCAGCATGTATTTGTTAATGATAAATCGTGTTTGACCAACCTGATGAGTTCCTTGATAAAGTAACGGAGAAGGTTGATGAGAGTCGTGCAGTTGATGTTATGTATATGAAGAACAACAACTTGTATTTATATAGCGCTTTTAACATAATAAAACGTCCCAAGGCACTTCTCAGGAGCATGATAAAACAAAATTTGTCACCGAGTCATATAATGAGATATTAGAGCAGATGACAAAGCTTGGTCATTGAGGTAGATTTTAAGGAGTGTCTTAAAGGAGGAAAGAGAGGCGGAGAGGATTAGGGAGGGAATTCAAAGCTACGGGCCTTGGTAGCTGAAGGCACGGCCACCAATGATTGAGCGATTAAAATCGGGCATGCTCAAGGGGCCAGAATTAGAGGAGCGCAGATATCTCAGAGGGTTATGGAGCTGGAGGAAATTACAGAGATGGGGGGGTGAAGCCACAGAGGATTTGAAAACAAGGATGAGAATTTTTAAATCAAGGCATTGTTTAACCAGGAGCCAATGTAGGTCAGCGAGCACAGGGGTGGCGAGTGAGCGGGACTTGGTGCAAGTTAGCACGGGGCAGCAGAGGTTTGGATGACCTCAAGTTTACAGAGGTTAGAACATGGGAGGCCGGCCAGGAGTGCATTGGAAGAGTCAAGTCTAGAGTTAACAAAGACTCAGATGAGGGTTTCAGTAGCAGATGAGCTGAGGCACGGGCTCAGTCAGGTGATGTCCCAAAGGTAAAAATAGGCGGTCTTTGGGATGGAGCGGTTATGTGGTCGTAAGCTCATTTCGGGGTCAAATAGGACAGCAAGGTTTTGACCAGTCTGGTTCATCCTCAGACAATTACTATTGAGAAGGATGAAGTCAGTGGTTAGGAAATGGGGTTTGTGGCAGGGGACCAAAGTCAATGGCTTTGGTTTTCCCAATATTTAGTAGGAGGAAATTTCTGCTCATCCAGTACTGGATGTCAGACAAGTAGTCTGATCATTTAGAGACAGTGGAGAGGTCAAGAAAGGTAGTGGTGGATTTTCAAAAGGTATTTGACAATGTACCATATTAATAGACTTGTTAGCAAAATTAAAGCCCACGGGATTAAAATGACAGTTTCAGCGTGGATATAAAGTTTTTTCAGACTGGTGGGAAGTATACAGTGGTGTTCCCCAGGGTCAGTATTAGGATCAATGCTCTTTTTGATATATATTAATAATCTAGACTTTGGTATACAGGGCATGATTTCAATGTTTCTATGTGATGCGGAACTTGGAAATGTCGTAAACAATGAGTAAGATAATAGCAAACTTCAGGAGGACATAGATAGACTGGTGAAATTGGCGGACATGTCAGATGAAATTTAACGCGGAGAAGTGTAAAGTGCTACATTTTGGTAGAAAGAATGAGGAGAGGCAATACAAACTAAATGATACAATTTTAAAGAAGGTCCAGGAACAGAGAGACCTGGGGGTGTATGTACACAAATCTTTGAAGGCGGCAGAACTAGTTGAGATGGCTGTTAAAAAAGCATATGGGATCCTTGGCTTTATTAATAGAGGCATTGAGCACAAAGCAAGGAAGTTATGCTAAACTTATACAAAACACTGGTTATGCCTCAGCTGGAGTATTATGTTCAATTCTGGGAAGGATGTCAAGATCTTACAGAGGGTGCAGAAGAGATTTACTAGAATGGTACCAGGGATGAGGAACTTCAGTTATATGGAGAGACTGGAAAAAGCTGAGGTTGTTCTTCAGCAGAGAAGGTTAAGAGAACATTTGACAGCGGTGTTCAAAATCATGAATGGTTTTGATAGAGTCAATAGGGAGAAACTGTTTCCAGTGGCAGATGGGTCAATAATCAGAAGACACAGATTTAAGGTGATTGGCAAAAGAACCAGAGGCGACAGGAGGAAACTTTTTTTTTAAAAAACAGAGTTGCGTGATCTCAAATGCACTGCCTAAAAAGGTCGTGGAAGCAGATTCAATAGTCACTTTCCAATGGAATTGGATAAATGCTCGAAGCAAAAAGATTTATAGGACTATGGGGAAGAGCAGGGAGTGGGACTAATTGGATAGCTCTACCAAACAGGTACAATGGGCCAAGTGGTTTCCGTCTGTGCGTATCATTCTATGATATAGAGCTGGGCGCAACACTTTAGAGATGCAAGGACTAAGGGGTGATCCAAATTGAGGTTTATAAGGTGATGAAGGGAATAGATTGTGCTTGAGTTGACAGTTTGTTTCAAATAAATAGGTTGGGAGGACTAGGGGGGTCACAATTTTAAGTTGTACAAGGTAAGATCTAGGTTAGAGGTCAGGAGATGGTTCTTTTCCCAGAGAATAGTGAACTTTTGGAATAGGCTGAACAAGGTATCACAATTGTGTAGGACAGCTGGATAGACCAGAGGGTCCTTTCCTGTCTGTCATTGTTCGTATAAAAAGATTCAATTCTGGATTAGAATTATCTTGTAAATTAATGCGCAATGGGCATTCACAAAAAATCGCTTTAGGATGTTAAGTCTCTTTTGCGTGTTATTACTGCAAATTCACAGTTAGCACTGTGGCAGGCATATGTTCTGGGTGATAGTCAGATACTAGTACCTCAGTTAATTACCCAAATACCTTTAACAATCATACTCAGGACAATGCCACCCAAGTGTGCTATACACTGAACGCTATATTTAAAAAAATCTCTTGTTTAAAAATAAATCTTTAATCGTAACAGTGCTAAAAGGTTTTCTGTATGACCCAAACTATCAACAAATGTTAGATTATCTGCATGAACTATGCCAATAATGGTGTTACACCACAGAAATTGATGGTAAATGCTGCAGACTGGGATAATACTGAAATCTCATGACTAATGATTCTAAAAGCTTGCCTACTAATATCATACTATGTTGTGAATAATTTTGACTAAACAGTAGCATTTATCAAAATAGAACTGGATTCATTTTTTACTGAAGTGGCAATCAGTTGTACCTTCATAATTAACTTTAGAGAATGTCAACCATTAAACCTCTCCCACGCAGAATGGTTAAAACAGCCATCCCACAATTCCCCAAAGACCTCCACAGGCAAGTTGATCGGTGCCCCAGTGACGAAGGTTGGATTTTAAGTATAGTAAAAGCAATACAGAAAGCAACCTAATAAAAAGTGGTGTACTATACTGCCACATCAATCTTCTAGCTTTACAAATCAATGATGTGACAATCTTACCTCAACATTAACTGTGCAATTAAAATAGGAGATACATTAAAAAAAAGACTGTTGGGAGGTAACTGCTTTACTGAACCTACTGTATATTCCATGACCTCAGGACCCCTATGAAACCTTGTACAAAAGAAGCTCAATTTAAGTGTTTGCACAGCATATTAATCTCCATATAGCTCAAGTCTGGTGATGTGTAACCTTGGTGTCCGGTCTTGAACACACCTAATTTTGTTGGAGCAAAATTCAAAAAAGTCTGGAGCAAAAATATATCTTCTGATATTTTTAAGCCTACTTTTCTTGATCTTGCTCACACAACACACCATCCTTAACAATACACGTAAAAACAATAGTTCTCAAAACTGTTTACAATCAATTCCACCAAAAAACACTCAGCTTCTCGCACTCCTGTAAACTAAGGATGCAAATTTTGGCTAGAGGAAAAAGCCTCCTTTCTTTCAGCATGTCCATCTCATCATTTTCTCTTCAACTGCAGCAACTTGTGGTCAAGGTACAAAAACATCTCAAAGAGCTTCAGAGGTGTGATCAGACAAAAATGGGTGGTGTGTCAAAGGAGATATCAGGAAGGGTAACCATAAGCTTTGACAAAGAGGTGGGTTTTAACAAAGGTTTTAAAGGAGAGGTGGAAGGTGGTGAAGCAGAGGGATTTAGGAAAGGAATTCTAGAGCGTGGGGCTTTGGCAGCTGAAGACACGGCCACCAATGAAGGGTCACAGAAGGAGGGATTCAAAGAAGTTGAGTCAGAGCAATGGAGAGTTCTGGGGTTGGAGATTCAGAGTTGGAGAAGAATACATAGATAAGGGGAGGCAAGGCCATGAAGTGTTTAGACACAAGGATGTGAATTTTAAATGGGAAGCCTTATTAAAAAACATTAAAAAAATATTTCATTCATTCACGGGATGTGGGCTTTGCTTACAAGGCCGCCATTTATTGCTCATCCCTAGTTGCCCTCGAGAAGATGGTGGTGGTGAGCCGCTTTCTATAACCACTGCAGTGAAGGTACTCACGCAGTACTGTTGGGTAGGGAGTTTCAGGATTTTGACCCAGCGACGATGAAGGAAAGGTTATATGTCCAAGTCAGGATGATGTGTGACTTGGAGGTGGTGGTGTTCACATAACTAGGACGATTGGAGACCAGCTCTGCTGCATGGACCTAGTGCGTACACATATCGCAGTGTGGGCTGGCCCGTGCTGCCCCAGGGCACTTGCCTCTGCTGGGCTCTGAACTCACACCTCTCCTGGGCCCCGATCACTCGTGTCTCTCTCTCTCTCTCTCTCTCTCTCTCTCACACACACACACACACACACACACCCACCACTGGACCAAGACCTAGCTCTGTCAAGCCCTTCTGGTGGCTGGTGTGCAACGGTCACCACACATTAAAAAAAATCCCCTTCAACATGTAGTTCGGGACCTGGAATTTCAGGTTCTTCATTGAAACACCTGTGAACTCATCCCTTTTTGATGTAGAAGCAAGTCATCCTCGATACGAGGGACCGCCTAAGAAGAGAAGGTGTTCACATGCGGCTGCTGCTCTTGTCCTTCACGGTGGTAGAGGTAGCGGGTTTGGGAGGTGCTGTTGAAGCCTTGGCAATTTCCTGCACTGCATCTTGTAGATGGTACTCACTGCAGCCACCATGCGCTGGTGGTGGAGGGAGTGAATGTTTAAGGTGGTGGATGGGACTGCCATTCAAGCAGAGTGGACTGCTTTGTCCTGGATGGTGTCGAACTTCTTGAGTGTTGTTGGAGCTACACTCATCCAGGCAAGTGGAGAGTATTCCATCACACTCCTGACTTGTGCCTTGTAGGTGATGGAAAAACTGGAGAGTCAGGAGAGGCGAGTAATTCACCACAGAATACCCAGCCTCTGACATGTTCTTGTAGCCACAGTATATATGCGGCTGGTTCAGTTAAGATTCTGGTGATCCCCAGGATGATGATGTTGAGGGATTTGACGATGGTAATGCCACTGAATGTCAAGGGGTGGTGGTTAGACTCTTTCTTGTTGGAGATGGTCATTGCCTGGCACTTGTGTGGTGCGAATGTTACTTGTCACTTATCAATCCAAGCCTGGATGTTGTCTAGGTCTTGCTGCATGCAGAGATGAATTACTTCATTATTTGAGGAACAGCGAATGGAACTGAACACTCTGCAATCATTAGCGAAGATGCCCACTTCTGATCTTATGATGGAGGGAAGGTCATTGATGAAGCCGCTGTAGATGCTGGGGCCTAACCCTAACCCTGAGGAACTCCTGCAGCAATGTCCTGGGGCTGAGATGATTGGCCTCAACAACTACAACCATCTTCCTTTGTGCTGGGTATGACTCCAGCCAGTGGTTCCAATTGACTTCAGTTTTACTAGGGCTCCTTGGTGTCACACTCGGTTAAATACTGACTTGCTGTTAAGAGCACTCGCTCTCACATCACCTCTGGAATTCAGCTCTTTAGTCCATGTTTGGACCAAGGCTGTAATGAGGGCTGGACTGCGTTGTCCTGGTGGAACCCAAACTGAACGTCGGTGAGCAGATTTGTGGAGCTGCCACTTGATACCACTGTCGACAACACCTTCCATCACTTTGCTGATGATTTGAGAGTAGGCTGATGGGGCGGTAATTGGCCAGATTGGATTTGTCCCGTTTTTTTCTGGGCAGGACATACCAGTGCAATTTTCAACATTGTCAAGTAGATGCCAGTGTTGTCGCTGTACTGGAACAGCTTGGCTGGAGGTGCAACTAGTTCTGGAGCACAGGTCTTAAGCATACAGCCGGGATGTTGTCAGGGCCCACAGCCTTTGCTGTATCCAGTGCACTCAGCTGTCTCTTGATATCACGTGGAATGAATCAACTTGGCTGAAGATTGGCATGTGTGATGGTGGGGACCTCAGGAGGAGGCCGAGATGGTTCATCCACTCAGTACTACTGGCTGAAGATGGTTGCGAATGCTTCAGCCTCGTCTGTGGCACTTGAGTGTTGGTCTCCGTCATCCTATTAGTTGTTTAATTGTCCACCACCATTCACGACTAGATGTAGCAGAGCTGTAGCTTCAATATTATCTGTTGGTTGTGAGATCGTTTAGCTCTGTCTATAGCATGCTGCTTCCGCTGTTTAGTAAGCATCTAGTCCTGTGTTGTAGCTTCACCAGGTTGGCAACTCATTTTCAGGCACACCTGCGGGTGCTGCTCTTGGCATGCTCGTCTACACTCCTCAATGAATCAGGCTTGGTTGTCTGGCTTGATGGTAATGGTAGAGTGAAAGATATGCCGGGCAATGAGGTTACAGATTGTGGTGAAATACAATTCTCAGAATTGAGATAGAAAAGGACCAGGCAGATAATGCCTCGCTCTTCAACCAGTATTCTGTTCTGAGTACTGGTGGGGGCGATGGTTCCTCAGGGGAGTGCAGTCAGAGCTAGGTCCACGGCACCACGGGCGGCTCAGCTGCACGAGGGAGGAAGAAGAGTGGAAGAGCAATAGTGGTAGGGGATTCGATAGTTAGGGGAGCAGACAGGCATTTCTGCAGCTGCAGACGTGACTCCAGGATGGTAGGTTGCCTCCCTGGTGCCAGGGTCAAGGATGTCACTGAGCGGCTGCAGGACATTCGGAGGGTGAACAGCCAAAGGTCGTGGTCCATATCGGTACCAATGACATAGGTAGAAAGAGGGATAAGGTCCTGCAGGCAGATTTTAGAGAGCTAGGAGAGAGATTAAAAAGCAGGACCTCAAAAGGTAGTAATCTCCGGATTACTCCCAGTGCCACGTGCTAGTGAGTACAGAAATAGGAGGATAGAGCAGCGTGGTTGGAGAAATAGTGCAGGAGGGAGAGCTGTAGATTCCTGAGCCATTGGGACCATTTCTGGGGAAGGTGTGACCTGTACAAGCCGGACAGGTTACACCTCAACAGAGCCAGGACCAATATCCTCGCTGGGGGGGGGGGGGGTTTGCTCGAGCTGTTGGGGAGGGTTTAAACTAGCTTGGTAGTGGGATGGGAACCTGAGCATAGATTCCAAAGCAAAGCTGGAATAAGCAGAAAATAAGAACGTGAATTTGGATGGCAGAGGAAACAAAGGCTAGAAAAAAAATGGGTGTTTGGCAGTGCTAAATGGTATATACTACAATGCAACGAGTCTAGGGAATAAGACATTTGAGCTGAGAGCACAGACAGACACTTGGGAGAATGATATAGCTATTATTGAGACATGGCTGAAAGGAGGGCAGGTATGGCAGCTCAACATTCCTGGTTACAGGGTTTTCAGATGGGATAGAGAGGGGGGTAAAAAAGGAGTGGGGGGTCACAGTAATGATTAAAGAAATCAATACAGCTGTGAGGAGGGATGATATGTTAGAAGGATCATCAAATTAGATCATATGGGTTAAATTGAAGAACAAAAAAGGGGCGATCACACTGCTGGGAGTGTACTCCCAAACAGTCAGAAGGCGATAAAAGACCAAATATGTAGGCACATTTCTGAGAATGCAAAAACTATAGGGCAGTAATAGTAGGGAATTTCAACTACCCTAATATTAACTGGGATAGAATTAGTGTGAAAGGTAGAGAGAGTCCAGAATTCCTAAAATGCATTCAGGACAACTTTTTTAGCTAGTACGTAGGGAATGAAGCTGGGCAGGTGGAAGGAGTATCAGTGGAAGAGCATTTTGGTGCCAGTGATCATAATTCATTTAGATTTAGGGTAGTTATGGAAAAGGACAAAGATAGAGTAGGAATAAAAGTTCTCATTTGGGGGAAAGGCAATTTTACTAAGCTAGGATGTGATTTAGCCAAAGTGGACTGGAAACAGCTAATGGAAGGTAAATCAGTGTCAGAGCTGTGGGAGGCATTCAAGGAGGCGATCTGGAGGGTTCAGAGCAAGTATGTTCCCTTAAAGTAAAAGGGTGGGACTAACAAATCGAGAGCCCCCTGGATGTCAAGGTGCATACAGGGTAGGATAAATTAAAAAAAGGGGAGGTTTATGACAGATACCGAGGGCTCAATACTTCAGAAACCAGAGAGGAGTATAGAAAGTGCAGGGGTGAAATTTAAAAGGAAGTTAGGAAAGCAAAGAGAGAGCATGAAAATATTTTGGCAAGTAAAATCAAGGCAAACCCAAAGCTGTTTTATAAATACATTAAGAGCAAAAGGATAACTAAAGAAAAGAAAGGGTCTATTAGAGACCATAAAGATAATGTGTGTGTGGAGGCAGAAGACGTGGGTATGGCTCTTAATGAATACTTAGCGTCTATTTTGCGCCCCAAAAGAGAGGGGCGATGCACACGCTGCAATCAGGGAGGAGCAGTGTGAAATTAGAGATAAAATAAACATACTGAGAGAGGAAGTATTAAGGGGTTGAGCAGCCATGAAAGTGGATAAATCCCCAAGTCCCGATGAAATATATCCCAGACTGTTAAGAGAAGCAAGAGAGGAAATAGCAGAGACTCTGACCATCATTTTCCAATCCTCTCTGGCTACACGTGTGGTGCCGGAGGACTGGGGGACTGCTAACGTTGTACCCTTGTTTAAAAAGGGACAAAGGGTGAGACCGAGTAATTACAGGCCAGTCAGCCTAACCTCGGTGGTGGGTAAATTATTGGAAAAAATTCTGAGGGACAGAATAAATCTTCATTTAGAAGGACGCGGATTAATCAAGGACCGTCAGCATGGATTTGTTAAAGGAAATTCATGTCTGACTAACTTGATTGAATTTTTTGAGGAGGTAACAAGGAGGGTCGATGAGGGTAGTGTGTTTGATGTAGTGTATATGGATTTTAGCAAGGCTTTTGATAAGGTCCTACATGGCAGACTGGTCACAAAAGTAAAAGCTCATGGGTTCCAAGGCAAAGTGGCAAGTTGGATCCAAAATTGGCTCAGAGGCAGGAAGCAATGGCTGATGGGTGTTTTTTGTGAAGGAAGGCTGTTTGTGAGGATCCGCAGGGCTCAGTACTAGGTCCCTGGTTTTTGTGGTATATGTCAATGATATAGATCTGAATGTAGGGGGTATGATTAAGAAGTTTGCAGATGATATAAAAATTGGCCGTGTGGTTGATAATGAAGAAAGCTGTAGACTGCAGGAAGACATCAACGGGTAGGTCAGGTGGGCAGAACAGTGACAAATGAGCACAAATATCTAGGCTGACAGTCCAGTGCAGTGCTGAGTGAGTGCTGCATTGTCAGAGGTGCCATATTTTGGATGAGATGTTAAACTGAGGCCCCAACTGCCCACTCTTTCGAAGAATTATCCCCAGTGTCCTGGCCAATATTTATCCCTCAATCAACATAAGAAAAACAGATTATCTGGTCATTATCATATTGATGTTTGTTGGCTGCAGCGTTTCCCACATTACAACAGTGACTACACTCCAAAAATACTTACACAAAAGCAAAATACTGCGGATGCTGGAATCTGGAATAAAAACAGAAAATGTTGGAAATCTCAGCGGGTCAGGCAGCATCTGTGGAGAGAAAAGCAGAGTTAACGTTTCAGATCAACAAAAGTTGTCGACCCGAAATGTTAACTCTGCTTTTCTCTCCACAGATGCTGCCTGACCCACTGAGATTTCCAGCATTTTCTGTTTTTACTCCAGAAGTACTTCATTGGCTGTAAATGCTTTGAGAGATCCGGTTGTCGTGAAAGGCACTATATAAATGCAAATATTTCTTTCTTTTCAATCTCGAGAAGTGTGAGGTAATGCATTTGTGGAGGGTTAGCAAGGCAACGGAATACACAATAAATTGTAAGGCCTACTTCTGCTCCTATTTCTTATGTTCTTGCCTTTATTAGCAGAGGCATAGAATACAAGTGCGGGGAGGTTATGCTTGAATGTATAAAACATGAGTTAGGCCACAGCTAGAATACTTCATGCCGTTCTGGTCACCACATTACAGGAAAGATGTGATTGCACTAGAGAGGGGTAACAAAGGAGATTTACGAGGATGTTACCGGGACTGGAGAATTTTAGCTATGAGGAAACATTGGCTAGGCTGGGTTTGTTTTCTTTGGAACAGAGGAGGCTGAGAGGAGACCTTAGAGGTGTATACAGTAATGAGGGGCAGAGAGAGTGGATAGGAAGGACCTATTACCCTTAGCAGAGGGGTCAACAACTTGGGGGCATAGATTTAAAGTAATTGGTAGAAGGTTTAAAGGGAGTTTGAGGGGGAATATTTTCACCTAAAGCGTGATGGGGGACTCAAACTCACTGCCTGAAAAGGGTGATAGAGCCACAAACCCTCATAGCATTTTAAAAAATACTTGGGATTATGTACTTGAAGTGCCGTAACCTACAAAGCTAGGGAACAAGAGCTGGAAAGTGCGATTAGATTGGATAGCTCTTTATCGGCCGGCGCAGACACAATGGGCCAAAATGACCTCCTTCCATGTTGTAAATTTCTATGATTGTACTGCTGCTGCTGATGGCCCACAGCGCCTAATGGATAGAAACATAGAAAATAGGTGCAGGAGCAGGCCATTCAGCCCCTCTAGCCTGCACCGCCATTCAATGAGTTCATGGCTGAACATGAAACTTCAGTACCCGCTTCCTGCTTTCTCGCCATAACCCTTGATCCCCCGAGTAGTAAGGACTTCATCTAACTCCCTTTTGAATATATTTAGTGAATTGGCCTCAACTACTTTCTGTGGTAGAGAATTCCACAGGTTCACCACTCTCTGGGTGAAGAAGTTTCTCCTCATCTCGGTCCTAAATGGCTTACCCCTTATCCTCAGACTGTGACCCCTGGTTCTGGACTTCCCCAACATTGGGAACATTCTTTCTGCATCTAACCTGTCTAAACCCGTCAGAATTTTAAACGTTTCTATGAGGTCCCCTCTCATTCTTCTGAACTCCAGTGAATACAAGCCCAATTGATCCAATCTTTCTTGATAGGTCAGTCCCGCCATCCCGGGAATCAGTCTGGTGAACCTTCGCTGCACTCCCTCAATAGCAAGAATGTCCTTCCTCAAGTTAGGAGACCAAAACTGTACACAATACTCCAGGTGTGGCCTCACCAAGGCCCTGTACAACTGTAGCAACACCTCCCTGCCCCTGTATTCAAATCCCCTCGCTATGAAGGCCAACATGCCATTTGCTTTCTTAACCGCCTGCTGTACCTGCATGCCAACCTTCAATGACTGATGTACCATGACACCCAGGTCTCGTTGCACCTTCCCTTTTCCTAATCTGTCACCATTCAGATAATAGTCTGTCTCTCTGTTTTTACCACCAAAGTGGATAACCTCACATTTATCCACATTATACTTCATCTGCCATGCATTTGCCCACTCACCTAACCTATCCAAGTCACTCTGCAGCCGAATAGCATCCTCCTCGCAGCTCACACTGCCACCCAACTTAGTATCATCCGCAAATTTGGAGATACTGCATTTAATCCCATCGTCTAAATCATTAATGTACAATGTAAACAGCTGGGGCCCCAGCACAGAACCTTGCGGCACTCCACTAGTCACTGCCTGCCATTCTGAAAAGTACCCGTTTACTCCTACTCTTTGCTTCCTGTCTGACAACCAGTTCTCAATCCACGTCAGCACACTACCCCCAATCCCATGTGCTTTAACTTTGCACATTAATCTCTTGTGTGGGACCTTGTCGAAAGCCTTCTGAAAGTCCAAATATACCACATCAACTGGTTCTCCTTTGTCCACTTTACTGGAAACATCCTCAAAAAATTCCAGAAGATTTGTCAAGCATGATTTCCCTTTCACAAATCCATGCTGACTTGGACCTATCATGTCACCATTTTCCAGATGCACTGCTATGACATCCTTAATAATTGATTCCATCATTTTACCCACTACTGAGGTCAGGCTGACCGGTCTATAATTCCCTGTTTTCTCTCTCCCTCCTTTTTTAAAAAGTGGGGTTACATTGGCTACCCTCCACTCGATAGGAACTGATCCAGAGTCAATGGAATGTTGGAAAATGACTGTCAATGCATCCGCTATTTCCAAGTTGTGAGCTGCTAAATCTGTTCAGAATCAATCCCATTTAGCACGGTGGTAATGTCACACAACACGATGGAGGGTGTCCTCAGTGTGAAGACAGAACTTTTGCCTCCACAAGGACTGTGCGATGGTTACTCCTACCAATATGGTCATGGAAAGCTGCATCTGCAGCAGGTAAACTTGCAAGGACGAGGTCAAGTAGGTTTTTCCCACGTCTTGGTTCTTTTGCCATCTGCTATTGGCCCAGTCTGGCAGCTATGTCCTTCAGGACTCAGCCAGCTCGGTAAATAGTAGTGCTACCGAGCCACTCTTGGTGTTGAACATTGAAGTCCACCACCCAGAGTACATTCTATGCCCTTACTATCCTCACTACTTCTTCCAAGTGGTTTTCAACATGGAGAAGTACTGGTTCATCAGCTGAGCGAGGCCAGTAACTGGTAATCAGCAGGTGGTTTCCTTGCCCAGGTTTGATCTGATGCCATGAAACTTCATGTCAATGCTGGATGGTCCGTCTGGTGTTATTCTTAATGTACTTCTTTGTAGCGCTTTCTTACTACTGAGTGGCTTGCTAGGCCATTTCAGAGGGCAGTTAAGAGTCAACCACACAGCTGCAGGTCTGGAGTCACAAATAGCCAGATCGGATAAGGACGGTAGTTTCCTTGTCTAAATGATATTAGTGAAGCAGTTGAGTTTTTTTGACAATCCAATAGTTTAATGGTCACCATTACTGGCATTAGCTTTTTATTCCAGATTTATTTAATTGTTTTTTTTAAACTGAATTCAAATGATTAAATTGCATTAGATTATGGAGGAGAGATTATAAACCAGGCTTGTAGTCCCTGAAATATAGATGTCTAGGGTTATTTTGATTGAAGTTTTTAGGATTTTGAAAGGAATTGATAAGAGTAGATAAAGAGAAACTTTTTCTGCTGGTGGGGGAGTCTAGGACAAGGGGACATACCTTAAAATTAAAACCAAGTCTTTCAGGAGAGAAGTTAGGAAACACTTCTTCACACAAAGGGTGGTAGAAGTGTGGAACTCTCCAACACAAAAACAGTAGAGGCTAGCTCAATTAATCATTTTAAATCCACGATTGACAGATTGTTGCTAGCCAAGGTATTAAGGGATATGGAGCCAAGGCGGGTAGATAGAATCAAGATACAGATCAACCATGATCTAACGAAATGGCAGAACAGGTTCGAGGGGCTGAATGAATGGCCTACTCCTATTTCTATGTTCCTATTAAGAGATGGGAGCCAATGTAAGTCAGCAAGGGTAGGAGTGATAGGTGCGGGGTAGGATACCGGCAGCAGAGTTTTGGATGAGGTGAAGTTTACAGAGCGTGAAGGATGGGAGGTTGGCCAGGAGAACATTGCAGTATTTGAGTTTTGAGGTGATGAAGAGAAGAAGGTGAGATAGAGCTGGGTGTTGTTGGCATACAAGTGAAACCTGACCCTATGTTTTTGGATGATGTCGCCATGGGACAGCATGTAGATGAGGAAAAAGAGGTGGGGGGGGGGGGGGGGGATGGTGGAAAGATCGATCCTTAGTGGACTCCAGAAGTAATGGTCCAGGGGCATGAAGAAAAGCTATTGCCGGAGATGCTCTGGCTATAATTAGATAGATGAGAGTGGAACCCAGCTGGGCATTGGGCTTTGGAAGAGGGTGGTGTGGTCAACCATGTCAAAAGCTGCCGAAAGGTCAAGATGGAAAATGCACCAGTCGCAGTCACAGAGGATTTCATGCATTGATTAGGATTATTTCAGTGCTGTGAAAAGGCAAAACCTGTTTGGAGAAATTCAAACATGAAGTTGCAGGAACGATGGTCACAGATTTGGGAGACAACAACAAATTCCTGCATTTTGAAGAGGAAAGGGAGATGGGCAGTAGTTTGCAAGGACAGACAGGTCGAGGGTAGGCTTTTTGAGAAGGGGATGATGACGCCGATTTTCAAAGGGAAGGGAACAGTTTCCGAGCAGAGGGATCTGGAAAGGTAGGCTGTAAAAGACTAGAGAGAGGATTAGACGGGATAATGCAGCACAGTCACAGTCACAGAGAATGTAATTTATGACTTTGGATGGGGTTGGTTAGAGATAGTGCTGTGACAGGGCAGTAACAAAATTCAAATAGAGTTCAAAGACAAACTTACTTTGTATTCAGACCAAATTTCTTCAATCTTTCCATGAACATGGGCAGGTCACGGAGATCTTGCCCAACAATGGTGTAACGATCGGAGTCCAAGCTATAGCCATCTAACAAATATATATTTTTCAGTGAAACTTGTCATAGTTTATTAAAAATTACAGATTTAAAACAAAATTAAAAATACAAATTATGAACTACATAGTGTTCTCAAAATGGAAGGGTTAGGAGATCATTCCTTTTAAGTACTTTGCTACACTAAAGAGGTCACAAGAATATTGGAGGTTCCACTCGCTTTCCCACTAGCCCAATTCAGGGTATCTACCTTATCAAGCTAGGCCGCTGGAAGTGTGGGCACCCATCAAGCATGATATGATCAAGGAATATAATTTATTAGGCTATGCATGTTAAGGGTACATAACTCATCAAGCTGGCCACAATTAAGGTACATAACTCAGCAGGTTTTGTGGGCTTGAGATGTGGCTCTCGAAAGGTTAGGTGCACTTGAGCTGCTTGATTTATTAGCCCAGCTGGGCTCATGGAGAAATTATGTCATCAGACCAAAGATCAGTCCATTTCAGTCATTACCATTTCAGAACAAGAGAACACAGATTTAGGTAATTGGCAAAAGAACCAAAGGCAACACAAGAAAAAAACCTTTTCACGCAGCGAGTGGTTAGGATCTGGAACGCACTGCCTGAAAGGGTGGTGGAGGCAGACTCGATCATGGCTTTTAAGAGAGAGTTGAATAAGTACCTGAAAAAAAATTGCAGGGCTATGGGGAAAAGCTGGGGGAATGGGACTAGCTGAGGTGCTCTTGCAGGGGCCTTCTTCCGTGCTGTAACCATTCTGTGGGGCCAAGTTTCGGCCTGAGTTGCTCCTGTTTTTTTGGAGCAACTGGTTTAGAATGGAGTATCTTAGAAATTGCAATTCTCGGCATTTAGTTTGCTCCAGTTCCAGTCAGTCAGAGAGGGGAAGAAGGGAGGGAGAGAGAGAGGGGGGGGGGGGGGGGGAAAGAGAGAGAGAGAGAGAGAGAGAGAGAGAGAGAGAGAGAGAGAGAGAGAGAGGGGGAGAAGGGGGGCAGAGGGGGAGAAGGGGGGCAGAGGAGAGAGAGAGGGGGAGAAGGGAGGGAGAGAGGAGAGAGAGAGGGGGAGAAGGGAGGGAGAGAGGAGAGAGAGAGGGGGAGAAGGGAGGGAGAGAGGAGAGGAGAGGAGAGGAGAGGGAGGCTGAACGGGCCCGGCCCAAGACCCGACCCAACCCATGACCACCTATCTTTAACTCCGGTGCTGGTCGGGTCCGGGAGCGGAGCAGGAGTCGGGTCGAGTCCGGGGCGGAGGGTGGGGGGGGGGGAGAAAAGAGTGGGGAGAGCGGGGGTCGAGTTGAGTCCGGGGGGGGGGGGGGGGGGAAAGAGTTGAGTCAGATCCAGGAACGGATCGGGAGTCAGGTCAAGTCCGGGGCGGGGGAGCGGGAGTCGGGTCAGCTGGGGGGGCGGTGTTTGAGAGAGCCAGCTGAAGGGAGGAAGCACGAGCTGGCCGTGGGAGGTGCAGCCTGATCCACACCACCCCAGTGAGCCCATTAGGCCAGGGCTAGGGGCTGCATGCTTTGGGCCCCTCCCACACAGTTTTGGGCACTTGGAGCTACTGCACATGCACGCCCACTGTAGCGCGCTTGTGCAGAGGTCCCGGCACTGTTTTCAGCGCAGGGACCTGGCTCCGCCCCCCATAGCTCGTGCTGCGCCGCGCCCAGCTCCAGAGGACCTGCAGGGAGCTGGAGAATCTGTAAGTATTTTTTAGGCGCACTTTTGGGCGCGAAAAACAGGCGTCCAGGTCGGGGCTGCGCTGTTCTAGGCGCGGCCCGAAACTTGGGCCCTGTGATTATATTCTATACTTTGCTTCATAAGCTCCATTAAAATTCTGAAGAGAGATAAAAAAATACAAGTATAATCTTTCTCTCACCTATTAGCAGGCTACTACTTGAATGTGTTTCTATAATTGGCTTTGACAATGGAGGTTTTGTTCTGCAAAAAAGAGCAAATAGATGCATATTGTTTATTAGCAATCTTATGACGCTTTTCAGTTGATTTACAGAAAAAGGAGGTATTTCAACAAGGGTAACTCACTCAGATACACAAACATTTAAAAGACCAATTTTATAAAATTAATAGCATCATTTACACAAATGTTGAATAACAAAACAGATCCTTACTTAAAATACCGAAGCAAATACTCTTAGGTTAGTTAATAAAGATAACCCAAATCTTCGTAGTCATTCCGAATTGAAATGACTTACCTGAATCTAACTATACTGCAAACTGAAAAAGGTTCTTGTTAAAATAATTTCTATTGAGTGTCAGTAACCATATTTATTCATATGCCATCTGTATAATAAAAATCATATAGCATGCACTTACAGTCCACAAATAATACTACCTACAACATTTATGTCAACATTTAGAATGGAAACGTCCATTGCAAATATTTATTATAATGGGAAATCTGTATGTAAACATTTTGAAAAATGTGACTTTTGTTCCTCAGTAACTTAAATTTCTAACTGTCCAAAATATGATGTTAAACAAACAAAAACAATACATACTTTAAAATAATACAATTACATTTATCCACTGAATTGCCTTCTATGTCCTTTAATACCTTCATTAATGCACCAGCTTCTCCAAAAAGTCTAGGTTTAGAATGATATTTTTGAACAGAAGAATGACTATTAGCTGAAAGCAGATTTTGCAGTCTGAGCATGTGCAGCATGCACAATTTTTCTGAAGGCATCAGCTGAATTTAGCTAGCCAAATAACACATTTTTGGAGGGGAATGGCATGATCCGAGTTTGCCGACGATACAAAGCTAGGCGGGAAAGTAAGCTGTGAGGAGGACACAAAGAGACTACAAAGGATATAGACAGGTTAAGTGAGTGGTCAATAAGGTGGCAGATGGAGTATAATGTGGGGAAATTTGAGGTTATTCACTTTATTAGGAAGAATAGAAAATAAGAATATTTTTTAAATGGTGAGAAACTATTAAATACAAAAGCAAAATACTGCAGATGCTGGAATCTGAAATAAAAACAGAAAATGCTGGAAATCTCAGCGGGTCAGGCAGCAGAGTTAACGTTTCGGGTCAACGACCCTTCGTCAGAACTGGAGTGTGTTCGAAAAGAACACATTCTTAATAAGCACTGAAAGGGGGAGGGGAAGAAAGAACAAAAGGGAAGGTCAGTGATAGGGTGGAAGGCAGGATAGATTAGAGAGACAAAAGGGATGATGGGCCAAATTGAAATGATAATGCCAGGAGTTAGAAAAACATTAGTCAAGATAGGGTGTGAATGGCAGAATAATGACCAGCTGCCATTGGAGAGAAGGAGAAGCTATTAAATGTTGGTGTTCAGAATTAGGTGCCATAGCACAGGAAAAACAAAGTTAGCATGCAGGTATAGTAAGCAATTATAAAGGCAAATGACATGATAGCCTTTATTGCAAGGGGGCTGGAGTACAAGAGTAAGGAAGTCTTACTGCAATTATACAGGGCTTTGGTGAGACCACAGCTGGAGTACTATGCACAGTATTGGTCTCCTTATCTGAGAAAGTACATACTTGGCCGAGAGGCGGTGCAACAACGGTTCACGAGATTGACCCCTGGGATGAGAGGGTTCTCCTATGAGGAGACATTGAGTAGATTGGACCTATACTCTCTGGAATTTAGAAGAATGAGAGATGATCTCATTGAAACATACAAGATTCTGAGGGGGATTGACAGGGTAGATGCTGAGAAGTTGTTTCCCCTGGCTGGAGAGTCGAGAACAAGGGGGCACAGTCTCAGGATAAGGGGTCGACCATTTAAGATTGAGATGAGGAGGAATTTCTTCACTGAGAAGGTTGTGAATCTTTGGAATTCTCTACCTGGGCTGTGGATGCTCAAACCGTTGAGTATATTCAAGGCTGAGATCGATTTTTGAACTCCAGGGTCAAGCAGAAAGTGGAGTTGAGATCGAAGATTGGCCATGATGTTACTGAATGGCGAAGCAGGCTCGAGGAGCCGTATGGCCTGCTCCTGCTCTTAATTCTTATGATCAACTGTGTTAAATGTTGGAGATAGATCCAGGATGGAAAAAATACTGGGAGATGATAATATGTTCAAGGACCTTGCAGAGGAAAAGGAGATTGAAATGGGGTGATAATTAGACAGGGCAGATGGATCAAGTGGTATTTTTAGGGGTGTGGGGGGGTGGGTTGATGAAGGTGGCTTTGAAAGGGAGAGGGACAATGCTTGAGGTAAAGGAATCACTGATGTTGTCGCCTCGTATGGGACTAAGAGCAGAGTGGGGAGGATCAATCACTTTCCCGCTATTGATGTTAAACTAACTAGTGTGCAAATCTCGGATTCATAGCTCACTCTATTTTTTGAAAAACAGATAATATGGAGCACCAGAAAATGTCTTGCTATTTTTTTTGCTTCTTTCCCTGAAAATACTAGACTGCATATCATCTGGTAGAAACGTCTGGATAATGATTAAAATCATTACTTGATTGGTTTGTACTTTATCTATGCTGACAGAGTGATGCTTGATTCCCTAAAGAACCTTTAATAACCTTAGAAAATAGTGGTTCAGCTGTACTGAAATAAATTAACAAAGTAAATTAGATCTAATTTAATCAGTCACTTGGGTATACAAGCTCAAAACTTGGCAATGCACCCCCAATAATGTAAATTACTTTGTTACACTCCCACCCTCCCCCACTGTGAGTCACTTGGGCCTTAGGGACTGACTTGCTATCAGCTACAAGTCACAACTATTTTGTCTTCATCTTTTCTTGATGGCAAAAAAATTGTAATCCCCGTAGAACAGCCAGTCACCAGAGAGATTTAGGCACCAAATTCATATTATGTTGCAACAGAAGGAACTGGTTCCAAAAAGTGAGTACCACCACCCAGCTGTGCAGTACTGCGACCAACTGGATTCCCTCTGCGTAGTGCACTTGTTGTATTATAATCATCTTAAACTTTGGCTTTATTTTATTCACACATACATGAGGAACTACTGCCAAAGTTGAGTGCAGCAAGCTTTCACCCCAAACTCAACAACCAGCAACATGATATTCAGGACCCAAGGCTACAATACATATAGGAAATTAAAGAACCACTGGACGAGTCGCAATACAGATATGACTAAATACCCAAGCTCTCTCCAAATGCTTATGGAGGGAATCACAGCAAGCAGGGGGTTCTCTTCCCTTCCAATGGACGGAAGAGATCTCCGCAGGAAATCAACGCAGCCTGGTTGCACATTGCACAGAGGACACAAGCAGGGATGTCATCTGGAGGACCTGGCTGCAGTGGCACAAACCTTTCCATGATTTCAAGAGATCACGAAATGTTACTGCAAAGCCGCACTCAACCACATCCTGCTGTGCCACTCGTCGCATCCCCATCACTCTGCCAGGTAGGTGGAGTTGAGGTCGAATATCAGCCACAGACACGATGGAAAGACTTG
Organism: Pristiophorus japonicus; assembly: GCF_044704955.1. NCBI lineage: Eukaryota > Metazoa > Chordata > Chondrichthyes > Pristiophoridae > Pristiophorus > Pristiophorus japonicus. The sequence continues at coordinate 179,650,440 of NC_091991.1, read as the reverse complement.
CGACCACCGACGTCTCAAGGTGCATTACAGCCAATGAAGTGCTTTATGGAGTATGGTCGCTGTTGTGGTGTGGGAAGCGTGGCGGCCGACTTGCGCGTGGCAGGCTCCCACGGGCAGCGATGTGATCGTGACCAGATAGTCTGTTTTTGTGATGTTGAGATCCCATTGCACTATTTTGCAGAAGAGAAGGGGAGTTATCCCCAGTGTCCTGGCCAATATTTATCCCTCAATCAACATCACTAAAAAAGATGGTCTGGTCATTGTCATATTGCTGTTTAGTGGGAGCTTGCTGTGTACGGGTTGGCTGCCACGTTTCCTGCATTGCAGCGGTGACAGCACTTCAAGGGTGCTTCATTGGCTGTGGAGCGCTTTGGGATGTCCTGGGGTTGTGAAAGCTGCTATATAAATGCAAGGCTTTCTTTTTCAACATAACATAAGAACTTAAGAATCAGGAACAGGAATAGGCCACCTAGTCCCTCGAGGTCATGGCTGATCTGGCCATGGACTCAGCTCCACTTACCCGCCCGCTCCCCGTAACCCTTAATTCCCTTATTGGTTAAAAATCTATCTGTGTGATTTGAATACATTCAATGAGCTAGCCTCAACTGCTTCCTTGGGCAGAGAATTCCACAGATTCACAACCCTCTGGGAGAAGAAATTCCTTCTCAACTCGGTTTAAAATTGGCTCCCCTGTATTTTGAGGCTGTGCCCCCTAGTTCTAGTCTCCCCGACCAGTGGAAACAACCTCTCCGCCTCTATCTTGTCTATCCCTTTCATTATTTTAAATGTTTCTATAAGATCACCCCTCATCCTTCTGAACTACAACGAGTAAAGACCCAGTCTACTCAATCTATCATCATAAGGTAACCCCCTCATCTCTGGAATCAGCCTAGTGAATCGTCTCTGTACCCCCTCCAAGGCTAGTATATCCTTCCTTAAGTAAGGTGACCAAAACTGTACTCAGTACTCCAGGTGCGGCCTCAGCAATACCCTATACAGTTGCAGCAGGACCTCCCTGCTTTTGTACTCCATCCCTCTCGCAATGAAGGCCAACATTCCATTCGCCTTCCTGATTACCTGTTGCACCTGCAAACTAACTTTTTGGGATTAGAGTTTCATGCACAAGGACCCCCAGGTCCCTCTGCACCGCAGCATGTTGTAATTTCTCCCCATTCAAATAATATTCCCTTTTACTGTTTTTTTTTCCAAGGTGGATGACCTCAAATTTTCCGACATTGTATTCCATCTGCCAAACCTTAGCCCATTCGCTTAACCTATCTAAATCTCTTTGCAGCCTCTCTGTGTCCTCTACACAACCCGCTTTCCCACTAATCTTTGTCTCATCTGCAAATTTTGTTACACTACCCTCTTCCAGGTCATCTATGTATATTGTAAACAGTTGTGGTCCCAGCACCGATCCCTGTGGCACACCACTAACCACCGATTTCCAACCCTAAAAAGGACCCATTTATCCCGACTCTCTGCTTTCTGTTAGCCAGCCAATTCTCGATCCATGCTAATACATTTCCTCTGACTCCGCGTACCTTTATCTTCTGCAGTAATCTTTTGTGTGGCACCTTATCAAATGCCTTTTGGAAATCTAAATACACCACATCCATCGGTACACCTCTATCCACCATGCTTGTTATATCTTCAAAGAATTCCAGTAAATTAGTTAAACATGATTTCCCCTTCATGAATCTTCTATTCCTTTCTCCCTCGTGTTTATCTAGCATCCCCTTAACTGCATCTCTGGTATTCACCTGAACCACTCCCTGTGGCAGCAAGTTCCACATTCTCACCATTCTCTGGGTAAAGAGGTTCCTCCTGAATTCCTTTTATAGGATTTATTAGTGACTCTTATTTATGGCCCCTAGTTTTGGACTCCTCTATTGCAATGGCTAATCGTTCAGTGCAGAGATCAGCGCACATTGGCATGAAGCGTGCGAGGTGCTGGTGTCTACAGGTGGCAAAGAAACGGTCCACAATTAACGGGGTGGGGGAGAATTGCTCCTGTAATCTTAAACTCTTTTGGAATCTTAAAGTCTGCACATATTTTATTATTTCCTGTGTGTGTGTGTGTGTGTGTGTGTGCGCGCGCGTCTCTGTGTCCAGGACCCAGAAGAGGCGAGGACCCAGGGGCAGCACGGGTCAGCTCACACTGCGATGTGTGCGCGCACTAGGTCCGTGCAGCAGAGCTGGTCTCCAGTCGTCCTGGTTAATCCTTGCCACTGGACCAAGGCCTAGCTCTGTCAAGCTCGTGTAGTAACTGGTGTGCAATGGTTATCATACGTTAAAAAAATCCATGCAGGCATCTTCCACCCTTCAACATGGAGACCTGGAACATTGGGTCCTTCATCAAAACATCTGTGAACTCGTGGAAGCAAGTCATCCTCGTTCGATGGACCATCTAATGATCACTCTGCCTCACATCAACTTACTCTACACCTCCACCCATCATTATCTATCTACATTATCACTTTCCCATCTCACTAGCCACACCTCACACTCACCCTCATCCTAGTTCAATCAAACCAACTAACATCACACAAGAGTAGGCATTGTTTTATGCAATGTTCATGTAAAAGTTCTTTTAATGTGGTGTCAAAACATTGAAACCTTTATTTTGCGTTCTTGGACAAATCTGTGGAAATTTAATTAAAGAAAGCCAGCATGGATTTGTTAATAGCAAATCGTGTTTAACCAACTTGATCGATTTTTTTTTGATGAGGTAACAAGAGGGTTGATGAGGACAATACGGTTGACGTGGTGTACATGGATTTCCAAAAGACGTTTGCTAAAGTGCCACATAACAGGCTTGCAGCAAAGTTGAAGTCCGTGGAATAAAAGGAACAGGGGCAGCATGGATATGAAATTGGCGAAGTGACAGGAAACAGAGTAGTGGTGAAGGGTTGTTTTTCGGACTGGAGGAAGGTACACAGTGGTGTTCCCCAGAGGTCAGTTCTTGATATATATTCATGGCCCTGAAATTCCGAGGAGTGCTTCCCACTGGTAAATCCTGAAAATAGAAATAAACTGTGCATTTACCTGGAGCTGCTGCGCACGTTGGGACTTCCGATTCACAGGCCTCCTCTCCCAACGACGCACAGCGCATGCACGTCAGGATGTCCGCAGGAGTCACGTGTGCCTGGACACCCAATCACAGGTAAGTATTTTCTCATTCATAGTAATAGGAGATTCGTAACTATGAATGAGAAAAACCCCAAAACGCAAAAACACTATACAAACATTTAAAAAAACACCTCACACAATAAACTAACAGAAATTAAAAATGTTACACATGTTTTTTAAATTAAAAAAAATTCCCGATTTAAAAAAAAAGTTAGGGCCAGGGTTTAAAATTAAATTATCTGAGTGGGCAGGGTTTTAACATAAATGTATTTTTAAAAATTTCTTTTAATCATGTTTTTTCTATGTTTTTAAACTATTATGCCTGTAATATGCCTGCTTTTTCAGGCGCAAGATTTTAAAGGACATTTGCAGGGCAAGATATTCGTAAATATCGGAAATCTTGCCCTGCAAGTGTCCTCGCTCCCGAGATACAGAGGATCTGTCAAGCTAGAAACTTGACAGATTGAAAATACCGGTTTTCAGCGCTGAAAACCGGATTTTCCGATGCCTTCCCGGGTCCGTAGAAACTTTGTACGGACCCGGGACATCGGAATTTCAGGGCCCATGACTTGGATGTGGGAGTACAGCCACAATTTCAAAATTTGCAGATGACACAAACTTGAAATATAGTGAACAGTGAGGAGAATAGTAATAGACTTCAAGAGGACATAGACAGGCTGGTGGAATGGGCAGACACGTGGCAGATGAAATTTAACGCAGATAAGTGCGAAGTGCTACATTTTAGTAGAAAGAAGGAAGAGACAAAATATAAATTAAAGGGTACAATTCTAAAGGGGGTGCATGACCAGAGAGACCTGGGGGGTATATGTGCACAAATCGTTGAAGGTGGCAGGGCAGGTTAAGAAAGCAGTTAAAAAAGCTTACGGAATTTTGGGCTTCATGAATAGAGGTTTAGAGTACAAAAGTGTGGATATTATGATGAATCTGTACAAATCACTGGTTCAGCCTCAACTGGAGTATTGTGTCCAATTCTGGGCACTGCACTTTAGGAAGGAAGTGAAGGCCTTGGAGAGACTGCATAAAAGATTTCCGAGAATGATTCCATGGATGAGGGACTTCAGTTACATGGATTGACTGAAGAAGCTGGGGTTGTTCACCTTAGAACAGAGAAGATTGAGTGGAGATTTGATAGAGGTGTTCAAAATCATGAGGAGTCTGAACAGAGTAGTTACAGAGAAACTGTTCCCATTGGCAGAAGTGTCCTCTGGTTCTCAACCCAACTGATTGGCAAAAGAACCAATGGTGACATAAGAAAAACAATTTTTTACGCCAGGAGTGGTTAGGATCTGGAATACACTGCCTGAAAGGGTGGTGGAGGCAGAATCAATTAAGGCTTTCAAAAGGGAGTTGGATAAGTAGCTGAAAAAAAAATTGCGGGGCTACGGGGAAAGGGCAGGGGACTGGAACTAGCTGAGGTATAGCGCGGGCTCGACAGGCCGGATGGCCATCTTCCGTGCTGTAACCATTCTATGATTCAATGAGTGCACCTTTGGAAGTGGCCTTGAGTTGCAGTGAATGGTGAGACATAACGGTACCCTGCAGTGGCGATGAGTGTGAAAGGAACAGCTTGGGCATTGTAGGGATGCTTTATGGTGTTGGTGTGAGGTGGTGCCAACCTGGCGCATCATGTGGCAGCCAGGATGTAGAGCATCAAGTGAAGTAAATCTGGCCATGGTGAGGCCATCCCTGATATCCCGGGCAGCAATGTGGTTGGGTGCTGATACCCTCTGTCCTGTGCAGCATCAGTTGATTGCGGAAAAGGTTGCTGCTGGTGTGTCTGGTGTTGGGGATGATCATGATGGGATTCTGAGGAGCAAGGCGAGATAGTTTCAAGGGCACTGATGCTTATGTAATAGATGGCAGATGAACTTGAGATAACAGATGCAATTTGTCAATGGTGAGAGAGGCAGTTCCAATGAGGTGACATTGGATAGATAGTTTGCTCCAAACACTTGCAACCTGTACAAAGCTCAATCTGTTTTCCAAATGCAGTAAGCAACAGCTTCTGAACTTGGAAAGTAAACAGCTGTGAGATGGAAGCTTTTATAGCACATTTGCAGCTGTCAAGTAATGAGATGATTCCATGGCCATTCAACTCCCGCCTTGCTTAGCTGATGTGATCCCCGAGCAGCATGGTTGGCGACCTGGTAACCTCTGAAGGCGAGATGAAAATCGTTCTTAATCCTCTATTAACAAGGTCAAAATGATGTGAGCTGCCTCCCCTGCCGCTACATACCAGACCCGACATTTGGGAAAGGCGTGTGGCAGCACATTGACAGCGGGGTTCTGATCTGCTGTCAAAAAAAAACATTTTCCCACCTGACCCGCCACCGATCACAGCTGACCCCCTGCAAAATTCCCCCATGACTTCTAGGCTGGCTGCTGGAATGCAGCAATGTACAGGACCAGAAAGGACCACTGCAGTCCACCTGGGTGGTCCCAGTGTCTATGAAATAACATCATCTAACAATACTACTTACATCCTACTAACAAATTTGTCAGGTATTTATTCAACCTTCTTTTGAACATAACTGATCCAATGGAGGCAGTGATTGTGAGTCCATTCCATAAACTGCTCACCCTCTGCGTAAAACAGTACAAGCTAAACTATGTTTTCATCCTTCCTCTTCTCAGTTCAAGACTATTATTTTTCTATTCTTTTATAATGACCAGGCCGGTCTTTCTATCCACGTGCATGCTGCCTCAGTTCTTGTGGACTAGTGTCTATCCTTAGATACAGTACTTGTGTACTGTTGTAATGTAACTGATCGCAGTCAAAGTATAGTAGTTGTGTCCAAGTGTAGTTTTTGCTAGCATAATTAGTTCCTCACTGCAACTGTCTGTTATACCAGTTTGAAACAAACTGAGTGATGATATTCTACAATTGGGTCACCTGTCTTTAATACCAATCTTCATTGCCTGCAACCTGTGGTTTTAAAAAGCTGTGCAAATTCACTTTGTTTTAAAACACAACACTTGAATGTAACTTATTCCCCAAATCTTTTCTGAAAGAAAAGATCAAAAATCTTGAGGCTCTGAGCACAATCTTTCCAATTATGGAAGTTGCATCAAGGATTGCCAATGTGATACCCGTTTAAAAAGAGAAGGAGTAAACCAGGTAATTACAGTCTAATCAGCCCAACATTGATAGTAGGCAAGCTTCCAGAGGCCACAATATGGAATAAAATTATTTCTCACCTACAAATACATGGGCTAATTAAGGGCAGCCAGAATGAATTTGTAAAAGGCAAGTTGGTGTTTGAAGAAATTTAGTAGAGTTGTTTGAAGAAATTAGGTGGATGTTGTGTACTAAAGACATTTGATAATGTGCCATATGGAGGCCTGCTAATAAAATTGAGGTAAATAATATTAAAGGGAGAGTAGTATTATAGATATGAGGCTGATTCAAGGTTAAAAAATAAAGAGAGTCATGATTAACAGATGTTTTTCAGACTGGAGAGATGTAATTGGTGGTGCAGCCCAGGCACCAGAGTTGGGACCAATGTATTTATATATTAAAAATCTTACATTTGCATGCACTTCCGGTTAACATTTCTCATTATAAATTCTCATGTTCAATGTATAATGAAAACTGCCCGTATAAACTTCTCTTACTGTAATGACATTCTCTCTCCAGTGGAGACACTACAGTACCACCACGAGTGGAAGCAGGTCATTACAGCAAAACAATTCAGTTTCCTTTCAAAATGTGGACAAAGGAATTACATAGGATATATGGCACAGAAACAGGCCATTCTGCCCAACCAGTCCATGCCAGCATTTAAGCTGCACTCAAGCCTCCTCCTGTTTTTCTTCATCTAAATCTATCAGTATAACCCTCTATTCCCTTCTCCCTCATATGCTTGTCTAGCCTCCCCTTAAATGCATCGATACTATTCGCTTCAACCATTCCCTGTGGTAGCGAGTTCCACATTCATGCCACTCTTTGGGTAAAGAAGTTTCTTCTGAATTCCCTATTGAATTTCTTGGTGGCTATCTTATATTGATGGCCTCTAGTTATGCTCTTCCCCACACATGGAAACATTCTCTCTGTACCCACTCTATCAAAACCTTTCATAACTTTGAAGACCTGTATTAGGTCACCCTCAGCCTTCTTTTTTCAAGAGAAAAGAGACCCAAGCCCGCTCATCCTTTCCTGATATATATACCCTCACATTTCTGGCATCATCCTTGTAAATCTTCTCTGCACCCTCTCCAGTGCCTTTACATCCTTTTTATAATATGGTGACCAGAACTGTATGCAGTACTCCAAGTGTGGTCTAACTAAGGTTCGATTCAGGTTTAAGATAACTTCCCTACTTTTCAATTCTTTACCTCTACTATCTCCTATTACTATGAATGAGAAAAACCCCAAAACGCACAAACACTACATAAAACATTTAAAAAACCTCACATAAATACACTAATAGAAATTAAAGTTGTTATAAATGTTTTTAAAGAAAATAAATTTGCAGATTTTTTAAAAAAAGTTAGGGTTAGGGTTTAAAATAACATTAGGGCAAGGTTTTAATATTAAAATAACATTTTTTTTTAAACATATTTATCATGTTTTTGATGTTTTTAAACTCTTACACCTGTAAAAGTAGGCTATGCACCTGCTTCTATCAGGCGCAAGAGTTTTGAGGACATTTGCCGGGCAAGATATGGGTAAATAACACAATCTTGCCCAAAAGGATACCAAAATATCCTCGCTCCCGATCTGTCTAGGATCTGTCCAGCTTGACAGATCGGAAAAGATGGTTTTCAGCGCACGCGCATTGTGCGCTGAAAACCGGCTTTTCCGATGCCTTCCCAGGTCCATAGAAACTTCGTACGGGCCAGGGACGTCAGAATTTCCACGCCGTTATATTTTTGGTTTCTAGATGTTCTTCTATTTTCTCCTTTAGTAGGGATTCCATTATTTTTCCGAGCACCGATGTTAAGCTGACTGGTCCTATAGTTCCCTGGATATGTTCTATCCCCCTTCTTAAATATAGGTATTACGTTAGCTATCCACCAGTCCTCTGGCACTAGACCTTCTTCTAATGAATTATTAAATATGTGTAATAATGCCTCTGCTATCTCTTCCCTAGATTCTTTTAAAATGCGTGGATGCAATCCATCTGGACCAGAGATTTTATTCTTTGAATTTGTTTAGTTGATTTAATATATCCCATTTTTAAATTTTAAATGCACTTATCTGATTACTAATCTCATCATCCAATGTCATGTCCACCTGTTCTATCTCCCTGGTAAATACTGAAGCAAAATAATTACTTAATATTTCTGCCATCGCTCTATTGTTACCTGTGGTATTATCCTGTCTATCCCTTAATGGCCCTATTCTCATCTCAACCTTCCTTTTCTTATTGATGTGCGTGTAAAATATTTTACTATTTTGTTTTTGCCTTCCTCTTTGCCTTCCTAATTGTTTTTTTGACTTCTCTTCGTATTCTTCCTTATCATGCACTCCCCTGATGCCTATGTACGTAATGTATGCCTCGTTCCTTACCCTCAATTGTTCCCTTATGGCTTTATTCATCCCTGGAGTCTCATTAGTGTTTAGTTTCTTTCCTTTTAGCAGAATATATTTTTCCTGCACTCTGTTGAACACAGTTTTAAATATTTCTTATTGCTGTTCTACATCATGTTTTGCCAATGTTGTTGTCCATTTTATTTTCCCAAGTTCTATTCTCAATCCCTCAAAGTCAGCTTTTCTCCAAACTATTTACCTGGTTTTCATCATACTTATGTCCTTCTCAATTATCATCTTAAAGCGTATTATATTGTGGTCACTATTGTAGAGATGTTCCACTACTTTTACTTCTTTTATCTGCTCTGGTTCATTCCCCATTACTAGATCCAGTAGCAAATTCTCCCTCATTAGGCTTTTTTACATATTGGGTTAGAAAGGAGTCCTAGAAAGTAGCAATTCCATTTCCTTATCCCCTTTACCTACCTCTTCTGTCCCATTAATATCGGGTAGTTGAAATCCTCCATGATTATTATTGTATGTTTTTTACTCATTTCCCTAATTTGTCTCATATTTCTTCCTCCACCTCCCTTCAGACTACGCCTATTAATGTGATTGATCCTTTATTATTTTTTTATCTCTATCCATATGGATTCTATTTTTGTCTTGCTGATTGCTGAGTCACTTATTTCTACTGCCATTATGTTATCCCTAAAAAGTCCAGCTACTTCAACTCTCCTTTTTCTCCTCGCTAGCTTTTCTAAATATGTTATACCTTGCAATGTTTAATTCCCAGTTCTGATTTTTCTGTAGCCATGTCTCAGTAATCTACTATGTCTGGTTCCTCACAGTGCATGATTACCTTCAGCTCCCCTGTTTTATTACGGACACTGTGTGCATTGCTGTACAGACAATTTAACTCATTTTTAATAGGATTTCCTCTCACTTTGTGTGCAACCATCTTTTTACACTTCTGTTCTATAACTCTATTTATTCCCTTGCCATCAATGTCCTCCCTTATTTTATTCATTCCTATGCTCTCTTTTCCTGTTTTGTTTATACTTGGGCTGGTTACATTTCTTGTACATCCTTCCCCCAGCTTACTAGTTTAAAGAATTGCGATTTCCTTTTGGACTTTAAAATGCAGCCTAAATTACATCTTCAAACCTTGTTCTAATAATCCCTCACAGCAGGAGTAGGACATTTGGGCCGTCGAGCCTGCTCCTCCATTCAATAAGATCATGGCTGATCAGATCTTGGGCTCAGCTCCACTTCCCTGCTCACTCCCCATAGCCCTTCTCTCTCTTATCGTCCAAAAATCTGTCTATCTCCACCTTAGATATATTCAATGATCCAGCCTACACAGCTCTCTGGGGCAGAGAATTCCACAGATTTACGACCTTCTGAGAGAAGAAATTTCTCCTCATCTCAGTTCTAAATGGGCACCCCTTATTCTGAAACTATGCCTCCTAGTTCTAGATTCCCCAAGGAGTGGAAACATCATCTCTGCATCTACCTTGACAAGCCCCCTCATTATCTTAGATGTTTCAATAAGATCACCTCTCATTCTTCTAAACTCCAATGAGTATAGGCCCAATCTGCTCAAACTTTCTTCATAAAACAACCCCTTCATCTCAGGAATCAACCAAATTGAACTGCCTCCAATGCAAGTATATCCCTCCTTAAATAAGACGACCAAAACTGTACGCAGTACTCTAGGTGTGGCCTCACCAATACCCTGTACAGTTGTAGCAGGACTTCTTTGCTTTTATACTCCATCCCCCTTGCAATAAAGGCCAATATTCCATTTGCCTCCCTGGTTACTTGCTGTACCTGCATACTAACTTTTTGTGTTTCATGCACAAGGACCCCCAGGTCCCTCTGTACTGCAGCATTTTGTAATCTCTCTCCATTTAAATAATAATTTGCTTTATTATTTTTCCTGCCAAAGTGGATAACCTCACACTTTTCCACATTATACTCCATCTGCCAAATGTTCGCCCACTCACTTAGCCTGTTTACATCCCTGTGCAGATTCTTTGTGTCCTCCTCACAACTTGCTTTCCCACCCATTTTTGTATCATCAGTAAACTTGCCTACATTACACTTGGTCCCTTCATCCAAGTCATTAATATAGATTGTAAATAGTTGAGGCTCCAGCACCTATCCCTGTGGCACCTCACTAGTTACAGTTTGACAACCAGAATATGACCCATTTATCCCAACTCTGTTAGTTAGCCAATCCTCTTTCCATCCTAATGTATTACCCCCAACCCTGTGAGCTCTTATCTTATGCAGTAACCTTTTATGTGGCACCTTATCGAATGCCTTCTGGAAATCCAAATACACCACATCCACTGGATCCCCCTTATCCACCCTGCTCGTTACATCCTCAGAGAACTCCAGTAAATTTGTCAAACACGATTTCCCCTTCATAAAACTACGCTGACTCTACTTGACTGCATCATGCTTTTCCAAATGTCTTGCTACTGCTTCCTTAATAATGGACTCCAACATTTGCCCAATGACAGATGTTAGGCTAACTGGTCTATAGGTTCCTGCTTTCTGTCTCCCTCCTATTTCAAATAGGGACGTTACATTTGTGGTTTTCCAATCACTGGGACCGCCCCAGAATCCAGGGAATTTTGGTAGATTGCAACCAATGCATCTACTATCTCTGCAGTCACTTCTTTCAAGACCCTAGGATGCAGGCCATCAAGTCAGGGGGACTTGTCTGCCTTTAGTCCCATTATTTTACAGAATACTTTTTCTTCAGTGATAGTGATTGTTTTAAGTTCCCCCCTCCCTATAGCCCCTTGATTATCTATTATTGGGATGTTTTTAAGTGTCTTCTACCGTTAAGACTGATACAAAATATTCATTCAAAGTCTCTGCCATTTCCCTGTATCCCATTATTAATTCCCCAGTCTCATCCTCTAAGGGACCAACATTTACTTTAGCTACTCTCTTCCTTTTTACGTACCTGTACATGCTCTTACTATCTGTTTTTATATTTCTTGCTAGTTTACTCTGATAATCCATCTTCTCTCTCATTTTTTTTAGTCGTCCTTTGCTGGTTTTAAAACATTTCCCAATCCTCTGGCCTCCCACTAATCGTGGCAACATTGTATGCCATTGTTTTCAATTTGATACCATCCTTTACTTCCTTAGTTAGTCACAGATGGTTCTCACTTCTCAAAGTCTTTCCTTCTCACAGGAATATATTTTTGTTGCGAGTTATGAAATATCTCCTTAAATGTCTGCCACTGCTCATCAACCGTCTTACACTTTAATCTATTTTCCTAGTCCACGTTAGCTCACCTGCTACCCCTGGGAAGAGGAGAACTAGGATACACCATTTCATGACACACACATTAGTACATTGTTATGCTGTGCCAATACATCTCTCCTACCTGCTCTTGAACAAATTTGAAATTGTAAATGAAGCTGGTGATTTAATAACCAAAGGAACTTACTTGATCAAATGTATTTTTCTCATGACAATCATTGGAAAGTCAACTTCAAAGTATTTTTTTGGAAGCAGGTTTTGATCCTGGAAAAAAAAAATTATAATGTCAGGTAAACAGAAATTTAATACGCGAAATAATTTGAATAGGTTTTACTTCTCAAGAAGTTGATGAAATCAGGCAAACAACACTGTTACAATTCAGGTTTTCTCCCAACATGTAACTGGTGTTCAAGGCACAAAATGCAGTTTCCGTAAGCAGATCTTCTGCATAAAGACACTAAAAGCATTCCAATAATGGATAATCAAGGGGCTTATAGGGAAGGAGGAACTTAAAACTATCACTAAAGAAAAAGTACTCTGTAAAATAATGGGACTAAAGGCAGACAAGTCCCCTGGACCAGATGGCCTGCATCCTCGGGTCTTAAAAGAAGCAGCTGCAGAGATAGTAGATGCATTGGTTGCAATCTACTAAAATTCCCTGGATTCTGGAGAGGTCCCAGTGGATTGGAAAACCACAAATGTAATGCCCCTATTTAAAAAAGGAGACAGAAAGAAAGCAGGAAACTATAGACCAGTTAGCCTTGAATCTGTCGTTGGGCAAATGCTGGAGTTCATTATTAAGGAAGCAGTAGCAGGACATTTGGAAAAGCATAATTCAGTCAAGCAGAGTCAAACATGGTTTTATGAAAGGGAAATCATGTTTGACAAATTTGCTGGAGTTCTTTGAGGATGTAACGAGCCGGGTGGATGGGTGGGAAAGCAAGTTGTGAGGAGGACAGAGAATCTGCAAAGGGATATAGACAGGCTAAGTGAGTGGGCAAACATTTGGCAGATGGAGTATAATGTGGGAAAGTGTGAGGTGATCCACTTCCGCCAAAAAAAACTTTAAAAAATTATTTAAATGGAGAAAAATTTAAAAATGCTGCAATACAGAGGGACCTGGGGTCCTTGTGCATGCAACACAAAAAGTATGCAAGTACAGCAAGTAATCAGGAAGGCAACTGGAATATTGGCCTTTATTGCAAGGGGGATAAAGTATAAAAGCAGAGAGGTCCTGCTACAACTGTACAAGATATTGGTGAGGCCACACCTGGAGTACTGCATACAGTTTTGGTCTCCTTATTTAAGAAAAGATATCCTTTCATTAGCAGTTCAGAGAAGGTTTACTAGGTTGATTCTGGAGATGAGGGGATTGACTTATGAAAATAGGTTGAGCCTATACACATTGGAGTTCAGTAGAATGAGAGGTGATCTTATTGAAACATATAAGATAATGAGGGGGCTTGACAAGGTCGATACAGAGAGGATATTTCCACTCATAGGGGAATCTAGAACTAGAGGGCGTAGTTTCAGAATAAAGGGTCGCCCATTCAAAAATGAGATGAGGAGAAATTTCTTCTCTCAAAGGGTTGTAAATCTGTGGATTTCTCTACCCCAGAGAGCTGTGGCGGCCAAGTCAGTGAATATATTTAATACGGAGATAGACAGATTTTTGAGCGATAAGGGAATAAAGGATTATGGGGAACGGGCAGGGAAGTGGAGCTGATTCCATGATCAGATCAGCCATGATCTTATTAAATGGTGGAGCAGGCTCAAGGGTCCAAATGGCCTAATCCTGCTCCTATTTCTTATGTCTGATGTTACAGACTGAAACTCACAATTTTAAATGTGAAATGATTGAGACATGACTAACAATTACCTTTTTGTCATGAAATTCTGCAGCAGAACCTATGGTGGCTGCCCATCACATTCTCCTTTCCATTTCAAACGGTAGTAATAGGCACTCCATTATCATTTCGGGCTATTTCAGGTAGCCCAAAGCCACCAAACTAAAATACACACATGCATTCCCCAAGAGAAGAGTACCACTAATATCAGTGATCTACCTGAACTAAAGTTGTATTAGAGTTAAATTAAAATGTGCTCTTCCTGGTCAAATGATACAACCATATCCTGCGGTGCCCAGTTAAAGTTATTTTATTTAAAGTAGTAGCAAAAATAGATGTACTCCCAAAATGCTCTGATTTGAAGCATGATTGCTCTGTCACAGTCCAGTGATATCAGACAAATAGCAGTGCTCTGTTTTGCTGCAAGATTTCCTTTGGATTGCCTAGTAGCCTAAATGCTTGTGCACAAGAGTGATCTTACACAGGAAGAAACAACAACTTGCTTTTATATAGCATCTTTAACGTAGTGAAACATCCCAAGGTGTTTCACAGGAGTATTAGGAGATAAAAAATTTGACACTGAGTCGCATAAGTAGAAATTAACGCAGGTGATCAAACGCTTGGTCAAAGAGGTATGTTTTGAGTGCCTTAAAGGAGGAAAGAGAGGTAGAGAGGTGGAGAGGTTTAGACAGGGAGTTCCAGAGCATGGGGCCTCGGCAACAGAAGGCATGGCCACCACTGGTTGAGCGATTATAATCAGGGATGCTCAAGAGGTTGTGGGGCTGGAGAATACAGAGATAGGAAGGGGCACGCAAGGCCACGAAGGAATTTGAAGATAAAGATGAGAATTTTGACATCAAGGTGTTGCTTAACCGAAAGCCAATGTAGGTCAGTGCGCATAGAGCTGATGGGTGAGCGGGACTTGGTGCGCGTTAGGATACGGGCAGCCAAGTTTTGGATCACCTCTAGTTTAAGTAAGGTAGGAAGTGGGAGGCCAGCCAGGAGTGCGTTGGAATAGTCAACTCGAGGCAAGGATGAAACTGGGTGTAATATATGTATTGGTACAAGGTTATGAAACAAGTTACAATTTGGCAAACACATTTTCAAAGTTAACCGAAACAGTGAATATATGGCTAATCTTAAACATTGCTATTCCAAGATACAATGTTGAGTTTCTGTGCCCAGCTGACATTGGCAGCTCATCTAGTCTCTAGCTAAAATCTGCACATATAATCTCACATCCAGCAAATATGTTACAACTATTTGCCCTGGGGAATGGGTCCACTTCATCAGTAGTTACACTAAGACCCCATGACAGAAGTCCAACCTTCACCAATATGTTTGTGATCATAACAGGCGGGGTTAGGGATGCTCAGGCCCATGTAAACTGTGCTTTACCTGAGTGTTAAGAAGACGGTTAGATGTTTAAGCTCTACGACTCAAATAATTACATAGAATATACAGCAAAGAAACAGGTCATTCGGCCCAACCAATCCATGCCGGCATTTATGCTCCATTCAAGTCTCCCCCCATTATCCCTTATCTAACGCTATCAGCATAACCCTCTATTCAATTTTTTCTCATATGCTTATCTAGCCTCCCCTTAAATGCATCGATAATATTCGCCTCAACTACTGCATGGTGTACCGAGTTCCACATTCTCACCACTCTCTGGGTAAAGAAGTTTTTTCTGAATTCCCTATTTGATTTCTTGGTGACTTTCTTAAATTGATGGCCTCTAGTTTTGGACTTCCCATAAGTGGAAACATCCTCTCTATGGGCTCAATTTTCCCCAAAGCATTTTTTTGGCGTACTTGAAGAGTTACATCTGATTTTTTGGAGCCTCAGAACACCAAAAAAAAATCCTAAGTTTTCCCGTTGGATTTCTTCACTTTGGTGTGGCCTAACCTGATCTTTAGTTTTGGGGTTGGAGCCTTGATCTGCGCCAAAAAGATGGGGCTGCCATGGTCACCAGGGGCACAACGCAAGCTGAAGCATACAGCCAGCTCCCAACACAAAAATAATTGGAAAACACATAGCAGCAACTTACCTCTGGTGGCTTGCCGGTCTAGTCCCATTCGCTCTTTCTCTCTCTCTCTGAGTGAACCGGTGACAGAGAATGGGACTGGACAGCCTTTGGGCAGGGTTGGAGGCAAGTTGCTGCTGTGTGTTTTTCAATTCTTTTAATGTGTCCGGGCAACTACTGCGCCGATTTCCTTACCTGCACCGATTTCCTTAACTCTAGGGAAGGTTTTTCAGCAGAGGCCACATACGCTGGCCTAAGCAGAACTGGAGTAACTCTCAGCTGGCCAAACTTCCCTAATTGGTGTAGGTGGCTGGTTACGCCCCCTTTGGCTGAAAAAAAACTGACCTAAAAAAATCGTAGCTAACTGAGTTACACTGGTGCAAATTGATTGGGGAAACTGTGGTTTTTCAACTTAGGCCAAAAAGAGCAGCCTGCTCCAAAAAAACGGCACAAATCACTGGGGAAAATTGAGCCCAAAGTCTTATCAAAGCCTTTCATAATTTTAAAGACCTCTATCAGGTCACCCCTCAGCCTTCTCTTTTCAAGAGAAAAGAGACCCAGCCTGTTCATCCTTTCCCGATAGGTATAACCTCACAGTTCTGGTATCATCCTTGTAAATCTTTTTTGTACCTTGAGTGCATCTATATCCTTTTTATAATACAAGATCATAAGAAAAAGGAGCAAGAGTAGGCCATTCAGACCTTTGAGCCTGCTCCGCCATTCAATAAGATCATGCCTGATCTACCTCAACTCCACCTTCCTGCACTCTCTCCATATCCCTTGGTTCCCTTCGTATCCAAAAATCTATCGATCTCTGTCTTGAATATACTCAATGACTGAGCATCCATGGTCTCTGGGGTAGAGAATTTCAAAGATTCACAACCCTCTGAATGAAGAAATTTCTCCTCATCTCAGTCCTAAATGAATGTCCTTTTATCTTGAGACTGTGACCCCCTAGTTCTAGACTCCCCAGCCAGAGGAAACATCCTCCCAGCGTCTACCCTGTCAAGCCCCATAAGAATTTTATCCGTTTCAATGAGATCACCTCTCATTCTTCTGAACAGTAGAAAATGTAGGCCAATCTACTTAATCTCTCCTCATCGAACAATCCCCCCATCCCAGGAAACAGCCTAGTGAACCTTTGTTGCCTCCCTCTAAGGCAAGTATATCCTTCCTTAGGTAAGGAGACCATAACTGTACACAGTACTCCAAGTGTGATCTCACCAAGGCCCTATATAATAGCAGTAAGACTTCTTTACTCTTATACTCCAATCCTCTTGTAATAAAGGCTAAAATACCACTTACTTTCCTAATTGCTTGCTGCATGTTAACTTCCTGTGATCGTGTACAAGGACACCCAGGTCCCTCTGAGTAGCAACATTTCCCAATCTCAACATTTAAAAAAAATATTCTGCTTTTCTAATTTTTCCTGCCAAACTTCACATTTCATTCCATTTGCCATGTTCTTCTCCACTCACTGAATCTGTCTATATCCTTTTGCAGACTCTTTTCATCCTTCTCACAATTTACTTTCCCACTTGGCTTTGTATCGTCAGCAAACCTGGGTATATTACACTCAGTCCCCTACTCTAAATCATTGATGTAAATATCTGAGGTCCAAGCACTGATCCTTGCAGTACCCCACTAGTTACAGCCTGCCAACCCAAAAATGACCTGTTTATTCCTACTCTGTTTTCTGTCCATTAACCCATCCTCAATCCACGCTAATATATTACCCCCAATCCCATGAGCTTTACTTTTGTGTAATAACCTCTTGTGTGGTACCTTATCAAATGCTTTTTGAAAATCCAAATACACTACAACCACAAGTTGCCCCTTCTCTACCCTGCTAGTTACAACATCAAAAAACTCCATTCGATTTATCAAACACGATGCCCCTTTCATAAATCGGCATTGACTCTGCCCAATCTTGTTACCATGCCCTAATAATATTCTAGCATTTTCTCTATTACTGATGTTGGGCTAATTGATCTATAGTTCCAGGTTTTCTCTCTCCTTCCTTTCTTGAATAGTGGTGTTATGTTCGCTACCTTCCAATCCGCAGGGATCGTTCTAAAATCTAGGGAATTTTGGAAGATTAAAACCAAAGAATCCACTATCTCTGTAGCCACTTCTAGGATGTAGGACCTAGGATGTAGGCCATCAAGCCCAGGGGATTTGTCTGCTTTTAGCCTCATTAATTGTTTATTTAAATGTTTGCCATTGCTTATGCACCATCATATCTTTTAATCTAGTTTCACAATCTACCTTAGCTAACTCGCTCCTCATATCTATGTAGTTTGCTTTGTTCAGATTTAAGACCCTGGTTCTGGATTTAACTAAATCACTCTCAAACTCAATATAAAATTCTTTCATATTATGATCACTCTTCCCCAGAGCCTCCTTCACTACAAGGTTATTTATTAATCTTGTCTCATTGCACAATACTAGATCTAAAACAGCCTGTTGCCTAGTTGGTTCCTCGACATACTGACCTAGAAAACTATCTTGAATGCATTCCATGAACTCATCCTCCACACTATTACTGTAAACGTGGTTTGCCCAGTCTATATGAAAATTGAAGTCGCCCATGATTATTGTATTACCCTTGTTACAAGCACCTCTAATTTCCTGATTTATACTGTGCCCAACACTACAACTACTGTCAGGGGGCCTATAAAATGAATCCCACCAGTGTTTTCTGCCCCTTGTTGTTTCTTAGCTCCACCCAAAGTGATTCTACATCTTGATTTCCCAAGCCAAGATCCTTTTATCTCTACTGCCTTTATTCCATCATTTATTGTCAGGATTACCTCACCCCCACCCATCTTTTCCATTTTGCCTATCGCTTCTAAAAGTCAAATATCCTGAAATAGTTAGTTCCCAATTATGGTCACTCTGCAACCACCTCTCCTTAATGGATATTAGATCAAACCCATTTATTTCTTTTTGTGCTATTAATTCATCTATTTTGTTGCCAACACTTCACGCATTCAGTTATAGTGCCTTTAGCTTTTTTCGCTTTTTACCTGATGTCACCGTAGTCACTAATGCCCGATTACCTTTGTTAAGCTCTCTGTCCCTTTATAACCCACTCCTTACTTTTACCCAAATCGCTACTCGGCTCCACAGCCTTGACATTTCTCTTACTGGTTTTTGAATTTATCCTTTCCTGAATCCTCCCACTAGCCCCCCCCCCCCCCACCCCGCACTGCCTTTCATTAGTTTAAAGCCCTATCTATTCGATTTGCCAGGACACTGGTCCTAGCCTGGTTTAAGTGGAGCCCGTCCCAATGTATCAGCTCCCTCTTTTCCCAGTACTGGTGCCAGTGCCCCATGAAGTGAAAACCCTGCCTCCCACGCCACTCTTTCAGCCATGCACTTAACCTTCCAATCTGTTTGTCCCCTATGCCAATTTGCACTTGGCTCAGGTAACAATCCAGAGATTATTAGCTGTTAGCAATGTTTCATTAATTTTTTTTTTCGACGCACAACCCCTTTAAGGGGCTGTGAGGCCCATTCAGTAACATGAATGCGCAAAACTTAACATTGAAAAAGCTAGTCCCGGGCTGTGCAGAACCGGCAGAGAGCTGTGTGGTTGCGCAGCTTAAGGGGAGCGTTGCCCATGAGGTTCTGTGTTTTAATTTCAACCCTCGCGCCTCAAACTTTCAGCAGAATCTCATCCTAGTTCTACCTTTGTCATTGGTTCCTACTTGGACCACAGCAACTGGATCCTCCTCCCACTCCAAGTTCTTCTCCAGCCCCAAGGAGATAATCCTTCCCTGGCAACACAGCCTTCGGAACTCTCGGCTGCAGAGAACAGTATCTATCTCTGATTAATGATTATATTGTCTCTTACAACATTCCTTTTCATTCCTCCCACTTGAATAGCCTCCTGTACCACAGTGCCGTGCTCAGTTTGCTCATCCACCCTGCAGACTTTGCCCTCACCCACCCTGCAGACTTTGCCCTCACCCACCCAAGAAGCAAGAACCTCTTATCTGTTGGATAAGGGCAAAGCTCCTCCAGCACTGCACCTGAGGTCCCCTGACTGACCTGCAGTCACACCCTCCTGTCTCTGACCACTAACTATACCTGTACCATTGCCTGAGACCCTGAATTTCGGTCCCAAAATATATTTAGTTTTTTTAAAGTATCACTCACTGTAAAATGAGTTGTGTGTGAAGCACACACATTAACTGTTTAAAATTTAACTCTGCTTATTGGTGAGGGGTTCGAATCATCGGCCCGTTAGCTTGGGAGTAGAAACTCATAAAAAGAGCAATAAAGCTATGTTATCCCCACATAGTCCCCTTTATAACTACAGCAATAAATTTAATTTTAGTCGATAATTTATTTTGAAGACTATTTGCCAAGGCTATTAGTGCCCCTTTAGTCAAGGGCACTTGATTATTGTTTCAATATGCTATCTGGTGCAAACCAGAATATTAACGTCCAATATATCCCAACGTTCTCTAAACAAAAGGCAATACTAGAAAGATTCACAGATTTGGTCTGACCTTTCGAATAGAGCTCAGTCACATTTCTAGCATACGAAGCAGATCCAGGTGGGCAGGTTGCTACCCCAATGGGACTGAATTTATTTTTAAGAACAGAAAATTCAATCCCCTCACAGAAAGTATCAATTTATATCTGATACAGTATTTATTTAAATTAGGCATGTGTCCTGAATAATAATTGAATATAGATTCTGATAGGAATGTCTGTAGTTGGACCTGTAACTTCACCTCTGGAAACTATAGTCAGTAATTGTAATGTATGCACCTATGAGTATGCTCATGGTTTGTAGAGATGTACACCTGAGCCAGGGTCTCCCTGGAGATGGAGCACGCGGTGTCTACTGGTATACTCACGGCCTTCCGCAAGAGGTGGGCACCGGAGGGACTGGAGTGCATCATCACCCCAGTCAACCAAATTTTAATTTGACCCATTTACTGTTAAAAGTTTAATTTGTTTAACCTGTCGGTTTTAGTGCCCTTTTAGTCAAGGGCACTTTATTGTTTCAACAAAATAGTTGTAGATCTGTTTCCTCCTCGATTTTTGGCTGCACTAGAATCCCACACTCCTGATCTTTGGACATCCGATGTGGAGGGGAGCGGGCAGGTCGGAAGGCCTCCTTGTAGGACTGCTCCTAGCCATGGTGGCCATTAACTGGTCCAGGCAGCGGGCAGTCGTTCAGCCCGATTGCCTACCTCTCTTCCGTGGTTATGTTCGCGCCAGAGTGTCCCTGGAGATGGAGCATGCAGTGTCCACTGGTACGCTCACGGCCTTCCGCAAGAGGTGGGCACGGAGGGACAGGAGTGCATCATCACCCCCAGGAACAGAATTTTAATTTAATTTAATTTGATAAAGTTCGCATGTTAATTTGGATTTGTGGGTTCTAGTACCCTTAGAAAAAAAGGGGTACTTGATTTAAAAGTTCTTACAAAAATAGTTGTAGAGCTGTTGCCTCCTCGATTTTTGGCTGCACTTCAGTCACACAGTCCTGATCTTTGGGCACCTGGTGTGGAGGGGAGCGGGCAGGTCGGAGGGCTGCTCCTGGGCCTGGCCAAGGTGGCCATTAACATGTCCAGGCAGCGGGTGGTCAAGGGATCGTTCAGCCCGACTGCCTGCCTCTCTTCCACGCCAGAGAGTCCCTGAAGATGGAACACGTGGTGTCCACCGATACGCTCGTGGCCTTCTGCGAGAGGTGGGCACCGGAGGGACTGGAGTGCATCACCACCCCCGGCAACCAAATTTTTATTTAATTTAAAGTTTTATTTGGAAATTTGAGAGTTCTAGTGCCCTTACTAAAAGGGAGCATTTGATTTAAAATTATGCTCAATATAGTTGTAGAGCTGTTGCATTGAGTGGCTTAGCCAGTCATGTGATGTTCACAAGACTCAATAAAACCCCAGTTGAGTGTAGGTCATCCACAATGAGGTTGGTAGTTGTGAGCCGAATGGATAAACTGGTAATGTGTAGTGTGATTGTTAAACCTTTGTTAATAAACCAACTAGTACTCCAGTGTTGCTATGAATTCTTAAGCGAAGAACCCATGAGGCAAATACATTACAGTAATTAATGTGAACACGGCTGACATATTTTTGCCCAAATTATAAAAGTGACTGTTTCACTATTATCTTATACTACTGTACAGTATTACTAGCCAATATTACCTTGAGTCTCCAGAAAGTTGTGTCCAGGCCAGCACCGAGGTTTATAACCTGACAATTACAGCTGGTTTTCTTAATAAAAGCATCCAGCAATATATTCACTGCCTTTACACGGGCATAATAACCTACAAAGCAAAACAGCACGATTAACAATGTCTCAAAGCTGAGCCCAGGACTCAGTGGATAAATACACCCCCTTGGGAAGATCAGAAAGATCTCAGATTTGAGTCCCAATCTGTTCTGGTTTAGCTGATCTCAGGCAGGGCAGCAGTTCTAATGCTTCAATGGCCTCTGTGCCCATAGGCTAGAGACAGGGAAAATCAGCTATGGCTCTCTTGGAAAGTGCATGGGTGGACATAGGTGATGAGAGGTTTAGGCTTGACAGTGCTGCATTCTATGGCCAAATAGCAGCTGATAACCACCGTTTAGGTTTACACATGCATGAAGGCAAGCCACTTGGGTGAGATAGCAGAGGTACCCCAGTAAGAATGGGTGTTTCCAGGAAGGGGGGGAATTGATGGAAACAAAACACATAAAAGATAAAATTCAGGCTTACTATTACACAATCTATAAGACCTTTTTTTGTT
Organism: Pristiophorus japonicus; assembly: GCF_044704955.1. Classification (NCBI taxonomy): domain Eukaryota; kingdom Metazoa; phylum Chordata; class Chondrichthyes; family Pristiophoridae; genus Pristiophorus; species Pristiophorus japonicus. The sequence goes on along the minus strand of NC_091991.1, from coordinate 179,627,889 downwards.
TTTGAATACAATTAAAATATGTTAAGACATGGATTTCTCACATGTTGAGTTCTTAACTTCAGCAGTACCCTCAAGGAGAGGTTCAGCATAGAAGCCAGGCTCTATTTCTCAGGAAGCAAAAGTAAAAATGATGGACGCTGAGCTAGCCATCATAGATATCAAGACTGTCCCATCCCCCAAATGAAGGAGGCATGCCTGCATTCAGCAGAAACAGCTTTAGAGAGAATGAGCAATAAAAAAGAATTCATAAAAAGCTCTAATAAGGCCCATCCAATAGCTCATCCAGTGAGAGCTGTGCTACACAATTCAGGAAGATCGGAAGTTCAATTAGTCTGTGTTAAGTTAACTGATTACACACATGTGGACAATTGGCCCTCTCCATCTAAGTTAGGAAGGGGAAAATAGGCTAGGGTTCCTACTGATCGCTACCCAGCAACCCTGCTGGAAAGTGCTTTTTTTGTGAGGCTGTCTTGTGATGCCCACAGCCTGCTGACAGTCACTGTCTAGGTTTATAATTGAATAATAGCCACATGAGTGAGGTACTGGAATCTACCAGCACCCACAGAACTGTACCCAAACAAGGAGTCAACATCTTCAGGAAGTGAGCAGAGACAACTGGAAACATACAAATCAAGGCATAAAAGTATAGTGCAGAAGGATTTAACCAAAGCAAACAACGTGTGGTTAAAGCAACACGGTTCTATGCTTATGATACATGCATGAGACACATCTACTTTTGTGCCACTTGGTGGCGCAATAATGCATCAGCTTTCCATCTGTCGCTTAATAGATCTAAAATATTACTCTGGAAAACTGAAATCATCAGGAAAAAAATCAATCAGTAACTACTGCTGAAAAGTGTGGACATTTATGAGAACAAAACTGGGGTTGGCTGTGATGCTCTCCACAGCTGAATAGACAGGTTTTATTGTCTGGGCCCACTCGTTTAAAAACAACCACTTCGGATAATTAAAGACTGCTGTATCGCAGCAGAAAGTCAGTACCTACAGTCCATCAAATGAGTTGGGGAAATATTAGAAAAAGGTATGAAGTGAAGAAATGCGAGAAGGAAGGGGAAAGAAAACTGCAACAAAGATGCGGGAATTACCTCTGTTGATTTCAGGAGCTTTCCTTTCATTTGGCTGTTTTATAAAATACTGTATGTACGGGTCCTTCCAGTAGTTCATACTCACTGCAAACCTGCCAAACAGAAGAGGTAAACATCAATGAGAAACTCCACTGAAGTTGAACTGACAGTAATTTAACATGTGTTGTGGATTCTGCTACTGCAGTATTAAAAGAGCAACTAAGCAAATGGTTTATTTAATTCCACGGTAATCAGAAACACTGCACTTCTTACAAAAAACTATGACTTTTTAAAAAAAAAATTAAAACAGGTCTTCTCTATACAGTGTCCAGTGAATCTATAAGCCTTGGTGTTTAAAAAAATTTAATGTTTTGGATAGAAATCTTCAAATGGCCAGACCTACTGGTCTCACTACTCTATGATCAAACAAAGGGATGGCTATGGTCGTCAAGTTATCAAATCTCAGATGCATACTTGCAGATCCTTGCAATCTGAAATACCATTCCTATCACAAGGACAGTGATGATCAGTCAGTTTTTTTGCAAACAAATGATCAGGGCTGTGTTTCGGTTACTAATCTGATTTTACTAGGAAAGAACTGTCAAATACATAATGCACTTCTACAATGCCTACTCGAGATAGAAAGTAATCCTGCTTAAACAGACAGAGTTGTGTACAAACAAGTGGAAGTACCTGTTCTCTGTTCAACCCAGCAGTGTGACACTACTGAGGTTTAGAACTCATCATGTGCAGAATATGAACCATGTCCTGCACCATGTAGCACATACAATAGAATACACCACCACACCCAAGACAGTTTTCAAATACGGCCTGTCCCAATCCTCCAGTAGCTCTACCATTCCTACCTTTTACAAACTGTTGCATCATCACATGTGGAGCGGACTGCTTCGTCTGCTGTGTCATCAGATCCCGTGAAAGCATGGTTGGTAGCCATTAGATTCTCACACTGGGGGTAAAAAATATTACACCAGTGTTATTTTTGAGAAGTTTGTTACTACTTTCCACAAACTCATTCCCAACTCCCACAAATTCATAAACATTAACTATTGTGCCAGCTTATTTCTTAAACTATCTTCTCAGTGATACAATTTAACATACACGTTTGCTGTTTTACTATTACTCAATAGCAAGAATGTCCTTCCTCAGATGAGACCACCAAAACTGAACACAATATTCCAGGTGAGGCCTCACCAAGGCCCTGTACAACTGCAGTAAGACCTCCCTGCTCCTATACTCAAATCCCCTAGCTATGAAGGCCAACATACCATTTGCCTTCTTCATCGCCTGCTGTACTTACATGCCAACTTTCAATGACTGATGAACCATGACACCCAGGTCTTGTTGCACCTCCCCTTTTCCTAATCTGCTGCCACTCAGATAATATTCTGCCTTCGTGTTTTTGCCCCCAAAATGGATAACCTCACATTTATCCACATTATACTGCATCTGCCATGCATTTGCCCACTCACCGAACCTGTCCAAATCACCCTGGAAGTTAGATTTCTGCGGTTCGACAGATGCTAGATTCCTCCACTGAAATTACACTATTACACTAAGAATAAAATGTTAAACAGAAATTATTCTGAGGGGTTAGACTGTTACTCTGTTGAGTGAGGAGCTTAAAACTCAATTAGAACTATAGGCCTGAAGCTGCTGTCGGATCCTCAATAAAGTGCATTGAAGGCAGTACATTATCGGTCATCATCATCATAGACGGTTCCTTGAACGAGAATGACTTGCTTCCACACCAAAAGGGATGAGTTCATAGATGTTTCAATGGAGGACCCGATATTACAGTCCTGAATACCAGGGGTGGACGATGTCTGTGCGTTGATTTTTTTTAACGTGTGGTGACCGTTGCACATCAGCCACCACACGGGCTTGACAGAGCTAGGCCTTTATCTAGTAGCACGAGTAAACCAGGATGACTGGAGACCTGCTCTGCTGCACGGATCGAGTGCGCACACACATCGCAATGTGGGCTGGCCCGTGCTGCCCTTGAGCCCTCGGCTCTTCTTGGCCCCGTACCCTCATTTGCTGCACCTCCGCTACGATCATTTGCTGCACCTCCGCCACAAAATATTCGCCGCACTTCCGCGATGATCTTTCGCTGCATCTCCGCACCAAACATTTGCCACACCTCCGCCATGATCTCTCATCGCTCATCTCGTCACATCTTAGCCACGATCTCTCACCGCTCCTCCGCCTCAATCATTCGCTGTACATCCACCCCAACCTTCCCGCTCCTCCGCTGTGCCTGGGCCCCGCCGATGTTCCTGCCCACGCTCTAACCGGCGACCTGGGCCTTGATGATGTCACCCAGTCGCCCACCTCGAAGTTGTCGCACACTTGGGATGACTTGCACTGGAAGCTGTAGTGGCTTGCTCCGGAAGCTGTAGTGGCTTGCTCCAGCTCTTATACACCCGACCTGTGGTGGTGACCTCTCGCAGGTCGGGGTGGCCCACGATGTCGAAGGGCCCACGGTCCAGCTCTTTATACTCCCGACCTGCTACTAACTGTTAAAGCAGGAAGCCTGGAAAGAAATACCAAGTGACAGATCACTGTATTTTTATGTATCTGATTCCCCCAGTCAGTGCACACAGTCAAATACTTCTCCCGAATAAACAATACCACAACTTCAGAGTTCCTTCCTCATAGATGGCAATCACCAAATCCAGTTCAGCTCTTTCTCGATAGTCCTCTGGATAAGTTCATCCAAATTTCCCAACCCTCACCCTCCAGTGGGGGTCAGAGTAACTGTCCAGCCTTGAGCTGCTTGTGAGATAGGGAGACAGCCTGCGGACTTAATTAGCCACACAATTGGCCCCTCACAGCGCCCATACACAACCCAACTGGAAGGCAAGAGTAAATTGTCTACTTGGCACCAATTATTGTGGTCCTCATGCCCTATATTTTTGATGCAATGAATGCATTGCTTCCTTAGCCAATAATAACTGATGCTTATGATTCAGAAGTCATAGTGACTGCACTTAAGAAAATAATATAATAGAATATAATATAGACTCGAATATAAAAAGAGAATGGGGGCTTCATTTTTACAGAATTCATTATTATGGGCTCCTCCATGAAGCTCTGGAACCGCTGTTCGGGCACTGCAAAATAGGGAACATTGCAAACCCCCAGTTTTCTTTTTACAAGTAAGCATTGAATCATAGAATGACGCAGCACAGGAGGCCATTTGGCCCATTGTGTCTGTGCCGGCACTTTGAAAAAGCTATCCAATTAGTCCCACATCTTTTCTTCTCATCCCTTTCCCCACAGCTATGTAAATGTTTTCCCTTCAAGTATTTATCCAATTCACTTTTGAAAGTTACTATTGAATCTGCTTCCACCACCCTTTCAGGAAGTGCATTCCAGATCATCATAACTTGCTGCGTAAAAACATTGCTCCTCAGCTCCTTGTCTCTTTTGCCAATTTTCTTAAATCTGTGTGCTCTGGTTACAGACCCTCCTGCCAGTGCAAACAGCTTCTCCTAATGACGCTATCAGTACAACACAGACGGCTCTCGGATGCTCACACACACACTCTGCTAATCCGCACATTGCGTCCCTTGGACTTTTGCTGTTGTTACTGACACGGGAAAGCAATACCTTCGGTTCCTGCCTACGTCACGCAGTTACCTCTGACACTTCAGCAACACAGCTTCCGATTGGCACCTGTGGCCAAAATGAACGGATCAGCTCATTGGCTGGCCCGGGACTCCCTGATTGGGTGCCGAGCAGAGGGCACGAATCGCAGCTCCCATTGGGGAATGCGTAAGCCGCGCCTCCCGGTTGCTGAGGAAGCGCGCACTCGAGGGCTGAGTGCGCGCGCTTTGCTAGACTGAAATTAGATCCCAGTTCATAATGGCATTGGAAATTTCGTGACTTTGCAGTTTATATTTTGACTTCGTATTCCTCTCTGCGTCACCCTAGTCCCTGGGTACAGTCACTCTGGGTGCGTCATTCCTCTCTTGGGACAAATGTAACACGTGGGAGGATTGTTACCCCGTTGTGTTTAATGTTAATATTTCAAGAAGTCTATAGGAATTGCCTATGATGATGATGATGATGATATTGTATTTAAAAGTTTCTTCCTTGTGTTTAAATCGCTCCTCCTACAACAGTAGCTACACTTCAGAAGTACTGCATTGGCTGTAGAGCACTTTGGGACATACTGAAGTTGTGATGGGCGCTATATAAATGCAAGTCTCTTCCATCCTTATAATTTTCCCCAGAACTCTGCAATCTTCTGGCCTCTTGTATATTCCCCACCACCATTATCATCATCATAGGCGGTCCCTCGAACGAGGATGAGTTCACAGATGTTTCAATGAAGGACCCGATGTTCTCGTCCTGAACGCCAATTGAAGGGGTGAAAGATGCCTGTGCGTGGATTTTTTTAACGTGTGCCGACCGTTGCACATCAGCCACCACACGGGCTTGACAGAGCTAGGCCTTTATCCAGTGGCAAGGGATTAACCAGGACGACTGGAGATCTGCTCTGCTGCACGGACCTTGTGCACACACATATCGCAGTGTGGGCTAGCCCGGATCTGGTCATTATTACATATGCTGTTTGTAACCTTCACATAGCTGTAACCTTTATGTAACAATACTGTACACTGTATACACCTGAGTAATGCACACCTTGACCACAGGGGGTGAACTTGTGGGAGACACTCCTCACCTGGTCATCCAGGTATATAAAGGGAGGTCCCATGCAGGGTCATCACTTCTTGGTCCTGAGAATAAAGGTTCAGGTCACGTAGTGACCCTGTCTGCAGTACATGCCTCGTGTGATTCTATAGTAAGGTGTAAGGACACGAGAAACGGGAATCAACGACCCACGAGGATGGCCACCGAGGAACGGTACTGTGTCAGTGAGGACTGGGACGATTTCGTTGAGAGACTCCAGCAGAGCTTTGTCACGAAGGACTGGCTGGGAGAGGAAGCGGCTGGCAAGCGGAGGGCGCATCTACTGACCAGCTGTGCATCCAAGACGTATGCGCTGATGAAAGACCTGCTCGCACCCGAGAAGCTGGCGGACAAGTCCTTTGAAGAGCTCAGCACTCTGATCGGTGAGCACCTCAAACCGGCGAGCAGTATACACATGGTCCGGCACCGGTTCTATACAGACCGGCGTCGGGAGGGACAAAGCATATCGGACTTCGTTGCGGACCTTCGGCGTTTGGCCAGCCTCTGTAAGTTCACAGACGCCTGCAGTGGGGAGATGTTAAGGGATTTCTTCATTGAGGGCATTGGTCATGCCGGGATTTTCAGGGAGCTTATCGAGACCAAGGACTTGACTTTGGAAAGGGCAACGCTGATGGCTCAGACCATGGCAGGGGAAGAGGAGACCAAGATAATTTACGCGTGCAGCCCTGGTTCCAACGTGGTGATGGATCAGGGAGTTAACATTGTAAACGAGACTCAAAACCCTGCAGGCAGGCTTGGGCAATTCGACACCACCCAGGCAGCAACAGGCTCTAGGGTGGGCCAGCAACAGAGACAATGGCAAGGGGAATCGGCAATTCACGCCATCACAAGGGACAATGCGTCCTGGGATGAGACCATTGACACCCAGCAACAGAGTGCTCAGGAGTAATCAAAGAGACAATCAGAGAGGAATGCCTGGTAACAGTTCCTTTGTTCACAACAATCTCAGCTCACGCTGGAGGTGCGGTGGCAGAAATGCTGCGAAAATCTGTAGGTTTCAACAATTTATCTGTAGAAACTGTAACTTCAGTGGACATCTGGCCAGAATGTGCAGAAAGCCCATAGCGAGGCTAGTTTACGAGGCAGAGGAACCAGACGAGGGGTCTGCAAGGCAGGGTGATGCTTGGGGCAAAGCTATGGACGCAGAAGTCCAGCGGGTTCATTTGGCAGACATCCACAGCTCGTATACCAAAACGCCACCTATGATGATGAAAGTTCTATTAAATGGCATCCCGGTACGCATGGAGCTGGACACAGGAGCCAGCCAGTCACTTATGAGTGCCCAACAATTTGAAAAACTATGGCCACTCAAAGCTAACAGGCCCAAACTGAAACGCATTGACACGCAACTACGGACATACACCAGAGAGATCATCCCAGTACTAGGCAGTGCAAACTTGGTGATCACACACAATGGATCGAAGAGCCGGCTGCCACTCTGGATTGTCCCGGGGAATGGTCCCGCGCTCTGGGGAGGAACTGGCTAGCTGAGATGAACTGCAAATGGGAGGATGTGCATGCCATTTCATCGGTGGAGCGAAGTTCATGCTCACAGGTCCTACAGAAATTCGAGCCACTTTTTCAGCCAGGTGTCGGGACCTTTAAGGGCACCAAAGTAGTGATACACATCACCCCGGATGCCAAACCAGTGCACCACAAAGCCAGAGTCGTGCCGTATATGATGCGTGAGAGAATTGAGAGTGAGTTGGACAGGCTGCTAAGAGAGGGCATAATATCGCCTGTTGAATTCAGTGACCCCATCGTTCTGTCCTTAAAACGGATGGCTCGGTCAGGATTTGTGGTGACTACAAGGCCACCATCAACCGAGTGTCACTACAGGACCAATACCTGCTTCCGAAAGCGGAGGATCTTTTTGCCACGCTGGCAGGTGGCAAGCTGTTCACCAAGTTGGACCTCACATCAGCCTACATGACCCAGGAACAGGCCGAAGAATCCAAGCTTCTGACCACCATCACTACGCACAAGGGGCTATTCATTTACAACAGGTGTCCGTTTGGCATTCGTTCAGCTGCCGCTATCTTCCAGAGGAACATGGAAAGCTTGCTTAAATCTATCCCCGAAACAATCGTATTCCAAGATGACATCCTAATCACGGGTCGAGACACCGAGGAACACCTCCACAACCTGGAGGAGGTGCTACGCCGACTGGACTGGGTAGGCTTGCGACTAAAGAAGTCCAAGTGTGTATTTTTGGCCCCAGAGGTCGAGTTTTTGGACAGGAGGGTTGCCGCAGACTGGATCCGGCCTACGGACGGAATTCAAAACGGAGGTGATCCGTCGTGCGCCCAGGCCCGGCAACACATCGGAATTGCGGTCATTTCTGGGACTATTGAACTACTTCGGGAACTTTCTGCCGAACTTAAGCACATTGTTGGAGCCGCTGCACGTGTTCCTGCGTAAGGGTTGTGAATGGTTTTGGGGGGATTGTCAAGAACGGGCTTTCAATCGGGCACGGAATCTGCTTTGTTCTAACAAGCTGTTGACCCTGTACAACCCCTGTGTGATGCATCATCCTATGGGGTTGGGTGCGTGTTGCAGCAGAGTAATGATGAGGGCCAACTCCAACCTGTGGTTTATGCCTCCAGGTCGCTCTCCCAGGCAGAACGAGGATATGGGATGGTTGAAAAGGAAGCACTCGCATGTGTCTACGGGGTGAAAAAGATGCACCAGTACCTTTTCGGCAGAAGGTTCGAGTTCAAAACGGACCACAAACCGTTAACATCCCTGTTGTCCGACAGCAAGGCTGTCAATGTCAATGCGTCAGCTCGCATACAGCGGTGGGCCCTCACGCTGGCTGCGTATGACTACACCATACGGCACCGGCCAGGCACCGAAAATTGAGCTGACGCGCTCAGCAGGCTCCCACTGGCGACCACCGAGGGGGCGTCGGAACAAAGAGCGGAGATGGTCATGGCCGTCGAGGCTTTCGACACCGCAGGCTCCCCCATCACAGGCCGTCAAATCAAAATCTGGACCAACAGAGATCCCCTCCTATCCCTGATAAAGAAATGTGTCCTGACTGGGAATTGGGCGCCCGCACACGGAGCGTGCCCCGAGGAGGTCAGGCTGTTTCACAGACGGATGGACAAGCTCTCCATCCAAGCCGACTGCCTGCTATGGGGCAGCCGAGTAGTCATGCCCCAGAAAGGAAGGGAAGCATTCATCAGGGAACTCCACAGCGAGCACCCAGGCATTGTGCTAATGAAGGCCATTGCCCGGTCACATGTAAGGTGGCCGGGAATTGACTCAGACCTGGAACACTGTATTTGCAGGTGCACAACGTGTGCTCAGCTGGGCAATGCCCCCAGGGAGGCCCCACTCAGCCCGTGGCCCTGGCCCACCAGGCCATGTGTATTCACGTAGATTACGCGGGCCTGTTCATGGGAAAAATTTTCCTGATCGTTGTCGATGCATACTCGAAATGGATCGAGTGCATCATACTGAATTCGTGCACGACATCCACCACCGTGGAAAGTCTACGTACGGTCTTTGTGACCCACGGCTTGCCGGACATCCTGGTTAGCGATAATGGCCCGTGTTTCACTAGCTATGAATTCCAGGAGTTTATGTCGGGTAATGGTATCAAACACGTCAGGACAGCACCGTTCAAGCCGGTTTCCAATGGCCAGGCGGAATGTGCGGTTCAAATCATAAAACAGGGCATGCTCCGGATTCAAGGACCCTCCCTTCAGTACCGCCTATCACGTCTCCTGCTGGCCTATAGGTCCCGCCCGCATTCGCTCACGGGAATCCCGCCCGCGGAACTACTCATGAAACGCACGCTTAAAACGCGGCTGTCCCTCATTCATCCAGACCTGTCAGACATTGTTGAGGGCAAGCGCCAGTCCCAAATCGAGTGCCATGATCGCAACTCAGAGGGGAGATGCATAGAAATTGATGACCCTGTATTCGTTCTCAATCATGCTTTGGGACCCAAGTGGCTTGAGGGTACTGTAATTGGCAAAGAGGGGAATAGAGTCATAGTGGTCAGATTTAACAATGGGCAGATATGCCACAAACATCTGGACCAAGTAAAGAAAAGGTTCAGCATGGACACTGAGGAACCTGAGGAAGATCATGAGATGTCATCCATACCACTGCCAGTGAACGAGCAACAAGGACATTCAGCAGCATGCACAGTCCCTGCGGCCAGCCTGGACAGGCCGGAATCACCTCAGGCAACAGAGATGCATGCCAAGACTCAGCCACCAGAGCCCCAACTGCGGCGCTCCACGAGAGAGCGTCGACCGCCTGAAAGACTCAATCTTTGACCCAAAGACGTTGGGAGGAGGTGATGTCATGTTTGTAACCTTCACATAACTGTAACCTTTATGTTACAACACTGTACACTGTATACACCTGAGTAATGCACACCTTGACCACAGGAGGTGAACTTGTGGGAGACACTCCTCACCTGGTCATCCAGGTATATAAAGGGAGGTCCCACGCAGGGTCAGCACTTCTTGGTCCTGGGAATAAAGGTTCAGGTCACGTAGTGACCTTGTCTGCAGTACATGCCTCGTGTGATTCTATAGTAAGGTGTAAGGATAGTACACTGTTTGTGGGAGCTGGCTGTGCGCAAGTTGGCTGCACCAACAGGGTGACAAAGGGGTGGCACAATAAGCAACACGGATGCAATAGCCGAGGGATGAAGGCCAGGGCGCTAGACACAGACCAAGATCACAGCTGGGACCTGAGTTCAAACACACGGCAGATTTATGGGATGCAAGTCTGTCTCTTCCTGCTGGCTACAAGGATCCTGTGTGTGAAATGAATTTGCACAGTCTCCGAGCAGGAGTGAGTCTTAACTTGGCGCCAACTAACACTAAATTAGAAAGTCACTCAAGAGGTCACAGGATGGCTGGTGTGGGAAAATGCTCTGCTGATGCTAGGGGGGCTGGGGTGGGGGGGGGGGGTCGCTGTCCTGGTGATGAGGCTGAGGCCCATAGTGTTGGGGCTAATGTAGAAGGGGCTTTACTCCGCATCTACTTCTGTTACTAACGGCAGAGCGCTCGATTCTAACAACAGAAAGCATTCCATTCCCCATGCTTTCCCCATGACCTCACATTCTTGTGGGTCAAATCCACTGTGTTATATGTTCTGCAAAACGACCACACACGCCCAGACCTGGGTGATTGAAAGCTGGAGTGGGCAGGCTTGATTTAACATAAGAGCATAAAAAATAGGAGCAGGAGTAGGCCATTTGGCCCCTCGAGCCTGCTCCGCCATTCAATAAGATCATGGCTGATCTGATTTGATCATTCCCCACCACACCATTTATGGCTGTGTCTTCAGCTGCCCAGGCCCCATGCTCTGGAATTTCCTGCCTCAGCTCCTCTTCCTTTCCTCCTGTAATAAAATCTTCCTTAAAACAATTCTTTTTGACCAAGCCTCTCCCCTTGTAATCTCTCCTTTGTGGGAGCTTGCAGTGTGCAAATTGGCTGCCGAGTTTCCCACATTACAACAGTGACTACACTTCAAAGTACTTCATTGACTGTAAAACGCTTTGAGACATCCGGTGGTCGTGAAATGTGCTATATCATAGGGAATGGGAGAACAGCGTCCTCGATCAGGCCAACATCCCCAGCATTGAAGCACTTGACCACACTTGATCAGCTCCGCTGGGCGGGCCACATTTTTCGCATGCCTGACACGACTCCCAAAGCAAGCGGTCTACTCGGAACTCCTTCATGGCAAATGAGCCAAAGGTGGGCAGAAGAAACGCTACAAGGACATCCTCAAAATCTCCCTGATAAAGTACAACATCCCCACTGACACCTGAGAGTCCCTGGCCAAAGACTGCCCTAAGTGGAGGAAGTGCATCCGGGAGGGCGCTGAGCACCTCGAGTCTCATCGTTGAGAGCATGCAGAAACCAAGCGCAGGCAGTGGAAAGAGCGGACGGCAAACCTGTCCCACCCACCCTTTCCCTCAACGACTATCTGTCTCACCTGTGACAGAGACAGTGGTTTTTGTATTGGACTGTTCAACCACATAAGAACTCATTTTAAGAGTGGAAGCAAGTCTTCCTCGATTCCGAGGGACTGCCTATGATGATGAGAAGGTGCAAGTCTTTCTTTTTTTTCTGTACTTGGCCACAAAGTGCCTTGGTATGTTTTTTCTATGTTAGAGGTACTATATAAATTTGTACTGTGAAAATGGCTGCATTGACTCTGATTGGCTCTCCATTATCACATGACCTGACTGTTGATTAGTCCCCTTGGAGGATAAACCACATCCCGAAATTTCTTTGGAAGGTGTAACTGGAACCACCCAGCCCAAGTTCTGAGTGACTTTGCAAAGTGTAATTCGATCCATTCTGACTTCAGAAGCCAGAGGGAATAGATCTCCACCAACCCAGCAAAAGCCTCCCAAGTACCAGCCGAAGTCCCTTACTCCAGCCCAAGTGCATGCCTCTCCCAGCCTAAGTTCCTTACCCCCGTCATAGATGGGTCATTGTATGTGCGTCACGGATTGTTAACAGGTTTGAATGAATAGTGACAGCATCGTGACTTCTAAATTTCATCCACTCCAATGAAGTCCCTTGTAACACATGCACCGAGCTTTCCGAGAAATCGGATGTGGGTGTAAAGGGCCTTGGAAGAACGTGATCCGTCTACCCTGAGTTCCCTCTCTCCCCTCCAATCATCCCCCATCTCTCTCTCTCTCCCCACCCCCCGTCTCTCTCTCTCTATCTCCCCCCACCCCCTCGTTTCTCTCCCCTCCGATCACCCCCCGTCTCTCTCTCTCACCCACTCCCCGTCTCTCTCTCAACCCCCCATGTCTCCCTCTCTTCCCACCCCCCCTTCCCATGTCTTTCCCCCCTCTCCGTCTCTCTACCTACCCCCCCACCTTTCTCTCTCTCCCTTCTCCCCCCCTTCTCTCTCTCCCCCCTCCGCCGGTCTCTCTCCCCCCCCCACCCCCGTCTCTCTCTCTCTCCCCCCCCCTTGTTTCTCTCCCGGCCCCCATCTCCCTCTCCCCCCCACCCCGTCTCTCTCTCTCCACCCCCTCCATCTCTCTCTCTGTCTTCTCCCCCACCCCCCCCCCCCCCCCCCGGGTCCCCTCTCTTTCCCTCTCCCCCCCCGTGTCTCTCTCTTCTGTTTCCCCCCCTCTGGTCAGTCTCTCTTCCCCTCCCCCCATCTCCCTCTCCCTCCACCCCCGCCCCCCCCCCCGTCTCTCTCTCTCCCCCTCCTCCCATCACTCTCTTCCCCTCTCCTGTCCCTCTCTCACTCTCCCGTCTCTCTCTCTCTCTCTCAACCCCTGTCTCTCACCCACTCCTTGTCTCTCTCTCACCCACTCCCTGTCTCTCTCTCCTCCCCCCCACCCCTCCCCGTGTCACCCTCTCCTTCCCAACCCCCCTCCCCATGTCTCTCTCTCGCCCCCCCATATCTCTCTGTCCCCCCCACCCGTCTCTCTCTCCCCCCTCCGCCGGTCTCTCTCCCCCCCCCTCCCCAGTCTCTCTCTCTCTCTCCTCCCCCACTTGGTGTCTCTCTCTCTGTCCACACCCCCCACCCCCCCGTATGTCTCTCTCTTCCCCCCCACCCCTCCCCGTGTCTCTGTCTCCTTCCTCCCCATGTCTCTCTCTTTCCCCCTCCCCTGTGACTCACTCTCCACCCTCCTCCATGTCTCCCTATCCCCTCGCTGCCTCTCCCCCCCACCCCCGCTCTGCCCGCTGCCTCTCTCTCCCTCGCCCGTCACCTCTCTTTCCCCCGCCACCAGCTCCCCGAGCCGAAGCTCGATGCATCAGCTTCGCAGCTCGGTCAGAGGCTCGGAGGAACAATGTAGTCAATTGCCGTGCTCTACTTCCGGTTCCGGTTTTTGCGGGAGTCGAATGGGGCGGAGTCCAGAGGACGCAGGCACAGAAGGACAGAAAAAACACAATGCAAATAGTCACAATGATAAATTAAAGTGGACCAGTGTGAAGGGAGCAGTGTTAAACTGTTAAGTAGTTAATGAGAATCTAGTTTACATGCCGCTGATTAGCAAATATTTATACCATGTCGAACATTGTAAGATTTGAACATCCTCCTCTGAATTCCTTGTTCCCACCCCTTGGTGTCATCTGCAACTTATACTGACATGGACTGAGACTGTATATCTAGGTCATTAATGAATGCCTGGAACAAGAGGGGTTCTAACACACACCGTTTGGGCATGTGACTCTGTACATCCCTCTATTTTGACCTAGCTCTGCTTAAGACTACCCTCTGGTTCCTTCCTTCTGGCTGGTTATGAATCAGTGTTCATATTTCATATATTACAGAGCATAGGCAACAATTACAATGATTTTCATTCGTAGACCAGGCATTCCCAGTGTAGTTGAAACTGCTTTGATAGAGTTACAGATGCTTGTGTTCTGAACTTTTGTATACAATTATTTTTGTAGTACTGTAACTCTAAGAACATAGAACATAAGAAATAGGAGCGGGAGTAGGCTAGACAGCCCCTTGAGCCTACTCTGCCATTCAATAAGATCATGGCTGATCTTCGACTTCAACGATTTCCCACCCGATCCCCATATTCCTTGATTCCCTAGTCCAAAATTCTATTGATCTTAGTCTTGAATATACTCAACGACTGGGCAGCCCCAGCCCTCTGGAGTAGAGAATTCCAAAGATTCACAACCCTCTGAGTGAAGACATTTCTCCTCCTCTTAGTCCTAAATAGCTGACCCCTTATCCTGAGTCTATGACCTATGATCGGTTTCTTAACTGATAAGAGAATAAGGGGTTATGGGGAACAGGCAGGGAAGTGGACCTGAGTCCATGATCGGATCAGCCATGATCGTATTAAATGGCAGAGCAGGCTCAAGGGGCCATATGGCCTACTCCTGCTCCTATTTCTTATGTTCTACAACCTCTAGTTCTAGACTCTCCAGCCAGGAGACACAGCCTCTCAATATCTACCATGTCAATCCTCCTGTCCCCCGTCAATCTTGTATGTTTCAATGAGATCGCTTCTCATTATTCTAAATTCCAGAGCATATAGGCCCATTCTACCTAATGTCTCCTCAAAAGACAACCCTCTAATTTCCAGGAATCAATCTAGTGAACCTTTGTTACACCCCCTCTAAGGCAAGTATATCCTTCCTTAGGGTATGGAGACCAATACTGTGCACAGTACTCCAGGAGTGGTCTCACCAAAGGCTTGTACAATTGCAGCAAGAGTTCTTTACTCTTGTACTTCAAATCCCCTTGCAATAAAGGCCAACCTTTGCCTTCCTGATTTATTACTGAACTTGCTTGTTAACTTTTTGTGTTTCATGTACAAGGGCTCCCAAATCCATCTGAACATAAATATTTAATAGTTTCTCACCATTTAAAAAATATGCTGTTTTTCTATTCTTCCTACCAAATTGAATAACCTCACATTTCCCCACATTAAATACCTTCTGCCACTTTCCCACTCACTTAACCTGTCTATATCCCTTTGCCAACTCGAAGTGATACCATTTAGTGCCATTAGATGGCAGGAAAGGCAACTGTCCTTGTTTAATATTGCAGAAGATTGATCAATAATAGTGTTCTAACCAGATATATGTCGAGTGCCCCAATTCATAATCAGACTTTTCCTGTAGAATTCAAATTTTACCCAATATTTATTTGATGGTTTCAATTTTTCTGCCTTCACATGTAAAAACATACAAACAAAATATGTAAAAATTATAATGGTTTGCTAAATTGTAAGACACAGATTTATAGCTTAAGCTGTAGCTATACCAACATTTCTTCATTCATATTGTGAGATATCCAGCAGCCTATGGGGAATAATCCTGAGAATTGGCCTTTGTTGAGTTTTTGGTACTCATGGATTATATTAACCCCCAGGTATATGAAACCCGCTCAGGACCCTTTAAAAGAGAATTAACTTATAATGGTTGGAGAACACTGGGCGACTACCAGCATGGCTCCTGTTTTTTTGTAGTTTATCTTGTACCTCAAGTGAGCTCCAAATATTTTAATGCAGTTGCTGATGTTGGGGATTGAACGCGTACATCCGAGCCAGGGTGTCCTAGGATATGGAGCACGTGGTGTCCACCGGTACGCTCGCGGCCTTCCATGAGAGGTGGACGCCGGAGGGACTGGAGTGCATCATGACTCCCAGCAACCAAATTTTAATTTGATTTTATATGTTTTAAAGCTTCATTTGTTTTATTGTCAGGTTTTAGTGTCCCCCTCCCCTTTTATAGGGAGCACTTGTATAATGTATGGTTTTAGTGCCCAAATAAAAAACACAAAAAACCCCACAAAAAAAAAGGGCCTTGATAAGAGTTTGGAGTGTACCCCAGATCAGGGGGCACTTGATTTAACTGGTTAATTTTGTTTCCAACCAAAAGAGTTGTTGGGGATTGAAGTGAGGGGATCTGAGGTATAGAAAAATGCTTCATTTAGATAAGATGAAATATTGTGCTCAATTCCTTCCACAATGATGGTTTCTATTGTGAGTGTTGCTACACCTAGGGTAAGAGTGGAATGTCTGCTGGCTTCACCTGGTGAGGTTAAAGGATGGAAGAGTTCAGCTGCTAGTTCACTATGGATGCAGAGTTTGAATAGAGTAGGCTGATCTATTTGATAAACCTTTTCTGAAGCCCATTTCCTTTCAGATAGGCCTACCCCATTCTATTGATCCTTTTTTAAGGATAGCGTAAGGGCAATCAAGATCTTCGCATGTACAGCTCAACGGATAGAGCCCAAGTTCCAGGGAGGAAGGAACTTGCATTTATACAGTGCCTTTCATGTTCTCAGAATATCTCAAAGTGCTTCCTTCACAGGCAAAAAAATATTTTTGATGTGTAGTTACTGCTATGTAGGCAAACACAACAGCCCAGATGTGCCCAATAAGTCACAAAAACAGCAATGAGATGAAGGACCAGTCAATCTAGTTTTTGGTGGTGCCGGTTGAGGAATAAACATTGGCCATTTGTGTATGCATTACCAGAACTCCCTGCTCTTTTTTTGAAAAAGTATCAACGGATCTTTCATATCCACCACAATAGACAGATTTGGCTTTGGTTTAATATTCAGTTCTACACTGAACTATCAGTTTAGATTCTATGCTCAAGTGCTGGAGTTAGAGCTTGAACTCACAACCTTCTGACTCAAACGTGAGAGTGCTACCACTAAGCCAGGGTGGCATCCAGATTGTGACAGTTATCTTGTACAAATCACTGGTCTGTTTCCACCTTGGTATTACACACATCGCTTCTCGGCCTTTTGGCTAAGATCATGCGTAACTGACCTGACAGGGGAGTAACCATGACCCCAAAGTGGTTCTCCCTGGATCAGGAAGGTGGTTCTCCTATGCTTTTTGGAAATAGGAGGTGGGTGGGGTGGATTGACCCATCCACCTCCACGGAGGTGTGTGGGGGGCTTGACCCATCCACCTCCATGGCACGAACCTGGTATTGCAGTACTTCCAGGAACGGTGCAGTGGCTCTAGGCCTTTTGGCTAAGAGCATTGGCGCAGAGTGATCCTTGATGTGTGCAAGGTGACCTCTGGCGTTTGTGATTTGACAAAGAATTGGAAAGACTGGCTACGAATTTTAAAAAATTAAAAAAAAAAATTACACACATTTCTGGGCACTGTACCTCAGGAGATATCCTGGTCTTGGAGGGAGTGCAAAGAAGGACAACAAAATTGACAAATTGGACTGGAGACCAGTAATATGAGGAAAGACTAAAGGTAATGAGGAATAAAGATGGTTTAGAGGTGTCCTTATTGTTATATTTAAAATATTCAAGGGAATAGATCAACTGGATCATGGAGTGATGTTCAAAGTTCAAGGGGATTTTTTGGCAGGCAACATTACTGAAGGATACCAGTGATTAAGTGGTACAATATAAAGAGTCTGTGACCTTTAGACCTAGCATAATGGTTGTTTCTGGTCATGTACTGCTCAGTGTTAATAAAGAAATTGGGATATACTTGGGAGAGAAGTATGGGAAGGTTAATTCTGTACATCTAGTAAGGCATCATGAATAATCATGGTTACCTAGAGTTGGCTTGATTACCTTAGGCAGTTGGTGAGGAATTTCTAAGAGCATTTCCTGAAATTGGTCAGTCTTTTGCCCCTTGCAGGAGTTAGCATTACCTTTAGCTGGGGACTAAATCAGTAAGGCTATTAGTGATTTTAAAGAAGAGCACAGCATATCCATTGTGAGCTATTTTGTTCTTTGTAACCAATCATAATATCAACAATTGGAATTGCTGATCAGGAAAGTGGCGCATGAATAGTTGGATTTGTTGATGCCAACCAATTGGTGATAAACATGGAATCATGACCAGATGGTAAACTACCAAATGAACCTTCATGTTCATGTTTTAAAAGCCAGCAAAGAACGACTAAAAAAATGATTAAGAAAGTAAACTAGCACAAAATATAAAAACAGATAGCAAGAGTTTCTATAAGTATATAAAAAGGAAAAGGATGGCTAAAGTAAATGTTGGTCCCTTAGAGGACGAGGCCGGGGAATTAGTAATGGGGAGCATGGAGATGGCAGAAACTCTGAACAAATATTTTGTATCAGTCTTTACGTTAGAGGACACTAACAATATTCCGACAGTGGATAGTCTAGGGGCTATTGGGGGAGAGGAACTTAACACAATCACAATCACTAAGAAGGTAGTACTCAGTAAGATAATGGGACTAAAGGCAGATAAATCCCCTGGACCTGATGGCTTGCATCCTAGGGCCTTAAGAGAAGTATTGGCAGAGATTGTGGATGCATTGGTTGTAATTTACCAAAATTCCCTGGATTCTGGGGAGGTCCCGGCAGATTGGAAAACTGCAAATGAAACGCCCCTATTTAAAAAAGGAGGCAGACAGAAATATAGACCAGTTAGCTTAACATCTGTGGTTGGGAAAATGTTGGAATCCATTATTAAAGAAGCAGTAGCAGGACATTTGGAAAAATAAAATTCGGTCAGGCAGACTCAGCATGGATTTATGAAGGGGAAGTAGTGTTTGACAAATTTGCTGGAGTTCTTTGAGGATGTAACGAACAGGGTGGATAAAGGGGAACCAGTGGATGTGGTGTATTTGGACTTCCAGAAGGAATTTGACAAGGTGTCACATAAAAGGTTACTGCACAAGATAAAAGTTCACGGGGTTGGGGGTAATATATTAGCATGGATAGAGCATTGGCTAACTAACAGAGAACAGAGAGTTGGGATAAATGGTTCAATCGCTGGTTGGCAATCAGTAACTAGTGGGGTGCCGCAGGGATCAGTGCCGGGAACTGAACCATTTACAATCTATATTAACGACTTGGAAGAAGGGACTGAGTGTAACGTAGCCAAGTTTGCTGACGATACAAAAATGGGAAGAAAAGCAATGTGTGAGGAGGACACAAAAAAATCTGCAAAAGGACACAGACAGGCTAAGTGAGTAGGCAAAAATTTGGCAGATGGAGTATAATGTTGGAAAGTGTGAGGTCATGCACTTTGGCAGAAACAAATCAAAGAGCAAGTTATTATTTAAATGGAGAAAGATTGCAAAGTGCCGCAGTACAGTGGACCTGGGGGTACTTGTGCATGAAACACAAAAGGTTAGTATGCAGCTACAACAAGTGATCAGGAAGGCTAATGGTATCTTGGCCTTTATTGTAAAGGGGATGGAGTATAAAAGCAGGGAAGTCTTGCTACAGCTATACAAGATTTTGGTGAGGCCACACCTGGAATACTGCGTGCAGTTTTGGTTTCCATATTTACGAAAGAAAATACTTGCTTTGGAGGCATAGAAACATAAAAAATAGGTGCCAAGTAGGACATTCGGCCCTTCAAGCTTTCACCACCGTTCAATAAGATCATGGCTGATCACTCCCTCAGTACCCCTTTCCTGCTTTCTCTCCATACCCCTTGATCCCCTTAGTCGTAAGGGCCATATCTAACTCCCTCTTGAATATATCCAATGAACTGGCATCAACAACTCTCTGTGGCAGGGAATTCCACAGGTTAACAACTCTCTGAGTGAAGAAGTTTCTCCTCATCTCAGTCCTACATGGCCTACCCCTTATCCTAAAACTGTGTCCCCTGGTTCTGGACTTCCCCAACATCGAGAACATTCTACCCACATCTAACCTGTCCCGTCCCGTCTGAATCTTATATGTTTCTATGAGATCCCCTCTCATCCTCCTAAACTTCAAAGTATAAAGGCCCAGTTGATCCAATCTCTCCTCATATGTCAGTCCAGCCATCCCGGGAATCAGTGTGGTGAACCTTTGCTGCACTCCCTCAATAGCAAGAACGTCCTTCCTCAGATTAGGAGACCAAAACTGAACACAATATTCCAGGTGAGGCCTCACCAAGGCCCTGTACAACTGCTGTAAGACCTCTCTGCTCCTATACTCAAATCCCCTAGCTATGAAGTCCAACATACTATTTGCCTTCTTCACCACCTGCTGTACCTGTATGCCAACTTTCAATGACTGATGAACCATGACACCCAGATCTCGCTGCACCTCCCCTTTTCCTAATCTGCCGCCATTCAGACAATATTCTGTCTTTGCGTTTTTGCCCCCAAAATGGATAACCTCACATTTATCCACATTATAATGCATTTGCCATGCATTTGCCCACTCACCTAACCTGTCCAAGTCACCCTGCAGCCTCTTAGCATCCCTCTCACAGCTCACACTGCCACCCAGTTTAGTGTCATCTGCAAACTTGGAGATATTACACTCAATTCCTTCATCTAAATCATTGATGTATATTGTAAAGAGCTGGGGTCCCAGCACTGAGCCCTGCGGTACTCCACTAGTCACTGCCTGCCATTCTGAAAAGGACCCATTTATCCCGACTCTCTGCTTCCTGTCTGCCAACCAGTTCTCTATCCACGTCAGTACATTACCCCCAATACCATGTGTTTTGATATTGCAAACCCATCTCTTGTGTGGGACCTTGTCAAAAGCCTTTTGAAAGTCCAAATACACCACATCCACCGGTTCTCCCTTGTCTACTCTACTAGTTACATCCTCAAAAAATTCCAGAAGATTTGTCAAGCATGATTTCCCTTTCATAAATCGATGTTGACTTGGACTGATCCTGTCACTGCTTTCCAAATGCGCTGCTATTTCATCCTTAATAATTGATTCCAACATTTTCCCTACTACTGATGTCAGGCTAACCAGTCGATAATTACCCGCTTTCTCTCTCACTCCCTTTTTAAAAAGTGGTGTTACGTTAACTACCTTCCAGTCCATAGGAACTGATCTAGAGTTGATAGACTGTTGGAAAATGATCACCAATGCATCCATTATTTCTAGGGCCACTTCCTTAAGTACTCTGGGATGCAGACTATCAGGCCCTGGGGATTTATCGGCCTTCAATCCCATCAATTTCCCTAACACAATTTTCCGCCTAATAAGGATATCCTTCAGTTCCTCCTTCTCACTAGACCGTCGGTCCCCTAGTACTTCCGGAAGGTTATTTGTTTCTTCCTTTGTGAAGACAGAACCAAAGTATTTGTTCAATTGGTCTGCCATTTCTTTGTTCCCCATTATAAATTCACCTGAATCCGACTGCAAGGGACCGATGTTTGTCTTCACTAATCTTTTTCTCTTCACATATCTATAGAAGCTTTTGTTATCAGTTTTTATGTTCTTGGCAAGCTTCTTCTCGTACTCTATTTTCCCCCTCTTAATTAAACCCTTTGTCCTCCTCTGCTGAATTCTAAATTTCTCCCAGTCCTCAGTTTTGCTGCTTTTTCTGGCCAATTTATATGCCTCTTCCTTGGATTTAACACTATCCTTAATTTCCCTTCTTAGCCACGGTTAAGCCACCTTCTCCGTTTTATTTTTACTCCAGACAGGGATGTACAATTGCTGGAGATCATCCATGTGATCTTTAAATGTTTGTCATTGCCTATCCACCGTCAACCCTTTAAGTATCCTCTGCCAGTCTATTCTAGCCAATTCACACCTCATACTGTCGAAGTTACCTTTCCTTAAGTTCAGGACCCTAGTCTCTGAATTAACTATGTCACTCTCCATCTTAATAAAGAATTCTACCATATTATGGTCACTCTTCCCCAAGGGGCCTCGCACAACAAGATTGCTAATTAGTCCTTTCTCATTACACATCACCCAGTCTAGGATGGCCAGCTTCCTAGTTGGTTCCTCGACATATTGGTCTAGAAAACTATCCTTAATACAATCCAGGAAATCCTCCTCCACCGCATTGCTACCAGTTTGGTTAACCCAATCAATATGTAGATTAAAGTCACCCATGATAACTGCTGTACCTTTATTGCACGCATCCCTAATTTCTTGTTTGATGCTGTCCCAACCTCACTACTACTGTTTGGTGGTCTATACACAACTCCCACTAGCGTTTTCTGCCCTTTGGTATTCCGCAGCTCCACCCATACCGATTCCACATCATCCAAGCTAATGTCCTTTCTTACTATTGCATTAATTTTCTCTTTAACCAGCAATGCCACCCCGCCTCCTTTTCCTTTATGTCTAACCTTCCTAAATGTTGAATACCCAGCCTTGGTCACCCTGGAGACATGTCTCTGTGATGCCAATTACATCATACCCGTCAACTGCTATCTGCGCAGTTAATTCGTCCACCTTATTCCGAATACTCCTCGCATTGAGGCACAGAGCCTTCAGGCTTGTCTTTCTAACACAATTTACCCCTTTAGAATTTTGCTGTAATGTGGCCTTTTTTGCTTTTTGCCTTAGGTTTCTCTGCCCTCCACTTTTACTTTTCTTCTTTCTATCTTTTGCTTCTGCCCCCATTCTACTTCCCTCTGTCTCCCTGCATAGGTTCCCATCCCCCTGTCATATTAGTTTAACTCCTCCCCAACAGCACTAGCAAGCACTCCCCCTAGGACATTGGTTCCAGTCCTGCCCAGGTGCAGACCGTCCGGTTTGTACTGGTCCCACCTCCCCCAGAACCGGTTCCAATGTCCCAGGAATTTGAATCCCTCCCTTCTGCACCACTCCTCAAGCCACGTATTCATATGAGCTATCCTGCAATTCCTACTCTGATTAGCACGTGGCACTGGTAGTAATCCTGAGATTACTACTTTTGAGGTCCTACTTTTCAATTTAGCTCCCAGCTCCCTAAATTTGTCTCGTAGGACCTCATCCTGTTTTTTACCTATATCATTGGCAGTTCAGAGAAGGTTCACTAGGTTGATTCCAGGGATGAGGGGGTTGACTTATGAGAAAAGGTTGAGTAGGTTGGACCTCTACTCATTGGAATTCAGAAGAATGAGAGGTGATCTTATCGAAACGTATAAGATTATGAGGGGGCTTGACAAGATGGATGCAGAGAGGATGTTTCCACTGATGGGGGAGACTAGAACTCGGGGGCATGATCTTAGAATAAGGGGCCTCCCATTTAAAACAGAGATAAGGAGAAATTTCTTCTCTCAGAGGGTTGTAAATCTGTGGAATTCGATGCCTCAGAGAGCTGTGGAAGCTGGGACATTGAATAAATTTAAGACAGAAATAGACAGTTTCTTAAGCGATAAGGGGATAAGGGGTTATGGGGGGTGTGCAGGGAAGTGGAGCTGAGTCCATGATCGGATCAGCCATGATCTTATTGAATGGCGGAGCAGGCTCGAGGGGCCGTATGGCCTACTCCTGTTCCTATTTCTTATGTTCTTATGTTCTTAATACCTTTGTCCAAAGGACTTGAAGCAGCTTGATTTCAAGTCTTGCCGGTAGAAGATTGCCAAACTGTGCTTGAATATAGAGCACTTCATTGCCATTTATGCTGTGATTAAGCTAAAAAGAGATCACAGCCAGGGGGCAAATACAGGCTTCTTTAGTACCTGGTCTAGTTAGAGATGATTGACGAGGTTTCGGGCGGTGGGCAATTTCGGATCCTGTGACTGCATGCACGTAGTTGTGGGAGCCAAAGGCAACATCATTTCTGTTTCGGACTCTAGCTCGATAAACTTTTTCACGAATGTTCATCAGTGGAAATTTACTGGAACTAGGGAAGCTAAAATTGCAGAGAATGCCATCGTACTTCCTCAGCAAGTTGAAAGAGATGAACGATGATGACTTGTCAAGATGGACTGGTTTCAATACCCTGCTACAGAAAACTTAAATCCCACCCATGTCAAACATTGGCCACCTTCCAGTCATCGATGCCAGCCCTACTAAGCTTAATACAGTGTACACAATCTTGCCACGAAGTGTTGATATTGCAGACAAGCTCGGACTGGATAAGATTGTCGTGGCAATGGACCAGGAGATTCGTTGGATGAATGCCCTCTTCATGCACCAGTTCCAACTGTCACAGGACGGGAGAGTGGAGAGCACCAGTTCAAACTGTCACAGGAGCATCCAGTCGTGCCCCGGTAGCTGCCCCCAAGGGAAGTGGAGTGTGGGAAATTGCACTCCGCTTCCATTGATGGGTGGTAAGGCCAATTCTGCGGCGGGAGCAGGACTTCCACGCTGGGGGCTAAAATTCCCTGCCGAAGAAGGTTACTGCCCCCAAGGTGGGAGCCTGTGGGAGGCAGAGGGAGGTTGAGGGGAGACGGGGGCGGGGGATGGAGGGGAGAGTGGTGGAGGTGGGGGGGCGGAGAAACTCAGGGCAGGGGATAGGAAGGGCCACATTGCAGCGAAGGTCTGGGGGGGCGAAGTGTGTTGGAGGGGCGGGCCTGGGGGCTCTGTGCCTCGGTGCGGGGAGTGTTCAGAGTGGGGTGGATGGGTTGACTGCGCAGATGGCAGTTGGTGGATGTGATGTGGTTGGCGTCGCGGGGGGGTGGCTCCGGGGTGGCCGGGGCTGGGGGCTCGACATCCGGGGGTGTTCGGCATTTGGGAAGGATTTTGATGGGATGGGGCGGGTTGGGTGCGGTGGGAGTGTTCCCGGTGTTGGGTGGGTCCGGAGCCGGGGGTGGGGGGCACGCTCTTGGGATGGGGGGGTGGGCTGTTTGGTGCTGGGATTGGGAGAGACTTCTTCACTCAGGTAGTTTTTGACCTGTGGGGTTTCCTGCCGCGGAGAGTTGTTGATGCCAGTTCATTGGATGTGTTCGGGAGGGAGTTGGATGTGGTCCTTGCGGCTGGGGGGATCGGGAAGTGTGGAAGTAGCGTGGGGGGGAGGTGCTGGGGTGGGTGATCAGCCATGATCTTGTTGAATGGCGGTGCAGGCTCGAAGGGCCGAATGGCCTACTCCTGCACCTATTTTCTATGTTTCTATGTAAAATTTAAAATTAATATCATTATACCTTAACGAATACTTTGCATCTGTTTTCACAAATGAAGGGGGCAATGCAGATACTGCTATCGAGGAGGAGTGTGATATTCTGGATGAAATAAATATAGTGAGAGTGGAAGTATTAAGGGGTTTAGCAGCTTTGAAAGTAGATAAGTGCCCAGGCCCGGATGAAATGCATCCCAGGCTGCTGAGTGAAGTAAAAGAGGAAATAGCAGAGGCCTTGACCATCATTTACCAGTGCTCTTTGGATTTGGGGATGGTGCCAGAGAACTTGAAAATGTGGTACCCTTGTTTAAGAAGGGAAAAAGGGATAGGCCGAGTAATTACAGGCCTGTCAGCCTAACCTCAGTGGTGGAAAAATTATTGGAAAAAATCCTGAAAGACAGGATAAATCTGCATTTAGAACATCAAGGATTAATTAGGGACAGTCAGCATGGATTTGTTAAGGGAAGATCGTGTTTGACTAACCTGATTGAATATTTTGAGGAGATAACCAAGAGGGTCGATGAGGATAGTGTGTACAATGTAGTGTATATGGACTTTAGCACAGCTTTTGTTAAGGTCCCACATGGTAGACTGGCCATGAAGTTTAAAGCCCATGGGATCCAGGGCAAAGTGGCAAGTTGGATCCAAAATTGGCTTGGAGGTAGGAAACAGAGGGTAATGGTTGATGGATGTTTTGTGACTGGAAGGATGTTTCCAGTGGGGTTCCGCAGGGCTCAGTACTGGGTCCCTTGCTTTTTGTGGTATATATCAACGATTTAAATTTGAATATAGCGGGTATGATTAAGAAGTTTGCAGACGACACTAAAATTGTCTGTGTGGTTGATAATGAAGAGGAAAGTCATGGGCTGCAGGAGGATATCAATCGACTGGTCAGGTGGGCAGAGCAGTGGCAAATGGAATTTAATTCCGAGAAGTGTGAGGTAATGCACTTTGGGAGGGCTAATAAGGAAAGGTTATGCACATTAAGCGGTAGGCCACTTAATAGTGTAGATGAACAAAGGGACCTTGGAGTGCATGTCGACAGAGCCCTGAAAGTTGCAGGCCAGGCGGATAAGGTGGTTAAGAAGGCATACGGAATGTTTGCCTTTATTGGCCGAGGCATAGAATATAAGAGCAGGGAGGTTATGCTTAAATTGTATAATACTTTGGTTAGGCCACAGCTGGAGTACTGCGTGCAGTTCTGGTTGCCGTATTATAGGAAGGATGTGATTGCATTAGAGAGGGTGCAGAGGAGATTTACTAGGATGCTGCCTGGAATGGAGAATCTTAGTTATGAGGACAGATTGGAGAGACTGGGTTTGTTCTCACTGGAACAGAGGAGGTTGAGAGGAGACCTCATTGAGGTGTACATAATATTGAGGGGCCTGGACTTAATGGATAGTAAGGGCCTATTTCCATTGGTGGCGGGATCTATTACGAGGGGGCATAGTTTTAAGGTGGTTGGTGGAAGGTTTAGAGGGGATTTGAGGAGGGGGCTTCTTTACGCAGAGGGTTGTGGGGATCTGTACCTCGCTGCCTGGAAGAGTGGTGGATGCAGAAACCCTCACCACTTTTAAGAGATGGTTGGATGGGCACTTAAAGTGCCGTAACCTGCAGGGTTACGGACCTAGAGCTGGTAATTGGGATTAGACTGGATAACCTTTTGTTGGCCGGCGCAGATATAATGGTAAGTACTGCAGGGAATCGAATACAGCCAGGGTGATCTCCTGGACTAGTTTCGATCACCTGGATGGGTCGGAGAGGAATTTTCCATTGGAAAAGCACAATGACAAATTAACATCAAGGTACAGTTTCAACTGAATTATGGGAGCTAGAAAAACTAGAATAGTAGTAATTGCAATCAATTTTTATTGTAACAATGTAATAGACGCAATTATGAATAGGATGACCATGTGATAAGAGAAATTAAGTTAGCCATTGAACAGAACCTTGCTTGGGATAGTTATCATATCACATAATGGGAGTGCAGCAGTTCAGAGTGGTAAATCTGAGAGTTTGGTAAGTGAGAGAGTTCGGTGAAGTGGGGGCGGGATGTGTTGCTTTGCCTTGTTTTTCCTCCCTTTTTCCACAGAGCGGCGGCGAACCTGAGTGGGAGCAGACCGAGGCTTGAGAGTGGGGATAAAAGCTGCAGCAGACCTGCATCTTCAAGGAATCTAATATGCCCAGTGTGATCTCCTGGACTAGGTTCGATCGGACTTGGTTGGACCGGAGAGGAATTTTCCCAGATTTTTTCCCCAATTGGCCTGGGTTTTTATCTGTTTTTTTGCCTCTCCCAGGAGATCGCACGGCTCCAGGTGGGGAGTGTCATGTATCTCACACTACTGTATATAACTGTATCTTACCATGCTATACATGACTGTAACTGGATATGACCTGTAACCACAAGCATACTTTACCACCAGGGGTGCACTTGCAGGAGACACTGCATACCTGTTCCACACAGGTATATAAAGGCAGGTCTCAGGTAAGTGTGGCACTCGAGAGCTGTGAAATAAAGATGCAGATCCAGAGTGACCTTGACTTCAGCATGTGTCTCGTGTACGTCTGTACTGCAGGATCAGGACTTTACAGTGGCGACGAGTTACGGGATTACAGAATCCACAGAATGGCTACCAACGGCTCAGATGAGAAATACAATGCTGGAGACAATTGGGAGGACTTTATAGAAAGGCTCCAGCAAAGCTTTGTAACCAAAGACTGATTAGGCGACGATAAGGCAGACAAGAGAAGAGCCCATCTCTTGACCAGCTGTGGCTCGAAAACATACACCTTAATGAAGGACCTGCTGGCACCCGAGAAACCAGCAAGCAAGTCATTTGAGGAGTTGAGCACACTGGTGAGAGACCACCTGAAGCCAGCGAGCAGCCTACACATGGCCAGACACAGGTTCTACAACTACAGATGCTGTGTGGGCCAGAGCATACCCGATTTTGTGGCGGAACTTCGGAGGCTAGCTAGTTTATGTGAGTTCTCCGATGAACTAAGGAGAGAAGTACTGAGAGTCTTTTATTGAAGGAATAGGCCACGCAGGCATATTCCGAAAGCTTATAGAGACAAAGAACTTGACCCTAGAGGCAGCACAGACATTCTTGGCAGGAGAAGAAGAAACGAGGTTGATCTATACTGCGGGTACGACAACTAACGAAACATCGGAACAAGGGGTTCACAGCGTGAAACAAGCCGCTACCCCCACATACAGACAAAGGCAGGAGAGCAGGCCTTCAACAGCAGGCAGTGGCGCCAGAAGCCATCAAGGGCCACATGAACAGCCGTTCACACCTCATCAACCCACAATGCGAGCAATCAACTACAGACTGAGAGAAGCTCAAGAGAGATCAGCCAGACGCAGCTCATCCTTCGGAAACAATGGAAACGGTCTGTGCTGGAGATATGGGGGAAGGCACTCAACAAGGGGGTGTCGATTTCAGCATGCTATTTGCAGAAACTGCAACTATACAGGGCATCTGGCTCGCATATGCAGAAAAACAGCAGCTCGGCTGGTATACGAATCGGAAGGGTCGGAAAGCGGACCAGAAGACGGTGGGGACAGTGCCCGGGACACCGAGGTACAGCGAGGCAACACGATCAATGTCCACTGTTCTTACAATAAAACGCCTCCTGATGATCTGCATCCCAGAGTACTAAAAGAGGTAGCATGGAAATAGTAGATGCATTGGTTGTCATCTTCCAAAATTCTATAGATTATGGAACAGTTCCTGCAGATTGGAGGGTGGCAAATGTAACCCCACTATTTAAAAAAGGAGGGAGAGAGAAAACAGGGAACTACAGACCGGTTAGCCTAACGTCAGTAGTAGGGAAAATGCTAGAGTCTATTATAAAGGATGTGATAATGGGACACTTAGATAAAATCAACGGGATTAGACCAAGTCAACATGGATTTATGAAAGGAAAATTGTGTTTGACAAACCTACTGGAGTTTTTTGAGGATGTAACTGATAGAATAGATAAGGGAGAACCAGTGGATGTAGTGTATTTGGATTTTCAGAAGGCCTTTGATAAAGTCCCACATAAGGGGTTAGTGTGCAAAATTAAAGCACATAGGATTGCGGGTAATATACTGGAATGGATTGAAAATTGGTTAAAGTAGGAATAATCGCTTCTTTTTCGGGGTGGCGGGCAGTGACTCGTGGGGTACCACAGGGATCAAGTGCTTGGGGCCCCAGCTATTCACAATATATATAAATGATTTGGATGAGGGAACCAAATGTAATATTTCCAAATTTGCTGATGACACAAAACTACATGAGATTGTGAGTTGTGAGGACGATGCAAAGAAGCTGCAAGGCGATTTAGATAGGTTGGCAAATGCAGTATAATGTGGATAAATGTGAAGTTATCCTCTTTGGTAGGAAAACATAAAGACAAAGTATTATTTAAATGGTGATAGCTTGAGAAATATCAATGTACAAAGGGACCTGGGTGTCCTTGTACACCCGTCATTGAAAGCAAACATGCAGGTGCAGCAAACAGTTAGGAAGGCAAATGGTATCTTGGCCTTCATTGTGAGAGGATTTGAATACAGGAGCAAGGATGTCTTACTACAGTTATACAGAGCCTTGGTGAAACCACACGGGAGTATTGTGTGCAGTTTTTGTCTCCTTACCGAAGAAAGGATATACTTGCCATAGAGGGAGTGCAGCGAAGGTTCACCAGACTGATTCCTGGGATGACAGGACTGTCATATGAGGAGAGATTAGGTCGACTAGGCCTGTATTCACTAGAGTTTAGAAGAATGAGAGAGGATCTCATTGTAACGTATAAAATTTTGACGATGTTGGACATACTGGATGTGGGGAGGATGTTTCCCCTGGCTGGACATTTAGGACTGAGATGAGGAGAAATTTCTTCACTCAGAGGGTGGTGAACCTGTGGAATTCTCTACCACAGAAGGCTGTGGAGGCTGAGTCACTGAATATATTTAAGGAGATAGATTTCTAGACACAAAAGGCATCAAGGGGTATGGGGAGAAAGCGGGAATATGGTGTTGAGATAGAGGATCAGCCATGATCATATTGAATGGCGGTGCAGGCTCGAAGGGCCGAATGGCCCCCTACTGCTCCTATTTTCTATGTTTCTATGATCAGGAATATCCTGTATAAGTTACAGTAGACTGTAATGGAAACAGTGAAACATGCGCATACTTTTATTAAATAACACCACTAATTGTTTTAGCACTCTCATTTTTACCACTGTGTCCCAAACTTCCAAGATGGTATACACTCTTGTGTGTTCTAATGACTGAATTGGTGGCCTCAGGGTGATCTAGTCGATAATTTATTGCTATGGCGGGAATGAAAAGGTTTTTTTTAATAGTAAAGGAATGCTCAAACAACCTTAAGAAACAAAAATAAGACGCAGGAAACTGCAGCCATTTGATTAGTCAGGGGAAGTACAAATGATGTCATTCGGCTGTAGGGTGTACAGTTTAAATGAAACACACCTCTTGGATTACTCTCTCGGCTTTCAGTCTGGGGTCATCCATAATTGCACTCTTTTATACATGAGTACAGATTTGACTTCGTTTTAAAAAAAATCCAAATGAGTATTATTAAAAACAGAAAATGATATATAAAATGTGCACATACATATGGAGCATTACCTGATCTTCGCCATTCTGTCTACTCTTGTGAAAATGTTTACAATTATGGGTGATTTCTTAACTCTTTAGCAGAATATATGTCATGGATAGACGAAGGACTTTGACCTCCAGTGCAAGACTTTGATGTTAAAGTGAATGTCCCCTCCTGTCTTGCTTTGTTGTTGTTTACCCGCCCCCCCTGGTAACGGAAGTGGGATGTAGAGGAACTTCCGGCTGGCCCTCAGTTGGGAGGCGGTGTACCCTGACTGCGAGCTTGGGGGTGAAGATTATCGCATTGGCGAGGGGAGCGAGTAAAGCCACTCGGGGAGGAGGGGGGGGGGTCACAGTGCGAGGGAGCCGAGGCCGAAAGTTATAGACTTTTCGATCGGCCAGCAGAGCCCGAGTGGGAGTCACCGCATTGACTTACTGGCGGGAGCCCGAGTGTCCGCGCACTGACAGCCCCACAACCATGGTGCGCACGGCGGCCCGGGGCTGCACCACACACGCTCACTAAACTCAGATTAAGACGAAACGTGAAAGGAACCGACCAGCAGAAACAATGAAGAAGCAGTTTAATAGGATGCGGCAGCTCGCCAACCAGACTGTGGGCAGGCAAGTATCGTACCGGGAGAATGCGGGGCGTGGGAACTCCCGAGAGCGGGTGCAAGTTTGGGGGGGTTGGCTGGAAAGTTGGGGGGGGGGGGAGATTGTCTCTCTGGCTCCTTCGGGGTCTCGTTGGAGTCACATCTGCAACTTTCAGCTGCCTTGTCCCGTCGATCTCCACTGCGTGCTGGAACTGAACCATCACATTCAGCCTGGGTTGCACCAAGGTGGCCTCGGTCCATCAGGTTCGTTCTTATCTGGAGCTCAAAGTTCCCTTCCGGAGGGCGGGGGCACATGCAGTAGAACCTTTGGTGTTTTAAGGATGGTGCCTATCAGTGTTAAGCGTTTTCCATACATTATGTTGTGGCTTTATGCAAAGCAGTGAGGCGACGGCGGATAAAGTGTTAGACTATTATCGTGTCGGTAGGTTGCAATGCAAATCACGCCATTAATTAAAGTAGCTGGTTTTTTTATCACTCGCATATACCTCGGCGTTGCTGTCTTTGTTAAGGTGATCTGTCTAAGTAAAGCTGTCACAAGTGTTGACCAACGAAAGTTACCGAGAGCCCTTCAGACGCTAATGTGCCCAAAGCGAGGTCGGACATTGAGTCCAGCAACATCGCGAAATAATAACTTTATGAAAAGTGACGGAATTGTCCTAAGGGCTGGGTTTATGTCGCTCACGTGCTGTGGTACACAATGTGAGCGAGTGATTTGAACATCTATCTCTAAGCTGTTCGGATGCTGAAGTGATGGGGCTCTGGCTCTGGAATTAAACGTAACACTTCTCATTGTGGCCCATTTGATCTTAATGCTGACTCATCCCGGGTGGAAGAAGTGATCCACGGACCTCCCACGTACAGATCCGTGCCTGGGCAACAGCCCCAGCTCCAGACTCCTCCTCCTTTGTCCCGTCCTGGGTTTTGATCCCTTGCAGCAACCCAGCCAGAGTCGGATGCCCTCCTCCTTGCCAAATTAGTAATCTGGGACATGGTTGCCTGAACATCTCTTACCTCATTCCTTTTCCGCTGGTCATTGATTTTGTACCGTTTCGGTAACAATTGAGAGAGAAACACCGCCCTCTTTAATGGAAAGAAATCCGACGATTCGTTTTTGATAACTTGGGTAAATTGGAATGTGATGTCAGATTTTTCTGTGTAATCTGGAATTTCTCAACATTTCATTGCTGTTAGTGCAGTGCAAATTGTGCACGATCACTTCTATAATGTACTACACAACTTCTGTCACCTAGTTTACGCAACTGAAGAATTAAAATAAAAAGGAAATAACATCTTGCATTTATGTAGCACCTTTAACATCCCAAGGCACTTCACAGGAGTATGATGAGATAAAAGTTTGACACCAAGCTGTGTAAGTAGAAATTAGCGCAGGTGACCAAAAGCTTGGTCAAAGAAGTATGTTTTAAGGAGCATCTTGAAGGAGGAAAGAGAGGTGGAGTGGTTTAGGCAGGGAGTTCCAGAGCTTGGGGCCCAGACAACAAAAGGCATGGCCACCAAAGGTGGAGCGATTATAATCAGGGATGCTCAAGAAGGCAGAATTAGAGGAGTGCAGACATCTCGGGGGGTGGGGAGGAGGAGGTTGTGGGACTTGAGATTACAGAGATAGGGAGGGGCGAGGCCATGGAGGGTTTGAAAATAACTCGAGATAATGGGCATGTATGAGGGCTTCAGCAGCAGATGAGCTGAGGCAAGGGCGGAGACGGGCAATGTTAGAGGTGTAAGTAGACGATTTTAGTTATGCTGCGGATATGTGGTCAAAAGCTCACACCAAGATTGTGAACATCTGGTTCAACCTCATTCAGAAGTTAGGGAGTGGGATGGAGTCAATGAGTAAGGGATATGAAATGTTGGTAAATGCAGTAGACTCTTTTTGGCTATCTTGAACTGATTTAATATCTGTACTATACTTGCGTAGTATTTAATTTTTGAGTCCTGTATTGAATAACATGTCATTAGGTCTGCCTTTTTGCAGCATACCTGTCTGAGCCTTGGATTACGATGACACTAAAACACTTACTTGAGCTCTTGTTTTAGGATGCTGACTTCACCTTTAACGTAGAATTTCAATAAATATACAACCTGTTCACAAAGCATGAGTGCACCAGAACGTTTGTCTATACTGTAAAAGAGAAAAATCACTTGTGCTTTATCTCTTTAAACATAAAATGTTGGCCTGATGCTGAGGACTGAAAATTTGGGACCGTTCCACCTGGGTTGAGTTAATGTGTTTCGATGGCATAACAGGGTGTATCTGGGCACAAATATAACAAGGATAGACCTCGGATCTCTCAGATTTTACCTTGGTGATTGGTATATCACTACTTCCTGCCCCAACTTCTTTTCAAAAGTTCTATGTGTACCTCACCCAAGTGGCCATGCCCATCATTTATTAAATCATGACTGAGCAGATATCAATGTATAGCTGCTAGGATGGGATCTGGTGCTGTCCAACATAAGAGCAACCTGTCTGGCCCTATGAAACTAGTAGATGAGAGCAGTATCCTGCTTTTGGACATTTCTAGTTGAGTTGGTCATGCAGGAAAACCTTCTGTCGATATTCATTCCAAAATACGAATGAGAAATGTTTGAATGAAGATCAAGTAGTGGTCAAATGCCATTTTTTCATGAATCTGCAAAGTTGTGGAACCACACTTGTTCATGTATCTATAATATATTTGAAAAGCCTTCGTCTTCAGCCTCTGCCACAAACTCTGTACCTTTGCATCCAATTCCACCCCCCTCCCTGGCTACTGTTTCAGGCTGAACCAAACATTTACAACCTCTGCACTCTTGTTAACCCTGAACAGAGTCTTCAAACACACATTCTCCCCACTTTCATCTTTAGCATCACCCATTTTTACCTCCATCTCGGCCTGTCTGCTGCTAAAATCCTCATCCACGTCTCCTCCTGACTTGACTATTCCAATGGGACTGGTATAAATGTTATAAAAATAGTACATCAAGGAACAACATCTTGCAACTATGCCTTTTAACATCAATGTTCCCTCAATTTATTTTTGGTGCGCAGTCCCTTTAAATTTGCTGCGAGGCCGTTTGTGTGCAGTTTCTTTTCCAGTGGCAACAGCTGGTGAACAGCCTGCGCGGGACCTCTCGATCGATGTGCGCTCGTGTATCTTTGGGGGGGGGACATTGTTTAACGCAGTAAACATCCCAAGGCGTGTTATCAGCAAGCATTCACTGTCATCAAGCTTCTCTCTGATACCGTGTCCCCCACATGGAATTTCAAAAGGTATATCACATGGCTCCGGTTGGGGTGGAGTGTAGAATGTTTCGGTGCAAGGGATGTCGCAGTTGTGGTGAGGCGGACTGGTTGGGCTGGGTGTTCTTTGCCTTTCCGTCATTGTTCATAGGCTTATATGTAACCTTTAGGGCTGCTGACTAAGGCCCTTGTGGCTCTTTGTCAGCCGGCGCGGACACGATGGGCCAGAATGGCCTCCTTCTGCGCTGTAAATTTCTATGTTTCTATATTAGGCGTGTTAGAAATTGAAGCCCATGGGATAAAAGGGGCAGTAACAGCATGGATACAAAATTGGCTAAGGGACAGAAAAGAGTGGTGATTGAAGGCTGTTTTTCGGACTGGAGGGAGGTATACAGTGGAGTTCCCTGGGGTTCAGTACTAGGACGACTGCTGCTTTTGATGTACATAAATGACTTGGACATGGGGTACAGGGCATAATTTCAAAGTTTGACACGAAACTTGGAAGTGTAGTAAATAGTGAGGGAGATAGTAATAGACTGCACGAGGACACAGACAGGCTGGTGGAATGGGCGGGCACATGGCAGATGAAATTCAAAGCAGAAAAGTGTGAGATGACACATTTTGGTACGAAGAATGAGGAAAGACAATACAAGTTAAATGGTACTGGGACCAGTGTCCTGGCTAATCGAATAACTTGGACTGTATATATCGCTTCAAACTAAAAAAGAGGGGAGAGGGTCAGGTGAGGGCAAATTTAGAAATATAAAGAAAAGTCAAAGCAATGGAGCAGTGTAGCGATTTTGGGTAAAAATAAGCGGATTGTGACAGGCAGGGACAGAGAGTTTAACAGCATCAGCGAATAAGGTGAAAGCAGGGAATAATGGTAAAAAATTGAAGGCTCTTTATTTGAATGCATGAAGCATTCATAACAAGATAGACAAATTAGTAGCACAAATAGAGATAAATGGCTTTGATCTAATAGCCATTACAGAGACATGGTTGCAAGGTATTGGTGAGGCCACACCTGGAATACTGCATTCAGTTTTTGTTTCCATATTTACAAAAGGATATACTTGCTTTGGAGGTAAGGTTCACTAGGTTGATTCCAGGGATGAGGGGGTTGACTTATGAGGAAAGGTTGAGTAGGTTGGGCCTCTATTCATTGGAATTCAGAAGAATGAGAGGTGATCTTATCGAAACGTGTAAGATTATGAGGGGGCTTGACAAGGTGGATGCAGAGAGGATGTTTCCACTAGATAGGAGAGACTAGAACTAGAGGGAATAATCTTAGAATAAGGGTCCGCCCATTTAAAACTGAGATGAGGAGGAATTTCTTCTGAGGGTTGTAAATCTGTGGAATTCGCTGCTTCAGAAAGCTGTGGAAGCTGGGACATTGAATAAATTTAAGACAGAAATATAGAGTTTCTTAAACGATAAGGGGTTATGGGGAGCCGGCAGGGAAGTGGACCTGAGTTCATGATCGGATCAGCCATGATCTTAGTGAATGGCGGAGCAGGCTCGAGGGGCCAGGTGGCCTACTCCTATTCATTATGTTCTTATGTGACCCAAGTTTGGGAACTGAATATTCCAGGGTACTTGACATTTTGAAAAGACAGGCAGAATGGAAAAGGAAGGAAATAGTCCTGATAAAGGATGACATCAGGACAGTAGTGAGAAAGGATCTTGGCTCAGAAGAACAGGAAGTCAAATCAATATGGGTGGTGCTAAGGAATAACGAGACAGAAATCACTAGTGGGACTAGTTTATAGGCCCCGAAACAGTAGCTATGCTGTTGGACAGAGTATTAATCCACAAATTATAGGAGTTTGTAACAAATTGAATACAATAATCATGGGGGACTTTAATCTTCATATAGACTGAGCAAATCAAATTTGTAATGTTAGTCTGGAGGGCGAGCTCGTGGAATGCATTCAAAACAGTTTCCTAGAACAATATGTCATGGAAGCAACCAGAAAACAGGCTATGTTAGATCTTGTATTGTGTAATCAGACAGAGTTAATTAGTAATCTCATAATAAAGGATCCTCTGGGCAAAGAGTGATCATAATATGATCGAGTTTCACATTGAGTTTGAGAGTGAACTACTTCAATCTGAAACGAGTGTCTTAAACATAAATAAAGCCAATTACATAGGAATGAGGGGTGAGTTGGCTAAGGTAGATTGGGAAATTAGATTAAAAGGTATGACGGCAGATAAGCAGTGGCAGACATTTAAAGAAATATTCCAAATAAAAAACTCCACGGGAAAAGTAATCCATCCAGGGCTAACTAAAGAAGTTAAGGATAATATTAGATTAAAAGAAGAGGCTTATAATTGTAATGTCTGTAGTTCCACACTGTGGCTGCCTGTGTTACTGCAGCTAGTGCTGTTTAATAAAGAGCAGGTCACCTGACCAGTAGTCAGAAGATTCTGGAACCTGCAGCCATCTTACAGGTTGTGTGTTGTGTGCTCTCCAAAGATATGACATTTGGCGACGAGAATGGGATGTTACAGGATAATACAAAGCTGAAATTTTTGTTGAAGGATTCAGCCAGCCGACAGAGAGACTTTGAGAGCTTCTCTGTTTTTGGAAACAGCTACAAATCCGAGGTAAATTACGAGCACACTTGGTTAAACTGCCAGTCAAAATGGCTGCCCCTATGGGAGTTATAGGGCATTTGGGGGAATTTCAACGCGACCGTGAAAGTTTCAGAGCGTATGTGGATCGGCTAGAAATGTTTTTCACTGCAAATAATATCATCGAAATTCCCGGTAATGAAGACAATAACCAGGCGGTGTTAGAACGAAAAAGAGCTATATTCTTAACTGAGGCCAGGCCTGAGTTATATGAAACGCTGATAAATTTGCTTGTGCCTGACAAGCCAAAGGATACAACGCTGAAACAGATTCTAAATAAGTTAGAACAACATTACAGCCCCGTTCCGTTAGAAATTGCTGAAAGTTATCGTTTTGGAAAATGAAATCAGAAGGCCGAAGAAAATATCAGTGAGTACATTGTAACATTAAAAAAGCTATCTATTCACTGTAATTTCGGAGACTTTCAGAACCTAGCATTGCAAGACCGCTTTGTTTGTGGGATGAAAAATGATGCGATTAAAAGAAAGTTTGTGACGACGCCTAACTTGACTTTTGATTTAGCTTGTCAGACAGCTAGGTCGATGACATGGCCGACTAGTATTCCCAAGAATTTCATACTAATTTCAGTCATCAGACAACTGAGGTGAATCGCCTGCAGGTTCAAAGTAAAAGGTGGTGGGGCCCCAAAGTCTCAGAAGCTGGAAATGGGAACAGAGCATTGACGTCCTGCTATCTGTGCCTGGGACAACACATTGCTCAAAGTTGTCCATATGTGAAGGCAGAGTGTTTCGTCTGCAGGAAAACTGGGCATCTTGCGAAGGCATGCTGAATGAAGGGTAAACCAGCTTTCAAAGCAATGAGTAGAAATCCCCAGAGACTACATAGCATGGAAAAACAACAACAGGATGAGGAGATGTTAGAGTTAAACGTCATCAGGAGCACAAGGTTAATGGACGGCGATTTGAAAAGTATCAGAATCCACATAGATGTTGTAGGATTCAAGATACCCATGGAAATCGACACTGGTGCATCCGTGAGTGTAGTATCAGAGTCGCTATACCTCGACAAATTGCGGGATTTCCCATTGGAGAAAGCCAAGCTAGAGCTGCGAGGCTACTCGGGAGAGAACATTCTGGTGGTAAATCTTATCACTATACCGGTGAAATACAAGGATCAAGTTCAGAGCTTGCCTCTAATAGTAGTGGCAGGAGACAAGTCTGCCTTACTAGGAAGAAATTGGTTGGGATCACTGAAGCTGGATTGGAATGAGATTTTTCATGTTGAAACGAGACTTGCATCAAAGGATGATGTCATCAAGAATTATCCGAAGGTGTTCTGTGAAAAGGGCAGTCCGATTCAAGGCGAGTGTCAGGGTACAGAAGGACGCTAGATCGGTTTACTGCAAGCCACGTTCTGTACCAAGGAGAAAGTTGAGCAAATTTGCAGATGACACTAAGCAGGGTGGCAGTGTGAGCTGTGAGGAGGACGCTAAGAGGCTGCAGGGTGACTTGGACAGGTTAGGTGAGTGGGCAAATGCATGGCAGATGCAGTATAATGTGGATAAATATGAGGTTATCCACTTTGGTTGGCAAAAACACGAAGGCAGAATATTATCTGAATGGCGACAGATTAGGAAAAGGGGAGGTGCAAAGAAACCTGGGTGTCATGGTACATCAGTCATTGAAAGTTGGCATGCAGGTACAGCAGGTGGTGAAGAAGGCAAATGGTATGTTGGCCTTCATAGCTAGGGGTTTTGAGTATAGGAGCAGGAAGGTCTTGCTGCAGTTGTACAGGGCCTTAGTGACACCTCAGCTGGAATATTGTGTTCCGTTTTGGTCTCTTAATCCAAGGAAGGACGTTCTTGCTATTGAGGGAGTGCAGCGAAGGTTCACCAGACTGATTCCCAGGATGGCTGAACTGACATATGAGGAGAGACTGGATCGACTGGGCCTTTATTCACTGGAGTTTAGAAGGATGAGAGGGGATCTCCTAGAAACATATAAAATTCTGACGGGACTGGACAGGTTAGATGCAGGACGAATGTTCCCGATGATGGGGAAGTCCAGAACCAGAGGACACAGTATAAGGATAAGGGGTAAGCCATTTAGGACTGAGATGAGGAGAAACTGCTTCACTCAGAGTTGTTAACCTGTGGAATTCTCTACCGCAGAGAGTTATTGATGTCAGTTCATTGGATATATTCAAGAAGGAGTTAGATATGGCCCTTACGGCTAAAGGGATCAAGAGATATGGAGAGAAAGCAGGAAAGGGGTACTGAGGTGAATGATCAGCCATGAAGGGCCGAATGGCCTACTCCTGCACCTATTTTCTATGTTTCTAAGAACTCAAAAGACTAGAGACTGAGAACATTATTTCTAAGATAGATCGATGTAATTGGGCTGCACCCATTGTTGTTGTACCTAAGTCCGATAATAAGGTAAGATTGTGTGGTGATTATAAAGTAACCGTAAACCAGGTTCTAGAGGGTAATGTCCCCAAATATAGAAGATTTGTTCACAACACTGACAGGGTGGTCAGATTTTCTCAAAGTTGGATCTGACGAATGCCTACTTACAGTTTGAACTAGATGAGGAGTCCAAGTCATGCTTGACTATAAATACTCCAGACCTATATCAATTTAATAGGCTATCATTTGGAGTGTCTTCCACCCCTGTCATATTCCAAGGGGTAATGAACCAGATTTTGCAAGCTATTGAAGGGGGTAGTATGTTATTTAGATGATATACTAATTTCAGCACCAAATAGGCAAATCCATAATAACAAATTGAATGAAGTCCTCAAACGGCTAGAGAAGCACAGAGTACGAGTGGCTGCTCGCAAGTGTCAGTTATTTCAAAACTCAGTGGAGTACTTGGGGTACAGAGTAGAGAAAGATGGTTTACATCCAACCAAGGAAAAATTGGGTGCAATCAGAAATGCACTCACTCCCAGGAATGTCACTGAACTTCGATCATTTTTGGGTCTTTTGAACTATTATGGGAAGTTCCTATCAAATTTGGCTACAGTATTACATCCACTGAATGACCTCTTGAAAAAACAGGTCCATTGAAAGTGGTCAAAAGAATGTGATACAGCTTTCAAGGAGTGTAAAAGCAACTTGGTAGAGAGCACCATGTTAGTTCACTATGACTTATCTCAGGAGATCAAGCTAGCATGTGATGCCTCTCCGTATGGAGTTGGGGCAGTGATCTCTCATGTATTGCGTAGTGGGGAGGAGAGACCAATTGATTTTGCTTCATGCACTCTAGGTGCCAGTGAGCATAATTATGCGCAAATCGAAAGGATAGCTTTGGCATTAATTTTTGGGGTCAAGAAGTTCTACAAATACTTGTATGGTCGTAAGTTTACTCTCGTAACGGACCATAAGCTCCTGACAGCAATCCTCCATCCAAAGTCCCCAGTTCCAACATTAGCTGCAGCCCGAATGCAGTGATGGGCTTTGATTTTGTCAGCATATACATATGATGTTGAATACAGATGATCAGCTGATCACAGTAATGCTGATGCTATGTCTAGATTGCCTTCCCCATCACAAGTTACACCCGATAGGGAAGAAGTGTTCTTTTTTTCATACATCAATGAACTGCCAGTCACAGCTGAAGAGATTGGGAGGGGAACCAAATGTGACCCAGTTATGTCAAAGGTGTATGATATTGCAAATGGATGGCCAAACCAGGTAACAGACAAAGATACACATCCATTCTTCATTCGTAGGAATGAATTATCAGTCAATAAAGATTGTATCATGTGGGGTGCAAGAGTGGTTATACCAAATAAATTCAGGTCCAAATTATTAGGAGACCTCCATGACCAGCACCTAGGACTGTGCTTGACCAAGAGTTTTGCACGCAGTTACTTATGGTGGCCAGGTCTTGATAAAGATATAGAGTACATCGTGAGTCAGTGTACGACATGTCAATCGGTAAGCAAGCAACCACCATCAGTACCATTACAGCCATGGAAATGGCCTCCGAGAGTGTTGCAAAGGCTACATATTGATTTTGCTGAGCTAGAAGGACAACAATTGGTCATTGTGATTGATAGCCATTCGAAGTGGGTCGAGGTGT
This sequence comes from Pristiophorus japonicus, assembly GCF_044704955.1. Classification (NCBI taxonomy): domain Eukaryota; kingdom Metazoa; phylum Chordata; class Chondrichthyes; family Pristiophoridae; genus Pristiophorus; species Pristiophorus japonicus. The sequence goes on along the minus strand of NC_091991.1, from coordinate 179,586,730 downwards.
TTCCAGTGTGGAAAATAACAACAAATAAAACATTAGACATTTTGCGAAGATTATTTTCTTCATTTGGCCTCCCAGAAGAAATTGTTTCGGATAATGGACCACAATTTCATTCCAAAGAATTTGCACAATTCACGAGCAAAAATGGTGTGAAACATATCAAGGTTTCACCATACCACCCTGCTTCGAATGGTGCAGCAGAGCGCGCTGTACAAATTGTAAAACGTGCCCTCATCAAACAAATGTTGGATCCAAATCCAAAGAAATGACAGTTATCATTGGACCACAAATTGGCTAATTTTCTAATAACGTATTGTAATACTCCTCACACAACTTCTGATGGAACACCAGTAAAGCTGTTTCTCAAACGACAGCCATGAACCAGATTCTCATTGTTAAAACCAAACTTGGCACAGTCTGTAGAAGAGACACAATTCAGACAGAAAGAGAATCATGATAAGGGTAGAGTAAAAGAGACAAGTGTGAAATTAAATCAGAAGGTGAGAGTGAAGAACCATCACCATAAATGGGTAAAGTGGTTACCAGGAAAAGTCATGAAGATATGTGGTCCTCGCACATATTCATCAAGATGTTTGATAATGGACAGTTAGGTTTGTTCACATTGATATTTTACCTACAGACATGGAAATAGTTGAAGGTGGGAGAGATTCAATTATTTCTGACTCATAGTTTTAATACACCAGTAGCATATTCTACACCCAATGTACTGGAAACAAATCGAAGAGAAAGTCAGAATTTAAGTCTGAGTCCGAGTCAGGAAAACAAACAGTCTGAGGTTAGAGAGAGTTCAAATGGAAATCAAGGGCATCCCTTGGAGGAAAACTTCCCTCAGGATCAGCCTTGAATGAGTTTAAATTCAACACCATGTTTGGAAGGTTCTGTTCGAGAGCGAAGGTATCCTCTTCGAAACAGAAAACAAGTGGTTAAGCGTGATTTGTAAATATGGAAAAATAGTCCATATCTTTTGTTATGTAAAACCATGCAAGTTATGTATGATTGTTTGTTATAATAATTAAGGAGGGAGAAGTGTAATGTCTGTAGCTCCACACTGTGGACGCCTGTGTTACTGCAGCTAGTGCTGTTTAATAAAGAGCGGGTCACCTGACCAGCAGGTCTGAAGATTCTGGAACCTGCAGCCATCTTGCAGGTTATGTGTTGTGTGCTCGCCAAAGATATGACAATAATATTGCGAAGAATAGTAGTAAGCCTGAGGATTGGGAGAGCTTTAGAAACCAGCAAAGGGTGACCAAAAACATTGATAAAAAGGGAGAAAATAGAATATGAGAGTAAACTGGCAAGAAATATGAAAACAGATTGTAAGAGCCTCTACAAGTATGTAAAAAGGAAGAGAGCAAAAGTAAGCATTGGTCCCTTAGAGGCTGAGACAAGTGAAGTTATAATGGGGAAAAGGAAATGGCAGAGACTTTAAACAAATATTTTGTGTCTGACTTTACCATAAAAGACACAAAAAGCATACCAAAAATACTGGGGAACCAAGGGGCTAACAAGAGTGAGAAACTTAAAGTAATTAGTATCAGTAGCGAAAAGTACTTGAGAAACAAGGCTTACATTCTAGGGTTCTAAAAAAGGTGACTGCAGAGATTGTGCATGCATTGGTTGTGATCTTCCAAAATTCCCTAGATTCTAGAACAGTCCCAGTGGATCGGAAGGGAGCAAATGTAACCCCGCTATTAAAGAAAGGCTGGAGAGAGTAAACGAGGAACTGCAGGCCAGTTAGCCTGACATTAGTCGTCAGGAAAATGCTGGAATCCATTATCTAGGAAGTGGTAGATTAGGCAGAGTCAACATGGTTTTATGAATGGAAATCGTGTTTAACAAATTTATTCGTTTTTTGAGGATGTAACTAGCAGGATGGAGAAAGGGGAACCAGTGGAGGTGATATATTTGGATTTTCATAAGACATTCAATAAGGTGCCACATAAAAGGCTGCTACGCAAGATAAGGGCTCATGGGGCTGAGTTAATATTTTAGCATGGATAGAGGATTGGTTAGCTGACAGAAAAGAGAGAGTAGGGATAAACTGGTCATTTTCCAGCTGGCAGGCTGTAAGGATCGGTGTTTGGACAACAACAACAACAACTTGTATTTATATTGCACCTTTAATGTAGTAAAACGTCCCAAGGCACTTCACAGAAGTATTATGAGGAGAAAAAAAATTGACATCGAGCCACATAGAGAAATTAGAGCAGATGATTAAAAGCTTGGTCAAAGAGGTAGGTTTTAAGGTGTGTCTTAAAGAACGAAAGAGAGGTAGAGAGGCGGAAAGGTTTAGGCAGGGAATTCCAGAGCTTAGGGCACAGCCACCAATGTTTGAATGATTATAATCAGGGATGCTCTAGAGGGCAGAATTAGGATATCTCATGGGGGGGCGGGGGGTGGGGGGGGCTGGGGGGGCGGGGGGTGGGGGGGGCTGGGGGGGCGGGGGGTGGGGGGGGCGGGGGGTGGGGGGGGCTGGGGGGGCGGGGGGTGGGGGGGGCGGGGGGGCGGGGCGGGGGGGGCGGGGCGGCGGGGGGGCGGGGGGGGCGGTGGCGGGGGGGGGCGGCGGGGGGCGGGGGGGGCGGCGGCGGAGGTGGTTGAAGGAGATTTGAAGGAAATTACAGAGATGGGGAGGGGTGAGGCCAAAGAGGGATTTGAAAACAAGGATGAGAATTTTGAAATCGAGGCTTGCTTAACCGGGAGCCAATGTAGATCAGCGAGCACAGGGGTGATGGGTGAGCGGGACTCGGTACGAGTTAGGACACGGGCAGCTGAGTTTTAGATCATCTCTAGTTTACGTAGGGTAGAATGTGGGAGGCCAGCCAGGAGTGCATTGGAATAGCCAAGTCTTAGAGGTAACAGGCATGGATGAGGATTTCAGCAAGGGCGGAGACTGGTGATGTTACGGAGGTGGAAATAGGCGGTCTTGGTTATGCTGTGGATATGTGGTCAAAAGCTCATTTCAGGCTCAAATATGACACCAAGGTTGTGAACAGTATTTACACTCTATATTAATGATTTTGATGAAGGGACCGAGTACAATGTACCTAAGTTTGCTGACGATACAAAGTTAGGTGGGAAAGTAAGCTGTGAGAATAACGCAAAAGAGCCTGCAAAGGGATATAGACAGGTTAAGTGAGTGGGCAATAAGGTGGCAGATGGAGTATAATGTGGAGAAATGTGAGGTTATTGAATTTGGTAGGAAGAATAGAAAAACAGAATATTTTTTAAATTGTGAGAAACTATTAAATGTTGGTGTTCAGAGAGACTTAGGGGTCCTTGTAAAGGAAACACAGGAAGTTAGCATGCAGGTACAGCAAGCAATTCTGAAGGAAATGACAAGTGTGTTATTGGAAGAGCATTGGAGTACAAGAATAAGGAAGTCTTACTATAATTATACAGGGCTTTGGTGAGACTACACCTGGAGTACTATGCACAGTTTTAGTATCCTTATTGGTTTGTGCAAAAATCTTTGAAGGTGGCAGGACAGATTAATAAAGCATATGGGATCTTGGGCTTTATAAATTTAGAGGCGTAAATGACAAAAGATAGGAAGTTATGCTAAACCTATATAAAGCACGAGTTCGGCCCCAGCTAGAGTATTGTGTCCAATTCTGGGCAACACACTTCAGGAAGGGCATGAAGGCTTTGGAGAGGGTACAGAAGAGATTTACAGGAATGGTTACATGGCTGAGAGATTACAGTTGTGTGGATAGACTGGGGAAGCTGAGGTTGTTCTCCTTAGAGCAGAGATGGCTAAGAGGAGATTTGCTCAAGGTGTTTAAAATCATGAAGGGTTTAGATAAAGTAAATAAAGAAAAACTGTTTCCTATGGCTGATGGGTGAATAACCAGAGGGCACAGATTTAAGGTGATTGGCAAAAGAACCAGAGGAGAATGAGAAATAAAAAAATTTTTACACAACGAATGGTTAGGATTTGGAATGCATTGCTTGATGAAGGTGGTGGATACATATTCAGTAGTAGCTTTCAAAAGGGAATTGACAAAGAAAAAGTTGCAGGGGAGGGGGAGAGAGGTGGGGCAATGGGACTAACTGAATTGCACTTCAAAAGAGCTGGTACAGACTCACTAGGCCAAATGCACTCCTTCTGTTCTCTGATTCTTCAACAGTTCAAGGCTGCTACTGTCACACATGTAGATTCTGAGCATGTGCGTTTTGCAGAAGTTCCTATCATGTTCAGTTGGCTTGAGTTGAAGGAGAAATGTGTTACTCCTCATTCTATGATTATTTGTGAAGTTGTTTGCAACTGCCCCTCAATAGCCACTACACTCTCCCAAACACTAACCAGTCCCTCCCCAAGTACTTGCTTTTCTCTAAATGTTCACTTTTGCTGGCCATCAACCTGAATTCTTGCCACCCCGTGCTGCCCCCAATACTCTAACCTCCTTTGCCTTTTCAGTATGCTCTCCTGACCCCCGTGTTTGTTGCTCCCTCAATTCCTTAATGCTTTCATCCTCCAGCTATTCGCTACTCTTCCCAAACAACTCATTACTCCCACAATCTCTGACCCAAATAACAATTCAATTCTACAGTCCTTGCAAGTGGGCGATACTAAAATGGTAGTCTGTCATTTCTAGTATTTTCCCTTTTATTTACATTTTCCCTTTTATTAACAATTAAACTCTGATCTACATTTGTACTTGGTTAACAATGAAAGTTCCTGGCTTTAAAGGAACATACAGTTCCACCGTACTAGCATCTGTGACCTGCGTGCACAGAAGGATTTTGTATTGAAAATTCAGTGTACTGTTGTAATAGCAAGCTAATGGCCGATGCCCTATTTCGACATTATTCGTATCGGGAAACCTGCATTGCATTTGCGCTGTACACATGGATATTGGAATCTGTGATCAATGTAGGAAAAGCAACTGGTTTCTCCTGTCACTGCTACTGTGGGTATTTTTGTGTCAGTGCCTGACTAGACAATTCTGCAAGATGGTAGTAGTGGTGCATTAACCTAGTTGTGTATAGAACTTATAAAGGTTACTGATGTTTACTTTATTAATCAGCAGTGTGAAATTATTTGCTTCAGCTGTTACCAATTTCACTTAGTAAATGGGCAGGTCAGTAAACAGCAGCACAAACTCCCTAGGATACCATTTTATGGTGCCTCTCCATCTTCTGCAACATTTAGTTAAATAATGGGCACTCTGCCAGCCCTTGGTTGCAGTGCTCTGTGTCATTGTTTACTTCAGTAACCTGTTTTTTGTGGGGTGGTTTCCACATAAAGCATTTTAAAGCTAAAATGGCACATGAGGAAGGAAATGCTCCTTTCAAAGCAGTTTTATTGCTTGATGGGTTACACATGCTTTTAGTAACCAAGGCAGGAACTTGTTACTCCTGATATTTGGGTGTTGCAAACATTTTGTTTCAAAAGTTTTATAACAACTATTTAATGTTTTTTTTTAAAAAGAAAATAATTGGCAGGCAAGTGCAGATGAATGTTTTCAGTTTTCTGGAATTTGTTTCCTGATTATATCCAACACTGCTGTGGTGGCGAAGAAGCTTGGTTCTGTTCAGAGCCAGAGGTTGCAGATTGTTTGCAGTCTTCTGCCAATTTTATCTCTTCCTGTGTGGGAGGCATTGCCAACTTGTTGGCACAGTTTTGCAGGCAGCGATTGCCCTCCACGACTGTACCCAATTCTTCATACGTGAGCTGGAACAGCAAGTATCAATGGGCTATTTGACCACAGGATCATCACAGCCAAACCTGATCTCGCCTTCATCTGACATCCAGACGCATTTGCCAGTAGGAGTCACTGGTGTGTGAAATCTGGCAGGTTATTTTTTTCCCTCCCTGACCCAGCATGCAAAGTCAATTGCATCACCCCATTGCTGAAAAAGATCTGCAAACTCAGCATAAACTGGGATCTTCTGCTATGTGTCTCTGTTGCACTTGGCTTTGTAGTTAGATCTGAAGAGAAAGTTGTGAAACAGTTTAGGCTGTCATATGCTATTCTGCAGTGTCATCATATACTCATACAAAACATCATCCAATTGCATCTGAATACTTATTGTGATATTGGCTGAGCAGGCGCAAAGATATATTTTTTTAAAAACTTTTTCCGATAGTGAGTTTCCTGAGAATCTTTGATGAGAAATTATGGCATTTAGCAGTGTACAGTTTTGTGGAATGCTGGCTCTATCAGTAGCCTGGTATTGTGCACCACATTTTAAATAATGTATTTCTCTCTGCTTACTAAGTTAAATGAACTAGATTATAGTCAGCACATGATCAAGCCTAGCTGCCTTTCAGCTACTCATTGTTACCAGGCCTCCATGGCCAAACATCTTAGTTTGGGGGAGGGTATTGTATCTAATCCACTTAGCTATTGAATGATGAACATTTTACAGTTCTTGCTTTAGATGCAGAGTGAGTATATAGATTGTAAGCTCTGGTATGTGTTCATATCAAAGTTTGCTAAATTTCTCACATTTGGGTAAAAAAAAATTACATCTGATTGACTGAGGTGGGTTAATTCTTGAAGATAGACAATCTGCTAGGTGCCCATTCTGTAGGGCAGTGGAACATCAATATACAAAAAACCAAACCATTAGCATGTGCATATATGTGCGCTGTACTCTAACATGTACATTTCAGAATTGCCTCTGGCTATTGTGTGTGTTAGTGTTATACGTACACATATTTGTAGTTCTTTGCCTGCCTCAGCTCATCTGCTACTGAAACCCTCATTTATGCCTTTATTACCTCTAGGCTTGACAATGTTCTCCTGGCTGGCTTCCCATCTTCCACCCTCTCTAAACTTTGCTGCTTGTATCCTAATTTGTACCAAGTCCTGTTCACCCATCACCCCTGTGCTGACTGACTTACATTGGCTCCCGGTCCATCAACGCCGCGATGTTAAAATTATAATCCATGTTTTCAAATCCCCCCATGGCCTCACCTTTCCCTATCTTTCTGACCTCCTCCAGCCCTACAACCCTCCCAAGATATCTGCTCTTCTCCAATGCTGGCCTCTTGCGCAACCCCGATTTTAATCGCTCCACCATTGGCAGCCTAGACAACTGCCTAGGCCCTGAACTCTGAAATTCCCTCCCAAAGCCTCTCTACCTCTCTTCCCCTCCTTTTAAGACACTTCTTAAAACCTACCTATTTGACCAAGTTTTTGATCACCTGTCCTAATGTTTCTTTATGTGGCTTGGTGTTTGATAACGCTCCTGTGAACACTTGTGACCTTTTACTATGTTAAAGGTGCAATATAAATACATGTTGTTGTTGTTGTTGTTGATCCTTCCCCGCAGTACTTCGGACAATTGACATTTTGACTGTCAGCAAAGAAATGCTGAGCTGATGAACCAGGTGATGAACATAAAAAGAACATAAGAAATAGGAGCAGAAGTAGACTATCCGGCCCCTCAAGTCTGCTCTGCCATTCAATAAGATCATGGCTGATCTGTTCTTGGCCTCAACTCCACTTCCCTGCCCTCTCCCCATAACCCCTTATCTTTCAAAAATCTGTCTATCTCCAACTTAAATATATTCAATGACCCAGCCTCCACAGCTCTCTGGGGCAGAGAATTCCAAGGATTCACAACTCTGAGAGAAGAAATTCCTCCTCATTTCCGTTTTAAATGGGCGGCCCCTTATTCTGAGACTATGTCACCTAATTCTAAACTCCCCCACGAGAGGAAACATCCTCTCTGCATCTACTCTGTCAAGTCTCCTCAGACTCTTATACATTTCAATAAGATCACCTCTCAGTCTTCTAAACGTCAACTTTTCGTCATATAACCCCTTCATCTCAGGAATCGACCGCGTGAACCTTCTCTGAACTGCCTCCAATGCACAGATATTCCTGCTTAAATGAGATCAATACTGATGGTTTGCAGTAAAGAGGGACTTCCTTTTCAGCCCTGGATGCTGATTGGGCCATTTTATATTATTGCATAGATGTATTTTAAAAGTGCACAGTAGTTTATGATGAAAGCACCTACTTTGCTTTCTCAACTCCCCTGTCACCTCCACCAAGAAAAGGACAAAATCAGACAGGAAGCATTTAGCCTATTTAAGTGTTGCTCAGACTGTTCCGTCTCCCTCACGTCTCTATTCCTTCCTGGAGATTACTTTGCTCGAGCAGTTTGTGTTGAAGGGCTAAGGAACTTATGAGAAACAAAATGGGCCTATTCTGTCCAGCATGTTCAGATATGACATTTAACTGATATCTCACCTGCCTTTAGCTGTGGTCAGATGGCTGTTGTGTGACATACTTTTAAACATTTCAACATGATAATGTGCCATATAAGTCCTATTTGATTACAGAAATGCACATCTAGACAACTGATCCCCATGTTAAAATCATAACTAAGTTTGCAGACGCCTGCCTCATAGGTCTCCTGACCCTCCCAAAAAATACATTTTGATTTTGTTTATAATTGTGGGACAGTTTTACCTTCATTTCTAGAAATTAAATGAAAGCATCGCTTATTGCTAAACAGTTTATTTGGAAAGACACTGGCAGCGGCTCCCTTGCTGTTCACTAAATGTGCTACTGTACTGTGAAATTTGCGATAGTAAGAAAGAGCAAGAAAGCGCAACTGAGCTGATTTAGCATAATCTGCTGAAGGTGTCAAGGCAACCTAATGGAAACACTACCAAATTGTGTGAGTCTTGTTTGGATTCATAAGTGCCTTCAGCTGTGAAGGCCCCAATCTGTGGAATTCTTTCCCTAAACCTCGCTACCTCTCTCTCCTTTAAGTCGCTTCTTAAACCCTACCTCTTTGACCAAGCTTTTAGTCATCTGTCCTAATTATATCTCTGTATGAGACTCATTGTCAGATTTTGTCTGATTATGTTCCTGTGAAGTGCTTTGGGACATTTTACTACATTAAAGGCACCATATAAATGCAATAATTTGTTGTTGGAATGGGATTGTCCTGCACACTTTGTGGTAGTCTTCCTAAATGGACCTATTCTGTCTACCAGCACCAAGTGTCTGCTTGGCTCAGTTAATGGCTCTGTGTGGGAAGGTTGTACATTCAAGGTCCATTCCTGCACTTGAGCACATAATCTAGGCTGATGTTCCAGTACAGCACTGAGGGAGTGTTGCACTGTTGGAGGTGAACATTTTTTCTTTAGGTGCAGTCCTTCAGATGGGGATTATTCTCCCTCCTACCTCTGTAGTGAAAAAGGACTAGTATATTACTTTCAATTATCCAAAAACCTTGCTTTAATGGAATTTGGGGTTGGGAAAAAAGACGAATGTTTTATAACCATTCCTGTCATTGCTGTATCAGCATACTACCTAACCGCTTCACTGCTCTGAAATATAATCGTGACAGGCAAATATCCTTCAGTCTCTTCCTGTGTAAGACTGATGTAAAGTAACTGTTTAATGGCTCTGTCATTTGCCTATCTCCAAGTTATAGTTCCGTGTTATCATATTAAGATGTTCAACACTTGTTTACCCATTCTCTACTGTGTAAATATTTGAAAAGAATGTTATTTTTCTTACAGTTGACATTTTCTGAAATTTGATCACCATTCTTTTTGCTTTTCTAATTAATTTTTAACTTGCCTTTATTCATTTTTCCAATCTCCCCTGCCCCTCCCCTGAACTAGGTTATGTGCATTTTAAGTGCTTTTTGTTTGTCCCTTGTGCTAATTGACAAAATTGATATGAAAATTGGGATTGTCTTTATTTTAAACAAATGTCAATTTTCTTACCGAGAGACTTTTAGTCTGGTCTCCCGTCCTCTCTGCTGACTGTTCTGGTAAAGTAATTGATGGCAATTGTTCCCCATTTCTCCCAGAAAGGCGTCATAGGAAACAGTCAGCTGTGAGCCACTCAGGAATGCCAGCCCTGGGGAACCATGCCATTGCATAGAGTGTCGTATAAACACTGGTCATAACATTATCATTTAGTTGGTAAGGATCCTTTTGGATGTAGGACTTCATTGCTTATCCTAGCATCTTTTAGTCTGATTGGAGCATACATTTTTTTCTTGTGCTGATCCTTATTTGGTGACACTGCGATGACTCAGCGTGACCCTTATTAGTCCATCAAAATAGGCCCAGCCAGTAGCATGGTTTCCTGGGGTCGAGCACCTGAATATTGGCTTGGCCTGGTCTCCACATGTGGATCCTGCTGTTTTCAGTGCAGATGTTTTAGGATGAAAGGCGACACTCCTGCTGGTGATATCACTGAGCAGCCTAGGAGGGGAGGGACCCTGACTCATGGGTCTGCAAGCTGTACGAAATTTGAAATTAGTTTTTTTTTTTAAGTCCAGTTTTATTTTCATACATTTCTCTCTCCTGTAAAATGAGGAAGTATTCTGAATTTTTAAAAAAAAGGACTTCCCTTTTAACTATTATAGCCTCTGTTCTTTTAGCTGTTTTGAATTTATCTAGATAAAGTCAGCGTCAACAATTGTTTTGTGATTATTTCACACTTTTTCACTGTAGGTATGATACATTTTTGGATTCCAGTCAAACGTGCCACAGCATGAATCTTCAATTACTGTGGAGTACCAATCTTTGTCCCTTTTTGAATATTGATTTGATTATTTTGGCCTTTTGAGTGAATCTAATTCTGTAAATTGCTGTGTTTGGATTATGTTTAAATTCTGCTCGACACAGTGCAGCTGTTGCTAGTAATAAGGCTAGACTCAACTTCATACTTGTGCAGGGAAGTTAATTTAACTCTTAAAGATAATGCTGCATAAACGCCTGGAGTAGATTTTTGAATTATTCCTAGCTTCTTGAATTCAGTCCGTAACTATTTGTTGTTGTTCTTGAGAATATGATATTCCTTCATTTATTTTGTACTCATCAAATTTGAAGCCGCCAGTGTTGAGAAAGGGAAGACTTTTAAATTTTGCCACCCAGTATCGATGTCAGCACTCCCAGGTCAGATACAGTTCTAGAGCTAAGCTCCCTCTGGTTAGCTCCATCAAACATTCCCAAGTCAGGTACAGTATGTATTGGATGCAGAGTAAAGTTACCTCTACACTGCCCCATTAAGTACCCCATGGTCAAGTATAGCACAAGTTAGTTCCCTCTACAATGCAGCCACATTGTGCCATACAACCTCAGAAGAGCATTCCTTAATGCACTGTACTTTTAAAATAATTCACCTAATATCCCTGTGGTCTTTGAGTGACAAATTAAGGACAGTTTTGTGCTGTACAGTCTTGTCCCCCAGGAGCTGGGTTGATAGTACTCAAAGTTATGTTGTGTAGGACCTTTGGCCCCTATTTTCCACCGTCACGATTTTTGGCGCCTATGTACGATAAGGTACGTTTTTTTCCCCCCGTTTGCACCCCCGCCCCCCAAAAATGATAGTTTCCACAAAGCAAGAGTTAATTTTAGCACCGCGCTCCCCGAGGACAATTCTGGGGCGGAGCTTGTAGTGTGCGTGGAAAGGTCTTTGCGCATGTGCTGGAAAAAAAGGACACAAATACACTGGAATATAACCTGCAGCGACCAGAACAATTCTCTCCCTCCAGGGAGTTAGACCAGGATGTTTTTAGAAGTGAATTCAGTTAGTATTTGTAATCCCTCATTATGATATTACAACTAATTTTTAAAAAAAGCCTGCAGTGTGTAACAGTGGGAAAGAAGCGTGGCCTTAGCCACACAATGACTCGCTGATAATGGCAATTAAAGCTCATTCGTGCTTTCACCGGAACAACTGTCCGAAAAATGCCCATGGAGGCCAGAATTTCATTTTTGTTAACCAGGAGCGAGTAAATAAGAATGTTTTAGTTTATAGGTTTAAGTCTGATGCCAGGATGTGACGGGGCAGTTTCGTAGAGTGACCCTACATAAACTAACACGGGTTCAGCGCCAAAGAATCACCCGTCTCCCATTCTGCTAACACAAAATCGATGCAGCGACACATAATGGGGAGAATTATGGAAAAAAAAACGGTTTCTTCACATAGGTAGGGGAGCTTTTGTGGGAACCCATGCACACACGTTTTTACTTCAATCCAGGTAATATAATTGAAACTAGAACAATTTATCCAGGCACCAGCTCCAAACCCGTGCTGATAATATTTACACTCCCAATTGCCATCGGCCTGCGAGGAGTGAAGTTACATTTTTCAGTGGGCCGGGAGCAGGGAGGCCATTCGGCCCAGGATTGCAGCAGGCCTGAGCGCCGATATCCTTAAGTTAAGGTAGGGTTTTTTAGAACGGTACCCAAGATCACTCTGTGCTGCTTTGGAAAAAAAACATTGTTGGGGAAACTGGCATAAATGGCCAGAAACTGTGCGTAATCTCTTTTTTAAACGCAGACCAGTGCCAAAATATCTAGCGCTAACAGTCGGCGCTGGTGTCAAAATTTTGTGCAAAATTTCAAAATACCGATTACTCCAAAAAAAATCGACGGGTGCCAAAAAAAAACGCCGCCAATGCTGGCGAAAATTGCCCCCTTTACATTTAAGTAAAAAGAGACTTTCATATGCTGAGTCACACCAAGTCACGTTCATCCATCACCCATGTACTCATTGAGGCAGTGCCTCAGATTTAAAATTCTCATCCTTGTGTTCAAACCCCTCCAGGGTCTTCCCCCTCCGTATCTCTGTAACCTCCTCCAGACCTACAACTCTCTGAGAACTCTGCATTCCTCTAGTGCATCACAGATTTCCTTAGCCACTCCATGTGTGCCTCTCCCCCACCCTCTCTCCCTCCCTCCCCCACCCTCTCTCCCTCACTC